>NC_046154.1:24066224-24666224 GCF_011064425.1 Rattus rattus | reverse complement strand
ACACACACAAATACACATAAAGTTGTTGTTTTAGGTGGGTGTTATCACACCTTGCTATTTTATTTATATTTATGTTATTTGTTTTTTTTAAAAATATCTTTAATCTTTTTTTTTATTCTTTTTTTTTTTCGGAGCTGGGGACCGAACCCAGGGCCTTGCGCTTGCTAGGCAAGTGCTCTACCACTGAGCTAAATCTCCAACCCCCTTTAATCTTTTTTTAAACATTTATTTATTATATATAAGTACACTGTAGCAGTCCTCAGATACACCAGAAGAAGTCATCAGACCCCATTACAGATGGTTGTGAGCCACCATGTGGTTGCTGGGAATTGAACTCAGGACCTCTGGGAGAGCAGTCAGTGCTCTTAACCGCTAAGCCATCTCTCCAGCCCTTCACTCATTTTTTTTTTTACAGTCCAGTCATCATCGCCCTCCCAGTCTGACCTCCAACTGTTCCTCACCCCCTTCCTCCTCCCTGCCTCCAAGAGGATGTCCCCACCCCCTTGTTTATGTTGTTTATTTTTTGAAACTTTTAAAATTTTTTTTAAAAAGATTTATTTATTTTATGTCTGGGAGTACACTGTCGCTGTCTTCGGACACACCAGAAGAGGGTATCGGATCCCATTACAGATGGTTGTGAGACAGAAGTGTGAACATTGGATCCCCTGGAACTGGAGTTAAAGGTGGTGTGGGGAGCTGCTATATAGGTACTGGGAACCAGACCCAGGTCCAGTACAGGAGCAGCCAGTGCTCTTAACAACTGAGCCATCTCTCCAGATACTCAAAAATGATACTTTTTTTTTCCTTTCTGGCTTTTTTTTTTTAAGATTTATTCTATGTATGTGAGTACACTGTAGCTGTCTTCAGACACACCAGATGAGGGCATTGGATATCATTACAGATGGTTGTAAGCCACCATGTGGTTGCTGGGAATTGAACTCAGGACCTCGGGAAGAGCAGTCAGTGCTCTTAACCGCTGAGCCATCTCTCCAGCCCCCCCTTTCTGGCTTTTTAAGACAGATTTTTCTGTGTAGCCTTCACAGAGATGTGTCTGTGTCTGTCTCTCAAGAGCTGGGCTTAGGGCCATGTGCCCTTGCCTGACTTTTACAAATGGGTTGGTTTCTTAATCTTCAGAAAATTGTAAAGTCCAAAGTCTTCCTCACTTGCACAGTGAGTTTGAAGCTGGTCTGAGCCACACGAAACAATCTCAAGAGACAGAGAAGAAGCCAGGAGGTGGTGACACACACCTTTAATCCTGGCACCCAGGTCGGGACACAGAAGCAGGCGGATCTCTGTGAGTTTGAGGCCAGCCTGATCTACAGAGCGAGTTCCAGAACAGCCAGAGCTGCACAGAGAAACCCTGTCCGGAAAAACTGGGAAACAGAAAAAAGAAAAAGGAAAGAAAAAAATTTATAAATGAGATTGCTCAATATGGCTGTGTGTGAGTTCAACATGTGCTATTTCCTGTTTCTCATTTTATTTATTTTTTTTATTTTACTTATGTTTGGGTGTTCTGTCTGAATGTGTTACTTGAGTCCATGGTTTCCTTCAAGGCCAGAAAAGGGTTCCAGATCCCTGACAGAGAAAGAGGATTATAATCTTTGACGTGGGTACTGAGAATTGGACCCAGGTCCTCTGGAAGAGAAGCCAGTGCTCCCAACCTCTGAGCCATCTCTCCAACTCCCTGCTTATCTTTTCCACTCAGTGCTATGTCATCTGGCTGTTCTGTGCAGAAGCGATGCATTATTAACTGTCATCGTTGCAAAGTATCCCATGCTGTGACATGTTTATCTATTATACTGCTGATCAACATATGGTTTGCTTCACATTTTATGAATATTACAGACTCATCTGCTTGAGGGACTGCTGCTTACACATTTATTTATTTGCATGTATACAGGCGCATTCCACAGCACAGGTATGCAGAGGCCAGGGGCTAATGTTGGACTGTGCTCTTCTGTCTAGTCCACATTTTTTAATTTGGCTTTTCCAGATAGGGTTTCTTCTTTGCGTAGCTTTGACTGTCTTAGAACTAGCTCTGTAGACCTGGCTTTAAAAGACATAGTCTTTTGCTTTACCAGCACACTGGCTGGCCAGCCAGGCTCTGGGATCTGCCTACCTCTGCAGCGCTCTTATAGGTGTGACCTGTGACATCTACCTTTTATGTGGGGTTGAGGAGATGGACTTAGGTCCTTACATCTGCAGAGCGAGCTCTTAACTCCCTGAGACATTTCCCCAGCCTCTTTTTTTTTTTAAGATTTATTTATTATATATGAGTACACTGTCCCTGTTTTCAGACACACCAGAAGAAGGCATCAGATCCCATTACAGATGGTTGAGAGCCATCGTGTGGTTGCTGGGAATTGAACTCAGGACCTTTGGAAGAGAAGTCAGTGCTCTTAACTGATGAGCTATCTCTCCAGGCCAAAACAATGCATACTTTTAGTTCCAGCATCCAGAGGCAGATCTCTGATTACAGAGCGAGTTCCAGGACGGCCAGGGTACACACACAAAACCTGTCTCAGAAAAAGGAAAGGGGTGAGCTGGGGAGATGCTCAGTGGTTAAGAGCACTGGCTGGCTGCTCTTCCAGAGGTCCTGAGTTCAAATCCCAGCAACCACATGGTGGCTCACAAATGTCTATAATTGGGATCCGATGCCCTCTTCTGGTGCTTAGACAAATATGCAGACAAAGCACCCATATCATAAAAAACAGAAATAAATAAATCTTTAAAAAAAAAACAAAACACTGTTTATAAGCTGAGTGGTGTGTCACATGCCTTTAATCCCAGCATTTGGGAGGCAGAGGAAGTTCGAGACTAGCCTGGTTTACAGAGTGAGTTCCAGGATAGACAAGCCTACACAGAGAAACCCTGTCTCAAAAAAAAAACCAAAATAAATAAGTAAGAATAAATAATTAAAAAAAAACTGCTTACAAACTATATCTACTAGATACAAAAATAACAGCATAACACCTCTTGCCCTTGTGGCACCGGTAATTACCTCCGCCAACCTTGAGGGCTCTTTCTCAATTCCTCATTGCCCCCAAAGCCAATGACTGCCCTGGATTTCAGTTAATAATTTCTTTGAGTTTTGCTTTCTTTCTGTCATTCACCTTACCCGCCCCACCCCCTGTTTGAGACAGGTCCCTGCTCTGTAGCCCAGCCTGGCCTTGAACTTGTAGTAAAATTACTACCCCACCCTCCCGGGTGCTGAGATCACTTGCATGCCCTGGTTTTCTATTCTGATTTAAAAAATGTGTATTTATGCCTCCCTAAATTTTGTTTTCATTTTGCAAGCTTGAACTTTATATAAACGAAACAATTCTGGTTTCTGACTTCCTAGCCTGAGGTTTCTAGTACACAATGCTAATGTTTCACAAAACCGTGTGAACACATCTGCTGGCATACACTGGTAAGTGAAGAAAAAGAAAACAAATCTAGGGGGTTTAGGATTATTAACAAGGGGGAAAGGAGCTATTGCAATTACGGGGGCTCTAGAACCATTGCAGTGAGGAGGGCTCTGACCTGGCAACGACATCTCCAAGGTCTCATGGGCAAAAACGTTTTTTTTTCTTTCACAGGAGAGAGCGAACGGGCCAGGAAAAGCTCAGGGAGAGGGAATGGGGCAAGCAGCGGAAGCATGACAGGTCGATGGGGTCAGGAAATGGGAAATACTTGGCTCTGAATGCGGCCCATTCTCAGGAGGGGCTTTTGAGGAAGAAGAGGAAAGAGCTCGCTCAGGTCCAAAACGCAAGGGAAAAAGAAAAGGACGCTCGTTCAACGCTTGGTTAGCGGGGATAAGAAGGTCAACTAAGCTTTTATGAGGCAAAGAACTGGAATTTGGAATCTGTCTGGTTTCATCACAGGTAAACAAGGTGCACATGTCTCTTACATAAGTCCAGTGAGTAGAACTGATTCTTTGCAGTAAACTCTGTTCTGGAACACAGAACACAGAACAGAGTAGTCTGGGGTCCCTTTCTTGACTGCTGTGCGGGGTCACAGGGCTCTGGTCAAACTACACTGTCAAAACATCGAAACGTCTCAAACACATACAAGACTTTTTTTTTTTTTTTTTTTGAGAGTCTCATGAGCTCAAACCGGTCTTAAACTTGTTATACAGCTGGGGGTGGGCTGGGGGCAATCCCAGAACTGGAGAGGCAGAGACAAGTCTCCAGTCTCTGCCTGGTCTACAGAGTATCAGGACAACCGAGAAACCCTGTCTTGAAAACCAAACCAAACCACACCAAAGCAGACCAAAAACATATACAGCCAAGAAGGATACTGAACTTCTGATTCTCTTGCCTCTGAAGCACCAGGATTACAGACAGTACACGTGGCTTTTGCGGCACTGGGAACTGACCTCAGGGCTTCACGCATGCTAGGCAAGTACTCCATCAAATGAAGCCATGTCTCAGCCCTGGTTTTTGGCTTGTTTTTATGGGTTTTTTTTAAAAAGATTTATTTATTTACTATATATGAACACAATGTAGCTGTCTTTGGCCACAGGAAGAGGGTATCAGATCTCATTTACAGATGGTTGTGAGCCACCATGTCACCATGTGGTTGCTGGGAATTGAACTCAGGACCTCTAGAAGAGTAGTCAGTGCCCTTAACCACTGAGCCATCTCTCCAGCCCTTGTTTTTTTTTTTTTTTTTTTTTCTTTTTTTTTTTCGGAGCTGGGGATGGAACCCAGGACCTTGTGCTTGCTAGGCAAGCGCTCTACCACTGAGCTAAATCCCCAACCCTCCAGCCCTTGTTTTTATGTTTTATTACTATATGTAACTTACACATTAGTCTCGGTCTGACATTTTTACACATGTATATAATGTATTCTCATAATTCTCAACTTTTCTGTTGCCCTTTCTGTCTCCCTCCCACTCCATTGATCAAGAGTGTAGAATTGCTCTTTCTACTTTATCTGTAATTTTTTTTAAAGATTTATTTATTATATATAAGTACACTGTCGCTGTCTTCAGACACACCAGAAGAGGGCATCAGATTTCATTACAGATGGTTGTGAGCCACCATGTGGTTGCTGGGAATTGAACTCAGGACCTCTGGAAGAGCAGTCAGTGCTCTTAATCACTGAGCCATCTCTCCAGCCCCCTCTAATTTTGTTTTGTATGTATTGTTTTGCTTCCAAGTTTATCTGTGGATCATGTGCATAGCTGGCACCCTCAAGAGGACAGAAGGCAGGCTGGAGAGATGGCTCAGCAACCACATGGTGGCTCACAACCATCTGTAATAAGATCTGATGCCCTCTTCTGGTGTGTCTGAAGACAGTTACAGTGTACTTATAATAAATAAATAAATACATCTTTATTTAAAAAAAGAGAATAGAAGGCAGCATTAGAATCCTTGAAACTAGAGTTACAGGTAGCTATGAACTGTCCTGTGGGTGCTAGGAATTGAACCTGTGTCCTCTGGCTCTTAACCACTAAGTCATCTCTCCACACTCCATTGTTTACTGGAGGAGTCATAAGGACTATCCACCCAGGATAGAATGTTTCAATTTAATTGCTACACAATAACCCTTCCCACTGTAATCCCTAAACTGTGTTGCAAAAGCCCTCAAAGTGACCACCAGCTCCTATACCCCTTATACCCCCATAGGGCTGTCAAAATGGCGGCTTCTGTCAAAATGGCACCACGCTATCTCAGCTTGCAGCCATCACAGGAACTGTCCACATTGGAGCATTTCCTTTCCCACCTCAGCAGGTGTCACGGTGACACCTTTCCTGCCTCAGCCTCCTGCGGTTATGAGGAGCTGTCCACGGTGGCAACACCTTCTTCCCTGTCTCAACTTTGGTGAAACACCACTGCATGAGCTGTCCCCGAGAGCTGTTCACGGTGACAGCACCTCCTCTCCAGCCTCTCTAGGCATGGGACCTCAGCCAAAGCCAGCTGCGGCTGGGAAGGACTTCCCACCCTAATCCAGGGGCCTGATGCAGGGAAAACTGGATGAAAAAAAAAAGCCACCGATCTCTGAGCTCCCCAAGCTCAGGACTTGAAATTCCACCAATCCCTGGACCCTCCAATACTACTCTTTCATGAGAAGAAAAGAGGCCGTGAAGAGAAGGGAAGAAGGGAAGATGTGGACCAGGGCTGAGGTTCCTGAGCTCCTGAGCTCAGCTGGGGATACCCTCCCTTTGGAGCTGAAATGCTTCTGCTGAGAAGACTTCCTCTCGGAGATGTGTGGTTCCTGGGCTCCCATGGCCCGGGATGCTCTTCCACTGGGATACCTTTTCCCTTGGTTCTTAGGCATCTGAGTTCCAGAATACCCTTTCATCCGAGCAGAAACACACCACCCGTCAACCATCAACTGTATAAAAATTCTTAGAGAGGGGTGAGAGTCTCATGAACCTTTCCCTCCTCCGTGACAGGAAGTTGAAGGGCAAAGCTGCATTTGCTATAAATTTAAAAATGGATCCAGTCGACCCAACGCCCTCCTTTGGCCACTCTGAGCACTGCACACAGGCGTTGCACTTAGAACAATCACAAGAGCTATACTGTTTGTGAGGGACACAAACACCTTGTACGGAGGTAGACCATTGCTGGCAAAACGGTTTGGCTCTGGGAATAGTTTTCCATGTTTATGAATGGATATATATATATATATATATATATATATATATATATATATATTTGGTTAAAGATAATTTTATATGAGAGTTTTGCCTGCATGGTTCTATGTGCAACGTGTATGTGCCTGGTCCCTCTAGAGGTCAGAGGAGAGTATCCAACCCCATGAAATCAGTTACGGATGGGCGAGCTGCCTTGTATGTGGGTGCTGGGAGTCCAACCCAAGTACTCTTTAAGAGCTGCAAACGCTCTCAATTGCTGGGACATCTCTTCATCTCCCCCGTCCCCCGCCCCAAGACAGGACCTCTCCACATAGCCCTGTCTCAGTCTTACACTCACTATGTTAAACAAGCTGGTCTTGAACTCACGTAAATCTGTTTGCCTCTGCATCCCAAGTGCTGGGATTAAAGGCGGGAGGCACCACGCCCGTTTTTTTTTTCAACCTTTGTTTTATTTTAGAGACAGACTCATTATTTAGCCCTGGCTGGGTTGGTACTTTTAGTCCATTCTTGCATCAGACTCCCGCCACCTCCGGCTCAGCATCCCGGTTCTCCACACTGGTTCCTCCTTAGAGCCTGCCCCATGCTGGCTCAGCTATCACTGAGCTACAGCCCAGCCCATCGCACGAGTTTTCCATCTTCTATGGAACTGGACACACAGTTTCGGACCAAGAGCAGCTAAAACAAAGTTTGAAGAACCAAACGGTCACAGACTCCACGTTCACCAAACCCCGACTCCAGAGTCGGACGTGGTGTTCTCGCGAGAGTTGACGCCCAGCAGTCATGTGACAGTCCAAGATGGCGACGCCCAGGGAGCTGGACGAAGAGTCGGCGGTTTACCTGGTGGTGAGTGGGATCCCGGCTGTGTTACGCTCGGCTCAGCTACGGAGCTACTTTAGCCAATTCCGAGAACAGCGCGGCGGAGGTTTTCTGTGTTTCCACTACCGGCATCGGCCCGAGAGGGGCCCTCCGCAGGCGAGTCCGGACGCCGCCGGAGCTGCCCCGGACCCTGCTGCTGAGGATGCCGCCCAGCCTACAGCCTCCGATGCCCGCGCTGTCCCCGCCCGGGGCTCTGCTGCGGTCCAGACCCGAACCTGCTGCTGCATCGTCTCGGTGAGGGGAGTGGCGCAAGCTCAGCGACTGCTTCGCATGTACTCGGGTCGCCGGTGGCTGGACTCTCAGGGGACCTGGCTTCCTGGCCGTTGTCTCATCCGCAGGCTTAGGCTACCCACTGAGGCTTCAGGTAAGAGGGAGCAAGAATGGACTAGACTTAAGTTAGTTACGGACAAAGGTACAAGTTTTCAGCCCAATTTGCATGTTTAGTTTTACTCAGGGACTTAAAAGGCAAAACAAAGAAACAACCGAGACCTATATACATAAGTTTCAAATTTATCCCTTCTTAGAACCATTTCTCTGAGGGGTTGGTTTTGCACTGACATTTTTTTTTTTTTTTTTTTTTTTTTTTTTTGAGCTGGGGACCGAACCCAGGGCCTTGCGCTTCCTAGGTAAGCGCTCTACCACTGAGCTAAATCCCAGCCCCTGACATGATTTCTTAAAAAGGAAATTTGGAACCAGGCGCGCTAAGGCACGCCTTTGATCCCAGCACTCAGGAGGCAGAGGCAGAAGTATCTCTGAGCGAGTTCCAGGACAGCCAGGGCTACATAGAGGACTCTGCAGAGGAAAGCGTGAACTCTAGAGGTGAGGGCTTACTGCAGGTCTTAAGCAGTAGGCCGAAGGAGGCACAGAGGCGGGGGAGGCACAAATGTGCCCACTGGGGAAAAGGAAGCCAGGTGTTTTAAAATGCCAAATGGAGAGGTTTAAAACACTAGTTTGAAACAGTTCATCCTCGGCTTTAAGAGTCATTAACAAGATTGGTGGCATATGCCTTTTAGTCCTAGTACCTGGAAAGCAGAGGCAAGTACAGCTCTTTAATTCTTATCTAGCTTGGGTCTACAAAGTGAGTTCCAGGCCAGCCAAGACTATGTAGTCTGATCCTGTTTCAAATATAAAATATAAAATAAAAATGAAAACTGGTATCAGCTCAGGGTTGGACAGTTTCTGAGCAGCCGTCTTCCCAGAAGGAGGTGTGTGTGTGTGTGTGTGTGTGTGTGTGTGTGTGTGTGTGTGTGTGTGTGTGTGTGTGTATGTATGTATGTATGTATGTATGTATGTATGTATGTGCATACATGCTCAGGTTATGGTTTAGGCAGTCTTAGGAGCAATGTCCTTTCAAGGCATACAACATGAGCTGCCTCTGTGTGTGTGTCTCTCTCATGTAGTCTATGCTGGCCTCAAACTCTATGAAAAATAGAACGACCTTGAACAAATTGTGGTAGTGAGCCCCTTTAATCCTAGGACAGGCAAGCAGATTTCTGTGTTCAAGGCTAGCCTGGTTTCAGAGTAGACAGAGCCTGCCTCAAAAAATAAACAAACAAAAGAAATAGCCTTGGGGTCATGCCTGTGCCCCCCATGTTGGGATCATAAGTGTATACCACTATATCTGATCAGCCCATCATTTTCTTACTTCTCAAAACAATCCTGGGCTACCAAGAAAGATGGATTAACAAGTAAGGGTGCTTGCTACCAGCTCTGAAGACCTGACTTGGATCTCAGGACTTACATAGTGGAAAGAGAGAACCAACTCCAGCAAGTTATGTTCTGATTTCCATGGGTACACTGTGATGTGCACACACACAATAAAGAAACAAACCATCATAAATAAAAATTGGGTCTGGAGAGATGGCTCAGCATTGAGTGTTCTTCCCGGAGGACCTGGTTTCAATTCCCAGCACCCACATGGCAGCCCACAACTGTCCGTAACTCCACTTCCAGTGGATCCAACACACAGACATACAAGCAGGCAAAACAGCAATCAGTGCACATTAAAAAGAAAATGGTTGGGGTTGGGTATTTAGCTCAGTGGTAGAGCGCTTGCCCAGCAAGCGCAAGGCCCTGGGTTTGGTTCCCAGCTCCGGAAAAAAAAAAAAATGGTTTGATGTGTCTGGAATACCAGATATGTGAAGTGGGGACTGGAGACAGCGCGGGATTGGAATATAGTTCAGAGATGATGCTTCTATCCTAGTACCAATAAAAGCTGGTCATCGGGAAGCAAGTGTTGAAGAGACTTGTGTATTCCTCTAGGAATATACACCTAGGCATATACACAAACCGAGTATTTAGTTTACATTTATTTGTGGCGGGAGAGGATACACACGACACCAGTGTGGAGGTCAGAGGACAACTTATGGTACATTCATCTTGTTAGCCTTTTATTTTTAAGACTTCTTAGTATGTTTTAGCCTAACTGGCCTCTAACTCAAGATCCTCCTGCCTCACTTTGTTGCGTGTGCTGACCTCATAGATATCATCGTGATTTACTTCTGGCTTGAATATTGCTAAAAGTCATCTAGGGCTTAAAGATTTTTTTTTTTTTTTTTAAGATTTATTTATTTATTATATATTGAGTACACTGTAGCTGTCTTCAGACACACCAGAAGAGGGCATCGGATCCCTTTACAGATGGTTGTGAGCCACCATGTGGTTGCTGGGAATTGAACTCATGACCTCTTGAAGAGCAGTCGGGTGCTCTTAACCGCTGAGCCATCTCTCCAGCCCTCGTCTAGGGCTTTAACATCTAGTTTTTTCTCTCCTCTCTAAGATCTGGGGTCCTTTCCCTTTAAGACCCGGAAGGAGCTACAGAGTCGAAGGGTGGAGAATGAAGCTTTTACCCTGGCTGACCTGAGGCAGCTCCCAGAGCTAAATCCACCAGTGCTGATGCCCAATGGCAATGTGGGCACGCCCCTGCGGGTCTTTTTAGAGTTGATCCGGTCCTGCCGTCTACCACCTCGAATCATTACCCAGCTCCAGCTCCAGTTCCCCAAGACAGGCTCCTCCCGGCGCTATGGCAATGTGCCCTTTCTGTATGAGGACTCAGAGACTGTGGAGCAAGAAGAGCATGTGTACACAGCAGACGGGGAGGAGATCCCCCAGGGAGCCTGCGTGGAAGATCCAGCAGCAAGCTCCACGGATGAGCCTGAGGATGAAGGGCAAGAGGAAGAGGAGTCTGGCTCGGAAGATGTGAGTGTGTCTTCCGTACATAGGCTCCTTTTCATAGATGAAGGGACTGAGGGAGCGATGGGTAAGGACTTACCCAAGAGCATGTGAGGAAGCAGGAGTAGAGTCAGGGTGGGAGCCCCCTGCCTTCTTGAGGCTTCTCCACCCTCTGCTTTCATCTCCTTTCTCCATGAATGAAGTAAGATGGAGTGTGTTGTGAAGCCTTTTATTGATTGGTTGAGCTTCTGAGCTCTGGTGTCGTCCCTTCTGACTACACCTGAGACCTGGCCTTACCTCCTTTCCTTCCCAGCTCTGCAGCCTTGGTTCCTGTAGCACCTTAGGGTTTAACCAGGATGGGAACCCGAAGAGTCAGGCCAAGACTCATGCGGTCATTCCACAAGTGTACTTAGGCACGTTGTAGCAAGGATTAGTACTCAAATCTAAAGATAATCTCCTAGCCATTCCCTGCCCCTAAAGAGCCTGAATGTTGAAATGAGAAAGTGCAGAAAAGCTATTTGGGGTGACGTCCTAGGTTTGCCTGCTGGTTCTGCTGTCCTTGACATAGTGTTGTGGGGCAAGTCACCTTACGTCTGAACCTAGGCTCCCTCTTGTAAAATGGGAGTAATGGCACTTACCTCTCAGGGGCACTGGGGTGATTCCAGGAGCCCAGTTATAGGAAGGGCCTGACCAGCAGGAGATAACACTTGTCCTGTCCCTTCTTTTTCATGATGTAATTGAGAAAGGCTTAACTGTCATGGACAGATTAACACTGCTGGTGAGAGACTGTGTGTTAAGTAGGCCTTGTGTAGGCTGCAGAACTCAGCATGAGGCTGTAATCAAGTAGAGAAGCAAAGGGAGTGCGGGAGGAACTGCCTGGCCTAAAGCACAGCACATAAGAGTGAGTAGGGCGGCCAGGGTTTTAAGGTCTAAATGTGCTGCCTCCTGAAGGCACCCTGCAGAGGTCCAGGTCCCATGTCCCCTTCTGGGCCCAGAAACTCCTTCCTTTTAGGAAGTCAGGTACAGGTCACCTCTCCCTCCTCTTCTCCCAGGACGATGACCGGGGTGAGGAGTGGGAGCGACATGAAGCACTGCACGAGGATGTGACCAGGCAGGAGCGGACTACTGAGCGGCTCTTCGAGGAGGAGATTGAGCTCAAGTGGGAGAAGGGTGGCTCTGGCCTCGTCTTCTACACGGATGCTCAGTTCTGGCAGGAGGAAGAAGGAGGTAAGGCCAGGCATCAGTCGGCTTGTGGTTACTGGAACAAATACCGGAGATGGATTAGCTCCTAAAGAGAAAAGAGGGGTTGGGGATTTAGCTCAGTGGTAGAGTGCTTGCCTAGGGAAGGCAAGGCCCTGGGTTCAGTCCCCAGCTCCGAAAAAAAGAACCAAAAAAAAAAAAAAGAGAGAGAAAAGGGTTGGCTCAGTTGAGAAGTCTCAAGGCCTGGCAGTTGGTTCTTATGCCTGTGGTGAAGCTGCACATTATAATCAGAGCACGTGGTGCAGGAAGCCTGTTCACCTCATGGCTGGGTGCAGAGGAGAGAGAAGGAAGAGAAACTTGGGTCTCACAAACCCTAGTGAGGGCATGGATGAAGTTCCACCTCTTTTTTTTTTTTTTTTTTAAAGATTTATTCATTTATTATATATAAGTACACTGTAGCTGTCTTCAGACACACCAGAAGAGGGCATCGGATCTCATTACAGATGGTTGTGAGCCACCATGTGGTTGCTGGGAATTGAACTCAGGACCTCTGGAAGAGCAGTCAGGGGCTCTTAACCGCTGAGCCATCTCCAGCCCTCTACCTTTTTTTTTTAAAAGATTTATTTATTTATTTTCTGTATGTGATTACACTGTCGCTGTCTTCAGACACACCAGAAGAAGGCATCAGATCCCTTTACAGATGGTTCTGAGCCACCATGTGGTTGCTGGGGTTTGAATTCAGGGCCTTTGGGAGAGCAGTCAGTGCTCTTAATCACTGAGCTGTCTCTCCAGCCTGAAGTTCCCCCTCTTAAAGATCCGGTTACTTCCCACTGTACCTGGTACTACGCCTTTAACACGTGGGTCTGTGGGGATGTTTAGGATCCAGACCTGGGTTGGTGCCCAGGCAATGGCTGTCAAACCAAGGTTGGAGTCTCTGCTCCACATGATGTATTTCCTGACAGTCTAAAAAAGCTAGGAAATGGCTTCCCTCCTATGTAATGCAGCCTGGTCTTCCTATTTTGATGAGGAATTGGTGGAATAGAATCTGGAATATCTGCCTAACTCTAGATTTAGCTTGAAACACATCTGGGAGTCATTGGGATGGGACATAGAGTTTGGTGGTAGAGCCTTTTCAGTTTGTCCAAGGTCCTGGGACTGATCCCAGTCCAAGAACCAAAGAACTCAGAGTCGCTAACCCATGCCTCTGGATGCTTTTATCCCTGTAGATTTTGATGAGCAGACAGCTGACGACTGGGACGTGGACATGAGCGTTTACTATGACAAAGGTACTGAACCAGGGGTGGCAGTCCTGGGAGGATCTTGTGCCCTATTCCTGTATCCAGCCACATCTTGTCAGAGGCCAAGTCAGGGAACCAGGAGCAACCCACTGCACACTCATTCCCAGTGTGCTCAAGAGAAATGTTCTAGAACCCCTATAGACACCAAAATCTGCAAATGCTTTCTTACACGGTGGTCTAATATCTGATTAGACCTACACACATCCTCAAGCATACTTAAAATAATTTCTCTCAGAAAGATTATTGCCAGGCGGTGGTGGTGAACACTTGTAATCCTAGCAGAGACAGGCAGATCTTCGTGAGTTTGAGACCAGCCTGACTTATGAAGTGAGTTCCAGGGCAGCTAGGGCTGCACAAAGAAATCCTATCTTGGGGGTTGGGGATTTAGCTCAGTGGTAGAGCGCTTGCCTAGGAAGCGCAAGGCCCTGGGTTGGGTCCCCAGCTCGAAAAAAAAGAACCAAAAAAAAAAAAAAAAACATCTTGGAAAAAACAAACAAACAAAAAAAGTTATCAAGGGCTGGGCCTACAGCTCACTCCTACTTTCCTAGCATATGTGAGGCCCTGGGTTCAATTCCAGCACCAGGAAAAATATAGTTACTCAGCAGCCATGATGGTGTGACGAACACTTGGGATTCCCGCACTGGGGAAGTAAAGTGTGAAGATCACTGCAAAGTTGAGGCCATCCTGGGCTATAGAGTGAGGACCTGACTCAGAGGGAACCCACACATTATCTGCAATGCTTTCTAGAATATGGGTGCTCTGCAAATAGTATTACTTAGGGAATAGTGGTGGGCGTGGGGAGTCTGCATGTCGGTACAGATGCGGTTGGTTTCTGAGTACTTTCCAACTGTGGGCCTTCAGGCACAGAAGCTGTACAGAGAGGCTGACTGTACTCACCATCTCTGCCGAGAGTACTCCTACCTGTAGTCGAATGGAAGCACTGTTGTCGGCAGGCTCTTGATCCTCTCTGTGACAGGACTGTGAGAACACCCCTTGGTGGGTTCTGGCTGAACAGACTCTAAGTAGTCAGGACCTTGGCTTTTGGTCAACTCATAATTCTGAAGTGAGAAACAACCTGGAATTTTTGTTCTGATATTTGAGACATTGTGTAGTCCTGGCTATCCAAGAACTTGCTATGCCAAGCAGGCTGGCCTCAAAGTCTCGGACATCCATCCTCTTTCTTCTGCCTCTCAAATGCTGGGATTAAAGATGTATGCCATGCTTCCTTGTCCTTTTTTAGATTAGGATTTTTTTTTTTTTTAAGATTTATTTATTATATATAAGTACACTGTAGCTGTCCTCAGACACACCAGAAGAGGGCATCGGATCTCTTTACAGATGGTTGTGAGCCACCATGTGGTTGCTGGGAATTGAACTCATGACCTCTGGAAGAGCAGTCCGGTGCTCTTAACCACTGAGCCATCTCTCCAGCCCGATGATTTTTTTTTTTCTTTTTCTTTTTTTCGGAGCTGGGAACCAAACCCAGAGCCTTGCGCCCTACCACTGAGCTAAATCCCCAACCCCGATTTTTTTTTTTTTAATGGTTTTTGTTTGTTTGAGTCAGGTTTCTCTGTGTGGTCTGGCTCTCCTGGAACTTACTCTGTAGACCAGACTGGCCTTGAGTTAGAAATCCACCTGTCTCCAGGCATGTTGCCATCATTCTGCCTAGCTGAGATTTACTATTTTTGTCTTATACAAATATATGTTTTGCCTGCATGTAAGTATACCATGTGCCTGGTACAGTGCCAGTGCAGAAGAGGGCATCAGCTCCCCTGGAACTGGAGTCAGACCGTTGCGAGCTGCCGTGTGCCAGGTCCTGTGGAGGATCAGTGCACTGCTGAGCCGTCTGTCATTCTCTGACTTCCCTGCACTGCCCCTCATCTGGGAGAGCCGTGGTTCCTGTTCTTGTTGAGCTCACAAGCTTATAAAAGAGATTACAGGACATTGTGAAAATGAATCAGAGAGGGGACCCAGGAACCTTAATCTCCTGGGGAGAGGGACCCTTTTACAAGATGGGTTGTGGTCCCTCAGATGGTGGAGACAAGGATGCCCGGGACTCTGTCCAAATGCGCCTGGAACGGAGACTCCGTGAAGGTCAGGAAGATGGCTCTGTGATAGGACGCCAAGTCGGCACCTTTGAGCGCCACACCAAGGTAAGCGAGCATGATTAACCACAACGCCTTTCCCTCTTCCCCCATTTCTCCTCCTGCCCCAAGGAACAGGCCCCCCCCCCTTCTTTCCTTCCCTTCATTCCTTCCTCTCCTTACGTCCCTTATGCCCTTTGAGGCAGGGTCTCCATTGGTAGCCCAGCTTGACCTTGAACTCAGATCCTCCTGCTTCTGTCTCCCAAGTAATGGAACATGCGCCAGATGTCACACTTGAACCACTTCTCTGGACTCTCACTGCTTCCTTTGCAGGGCATTGGCCGGAAGGTGATGGAGCGCCAGGGCTGGGCTGAAGGCCAGGGCCTAGGTAGTAGGTGCTCCGGGGTGCCTGAGGCCCTGGATGGGGATGGCCAGCACCCTAGATGCAAGCGTGGATTGGGGTAAGTGCAGCTGAGACTCCCTAGGTCATAATCCCCCTGTGCTGCTATTCGGTTTCCCTCTTCCCATTGCATTTGGGATGGGATGGGCACCCCTAAATGAACAACTTCATAGCAGACATAGATAGATGACCCTGTTCTCTTTTTTTTTTTTTTAAGCCTCTGTCCTTAAGATTTACTTATTTATTATATATAAGTACACTGCCGCTGTCCTCAGACACACCAGAAGAGGGCATCAGATCCCATTACAGATGGTTGTGAGCCACTATGTGGTTGCTGGGAATTGAACTCAGGACCTCTGGAAAAGCAATCGGTGCTCTTAACCCCTGAGCCATCTCTCCAGCCCTTTATTTTCATTTTAAACCCAATCCTACAACTCAAAGGGATCATGGGGCCCCTAGGGAAGTAATTTCCTCAAATCTGAATTTGGGCTTGATAAGGGAGCCTGTTGTGGGAATGCAAATTCCCAGGTTCCTGACAGTTGACACAACTCTCTAGAGGTCGGAGACCCGAATCCCAGAGATACAGCTCTGTCTTTGGTGCTGGAGGCATGGCTCAGTGATGAGGGTTTGCCTTGCCTGGGTTCAAGCGCAATCAGCAGGAGACAGTTCTGTACAACCAGAGGTGTGGAGTCTCTTGCCAACCTCTTTACTGGAGTTTGAAGAGAGCAGCCTTCTCACCAAGAGCCCTGTTTTATCCAGATACCATGGAGAGAAGTTACAGCCATTTGAGCAACCGAAGAGGCCCCGTGGAACCGGCTTGGGGCTCATTTCCACAATCTATGATGAGCCTCTGCCCCAAGACCAGAGGGAGTCCTTGCTCCGGCGCCAGCCACCCACCAGCATGAAGTTTCGGACAGATATGACTTTTGTGAGAGGTTCTAGCTGTGCCTTGGACAGACCTTCAGAGCCTGAGTGAGGCTAAGTCCTTGGTCAGGATGACTCAGCTGCAAGGACATAGCCCTCTACCCGGGTCTTGCCAAGTGGACCTGAAGCAGCCAAGAGCTTGGGAGTAGCCCTTTAGGCAGCAGGCTCATATGTGCAGACCTGAGCGTGCCCACTGTTTCTCTACCTCAAAGATGATTTCACAAAAAGCCCCTCCGGCTCCTGGGGTGTTTGTGCCTAAAGACCTTTCTTTGGTCTCTGAACCCTCGTGCTTGTTTGGGTTTGCCCCAGAACCTTGAAGATCTTGATGGCCTGTGGCACAATCAAGTCTGTTTTGGGGGTTGTCTGAAGGAGGGCTCCATGAATCGAGGAAAAGGGACCAGAGCACTAATCCAGAGAGGGTCGGCGGTCCCTTACCACCTCTACCCTCTAGCTAGGAACGGATCTGCGCGAGAATAAACCAGTTTACCCGGCACGGAAATCTGCCTTAGTGAAGCCTGGGATATCTTGAGACTGACACAGCGGAGGGAGAAATGCGGCTGCGTGACCACAGCCTATGCCGCTGTCCTGTAGGCGGGACTTCCTCTCCAGGCAAGTTCCGGCGGAATCCGGAAGTTGGAGCATTTCCCTTCCTTGCCGGGTAGTTTGCTCGTTTTTCTGCTTGGGTTTCTTTGGCTTACTTAGGGAGGCAACCGTGGGCTGCTTATCCAACCATGGCGGGGGCCGCCCCGACTACAGCCTTCGGGCAGGCTGTGATCGGGCCCCCGGGCTCAGGGAAAACTACGTACTGCCTGGGCATGAGTGAGTTCCTGCGCGCGCTGGGGCGGCGCGTGGCGGTGGTGAACCTGGACCCAGCTAACGAAGGACTGCCTTATGAATGTGCCGTGGACGTGGGCGAGCTGGTGGGTCTGGGCGACGTAATGGACGCGCTGCGCCTTGGGCCCAACGGTGGCCTGCTCTACTGCATGGAGTACCTGGAAGCTAACCTAGACTGGCTTCGTGCCAAGCTGGAGCCCCTGCGAGGCCACTACTTTCTCTTCGACTGCCCTGGCCAAGTGGAGCTCTGCACGCACCACACCGCCCTACGCAGCATCTTCTCCCAGATGGCTCAGTGGGACCTGAGGGTAGGGTCTTGGGTAGGGCAAGCCCATTATGCAGATGGAATCCCATACAGAGAGGCAGATAGGTGCCACGCCCCCAAAGTACACTGCAAGATAGAGGCTGAGTTAAGTTTGAAACAGAACAAACTTTCTGAGAGAGAATTTTAGCTCTGCCACCAACTCTCTCTATGGTCTGGGAAAGTCCTTTCACTCAGTTGTGTCATCTCTAAAATGAATGTGTTCTCAATTGGGGATTTTTAAAAAACAGTGAAAGTGATTACACAGAAGTGGTTCAGTGATTGTTTAGTTGATGTGCAAAAGTGCAATGAAAGAGAGAGGCAGACGCGGCGGTGTAATTTGAACCCTTTGCCCACTGCGGGGCGGGGTTGAAACCCTCTATGTAAGAGACCTCTTGGTCTTGGGGATTTACTTAGCTCAATGGTAGAGATCTTGTCTAACAAGCAGAGACCACAGTCCCTGGGTTTGGTCCTCAGCATAGTAGGAAGGACAAAATGGTAAAATTGCCCCATATTTTCTGGGAGGAAGACGTGATGCGGGTTATTAAATTTAAGAGTCAGGGAAAGTGACACAAGCCTGGAACTCCGGCACGTGGCGTGTGGAGGCAGAAAGATCATGAGTTCCAGGCCTTAAAACCCTGTCTCAAGCACACACATGTACAAGGAAATAAAGGCAGAACCGTACTGAGGCATTCACTGGATCCGTAGGCTGCCAGTCTAACAAGGGACCCGTGAGCCCAGAAGTTTCCTCCCACTCCAGGTCAGTCTTCCTCTCACCCTGTCCCTTCTGCTCACAGTTGACTGCTGTCCACCTTGTGGATTCTCACTACTGTACAGACCCAGCCAAGTTCATCTCAGTACTGTGTACCTCCCTGGCCACCATGCTGCATGTGGAACTGCCCCATGTCAACCTCCTCTCCAAGATGGACCTTATTGAACACTATGGGAAGCTGGGTAAGCGACCCTGCCTGCAGCGTGAGGGAAGCTGCCTCACTGCACTCCTGACTCTTGACCATTTGTTTTGTGCACCATGAGCTACAGATGGGGCTTTAAGGGAGTTAGAACGAGGTGACAGTGCAGTGGGTGGCTGAAGGGAGTGGGTAACAGTTCACTGCTCTGAGGCCATGGCTCACGACTTTGGGTAACTGTTCTAGCCTGTGCAGTAGAGGCAATGTTGTCCTAGTTGAGCTGTTAGAATGAAACTACCATCAACCTAGTGGCTAAAACAACAGACATTTATCCTTCTATGTTCTAGAGGATGGGAAGTCTTGAGAACGAGGCAGACGCAGGGTCTGACTTGTAGCTGACCACCTTACTCCTGCATCCTCCCATGGCAAGAGGCGGGAAATTATTGGGAGTTGGGTGGTGTTGCAATGGCCAGCATATTTTTCTGCCAGATTCTCTCTCTGCTGTGCTAATAGCATGGGCTCCTTAAACTCTGCAGTCATAAAGGAATAGAGAGAAGAAAGCTGATGTCTTGTGGCCTGGTGGGGAAGGGGGTGGTGTGGCATGGAAGTGTCCTTGCCTGCGGCGTCCATGAAAGGATGTCAGCCAAGTCTCTCAGCTCATCTTTGGGGACTGCTGACCATGGAGCCCAGCGGCCGTCAGGTGTGTTTTCCTTTTATTAGGGAACTGCACAGTACGAAAGCCTGGTGTAAGAGCATCTGCTGTGGCCCAGGAAGGGAAGGTGCCTTACCCAGGAGACCTTGCTGCTGGACTGAACCAATTCAGTTTGACAGCATTTACTAAGTCCTTCCAGTGTGTAAGCTAAGCCCCCAGGGACTGACCAACCTTCGTGAAGCAGGGCTAAGCATCCTTCCCAGTACCTGTTTGACTCTGGTGTACACAACCAGTGAGTGTCTCTGTACAGGGCAGGCGGAGGGTTTACAAGGCTTAGTCCTCACAACAGCCCCGAAGGTAGACCTGTCCACATGGCTGCCTACTGACACGTTAGCCAGGCGTGGGGGTGCGTGTCCATAATCCCAGCGCTTGGGAGAGGGAGAAAGGAGGACTGGGTTCAAGGCCAGCCTCTTATGTGATATGCAAAGAGGACAACTGGTCCCCCTGCAGCTAAAGTACAGGCAATCGTGAGCCTCCCATGGAGATACTGGGGACTGAACTCAGGTCCTGTGAAGAGTAGCAAGTGCTCTTAACCTCTCAGGCTGCCCCTTTAAATTAATTCATTTATGGGGGTGGCATGTGCTTGTGTGGAGTTGATTCTCCTTTCCCTGTGTGGGTCCCAGAGATTGACCTCCTGTCAGGATTGGCTCCAGATGTCAGTGTGCATGGGCAATCTCAGCACATTCATTTTGATTAGGGTCTCACTAAACTGCCCAGACTGACCTTAAATTTACTATGTAGTCTAGGCTAGCCCTGAACTTTCAACCTTGCTGACTTGGCTGCTCTTGTACCTGGGATTACCAGCCTGCCCTACCAGGTCAAGAGAGTATTTTTCTTTGTTTTTGTTTGTTTGTTTAGAGACAGGGTTTCTCTGTGTGGCCCTGTCTGTCCTGGAACTTGCTTTGTAACGTAGGCTAGCCTTAAACTCTAGAGGTCCACCTGTCTCCCAAGTTCTGGGATTAAAGGCTTGTGCCACCACTGCCGGACAGTATTTCTCTTCTTAGTAAACTCATTTAACTGCACCAGCGAGTGTCTTGGTGGGTGTGAGGAATGGGAGCAGTGTGCAGCTCAAGCCCTTACTCTCAGCACACAGGAGCCTGAGGCAGAACAGCTGTGAGAGCCAGACTGGGCAGCTCACACAGGGAGTGGAAGGCCAGCCAGAGCGGAGGTGGGAGTCTCTGTCTCAGAGAAATAATGACCAAGAAATAGAAGACACAGCCCCAGGCTTTGGGTCTCTCTCCTCTCACAGGGCTGTCGGTAGTCCCGCACCGCATGTGTCCAGGCTAGCTCACCACTGCCTATTCTGTTCAAGCCAATTGGTTATGACACCCACCCCCCCACCTCCAAGAGCTGAGGACCGAGCCCAGGGCTTTACCACTGAGCTAAGTCCCCAACCCTGGGTATGGTTTTTAATCCCCCTTAGGATGCTAAACTAGAACTCAAGGTCCTACAAATGCAGTCGTGTCTGTCTGTCTCTGAGTTATGTCCTCAGCTGCTCCGGTCCTGAGCCCTTTAGCCTAGTGTCAGCGGCTCCTAACTCTGGTTCTCTTCTTAGCCTTCAACCTGGACTACTACACTGAAGTCCTGGACCTCTCCTACCTGCTGGACCACCTGGCATCCGACCCTTTCTTCAGTCACTACCGACAGCTCAATGAGAAGCTAGTGCAGCTCATCGAGGACTACAGCCTGGTCTCCTTCATCCCACTGAACATCCAGGTATTGGACAGTAAGAGATCTCTTCCCGGTCGGTGGCTGCAGCTCTGACAGGCCAAGAACGTAGACTTGATGTCCTGGGTCTGTCCTTGGCTTACTTTCAGCGTCGGGAGTAGTGAAAAGCAGTAAAAAGCAAAGAGCAGGCTTTAATCCTGCCAATTCTGAGTCACCAGGCCGTGTGTGTGTGTGTGTGTGTGTGTGTGTGTGTGTGTGTGTGTGTGTGTGTGTGTGTGTGTGTGTGTGTGTGTGAATGAACATGCCTGAGTCCAGAGTCACCACCAAGGTGACCCACGACCAACCAAGGGGTATATGTAGCTGAGCGGCTGTATTGAGTTTGCAGAGTGGCCCTTGGCCTCTGTGTCTCTCTCTCTCTCTTTTAAATATTTATTTATTACATATAGGTACACTGTAGCTGACCTCAGACACACCAAAAGAGGGCATCAGATCCCATTACAGATGGTTGTGAGCCACCATGTGGTTGCTGGGATTTGAACTCAGGACCTCAGGAAAAGCAGTCAGTGCTCTTAACCGCTGAGCCATCTCTCCAGCCTGTCTCAACTTTTTAAAGCAGAGATAACTAACCCAGGAGACATTGTGGTCTTAGATTCCTTCCTGCAGTGGGGGCCTGAGCTAACTTTCCCTCTAACTCAGTGGTTCTCAACTTGGGGGTTGTGACCCCTTTGAGTGTCACATAACATATGCCCTCCATATCAAATGTTTACATTACGATTCATAACAGTAGCGACCTTACAGTTACAGAGTAGCAACAAAATAATTCTATGGCTCAGGGTACCACAACATGAGGAACTGGATTAAAGGGTGGAATGACCAAGCCAGCTCAGTCAGCAGGTTCTCCAGCACGGGAGTGAGGATTAAAATTAGACAACATTGTAGAGTGACCCCAGCCAGTTCTGGGGCTGAAGCAGGTTTATTTTCCCCAATCTGCTTTTATACCATTTTAATTACATGCGAGTAATAAGGTCAGTTCTAGGTCAAGGGAACAAGCAAGGCACTAAACTCAAATAGGGAACAAGCAAGGCAGTAAACAGAGCCCTGAATCACTGTAACTAAGGGCTTATCAGGATGACCAAGATATCTGAGCCCACTTCCCTGTCCTAGCCCAAAGTCATACTCTTGCCTGAAGCCTACTTCTTTGTTCTACCCTAGAATCAGATTCCTGCCTGAGCTAACTTCCCTGTCCTGGCCCAATGTCAAATTCCTGCCAAGCGGCCCCAAAAGCGCTCCACAGTGGAAGGGTTAGGAAGGCTGAGAACCACTGCTCTAATACCACACCTGGCTCCTTCAGCATGAGAAGAGTGTGTGCATGCTAGCACATGCTAGCCCTCGCTTGCCGAAGGCTTTCCCTACTAGCACGGTACTGAGGGCTGAGCATGCGTTATTTTGGTCTGCATATTTCATTGAGATATATGGACTATTCTTACTGTTGTATATGGATAAGGAAACTGTTACAGGCCAAACAGCGTATTTGTCAGTGCCTCACTGAAACTGGTTCTGTCCAGACACTGAGGGTACATTGACCTTCACTGACTTCTCACCATAAAGGCTGCTTGGCCCAGGAAGAGAACAGTGAGTCAGTTTTCTGGATGGTAGGGTGTTCCCATAGGAGAAGACCCTAGGCAGGGACTGCACGGAGGAGCTGAGCTTCTAATCTGGGCCCCTGGGGAATGGAAGGTTGTCCTGTGTGGAAATACCGTAAGAGTCAGAGGAGGCCAGTTAGGTATGGCCAGCTCTCCAGGCCACTCTGCTCATTGAGTTACTTCTCTTCTCTGCTCAGGACAAGGACAGCATCCAGCGAGTCTTACAGGCCGTGGATAAAGCCAATGGCTACTGCTTTGGGGTTCAAGAGCAGCGAAGTCTGGAAGCCCTGATGTCTGCGGCAGTGGGAGCTGACTTCCATTTCTCCTCGTATCCTCAGGGATGGACATGGGAAGGACAAATAGAAGAGCCCAGACACAGAAGCTTAAAAACGAAATGGCGTGGGGCTGTTGAGAGAAGTGCAGTGTTTGCCTGCTGGCTTCCATTTAAAGGAAAAGAAGCGCTAGGGGAAGGGAAAGGAGGCGTGGCGGTAATGGAGCGCTGGGGTGTAGCCCAGGATAGCACCCTTGCCTTCTGCCCTTAGCTCAAGGGTAAGGATTTATTTATTTTGGTGTTTTGAGACAGGTTCTCTCTACCCCTAGCTGGCGTACGACAGCCTGTGTAGTGCAGGCTAGCCTTAAACTCTTGATCTTCCTCCCCGGTTCAATGAGAGCTAATGCCCATCTTAGGAAATGCCCTGAGTGTGGAAATGCACTTGGTGGGTGTAGTCAGGGCAGCAGAGTTCTTACAGTCTTGCTAGATGACATATGTAGTGGGAGAGAGAAGGAGCCAGGCATGAGGTTTCATGCCTGTTGGGAAACTGAGGCAGGAAGATTACTAAAAACTTGAGGCTAGCCTGGGCTACAAAGTAAGAGCCTGTCTCAAAAAATAACAAAGGAGAGTAATAGAGAAAGGAGTATTGGGTGAAAAATATGGAAGAGGTAAATTGGAACAGTTAGTGACAGTGACCGTGGAGTGGCGAGGGGACAGGTCTACCTTTAGAAGGGATGAGCTGGCAGAGGAGTTGGGATTAAGGGCACCACTGGACAACCAGAGCTATGTGAAGGGCAGCTGGGCCTTTGGACTTGGGATCTGACCAGTTTGTGTGTTCCTTGGGTCAGATGCTGTTGAGAGGCAGGAAGGAAGGGCCTGGTCCTTCGGGGCAATGGCCTTAGAGACACAGCATTTGCCCAGGTTGCTGGAGATGGGAATTTAGATATGTGTCAGGCCCCTGAGGACAAGTGTCCGGAATAGTGGCAGTAGGACACGTGATCCCTCCGGAGACTGCCAAGGCAATGGCTCATGTGCGGCCAGTGTCAGTAGTGTCTGCTCTTCTCCTTTTGTGATGCGATCTGTGTCCCGTCCCAGAGCGGGGGAGAGTAGGAAAAATGAGGTAACACTACATACTGAGCACCTATAGGGTGTGTGTGGTGGCGGGGGTGGAGGGGAGCGGGGGCTCTGTCCATTTTTTACGGTCGTAGGTCTCGTGACCTCACAGAAGAGAAAGGGAGTGACAGGGACTCTAGAGCATGTGCCACACAAGCTGGAGGGCCAGAAGAGATGTGTTTGTGTGGGCGTCAGAAGGGGGCAGCTCCTGTGGAAGCCATTCCCCCTTCTGCTGTGTCTAAGCCTTAACATGCCTTCCCTCAGCACCCTGGGCATCCAGGAAAAGTACTTAGCATCCTCGGACCAGACCGCAGAGCAGGAAGCCATGCAGCTGTAACATATGGGGCCTGGATCGCCGTGGGCAGCTCAGCAGGGTATGGACCCAAAAGCCATGTCCAGCCAGAGCAGAGGCTGGAAGAGAACCACGGTCCCTGCAAAGGACTTCTGAACAAGAAGCCACACACAGCAGCCTTTGTGGTGCCCACAAACTCAGGGCCCTGCCCCCAGGAGGTGGGGACCAAAGGTTGTGGAATGGCTCCTCGGGATGCAGTGGATGGGTGCGCTCTGACACAGGATTATTTTCTATTTTTTGTGACCTCAAACTTTCCTTCAACCCCATGGACCCAGGGACTCGGAGAACAAAGAAACGTCTTTGTCCCTCCAAATAGTCTGTTTCTTTGTTTTTATTTATGTTTATTTGGTGTTTGTGTGTGTGTGTGTTGCTCAAGAGTGTGTGTGCACGTATGTGTGCAGGCAGGCATGTGTGTGGAGGGCAGATGGTAACTTGAAGCTGGTTCTCTTCTGGGTTCTGAGGTTGAACTCAGGTCCTGGGACTTAGTGACAGATACCTTTACCTGCCTTGGTTCTTCACGTCAGTGTTGCAGACTCGGCTCAGGCAAATTACCTGTGCCCTGGCCAGGTGTCTCGTGATTTATTTGTTCTTCGGTGCTGACAGCTCTAAGTTCAAGCATCTGCAGGCAACTCCTAGCAGACCTCACTTAATACTTTTTTTTTCTTTCTTTCTTTTTTTCAGAGCTGGGGACCGAACTCAGGGCCTTGCGCTCGCTAGGCAAGCGCTCTACCACTGAGCTAAATCCCCAACCCCAACTTAATGCTTTTTTTAAAGATGTTATTTATTTTGTGTATGTGAATACACTGCAGCTGTCTTCAGACACACCAGAAGAGGGCCATTACAGATGGTTGTGAGCCACCATGTAGTTGCTGGGACTTGAACTCAGGACCTCTGGAGGAGCAGTCAGTGCTCTTAACCATTGAACTATCTCTCCAAACCCCTTTAATACTTTATTTTTATCCTATGTATTTTGTGATTTTATTCTGCTTTTGGTATTATTTTGCAAATACTAGTCAAATTTTGAAAAATTAACATAACTTGGACTGGAGAAATAGCTCAGTAGTAGCTAGCATGCACACAGTGCTGGGGTCAACCCCCAGCACTACAAAGAGAAGCAAAAGATTCCTTCAAAACTGAAGTGATGGGGCTGGAGAGATGGCTCAGCGGTTAAGAGCACTGACTGCTCTTCCAGAGGTCATGAGTTCAATTCCCAGCAACCACATGGTGGCTCACAACCATCTGTAATGACATCTGGTGCCCTCTTCTGGCCTGCAGTCACATATGCAGGCAGAATGCTGTACATAAAATAAATAAATAAATCTTTAAAAAAAAAAAAAAAAAAAAACTGAAGTGATGTTAATTGTGTGTGGTGGTAAATCCCTTCAGTCCCAACACGAGATGTGGCAGCATCAGGATCAGGAGTTGAAGGCCAGCCGGCTGTACAGTGAGTCTCAGACAAGCATGGGTTGTATGAAGCTCTTGTGTAAAGAAAATGTATGCATGGTGAGTTATTTAAGGAAAAATATTTAACTATACTACTAGGACGGTTGTCTGGGAACACTGGGGGACTGCAATTTAAATGTTCAATCAGTAGGTGGCACTGTTGACTTAGTTTTGCCCATACAACCTGACAGGAAGGGCCTGATGGCCATGGGGCTCTTGTGCCTTCTGGCTTTATCTGTAGCCCCATTGCATGCAGCTGCGTGTTTACAGGGCTTGGCATTTTGCAAAGAGCCTGCAAATACAGACTTCACATGTCTCTCCGTAAGAGATAAGGAATGTCAGGAGACAGCTGACTGGCGTGGCCCCTCCTGTGGTATACGTACTGGTGAAGCGTGCAGCCACCATCCCACTAGATCTGTAGTCAATCAAGAGGGGAAGTTGAGGATCTGTTCGTGGTTTACAAGAACTGATGGAATCGATGGTGGGTTCTGGTGCTGCAGGCAATGGAGAACGCTGGTTAGGAAAGTCTGTTCTGAGTGGATGGTGTTTGCTTCCCAGTGTGGGCTGCGGTAGCTGAGAGCAGGAGGGGCAGCCGGCCTCACTCCCACGCTGTCTCTGGAGGGATAATAATGGGGTGCTGCTTCCCAGCCCCTTTCATCTGAGGGGTTCAAAGCACCTCACCCTTATTAACACCTGAACAGTCGGGGGGAGGGGACCGACAGAGCAATCCAGGGAAACTGAGGCCAGGAGCCATACCCTGGGGTTTGTTGTGAGTCAGCTGTGGGGCCTGGAGCCCAGAAATGCCTGTCTGGGGAGGAGGGTGGGTTCTGTATTTTGAATAGCATCAGTGGCTGTGGCCACAGGTTCTGATGTTTGCCCATCAAACTCACCAGAGCAAACCACATGCAGGGACCGAAGGCATCATTTACAGCGTTACAGCTCGGCTGCACACCTTAGCACACACTCACTGCGGCACAGAGTGCAGGCAGGTAGCGAGCTATGACTTATTTTGAGACCTTGGTGTGGCCACAGTCATTTTTCCCCTTTGGTGAATATAGCTTTCCAACCAGACTCAGTGGTGCCCATCTGTAGTCCCAGTCGTTGGAGGTGGGGGTCCAGCTTTTGCTACGAAGCAAGTTCCAGGCCGGGCTGGGCTACATCGGATATGTCTCAAGTAAGCATACAAACACACACATGTAATGTATGGTGGCAAAAGGAGTTGCTCTGTGTTCCTACCCTGAGAAGATGAGAGAAACATTCACTACAGAAGGAAGGGACTGGCGGTGCCTAGTGGGGCTTCAGAGTTCCAACCAAGCCAGGGCCACATAGTGAGATCCTGACTCAAACAAACAAAAAGGGACAGGTCTAGTTCCAGTATGGCTACCATCTATAACCAACCATCAGGGAGCCAGAGGCGGGGAGATCTGTGGCCAGCATGGTGTACAGAGAGGTGCTAAGACAGCCAGAGCTACACAGAGAAACCCTGTCTTGAGAATCCAAAAAGGAAAAAGTTTACATGGTCTTGGGTTCCATTTCCAGAACCCATGTGATGCTTCCAGTTGTCTGTAACTCCAGTTACAGAGGACCTGACACCACTTCTGGCCTCCATGGGCACTGCACACACATGCTGCACAGGTACACACAGGCAACATACAAACACATAAATATTTTTAAAAGAAAAGATTTGTCCTCTCGAGAACATGGAGGCAAATGTGGAGGGTGTGATGCCTCTTCAAAACCATCTCTAACAGAACGGAGATGTTTGTAATCCCAGATTCATGGACATGTGAGGCAGAAGGATGAATTAAAGCCCAGGAGTAGATGAAACTGGGTAACGGGAGATTCCATCACAAACATACCAGTCAGGCATGGCTGCGCACTGTAACCCAGCACTGTGGGGTTACACGAAGTGGGGTGGAGAGGGCGAGGCCATGTCTACTTAGCAAATTCAAGGCCAGCCTGGGCTTATGAGACTGCCTCAAACAGGCCAGAGAACAAGGACGACGACCAAAGTTCAGATCTCCAGACCTCATGTGCAGTGGTAATAAATGTCGTGACCCCAGTGTAGTGGGGGACGGGACATAGGGGCTGGTTGAATCTGAGCCCCAAGTCCGAGGAGAGACCCTGTCTCAATAAGGTAGTGAACCAGACTTGGTGATTGTGCGCCTTAAAACCATGTTTAACTTTCCTAATAAAAATAGAAAAAAAATAATAATAAAGAAATAAAAGGACCAGTGAGATGGCTCAGGAGGTAAGGGTGCTTGCAGCGAACCCTGATGACCTGAGTTCAATTCCTGAGACTCACTTGGTGGAAGGGAAGATCTGATTCCTGCAGTTGACTGATTCAAAGAATTGTGGACCCACACAATTTTCTGTTTAGAAAGCAGAGGCAGGCATTTTGGTGTTCAAGGCCAGCCTGGCATACATAACTAGTTCTAGACCAGACAGGGCAACACATGAGGAGAGGCAAGTGGACCTCTGAGTTCAAGGCCAGCCTAGTGTAGACAGGACTACCAGGGCTACACAGAGAAACCCTGCCTTGAAAAACTGTGTGTGTGTGTGTGTGTGTGTGTGTGTGTGTGTGTGTGTGTGTGTGTGTGGCTGTGTGATATATACACGTACAGGTGCATGCAGGTATCTGAAGAAGCCAGAAGAGAGCATCAGATCCCCTGGAACTCAAGTTAAGCCACATTATGTAGGAACTCAAGTCCTCTTACAAAAGCACTAGGTATTTTTTTTTTTTAAAGAAATTTTACTTTTTTTTTTTAAAGGTTTATTTATTATATGTAAGTACACTGTAGCTGTCTTCAGACACACCAGAAGAGGGCATCAGATCCCATTACAGATGGTTGTGAGCCACCATGCTTGCTGGGAATTGAACGCAGAACTTCTTGGAGAGCAGTTTTAACAGCTGCTGAGCCATCTCTCCAGCCCAGCATTAGATACTCTTAACCCCTGACCTCTCTAGCCTTTGTAACTTTACAAGCATTTTGTGTGTGTGAGGTGGGGGGATGCACACACAACAATGGTGGAGATCAGAGGGCATCTTACAAAAGTGAGAGTCACAGTGATGAAACTCAGGTGGTTAGGCTTGGCAGCAGCTGCCTTCTGCCATTAAACCATCTTGCCAGCCCTCAGAACAGGGTCTCTCATTGTCCTGGGGTTCGCTGATTCTGCAGACTAGCTGGCCAGCAAGCAAGCCCCAAAGACCTTTCTTCTCTCTGCCCACAGCCCTGGGATGACAGATGTGCTGTGTAGGACTTTTAATGTGGGTGCTGAGATCTGAGTTCAGAGACTCTGGACAGAGTTGCGTTCCCAGTATCTCAAGTCCTCCAGTGTTCACATGGCTTTGTGGGTCACAAAACCAGCCAAGGAGATGGACGCTTTTCCCGTCTTCCACGTCGACCCTTGAGTCTCTAAGATCAGGTGGAGATCACAGGCCAGCTTTACTCTGAGAGAGATTCGGGAAAACGAATATGTCTTCCGTCTTCCCACCCCACCCCAGCTCTTTTCAGCAGCTCAGCACAGGAGTGTAGAGCCCTAAGCAATCCCTAAAGGTTCTCCTTGCTCACAGGTTTAAGAACTCCGCTTCCCAGAGTCCAGGGTTGCTCTCTTATCTCCAGACAGACTTCAATTTCCTAGCCCTGTAAGGAGAAGGTTGTGTGGAAAGGCGAGATGAATCAGCCCTGGACACCCCCAGGGTGGCATGCCGGTCTGCTGCCCCCACAGACATTCCTGGCTCCTGACTCAGTGGGTAGGTGGAGCGAGGGGGGCTGGTGGGAGGGAGACATACTTTGCAGAAACCTGCCTTCCCCACCCCACACGGAGCCGAGGTGGGGGGTGGTGTGGGTCCTGTGAACCAGGTGAAGAGCAGCAGCAAAGAGGAAGCAGGTTCAGGAGACCTAAACGCCGTGTGAGAGCTGGAAACCCGTCCACCCCAACAGGACTCTGAGAGCTGGCTCCCCTCTGCCGAAGGAGGCAACTAGACGGAGAAAAGGGTATTTTGGTTTGGCTTGGTGTTTGAGTTTGTTTTGGTTTTTGTTTTTTTAGGAAGTCCAGAGCAGGAGCAATTTAGCACAACATAATACATGTTTCACGAAACCCTAACACACAAAACAGACATATGTGTGGCTATTTTAGCCATAGTGTGTGGAAACAGGACGCCCCAGCCACCTGGGTCCTGCCTGAGACCTGGAGGCAGCCTCGGAACAGTTAGAAAATAGCTGTTCCAAGACCATGGGCCTGAGATTCAGATCCTGTCCCACTGCATAAGCAGTGGTCTAACCTTGGGTAAAGTCCTGAAGGTGCTCTGAGCCCCAGATGCTTCATGAGTGAAGCAGATACATGCGATGCCATGGGTGTCACCTGTAACCTATACCTTCTGATCGACAGGGCCAATTTGACTTTCTTGCAGTCACAGTTGCATGGAAGGGCAGTCTTGGTGTGGGGCCACATACCTTTCATTCCAGTACCTGGAGGGTGGGCCATTCGGGGGAGGAGTTCAAGGTTACCCTCAGCTGCATACCAAGTTCAAGGCTATCTAGGCTAATGAGACCCTGTCTAGAAAAAGTCAGAAAAAAAACCAGACCTGGGGTTGGGGATTTAGCTCAGTGGTAAGCGCTTGCCTAAAGGCCCTGGGTTGGTCCCCAGCTCGAAAAAAAAGAACAAAAAAAAAAAAAAACCAGACCTGATGGCTCACACTTGGGAGGCTGAGTCAGGAGAATGATAAAGTCCAGCCTGAGCTACGTAGCTCAGGTCAACCTAGGCTTCAGTCTGAAACCTTATCTCAAAAAGCTAAAAAGTAAAAAATAGGCATACTTTCTTTTTTTTTTTCTTTTTTTTCCGGGGCTGGGGACTGAACCCAGGGCCTTGCGCTTACTAGGCAAGCGCTCTACCACTGAGCTAAATCCCCAACCCCCATTCCTTAAATTTTTATTGTGTCATGTGACATATGTGTGTGTGCATGTTTTTGTTTGCTTTGTTTCTTTTGAGTCGGGATATCTCTGTGTAGCTTTGGCTGTCCTGGAACTTACTCTGTAGACCAGGCTATCCTCCTGAGTGCTGGGATTAAAGGCAGTTTGCCACCCAATCCCCACAGACCCTTGACTGACGCAGGGTCTCTTGATCGAATTCAGAGCTTGCTGATGTGGTCAGCTCGCTCCTGGGAAGCCCTGCCTCTGCCTTCCCATGCTCCAATCACAGGCAGGCCACCGTGCCCACTCAGCATTCACGTGGGTTTCTGGGGTTCCAAGCTCCAACTGCCACGGAGCCATCTCCCTAGCCCTTACATTTTACTCAGCGACCATGCCTCACCAACTTGCCTCGACTGACCTCAGATTTCCAGACACTTGGGAATGTTGGTTGACACCACAGTTCCTGGCTCAGATTTCCTGTTTTCTGGTGTTCGGGTCTGAACTCAGGGATTTGCACATGGCGGACAAGCTCTCTACCACTGTGCTACCCAGCCCTAAGGCAGACTGTAAAAACCAAGACGTAGGGGCTAGAGAGAGGGCTCAGAAGCTAAGGTTCGAAGACCTATGTTCAACTTCCAGAACCCACATGTGTCCCACAACTGTCTGCAACTCCAGTTCCAGGGGATCTGACGCCCTCAGACAGACAGGATATGCAAGCAAAACACCAATGCATATAAAATAAAAACGAATCTTAAGAAAAATAAACTGAGATGTAATTGATGTATCCTAAAATTTATCCCCATACAATGTGCAAGTCCTATGATTACCACAAAGCAATTTAATCTTCTACACTACTTAAAACTAGAACACTTCATTACCCCCAAAGACACTGTACCCATTGGTGGAAATGGAGATTTTAGATATTTTTATTTTAATATGTGTGTGTGTGTGTGTGTGTGTGTGTGTGTGTGTGTGTGTGTTGCCCATAGTTCTCAGAAGATCCCCTAGAGCTGGAATTACAGTGAGCCTTGGCTATGGTACTAGGAACCAAATTCAGGACCCCTGGAATAGCAGCAAGGACTCAACTATTGAGCAAGCCAGACAGCCTAGACTGAAAAAAAAATTTCTTTTTTGAGACAGCGTTTCCGTAGATGGTCCTAGCTGTCCTGCTGAGTTCACTCTGTAGACCAGGCTGGCCTAGAACACACAGAGATGCACTTAGTCTGCCTCCTGTGTGTGCATGCACCAAGCCCAGCTGGACTGAAAGATTTGTTTGGTTTTTGTTTTCAAAACAGGGTTTGGGGGTTGGGGATTTAGCTCAGTGGTAGAGCACTTGCCTAGCAAGCGCAAGGCCCTGGGTTCAGTCCCCAGCTCCGAAAAAAAGAAAAACAACAACAACAACAACAACAAAAACAGGGTTTGTTTGTTTGTTTGTTTGTTTTCATAGTCCTGGCTTTCCTGGAAAGGTGGGGATCCCTTCCTCCAGCTTGATTTTAAATATCAAACCTAGACCTTTTTTTTTTTTTTTTTTTTTTTTTTTTTTTTTCTTTTTTTTTTTCTTTTTTTTTTTTTTTCGAGCTGGGGACCGAACCCAGGGCCTTGTGCTTGCTAGGCAAGCGCTTTACCACTGAGCTAAATCCCCAACCCCAATTTAAAACGTTTTTAAATTGGTTTTTTATCGCATGGGTGACTAATTTGCATCTGTGCTGTGTACTACCCGTGCAATATATGGTAAGTGAAGGGCATCACATCCCGCTGGGATTGGAGTTGCAGACAGAAGTGAGCTACCATGTGGGTGCTGGGAACCGAACAGCCAGTGCTCTTAACTGCCAAGCCATCTCTCTACCCCATCATTTTTTTTAACCACGTCACAGACAAAAAAGGTCTGAGACCACTTTGGTACAAATACAGCCTTACCCAGCTACGATCTGGTGCTTATTAATAAACAGCGGGCTTCATGACCCAGGGCATCTCTTGATTACCCTTAAGCCCAGCACAGTACCTTAGGACAGCTCCCATCCACTCATACGTGGTCTGGGGCCAACACACAGAAGGCAGACGCTGAGAGATGCAGAAGGAGTTCCTTTCCCAGGACCTACCCCATTAAGAGAAAGTCACCGGACCAGTCTAGTGGAAAGAAACCGGGTCACCTAAGCTGCGGGGAGTTGCCTGTCCTAGTCCAGATTCTGTGTGGCTTTGGAATCTTGAAACTCAACACATCACCAGGAAATGAGAAAACAGTACCCTGAATCCTCCAAAGAGGCCCAGCAACTTCCCTGAAGAGTTAGGGGAGATTACCATAGGTGTGGCCAAACGTGAAGAATCCAGTAAATTTGGGCTGAGTTCCTATCCTTCCAGAAAGAGTTCTCTTGCTGTCAAGCTAGAGAGCCTTCTTAGGTGACCCAGTGAGTACGCAGGTCAACTTTAGCAGTGACTTCTTGCTTATTCTGTCTCGGGTTCAGAAATACTAACTAGATAAATCCCAGATGGACTGACGCTGGTTGGAATTAATCAGAAACATTTTGGAGGCTGTACCCCCAACTCCCACACCGTTTTCTGCGCTGGGGACCAGTCCTTGGACCTTAGATAATCTGAGCCACACCCTGGCTCACGGGAAGGATCGGCCCTGCCTCAGAGTGCTCCGGGTAAGGGAATCCGCCACCATGCCCTGCCTAGGAAGCAACTTATTCAAAGGACGACCCAAAAGTTAAGAGCCTCCAGTAAGGTAGCCGAAGCCTTGCACCTAAGCAGAGCCCCGCTTTTTCACTTTCTCTAACTGTTAAGTCTTAGGGGTACAGAAGGGAAACTGAGGCCCTGGGAGGTGCTATGGTTTTTCCGGGCTGCAAAGCAAGTCAGGGACATAACCAAGCCCTTTTGGCGACCGGCGCTGCTCTGCCTCCGAAGCTCCGGAGAGGAGCGTCTTGGCCTCTTCCCAATCGATTTCAGCCGCGGGCCTGGTCTAGACACCGCCAGGTGAGTCGGTGACTCAGAGGGCGGAGACTAAGTTTTGCGCGCGGCCCCTCCCTGTCCCGCTGCTCCCGGGGGTGGGGGACGAGCTCCCGGGTCGGGCGGGTGGCAACTTGTCTGAGTGAAACCGGGAAGACGCCGCCCCGCTGCGCTCCACGGGCGACGGGGACGCAGCTACGTCTTTTCGCGAAAGCCCGGCTGGCGGGGCGGGAGGATTCTTCTTTCGCTCTCCCATTGGCCAACCGGGTTCCAGGGGCGGGGCTCTGTGGAGAGTGCGTCCTGATTGGGCCATGGAGGCGGCGGCGGGCTGCGGCGGGCTGGTGCGTGTCGCTGCCTGCCGGGAGAGCCGGCCGTGGGCTGCTCAGCCGGACTCCCCGCGGCCCTTCCCACCCAGCTCGCTCCGGCTCCTCGCCAGCGGGTTTCTTTTTTGTCTGGGCATTGGGGAGCGTTCCCTTATTAGATCTGTTTTGTTTTATGGAGGCACTACGCCCCTGCCTCGGATGCACCCCTCGGCTCAGATCTGAGCACTTGATGTGCCCAATTTCAGCTTTTCAATGTGAGGTCCTCAGTGCCACTCGTGAAGCGCGTCTAAGGCCACTTGTGCTCAAACTTCACTGACTTCGCGGCTCCCGCCGCATCTGAACTTCCCCATCCCCAGCACCCACTCTGCTCTGACCTGCTGGAGCTTAAGCGCTGCGGGGACTTCCTGATGGCTTCTCACCTCAAGTCACCCTACCCAAAAATTTCCAGGTCACCACCGACACCGACCCAAAGGTTCGTCTCACTTCCAGGACACCCAGACAGCCCCAAGGGACAGCCCTAGCTCAGAGTTTCAGAGTCCAGTTCTCCAACTCATTGCCAATTCTACTCGCAGCCCATAAACAAGAACTGAAGAAGACCGAGTGTCACAGGGCAACTTTATTGAGTGGTAACATGGTCACACCCAGTAAACGTGTTCCCTCTCGTTCACGCACACACACTCGCACACACTCACACACACACACCCAGCCCTTGCCACAGTCCAGTTCTCAGCCACAGGGGTGGGGAGCCTCCTCGACTCCTAGGATCCAGAAGCAACAGGTGCCCGAGGAAGGCACAGAGGACAGGCTCAGGAGTGGTGGTAGGAAGTGGGGGTGCAGAGAGCAGGGGGTGGCCAGGGTTGGGAACACCCACCACACAGCTGCACGAAGAGTGAGATTTCCCCAGCCCTGGTGGCCTCAGCTTGGCTGCACCCCGTCCAAGGAGCCTTCCAAGTGTGGCAAAACATTCAGGGTTTGGGAGGGGCAGAGTCCTACTCCGTGTAAGTCCTCTCTGCAGGCTGGGGACTGGAGGGCAAGGCGGGACAGGGAGGATGTAGGCTGCTTCAGCTCTGGGGCTCCTCTGGAGCCTCGCCACTCTCTTCCCCAGCATTGTCGGCTGTCCACAGCGTCAGGTTGTCTCTCAGCAGCTGCATGATGAGGGTGCTGTCCTTGTAGGAGTCCTCACTGAGGGTGTGCAGATCGGCCATGGCCTCGTCGAAGGTGGTCTTGGCAAGTGAGATGGCCTCCTCGGGGCTGTTGGCTATCTCGTAGTGGAAGACGGAAAAGTTCAGGGCCAGGCCCAGGCGTATGGGGTTGGTGGGCGGCATCTCCTTCTTGCTGATGTCCATGGCCTCCTGGTAGGCGGACCGGGCAGAATCGATGATGCGCTTCTTGTCATCACCAGTGGCCACCTCAGCTAGGTAGCGGTAGTAGTCACCCTTCATCTTCAGGTAGAAGACGCGGCTCTCGGCCTCTCCAGCCCCTTTGATGAGGTGGGAGTCCAGCAAGCCTAGCACGGTATCGCACACACCTCTGAGCTCGGTCTCTACCTTCTCCCGGTACTCTTTCACCTCGGGGCCCTTCTCTTCAGACCCCTCCTCGTTGCTCTTCTGCTCGATGCTGGACAGGACTCTCCAGGCCGCTCTCTGGCCGCCCACCACGTTCTTGTAGGCCACGGAGAGCAGGTTCCGCTCCTCGCAGGAGAGCTCCTCACCCTTTTCCACGGCACTCTTCATGAAAGCTGCCATGTCTTCGTAGCGTTCGGCCTGTTCGGCCAACTTGGCCTTCTGGATCAGACTGGCTCTCTCCATGACTCCGAGGATGGACAGACAGGCGGGCGAACTGGCTGCCTTGAGACCAATGCTGGATTCTGCGGCTCCCTTGCTCTGGGCCGGCCTTTTGGCTGGGGTGGTGTGGCCCTGAGCAGGGTTGGGCGTGGCCTGGGCGGGCCTGGGTCCTGCCTCCTCCTCTTCTCTCCACACCCTTTCCGGCTCTACCTTAAAGGTAAAAGGGCTGGGATGGGAGGGGTGGGATGAGTCATCCGGACAGTCAGCAGGAGAAACCTGGCCGCGGGTCCCACCTGAACAGGCACCTTTCGGCTCCAGACTGCCCCCTGCTGCTCAGAGCTGCATTGCAGGAGCGTTTTGGATTACCAAATCAGATTGTCTTTCAGGGTGCTATTTCCAGGCAAGAATGGCTTCAGTCACTGGGTTGCTTTAGCCCAGGCGGAGCCCCGTGAGCGGGTACAGAGGGCGGGATAGTTCAGGCGAGAACTCATGTATGGTAGGGCTGTACAGTTTCCCAAAAACTTGAGCATGCATGATCTGAGGCAACCCCACCTCCACCCCCACCCCCTCAAATTGGCTCTGTAGGACTGTAGAAGCGAACTATCAAGTCTTGAGGGGTGAACCAGCTTGAGGTCACAAGCTGCCAGCTCCCTTAAACCCCTCCCCCTCCTTGCGCCCTCTTTATTTTGGCTCTTCTTGGGAGCCATTAGCTGGAAGTGAGAGCTGGACTACTTTCTGAGTCAGCCTGAGGACAGCGCTGTCCCTTGGTCCCTGTTGTCCCTCAAGATGCCCTATGAACACCCGGAATGCACAGGTGGCATTTCAGGGTGCCACTTAATGAAGTGTTTAACGAGCGGCCTCTGACGCTCCGGCCCAGCCTTTGTAATTAGTCACCCAATACGTTTGTTGGACACCTTCCCCCTTACAGCACAATTTTCCCTTTCAAGTTGGTGGCCTGTTGACACTTGTCTGAGATTTTACTCTCTGGTTCTCCACATCAAGTCACCTGTCCCTTCCAAGCTGCCTGTCGTCATGTGTCGGCAGGGCTCCCAGAGGGCGGGGGCCTAGCTCTTTGACTGTCCCACTCCCCTGCCTGACTCAGATTACCTGTGTCAGAGGCTGGGAAGCAGGCCACTTGGGTGCTCAGTCCAGTTTGGTCCCCCAGGGGGGACGCTATCAACCTGGGGAGGAAGACAGGGCCGGAAGAACGGAGCCGGTAATGACACATACCATTTTGTTTTATGGAGCAGTGAGTGATTCCAGCTCAGTGAGATCCCCCACTTGGCTCCCAGAGGTTCTCCAGTCCCTTCCTGACCCCTGCCTCTGACCCCTGAGAGAAACCTCCTCAGAGATGGATCTCACTTACTTGGTTCCCAGCCTTCCATACCTGCTTGGTTGGGCCCTGTTTTCAAGCCCTATTAAAAGAATGGGCATTGAGGGTAAAGTTCCTGCTTATGTCTCCCCCACTGCAACCCCCCTACACCCAAAGTTTAGATGGGAGCCCAGGGTCTCTTCTAAAGAACTTTCTCCCTGGGACCCAGGCAATTGAATCCTTGAACCAGGCCTATTGCACAACCGTGACGGTCTCCTCCCAGCTTCTGAACGCTCACCTGGCCTCCGGGAGGGATGTAGGCCAGAACTCTGAAGACAGGCTGGGGAATGTGTTTGTGTCACAGAGTAAGGGACTCTTGAGAGACTTCAGGGTTCTGGCTAATTTTATGGGTTTTCCCAGGAAGCGGATGGGATTTCCATCCCGAGAGCTTGAGGGCTTTGCTTAATTCACAGCAGAGACACAGAGCTATACTAAACATCAAGTTAGGGAAGGGCTTGGTGGTGCCCAGTAGAGTCTTAGCATTTAAGCTCACACAGGAGACACTCCAGTTGGTGACTGGCTCTGCTATAAGGGAGTCATGCTGCCCCAGCCCTGGGAGAAGAGGCTATGAGTGTATCTTGGTCAGTAGAGTTCCTGCCTAGCGGGTGTGGAATGTGAGATAGTTGACGGAGTCCTGCATAGACTGGTGCACATCTATAATCCTCACACTTGAGAGGCAGAAGCAGGGAGGAGGATCTCTCTGAGTTCGAGCCCAGCCTGGTCTATGTAAGGGTGGCCACCATGCTTGCTTTAGCAGTGCAGTGATGCTGGGGTTGTACCTAGGGGTTCCAACTCAACCAACTAAATACACCCTCAGCGCCCCTCCCTGGTTTTGCTTTTGAGCTGGGTTCTATGGAATGAGGAGTGATCATAAACTATCTGTCCCCTGTGGTCTGGCCAGGTGTCCACAGAAAAGAAGGGGTCCTCAGTCCAAACTTTCCTCTCCAGACTTACAAAACTGTTAGGTATAATAGGCACCGACTCCTCCCTTTCCAGCTGGAGAATTCTTCTCGGTCCTGAAGGGCCTTCCTTGGCTCCCAGCCTGGCCTGGGCTTCCCCCAAGTCCTGGGGGGCAACTTGGAAATCCCAGGACACTAGGAGCCTGGACGGTGGGGCTTGGTAAACTTGAAGCTTCTAAGTCCAAAGAAGGGTGTGTTCTCCTCACGCCTCTTAAGCCGGGAGCCTGGTAGGGGTTTAGAGCGGGGTTAGACCCTCAGCCCAGTCCTTATCCTTCCTCTTCGACTGAAGCCAGGCCTTGACACTCCTACCAGCTCTGGCCTGCACCTCCTGACTCAGTTCCTGTTTCAGTTCCCTCCCTTTGCCTCCAGGCTTCCTACTTCCCAAGTCCAGGAGCCCAGGCAGGCAGGAGGCAGCAGGTCCTGGCAGAGCTTGGGACCGCAGAGCCTACCTGAGTCAGCAGGACAGGAGGCAGATGGGCTCGAGGTCCAGTGAGGGGTGGGCATGGGGGGGGTGTTCCTCATCCTTTCTGGAGCACCCGATTGTAGCAAGAGGGATTCTTCTTAGAGTTAGAAAGAAGCGACCACAACTGCCAAAACGTTTTCTAGTAATTTCCTAGGTAACTCCTGTCTTTGGAATGCTCAAATTCAACGGTTTGACCAGAGGGGTCTGTGTTGGTTGTGAGTAAGAGCGCAGTGGCTCAGAGCTGTGCACCCGTTGCCTTTGGGAAGGGACAGCAGAGGAGGCTTAGGTGATTCAGATCTTTGCCTTTTTCTTCTAAAGCAATGCTGTGCGAGGTAGCCCCCGTCTACGACCGTCTAGGGTACCAGACGGTGTGGAATTTATGGAACCAGAACAGAATGACGTCAGGGCTGCATTCCAACTGAGTTATAAGAGGCCTTGGGCAGGTCCCTTCCTGCCCCTGGGCTTTGGTCTCCCCACTGGTAGCAGGAGCTTGGCAGCCCCCTCCCGGGTATGGCATTCTCCAAGTTTAGGGCTCCTCCAAGTCCCCACCCTCCCTTGCTGGGGTTCGAGGCAGTTGCTCTCACACACCCACAGCAGACCCCACCCAGGACCCCAAAGGAAAGTGGCTCAACACACTCCAGGCTACGGCGAGAAGGCAAGAAGAAGGGGGGAGGTCTTTATTTCTCTTACAAAAGGTAGTGGACAGCAGGTGAGCAGCCCCTGGGCTGGATGAAGCTGCTCTCCCCGGTCTGACCCGGCTTCCTTTGGGTCCTCGGAAGAACACGGGAGCTGTCTAGCCCTTGGTGCCTGGGGCCAAGGATACAGGCTCACGCTCCACATCCTACTGGGGGGGATGGGGGCGTGGGAACAGTGTCAAGCCCATTGTGCTTAGAGCAGTTGCCAAACTTGTTCAGCAGCGTCATCAACACCCAGATAGCTCCTGAAGGAACCTGCTAGGCTGGCCTATGGCTCTGCTGACTGGGGGAGGCTGCAAGGCAAGATTCCTAAAGAGTCTCACAGTTCACAAATCTGGGGAAGGGGCATGAGGGCAGGAGGGGAGGGCGAGGTGCAGCAGTGTTACAGTGTATGGCTTTCTACATTCTGGCCAGCAAGGAGTTGGGGTCGGGGACTAGAGCCCAGTGCCTGCCCACGGTTGGTGGGGAGGCTCTAAGAGCACATAAGTAGGACAGGCTGGGGGACGGACCCTGTAGGCACAGACGGTGGCAGATGGGCCACAAGTTAGGCAGGAGGAGGTGCTGGGTGCCTGGCTCCCCCCAGGCCACTCCTGAAGGGGCAGAGAGTGGCGGTCCTCAGGAGCTCCTTAAGCCCCCGCACATACTGGATGGTCCCGGCAGGAAGCAAAGAAGGAGAAGAAGAGGGTTAGCAGACGGGCAGAAACGGGTAGCCTATAGGGCCCTGAGTGGGTCAAGGGCTACCACAGTACCACAGTACCTGCCTCTCTCCCAGAAAAGGGCCAAAGCACAGGCAGCAGGCAGCAGAGAGCTTGCTTGGCAGGGACGTGAAGGGGATGCAGATGTTAGTGGCCTGACTGAGGGCTTCAGAGCAGGAGGACCACTCTTCCCAGCCTTTCTTCTAGAAAGGAAGTCCTTGGGGGAGGTGGGACAAGGCTAAGAGCCTTCTGTTTGGGGGTGAGGGGCACCCCGGGACCTGCCGTTGTCAGCACACATGCCACACCACACACCAGACACATGGATGGACCGACTCCACGGGGTTGGTGAGGCATGCGATGACGATGACGGTGGGATGGTGAGGAGGGGAGGGGCGGGCACTGCTGGCTGACACGTGACACATGGTCTTACCAGCTAACCCTCTGCAAAGAGGCCTGTTAGCTCCCCTCAGGCTGTGCAAGAGATGGCAAAGTCCTGACAGGTGTCCTCCTGGAGGAGATACCAGAGAGGTGGACCCGTGTTACCGTCCGTCTGGCTACTGTGGCTGCCTAGGAGGTTGGTTGGGGCTAGGAACAAGAAGCTCGGACTGGGACCTCCTGTCTCACACATGCTGAGCAATCACTGGGGATCAGGGTGGAAAGTTAGCAGGAAAGAACTCAGGGGGCACAAGCAGGTAGACAAGATGAAGGCGGACAGGTGCGTTAGCCACAGCCCCTCTACTCTGCAGAGATCCCAAAATCACTGGGCTGCCCACCCTGCCCGCCTGCCCTCTAACTCCCAGGAAAGACCCAGGCCTGCGTGAAAGAACCCCAAGGCTAAGCTGCAGGCCAGGGACTCAGCAAAATAAAAGCGAACAAAAACTAAACAAAGCAAACCAGCTCTTAAAAACAAGAGGCTTTATTACAAGCAGGAGCAAGGACACTGGCTCAAATAAAAGGCGGGCTAGGGAGCCTCCCAGCCCCTTCCTATCTACCTCCCAGGGCCACTCAGGATGGCCCAGGGCTCTGAAGCCATCTCCCAGGGGCCCCCTGGCACCCACCACTTCCCAGCTCTTCCTGGGACCCACTGGCCTTGGGAGCAAGGAAGGGACTCTGTGGTGACTTCCTATGTTATGACCCACAAGGGCTTCAGCCCACCGAAGGGCCAAGGAGAACAGGACTATTTCCATTAGAAACTACAGCTGCCAGCATTCTGGACAAGCACGCATGCCTCGGCTCCACTCTGCCCCTTCCTCTTCATTCCTGATTAGCAGAAATGCTCTGGGGTTCAGTCCCTAGCACTGAGGCCTACACTCAAAGCAGAACACCTAGGAGGGGGTGTGGCTTGCAGGGCAGCCGCTCCCCAGAGCCATCACCCCACCCACCACACCTAGCCTCTGCCTGTTGGGGCAGGTCAGAGCTGGGAGCCTGGCCTGAGGGCTGGGTGGCAGAGTCTTAAAGGCCTTGGTGAAAGGCAGGGGGGCAGGAGCCAGTGGTCTCCGTCCTGGGACTAACGCCCAACCTCCCACCCAGTCCCCCATACAGTGGGCTGCTTCTGGACTCAGGGCAATGGGGAAAGGGAACAGCCCAGGGCACACGTGAGTCAGCTGTATCTGTTCACCGGCATGCATGGACACATGTGTGAGCATACACACAGTCCCTCACAGCGAGATCTGCTATAATAAGTGTATTCAACTACCTGGCCTTCTGAAAACCCTTGCCTTGGCACTACACGGACAGTAACACATTAACTCCTATTTTTAAAGGGCTACGTAAAAAAGAAGTCTATAAAATTGTGCAAAATACCCAGCATTAATAAACCCGTTTCAAGTATTGCCTGCATGAGCTAACCCACCCGCCTCTAACCCTGACCTGGAAGAGGGATTGGGGGGTACAGAAAAGGATCCTTTAGAGAGTCTCCATGGGCAGGGGGAAAGTCAGGTCCCCATTCCCACTGTGGTGCCCAGGACTCTACAGGAGCTGAGGTTCTGAGGCCTGGATAGCTCGTTTGGCTTCCTCTGACACAGGCTGCTCCCCACCCTCTGCCCATGCTCTCTACCGGTACCCCGGCTCTATCCTATTGGCTAACTCCACACACCTCCCCCCCAAAAAACCCCCCGTGGTCATCAAACAGAATGTAGGAGCCCCCAAAACAAAGCAGTTCCGGGAGGGTCCCCATCTGTTGCCCGTGGCCTCTTCCAAAAGCCCCTGGCTCACCAGAGTCCAAGCCTCCAGCTGGGAGGCTGCCCCTTCAGTCCATACCCTCTCTCACGCTGGGCCTCCCTGGGCAGTGACTTGGCATGGTCTCCTTAGTGGCCTCCAGAGGCCGTGACTTTCCTGTCACTGACCAGCTGGGGACCTAGGGCCTAAACTGTGGGCCCCTAGGTTTGGGAGCAGAGGGCACAGCCATGGGACAGTTCAAAAAAAAAAAAAAAAAGACCCAAACCACACAGGGTGGGAAATAAATAGGAAAAGACTGGAGTCTTTGGCAGCTCTGCTTCCCTCAGATGGCACGGGGAGGGTCCCGGCAGGCGTGGAGGGCGGCGGGTGGCAAGCACTCAGTCACATTCAGGGGTGGCCTCCTACCATGCTGGCGTCTGGCTTGGCTCCACAGGCTGCCTCATCACTTCTGATGGGCGAGGGCAGCACAGTGTCAGACTGCACGAATCCCCTCCGGTCGATCAGGCTTCCAAGACACAAGGACAAGACAGCTATAAGCTCTAGGCTAAGGGCTAGGCAGTGCTGTCTGCCAGTCCTCCCGGGAAGGACCCAGCCCTAGAAGCTCAGGGAAGCTGCTTTCCGTTCAGGAGATTAGGTCTGTCCCTCTGGGGCTGGGGTTTGCCACTGCATCCTAGGGACCCATAGATGGAAGGAGAGCCGTCTGTCCTTGGACCTCACACACATCCGTGTGTCACGCAGTAGAATTTCACTCACACGCATGCCCTGGTGTGTGTGTGTGCACACGCTTGAATGAACTTCACTCACCCACACGTACAGGTGAGGAGAGGTAAATACACTTAAAACAAGACCTTCTGGGGCAAGTGCCAACAGGACAAAGTGTTTTCGTTTTCTTGAGGCCGGGTCCCAAGCACTTGAAGCCGACCTCGAACTTCCCACAGGCCTGCTTCTACCTCCCAGCCTAATTCAATGTTAATCCAAAGTGACTCAGCTGTCTGGGTGCCAAGAAGCCAGGCAGTGAGAGAGAACTAAGTAACAATCACTACCTGGAGGCAGTCAGAGGCCCAGTGTCCTGTCTCCTAGACAGGGCACAAGTGTGTAAGGAAGGTCTTGTCCCCACAGCACCCATGCCCAGCCAACGCCTGTTCTGGAGCTCTGGCGCCCCCTGCTGTCAGAACTGACACAGAGCTTCCCAGCAGGGCTGAGCCGCTGCAGACACCCCACCCTGTACAGACAGAACACGGCACCCACGTGTGGTCCTGACAGTCACTGTGGCATCTCTGAGGAGTGGGATTAAACAGGATGCCCAGTGCTTTTTAATATTTTGTACTCCCCCCCCCTTGAAAGTTTCTGTGTCCTAGGGTGGTCTTGAACATGAAGCAATCCTCCTGCTTCGGCCTTTAAGTGCTGGGGTTGGAGGCTTTACTTTTATTCTACAAATGAGTACAGGTGATACGTGACAGCCCTCCTCAGAATTCCCGAGTCTTTCGGCAGAGGATGGTGGACAGAGGGAGTCTGAGCGCACACAGGGAGAAAGACCTGCTAAGGTCCAGGACTCCCATGAGGGCTCCAGACACAGGGCCACCTCCTGGGACTTCTCCTCCGTGCCCTGACTTACCTGGGAGGCAGTGGGCCACAGAGCACAGCACAACAGTTGGTGATAATACTTTTATGGCTGTAGGGGTTGACAGAGGCCTCACCGCCCCTCTTGCTGGACCAAGACCCTTTGATCTGGAAAGAGGAAGAAGCCCAGGTCAGCTACCGTCTCCCTCCGCAGAGCTGGGCATTAAACCCCAGGGCTTGTATATGCTAGCCATCTACCACTGAGTCCCACCTTCGGCCCCTCCCCCTCCTCCATGGAACTACTCCCCTGTCACAGCTGCCTCCTGTTTCTTCCACTTTCTAGAAGGGCAACCTAGAGGCCAGGGCAAGTAGACCCATTTAGAAACCAGTTCTGGGTAGATGGGAGGAACAGCTCTTCAGGGGAAGCCTTGCAATGAAAATAGGGGGACCACTGGATATAGGGATCTCTCTCCAGCAGAGGTCAGCAGGCCCCCCTAGCACAGAAGACAAAACCGAAAGGAAGTCTACAGAGGAGAATGTTGGGGAGGACCATCCCTCCCCGGGCTGTCCACCTGTGACGAATAGTTTCACATCAACTTGACACAAGCTAGAGTTATCTGAAAAGAGGAAATTTCAACTAAGGGCTGGCAAACCTGTAGGGCATTTTCCTAGTGGCTGATGGGGGAGAGTCTAGCCCATTGTTGGTGGTGACCCCTAGGCTGATGGTCCTAGCTTCTCTAAGAAAGCAGGTTGAGCAAGCCGTGGGGAGCAAGCCAGTAACATTCCCCCATGGCCTCTGCATCAGCTCCTGCCCCCAGGTTCCTGCCCTGCTTGAGTTCCAGTGCCGACTTCCTTCAGTGATCGACTAAAATGTGGAAGTGTGGGCCAAGAAACCCTTCCTTCCCCAACTTGCTTTTGGTCATGGTGTTCTGTCACACCAACTAAGGGGACAGATTGGAGGCACAAACCAGCCCGAGCCACTCTGACGCTGCTACTCAACTGCTGAGCTTGGACAGGTCTGGATGGCGAGGCTCGCTGCACCGAGAGTCTGCCACTGGGAAGTCCCCTGCTGAAGGCACTGAGGTCCTCCGCAGGAAACACCTGCTGGACGTCACCCAGAACTTTCTACCCTGGCTGGGCTGCAGAACCCAGAAAACCGGGTGGGGAGAGGTTGCTGGCTGATGTCATTTCTGCCCTTATCAATGACAAGCACACATGTGTTCAGGTTTGTTTTCCCAAACGAGAGCAAGAGGTCATGGGATTTTTATTTTTAAAACAGGGTCATGTGTTCTAGGGTGGCCTCCAACTTTCCCTGTAGCCAGGGATGACCTTGAACTCCTGAATCCCCTGCTTCCACCTCTCAAGTGTTGGGATAATATGTGTGTATCACCTTAGACGTGGCTCCCTTCTCCTTATTCTTGTTTTCAAACCTTTATTATTTATTTTATGCCTATGGGGTCTTGCCTGGTAGATGTCTGTGTACCATGCGTGTGCAGTACCAGAGGAGACCAGAAGAGGGCACCGGGTTGCACAGGAGGAGGTACCGAGAGCTGTATCCAGAGGACACTAGATACCCAGACTGGAGTTATAAGCTGCTAGCAGGGTGCTGGGAATCAAACCTGGATCCTCCAGAAGAGCAGCCAGCGCTCTAACCACTGAGCATCTCTCCAGTCCTCCCTCCCTTTGACACCAAGGGTGAAGGCAGGGCCTTGGATACGCCAGGCAAGTGTTCTACCACTGAGCTACGTCCCAGCCCTCTTTTTAGTTTTGGTTTGAGACCTTGGATTGGCAATCCACCTGTCCCAGTCTCCAGAGTGGCTGGGGTTACAGGCTGTGCCACTGCACGAACCGAGCTTCTTTCTCTTTCTTCATCCCCTGCCCCTTTTTCCTTCCCAAGTCAACATCTCTCCACACAGCCCAGAGGAGCCTCAAATGACGGCTCCTTTTGCCTCGGTCCCCTGAGTGTTAGGATTGCAGGTGTGCACCACCATGGCCAGTCTGGCGTGGATCCACTTTCTCGTGGATGGGGGGTCTCTGATCAGCCTTATGCATCAATTACAGGACAGGGAGGGGAGGTCATATCTTGACAAGGGCAGTGACGCTCAGATGATCTAGCTGTGGACCGCTTACCAAGGGAGTCACACTGTTCTATTCTAACTGTTCTCACTGTTCTCAATGGATACACCCCAGTCACGACTCTGTGCCTACAGGTGTGGAGTGGATGTGAGGCTTGGTCATGATTTCTGGCATCAGCCTCGGATTGGCCCCTTCCCAGCATTACGACCCCAGGCCATGTCTCTTCGTCATGCCACAGGCAATATGCATCCCAGTTCTGTCACAGCGGGATGCACTGCCCCAAGAGACATAGGGCATCCGAAGGTCCCTAAATGGCAAGGAGCTGGCTCACAAGCCTGGTGTGCTTACTACCTCTGTGGAGCTATGAGAAAGGCGACTCAGGTGCTACACCAAGGACCTGCCTCATGTAGGAACCCCGGGTTCTGCATGACTTTAGGCCTTGGATCCCCCAGCAGGCTGCACTTAGCCACCCCAGGATCCCCGGGGTCCCCTGCTTTACTCACGTCTTCATTAGTTGTCAGGTTGGAGGCCACGAGGTAAGTGTGGAACCCTGAGAGGCCCAGGATGGACCAGATTGAGAAGAAGCAGATGACCAACTCCAGCACAGTGGGCCCTGTCAAGGACTTGTGCGGGAGGGAGAGGGTGGAGCCCCCTGGGCCCTGAGCTCTGCCTTTGTCCCTTACCCTTCCCTGGAGCTATAGCCCTGAAGTGACAGGTTTGGGGACGTTCTGTGATCCATCATCCTTTCTCAGTAGATCACTTTCTGAAACCCGGAAGGGGGAGGGAGCTCCTGAGGGACAAGGCAGGACCTGGCCAAGGGAATTCCAACCACAGGTTCCTGGCATGGTCCGGGGAGCTTGGCATCCTAAGGAACATGCGGCTGGTGACGTGCTGTCACCATGCCCGATGACCTGAGTTTGAACTTCAGGTTGTCCCCATCTCTATTTGTGTGCTGAGGCACATGCATGTTCCCCGATGCCTGGGGCAGGATAAACAAAACTTTAATTAAGAAATGCACTCTCTGCCAAGCCTTTGCAGTCAGAGATGGTTTCCCGAGATGGCTTACTCAGCCCCTCTCCACGAAGACCCATTTGGGATCAGCTCTAGTGTGGGTTTTGACAAACTAGCTGTAGAGTGGGTTCTAGAGAACAGAAATGGCCCTAACACCCCACTCTGGAGACCCAGCCCACGAAGAGGCCTCAATTCCCACCCAGGGCGACCAGCTGGCAAAGGATATCTTGCTGGTGTCTTTTTTAGAGCGGAGAGGAAGTTGCTTCCTTGAGAAACTAGGAAGAAGACAAAAGAGACACAGCTCAGGGGTAATGGGGATGGGGTGATGGGGGTGGGGTGATGGGGGTGGGAATGATGGGGGGGGGTGATGGGAGGGAATGATGGGGTGGGAGTGATGGGGTGGGGTGATGATGGGGTGGGAATGATGGGGTGGGGGTGATGGGGGTGGGATGATGGGGGTGGGGTGATGGGGGTGGGAATGATGGGGGTGGGGTGATGGGGTGGGGATGATGGGGGTGGGGGTGAGCATGGCCCTTTGCTAGGGATGAGCTCACTGGTTAGCCTTCCTCCACCCCTTTGTCCCCCAACTCACGCAGGGTCAGGTGGGTGACCACACAGGCGAAGATGAAGGCCGTCAGGAAGGAGAGGGAGAGAATAAATGCATAAAAGAAGCGGTAATTCCGTCTCCCCACACAGTTGCCCACCCAAGGGCAGTGATGGTCAAACCGTTCTAGAAAAGGAAGGAGTCAATGGAGGTCTCCAATCAGCACTGCTGGGTGGCTAGCTAGCCTCCCCCAAGGCTGGCACTAGCCCTCCCCCCCAGGCTGGCACTAGCCCTCCCCCCAGGCTGGCATTAGTCCCCCAGGCTGGCACTAGCCTCCCCACCCAGGGCTGGCATTAGTCCCCCCAGGCTGGCACTAGTCCTCCCTCCCAGGCTGGCATTAGACCCCCCAGGCTGAACTAGCCCTCCCCCAGGCTGGCATTAGTCCCCCAAGGCTGGCACTAGCCTCCCCCCAGGCTGGCACTAGCCCCCCCCAACAGCTGACTACTGGCCTTCCCTTGGACACACCCTGCTTCTAGTCCTTGCTCATCCACTCCCACCCACTGCTTGACACATTCCCTGTCTATTCTTTTAGCTCCATGGTAACTCCTTCAGATGTCAACTACAAAGCCACTCCCTTAAAAAGTCTCCTATGGCCTCAAACTAGGCAAGGGTCTCCTGGTCTGCTCTCTTACTCTTCTTCTATACAGTTTTGCCCTTGAATGAGACATGCGCTGGCCTCAGACCCCTGCCATCTCCAGAGTCCACCGGTGTCTGCTTCAAAGACTCACAGACCATGGCCTCTCACTAGTTACATGCCAACAGCTCTGGCCCTAAGGTCCAGAGAGGGCTGGGCCGCTACCTAACTCATGCAGAGCTGACACCAGAGGCCGGGGCAGAGGACTGAGCTCATACCATTGCTAAGTCCCTGAGGGTGGGAGTCACACCCTGGTGAGGAAAGTCCCTGTGGGAATCTGGGTCATGAGCCCGTTGCGGGCCTTATGCCAAAGGCTGGTGCCTCCAAGGCAGAGGGTGGGGCAGACTGGCAGAGATGAATAACAGCCATTGAGTCACTCACTTCAGGCCTGCCGTGCCCGCTCTCCACTTCAGGGAGTGCTGAGCTGGCACCATGAAGTCACTGCCCTGGGAACGGTGCACTGTCACCATGGCTCAGCTCACTTGAGTGTCATACAGACCCTCCCTTATGACAGCCTCCCAAGGGACTGTCATGGGTCTCCATCGAGCTGTGTAGCATCTGGGGAGCAGGGTGATGGGAACAAACCATTGGGAGGGGGTGGTCAAGAGCCAACTTTCAGCTCTGGTCCATGCCCTCCTCCTCCCTCTTCCGGACTCCCACCCTCCCTGCCTTCTTTCTCAGCTAGATCACCGCGTCACTGCTCCAGGCTTCTGGGATCAGGGGGCCTATTGGAGCACACTGAAGCCGGGAGACAAGGTCAAGTTCTCAGCCTCAATGCTCAGGGATCAACGGGACAGGATATAGACCTGCGCTGGGCCAAGAGATGTCAGACGTCCGACTCAGCCCTAAGTACTTCAGACGTTGCCTGACCCACATGTGACTTCCTGCATCCGAGACTCAGTCTCTCGGGGCCCTTTGAGGACCCCTACTCACCCACACAGTTGTCACAGACACTGCAGTGTGAGGTCCGGGGCGGACGGAACATCTTACAGGTGAAGCAATACTTGAGCTTCACCATTTGTCCGTTGATCATCACCTCCCGAGTCCGAGGGGGCGGGCGGTATGTGGAACTGCCTGTGTTATCTGAGGGTGTGAAGAGAGAAAATGAGGCTCTCTGAGAGAGCTCACGGCCCTCGACAGTGGGAAGCCACGGCTGCCTGGCTGGGACGGGAGAATGTGCCCAGGAACAAGGGGAGATGCGGCACCAATGCCAGGACAAACGCTAAGAACCCAGCACTCCCCTTCAGGCATGGGACTGTGCTCAAACCTCACACAGATGCTCACACTCTGGCTGGCCTCACCCTGAGAAGTCATCAGGGACAGAGTTCCTAGGAAGGGTTAGGGAGGTTGTACATTTAATTAAGCCCAGATCCAACTTCTAATACAGGGGAGCTTCGGGAAGGAGATAAACTTCCCAGGGAAGCAACTGAATCCACACCTCTGGCGTCTACACACCACTGGCCTGACCTCTCACCAGAGCCAGCATTACTTCTAGAGAAGACAGCCGCCAAGAGTGCTTCCTGCTCTCCCAGGAGAGCTGAGCTCTGTTCCCAGCATCCACCTCAGGTGGCTTATAGCCTTCTCTCAGTCTAGCTCACTTCCGGCAGTGTGTGCACACCTCCCTCCCCTCACATACAATTAAAAATAAAATCTTGTTATTTGGCTTTTTTTTTCCCCCGGAGCTGGGGACCGAACCCAGGGCCTTGCGGTTGCTAAGCAAGCGCTCTACCACTGAGCCCGGTTAAAAATAAAATCTTAATAAATATGTAATAACAAAAAAGAATGTCAGAGCTAGGAACGGTAGCACATGCCTGTAATCCCAAACCTTGGGATGCAGGCAGTACAACTGTGAGTTCAAGGCCAGCCTAGATACAATGTCTCTTTCCCTCCTCTTTCCTTTTAGAAAAAGGCATGTTCGTTGACCACACTGCAAGACAGAAAGGCAACAGAAGATCCACCTGTTACAGTTACCTTTTCCTTTCTTGTTTTGTAATGGGAGAAATAACAAGTTTACTCAAGGTCCGCAAACTCTCCGTGTTCTATTAGACAAATAGTATGCAAGCCGAACCCACGTGATCAGAACAGTATGGAGCCGGGTGTGGTGCACACCCTTTTAATCCCAGCACTCAGAAGGCAGAGGCAGGTGGATCTCTGCAAGTTCACGGGTCAACATAGTAAGTCCCAGGGCAGTCAGGGCTGTGTAAAGAGACCCTGACTCTTCTCAAAGAACCAAAATAAAAATAAATAAAAAAGAAAGAAAGAAAGGAAGGAAGAAAGAAAGAAAGACTCTCACTGTAGCCCTGGCTGGCCAGGAACTCACTCTGTGGACCAGGTTGCCCTTCAACTCATGGATCTCCTGCATCTACTTCCCCAGGGTGGTGCCACCACCCTGCCTATTTATTATGTTTTGATGTGGACACCGAGCTCCCAGGCACCCAGGGAACATCCATCAAACGCACTCCTGGCCACTGTGTGTACTGCACAATGTCTATAATGTCTCCAGTTCAGGTGCCTTCCTCCCCGTCACTGGTGTCTGGGTGCTTCCCAATGAGCTTACCCACCAGTGAGGGGAATGGATTTTGGCCTCACATTTCCAACCACCGGAGGTGCTCTTAGCATAACCTTGACACATTTTAAATACGTTAAAATGCAGCTCCCTGAGCATTTCCTCTAGATCAGGAAGCAGAAGAAGGCAGGGGGCTGTGGGCCGAGGAGGCTGACAATGGAACTCTGAGTCTTCGCTCGCTGTCTAGTTTGTAAAATAGGAATAGCGAGCAGAATGGTTTGGCCAGGCTGGCTTTACACCTCTCACCTCTCACATGACATGTAGCTACCACGTCGAGTTGGTTCTGATGGTGCTGGGGACTGAACCCAGGGCTTCATGAATGCTAGGTATGCACGCTACCCACTGAGCCACATCCCTTGTCCTGTTTGTTTTCTGAGACAGGGCATTACTAAAGAGTTTAATCTGGTTTTCAACTTGAAATCCTAACCTCCCTCAGGCAGACATGACTTCTTTACTATTGGCCACAAGTTCTATAGGTAAGACCATCTCGGGCTGGAGAGATGGCTCAGTGGTTAAGAACACGCACTACTCTTCCAGAGGTCCTGAGTTCAATTCCCAGCAACCACATGGTGGCTCACAACCATCTGTAATGAGATCTGATGCCCTCTTCTGCTGTGTCTGAAGACAGCTACAGTGTACTCATACATAATAAATAAATAATTTTTTTTTTAAAAAAAGGCCATCTCTCAGTCTTACAATTAAGATTTGCTCAACAACTTAAGTGATTTACTTGCCTTAGGCCATGAAGCATACTGCAAAACCAGGATTCGAACCCATGTCATAGTGGGGTTACAGTTCAATGTTAGAGCACTTTTCTTGGGTTCAACCCCCAGAATCCCTCCCTATGTAAACGAATAGAGATTATCCAATTTCAGTTGGATATGTCTGCAATCCCAATGGTTGGAAGGCAGAAGCAGAAGAATCAATCACGAGTTCAAGGCTACCCTAAGTGAAATGGCAAATTTGAGGCTAACATGGATTACATAAAATCCTGGTTTTTTTTTTTTTTAAAAAAAAACAAGGGGAGCCAGGCACTGGTAGCATGTGCCTTTAACGTCAGCATTCAAGAGGCAGAGGCAGGGGGATCCCTGTGAGTTTGAGGCCAGCCTGATCTACCGAGTGAGTTCCAGGGCAGCCAGAGCTGTATAGGGAAACCCTGCTTCATAAATAAATTAAATAAATACATAAATGCTAAAAACAAACAAGGCTGGAGAGGTGGTTCAATGGTTAAAAGCATAGAGGACTAGAGTTCAGCTCAATTCCCAGCACCAACATGGTGGTTATGAGTATTCCTAAGTCCAGTTCCCGAGGACCCAACACCCCATTCTGACTTCTGAGGACACTGCATGCACGTGGTGTATAGACATACATGCAGGGGCTGGTGAGATGGCTCAGAGGTTAAGAGCACTGACTGCTCTTCCAGAGGTCCTGAGTTCAAATCCCAGCAACCACATGGTGGCTCACAACCATCTGTAATGGCATCTGATGCCCTCTCCTGGTGTGTCTGAAGACAGCTACAGTGTACTCATATATAATAAATAAACCTTAAAAAAGAAAAGACATACATACATGCAGGCAAAATTCCTACATACATTAAAGACCTAAAAATAAAAAGGACTGGAAAAGTGGGTAAAGGTGCCTCCTGGTATCTGGGACCCACACGATGTATAGAAAGAACAGATTTGGGGGCTGGAGGGATGGCTCAGTGGTTAAGAGCACTGACTGCTCTTCCAGAGGTCCTGAGTTCAAATCCCAGCAACCACATGGTGGCTCACAACCATCTGTAACAGATTCTGGTGTATCTCAAGACAGCTACAATGTATTCATATCCATTAAATAAATAAAATATTAAAAAAAAAGAAAGAAAAGAAAGAACAGATTTGCACAAGTCATTCCTCTGACCTTTAGAGTGCTGTGGTGTGATCATATATGTGTAGGCACACACATGTGCAGGCACACACACAAAACTCAGGTAGGTGTATTCGAGGCCTTGCAACCTTTCTCCCTCATCCCTTCCCTAACACGATACTGTGGTCTTCCTGTCCCTAACCCATGAACCCCTAGCCCCTTCCTTTTTCTTCTTTCACCAGGATTCACAAGGCCCAACCTCATCTACAGTCATCCTCCATCTGTTCTCAGGCAGACTCCTGTTTCTCGCGCCACACCGAGCACAGCTGCCATGGCTTGATGCCGTGATAGGACTTCTGGGTGTGCCTCCTCCCACTGGCTAGACTGTGACATCTCCTGAGAGGGGACAAGTTGACCCAATGGTGGGCCTGGGGCTAAGAACTAGGAGGTAGCAAGCAGAGGAAGAAGGCAAGTTTTAAGTCTGAGGCGGGCTAGAGGTTCAAGTACTGCCCCTTCCACTTTAGAGCGGGTGCTTTGGATAAATTACTTAACTGCTGTCACACCCAGAGAAGCAGAGGAACGCCAAACGCTCGCGGCCGTATAAAAGGGCAGGTACCTACCTGGTTCCATTTACAGGAAGGCCAGGGCAGAGGCTCAGAAGTCTGAGAACACTGAGTCTGAATGCTTAGTGGAATTCTGCTTGTTACCTAGGAATCCCTTCACTTCTGAGCCTCAGTTTCTTCCTCAGTAAATCAGGTGGTCCCAGCCTGTCTGCTAGTGAGCCTTGGAGTCCCAGGAACCACGGACCTCAGTCCTCACCAACGGGTCCTAACATTCCAGCAGGCAGACTGCCTGGCCCTTTCCAAGCTACTGGCATCACTCTATACCAGACCCCAAGTCCCCTGCCACTGTCCCCATGGCCCCAGTCTTGGCTACCTGCCCACCACTCTTCCTGTCTGTACGGGGGCTTTTGAGCTGGTGAGACTTATGGATGTGCATCTCTGCCCAAGTGATTACCGAGGGAGGCCAATTAAATCATTCGGCTTCTCTACTAAAAATAACCGAATAAACCAGGGTAGGGGATCGTGGTGCCCACTTTAATCCCAGCACTAGGGAGGCAGAGGTAGGCAGATCTCTGAGTTCGAGGCCAGCCTCGTCTACAGAGTCAGTTCTAAGACAGCCATAGAAACCATGTCTTGAAAAACCAATAAAATAAAATAAATAAAATGGAGCGGAATGGAATCCACCCCAGACTGTTGTTGGGAGAATCAGCTAAGAATTTACCAAGTGGGTTTAACACAATGCCTAGAATTTATTTACCAAGAGCACAGGGAAGGATGCGTATCCCTTACCTGAAATACTGTGCACCAGGAATGTTTTAAATTTGGGCATTTTTCAGATTTTGGAATAACTGCCTATCAAGTCTAGACAGTGGTGCCCCAGACACACATGAAATCTCCTTATGTTTCACACAGGCCCTTTACACATAACTAGGAGGTATTTTTTTTTTCATTATTGTTTTGAGGCAGGGCCTTGAACTCACAGAGATCTGCTTGCCTCTGCTGGGATTAAAAGTGAGCCCCCGGGGTTGGGGATTTGGCTCAGTGGTAGAGCGCTTGCCTAGGAAGCGCAAGGTCCTGGGTTCGGTCCCCAGCCCCGAAAAAAAGAAAAAAGAAAAAAAAAAAAGTGAGCCCCCTCACCTGGCTGCAGAAGGTAACTTTCGTAGCATTTTTAGTGCGCCTGTGTTTTGACTGCAGCGTGTCAGGTGAGGTATGGTGTGGAAAAACAAGCAAAAGAGGCCGAGCTGTGGTAGCTCACACCTTTAATCCACGCACAGGGGAAGCAGAAGCAGGCAATTGTCTGTGAGTTCGAGACCAGCCAGGGTTATACAAAGGAACCATGCCTCAGAAAAAAATCATCAAACAAGTCTCAGATTTTGAAGCATTTAGGAGTTTCAGATGAGGGATGCCTAACCTTGTAAATAATAGCTAACACTGTTACTGTTGCTATAGGAACACTACAGACACTTACTGAGTTACAAAGACACCTTTGGAATACAACCATCTGGGAGTGAAGGGCAGAGACAGCCCCTCTCCAGTGTTGAGAGAACCTTCTGGAAATCTCACCGGCCCAGAGATCCTCCTCAGGTCACAGAGAACCTTGGTCTCTCCCACAAGGCAGGAAGGGAGCCCCTTGAAGCCTGTTCCAGTCTCTGGTGGGAAGTCCTCTCCCCACAGAACTGTGACAGAGGAAGCGAAGCTGCCAAGAAGAATCAGAGGAAACAGAGAGCTGGCAGCCAGGTGCCACTCAGGTGCTTAACAGAAGGGGTCACAGTTTGGCCAAAGGAGGCTTGGAGGGGTAATACCCAGCTAGTCTACCTGCCACCCTCTCTGCCCAGCAGCTACCATCAATGACAGCTTGGAGCCTACTCCTGACTAAAAGCTCGGTCTTTTCAGGCTCCACAGGGAGGCAATGTGACTACTGAGGTGTACTGAGACTCCATGGACCACAGCACACTCAGGCCAGGCAAGGAAGGACGTATCCTGAAGATGGCCAACCAAGATAATCCATAGCATAAGGTGAGGCTGAGATTCGAACCTGTGTCTCCAAAGGCATCCACTTGTTCATAACTTCACACAGGAGCATCCGCTACACGCAAGATACCGTACGAGGCCTGGGTGTGGTGGGTAAGGGGCCCATACATATAGATGAGCCAGAAATGTAAGCTCACTATGCCTGCTTGGCACACCACAGTAATATATATTTTAAAACACCTAGAGAGGAATCTCAATGGTTAAGAGCACCCACTGCTTGTCCAGAGGACCTGAGTTCAGTTCCTAGGACCCATGGTTGCTCATGACTTTCTGTAACTCTGGGCCCAGGACATCAAATCCCTCTTCAGATCTCCATGGACACGAGATACACACGGTACACAAACATCCAGGCAGGCAAAGCATCCCTCCCTATACATAAAAAGAAAGAAGTGAGCTGGAGAGATGATGGCTCAGTGGTTAAGAGCACCGACTGCTCTTCCAGAGGTCCTGAGTTCAATTCCCATCAACCACATGGTGGCTCACAGCCATCTGTAATGGGGATGCGATGCCCTCTTCTGGTGTGTCTGAAGACAGCTACAGTGTACTCATATACATAAGATAAATAAATCTTAAAAAATATTTTTAAGGGGCTGGAGAGATGGCTCAGCGGTTAAGAGCACTGACTGCTCTTCCAGAGGTCCTGAGTTCAATTCTCAGCAACCACATGGTGGCTCACAACCATCTGTAATGAGATCTGATGCCCTCTTCTGCTGTGTCTAAAGACAGCTACAGTGTACTCATATATGTAAAGAAAATAAATATTTAAAAAATATTTTTTAAAAAAGGCTCTTTTTTAAAAAAAGGAAAGAAAAAAGTTTGTTTTACAGGTTGTGTGAAACGAGGCCTTGCTATGCATAAGATTGGCTTCGATTCCCCCTAAGTCTGTGAGGGAAAATAACCCTTGCTAAAGGCATGAGGGAGTGGCTGCTAAGAACTGCTTCACGGTCTGGGATGCATTTCGGGGCTTTCTGCTATGACCCCCACTCTTCTTCTAGAAGAAAGAGAGATGCCCAGGAGGTGGTGAGCACTCTCACCAGTGTGCCTTACAGACAGGAAACTCAGAGGAAGTCAGTTCAAGAAATGGGGCTCAGCCTCTCCCCAGGCATGTATGGCGGCGAGAGGCAAATGACTTTCCCCACACCCTCTTTCTGCCTGAGCCTGGAGCCTCCCTGCAAAATAGCTTCTCTGGGGGCTGGGGCTGCCACTGGGAGCCAGTCCTGGTGTGGAACAGGATTTCATCCCACTAAGGCTCGGCTACTGAAGAGGCTTTTCCTTTCGCAGAGCTCGGGATAGGATCGCATGTTAGGCAGGTGGTCAACTACTGGGTTCCACAATTGTCAGCACAGCTAAACCCACCTTCAAGTTCTGCTCACTGTAATGCCCACCTGAACACTCTGTCCATTCCCAGAGGTTGATGGAGCCCCTGCCACCTACCAGGTTTAGTGCAAGGCCTGGGGACACAGGGGCACACTCACACATAAGCTGTAACTGTATGGTCACATAGAAAGCAGTGGGAATCAATGCCCTTGCCACCATGGGATGACTTGGGACCAGGCTGACTTCATTTTGAAGCGTGGCTGCATGTCAGCCTTCTAAAGCCTCAGTTTCCTCACCTCTAAAATGGGCGGCATGTAAAACTGCATGCAGATAAGAGATGATGTTTTATCTCCTAACACACAGCTACTCAGTTACTGATGTTGGTGTCTGTGCTCTTAATACAGAAGCCAGACGTGATAATGTGCACCTTAAACCCCGGCATTGGGCAGAGGAAGGTTGGTCTGTGAGTTCGAGGCCAGCCTGGTCTACAGAGCGAGTTCCAGGACAGCCAGGGCTACATAGAAACCCCGTCTTGCAAAACTAAAAACAAACAAAATAACTCAAACACTGCCACCAAGAATACATATGAGGGCTGGAGAGATGGCTCAGGGGTTGAGAGCACTGATTGCTCTTCCAGAGGTCCTGAGTTCAAATCCCAGCAACCACATGGTGGCTCACAACCATCTGTAAAGGGATCTGATGCCCTCTTCTGGTGTGTCTGAAGACAGTGACTGTACTCACATACATAAAATAAATATATTACTCTGGACGCTTGGGAGATGAAGGTTGAAGGAGAAACAGCTCAAAGGCTTCTTTGCTGAGCCCGAGCTACACAGGCCCAAAACATCCAAACCAAAATTTAAAAAGTGGCAATATGCCAGATACCGGCTCAGCGGGGATGGGAAGCACCCAGAGGGGGTGGGGGTGCGACGGGACAAAGAAAGGTGAAGACCCAGAGGAGCTGAGGTCCCACGCACCTTGGGTATCAGGAGTGGAAGGAAACGGGGTGGGGGTAGGGGGAGGGTGGCTGCTGCTGGCCTCACAGCTCTGCCCCCCCCCCCGCAGTAGGCAAGTGAATCGTGGTCTGAGAAAGTTCTTCCCCTTTAACTCCCTCCCCAGCCTTTTACTCCAGCAAAAGGGAGGTCTCCTTGTATACCAGAGGGTCACACAGCTCCAGGCACCTGTCGCAACAGCCACAATGGCCAGGGACCCTGCAGCCTGGCTCTCCCCTAAGCGGTAAGCTTCAACGGGGAGCAGGCTAGCCCGGCTTTGTCCACGAGAGGCTCACAAACATTTCTCTTTTGAAATACACGGTCCCATGTCATGTAAGGGGAGTTTCAAGAATTGCATCCTGTGATTTCCCCAGAGTACTTACACGCACTAGGAAGGCTCTGATGCCATTAGGTGGTATGATCTGGGACCACAATTATATATGGGGTTTGTCAGCCACTAAAGCACCATTATATAGCATATGGCTATATTTCAAAGTGATTGTTGATTTTTTTTTGGGGGGGGGGGCTACACAGGGTCTTGCTACAGTGCTCTAAAACCTGCTGTGTAGACCAGTCTCATAAAAAAAAGTGAACCATTTAAAGGGAAACGCGAGGGGAGAGACCGGAGAGATGGCTCAAAGGTTAAGAGCATCTGCTAGTCTTGCGGAAGGCTCTGTTTCAGTTCCCAGCTCCCACATAGTAGTTCATGACCATCCCAGTTCCAGGAGTCCCAATGCTTTCTCCTGATCTCTGTGGACATCAGGCATGCACGGACAGATGGCGCACATACATTAAATTCTACAAAGAAAAAAAATGGGAAATTTTTTGTTTGTTTGTTTTTTTAAGACAGGGTTTCTCTTTGTATCCCTGGTTGTTCTGGAACTGAGAGATCCAAATACCTCTGCCTCCTGAGTGCTGGGATTAAAGGCCTGCATCACCACTGCCTAGTGGGGGGAAAAAAAGAGGACAGGAGTTAGGTAGGCCAGGAGCCTGCAGCCCTAGCACCTAGCAAAGACAGAGGCAGGAAGAACACCAGCTTGGCCCAAATATATCCAGGCCAGCCAAGAATACATAGGGAGACCCTATTTCAAAACAACTAACAAAGAACAGAAAAGAACAGAACAGAAAAGAAAAGGAAAGAATGGGGTTGGGGATTTAGCTCAGTGGTAGAGCGCTTGCCTAGGAAGCGCAAGGCCCTGGGTTCGGTCCCCAGCTCTGAAAAAAAGAACCAAAAAAAAAAAGAAAAGAAAAGAAAAGAAAAGGAAAGAAAAGGAAAGGAAAGAAAAGAAAAGAAAAGAAAAGAAAAGAAAGGAAAAGAAAAAGGGCTGGGGCTGGAGAGATGGCTCAGCGGTTAAGAGTACCCGACTGCTCTTCCAGAGGTCATGAGTTCAATTCTCAGCAACCACATGGTGGCTCACAACCATCTGTAAAGAGATCCGATGCCTCTTCTGCTGTGTCTGAAGACAGCTACAGTGTACTTATATAGAATAAATGAATAAATCTTAAAAAAAAAAAAAAGAAAAGAAAAGAAGGGGCTGGAGAGATGGCTCAGTGGTTAAGAGCACTGACTGCCCTTCCAGAGGTCCTGAGTTCAAATCCCAGCAACCACACGGTGGCTCACAACCATCTGTAATGAGGTCTGATCAACAAGTGTGTGCTCATATACATAAAATAAATAAATAAATCTTAAAAAATAAAGTCAGGATGAATGATAATGACACACACCTTCTTTAAAAAAAAAAGATGAGAAGAGAACAGGAGAGAGAGAGAGAGAGAGAGAGAGAGAGAGAGAGAGAGAGAGAGAGAGAGAGAGAGAAAAGCCTGAAAGCTGAACTCCAGGGACTTCTCTTTAGGAAAGCATGCTGAGGGTGCTAGGGTTGTCTCTCAAACTCCTAAGCTTAAGGTGGCCAAAGGCAAAACTGAGTCTCAGAGAGACAATTACAGCTGAGGGGAGAAAGAAGGAGGGGTAGCCTGGTGGGCAGGGCCCTGAACCTGCCTGGGAAAGAAAGGAGGCAGCCTGTCCTGGAAAGGGTCCTCAGGTCACCAGGGGCAGACACACAGTGGCTGATGGGACAGGCTGTGAGCATCACAGGATACCGCCGAGGGCAGACCTTGTACTGTCCTATGAGTGCAGCCGGGCCTGGGTGAGCGCCTCAGAGTCTCTCATCTCCCATCAGACCAAGAAAGTTTGTGACTAGTGCAGCTACCCCAGACCTTGGGAAGATCTAGTCAACTGCCTGCCAGTTGACAAGCCCAGACCTCGGAGGGAGGTGACCAACTGCCTCAGTTTACTTCAAGTGGTTTCCCAAGACAAGGCTTTCAGTCCTGAAACTTTTCTGGTTTAGTGCTGGGCAAACTGGAAGGAGCTGGTCCCCTGCCTCAGGCTGTCTCTGTCAGAACTGAGGCTGAGGGTCCTGCACATCCGTTCCTGTTCCTATGAATATTCACCCCAGAACCAGGAAGGCACAGGGACCTTAGTCCCTTTCAGGAAAATGTCACCTCTGAAAGAAACTTCCTGGCCACACCTCAAAATCTAGGCTCAATTTAAACTTGAGTGCTTCAAGGTCCCAATGACGGCACTTTCAGACATGGCTGTTCTCAGGGCAGTCTTAGGCCCTAATTCCATACCGCCCTTCAGTGCCGCTTCCCTTCCCAGTATATGCCTGGCCCCTCTCTTCCCCAGCCCCAACCGCTTCGCCCTCCCATCTGCCTGGAGGACTCCCTTCATGCAGTTTCCTGTGCTTGAAGTCAGATAACCTCACAGGGTGGCATCTGTTACCTCTTAAAGCCTCACCCATAGAAGATACCAATTCCCCAATTATCTTCCAAGGCCTCTTAACGCCAACCATCTCCACCTAACACGGACCTGACCCCACGGGCTTTGGATCACATTCCTGTCACCAGACTGTCGTCCCCTGGCTGCCAGGGGTCAGTGTGTAGAACCAGCACTGGACTGCATGTACCCGCCATGTCCTCCCTGGGAGATAGCAAACCCTCTCACAGGTCCCCAGTGCAGCAGGGGAGCCTCTGGGAGCCCCCATGCCTCCTCATCCTTCCTTGCACCCCTTTCTTTAGCTAATGCCACTGAACTTCCTGTACACTGATAAGGTGAACCAGACACCCCATCTCCCTTGCCCACACACCCCAGCGAAGGACAATTTCATCATGACGGCCACGGGGCCCAAGAACAGAGAAGGAAGAAGGCACATGGGGCTGTGTCATTAGAGGGTCTGGCCCAGGATGCAGGACACTAAAGCATTGATAAAGGATACAAGGAAGGTGTCCTTTTGCCATCCCTACACACAGAGCCCCAAGCGTGGGAAGAGGCCCTCCTCTCCCTTCACCTTTGGCCCCCTGTTTGGAGTCTACATTGGCACATCTGGCCAGTGGGCTCACTGCCCCACCCCCACACACGTGGACAGATGCGAGGATCTACTGGGATAGCAGTGGACAGTACTGGACACACAGTCAAGCGCTCCCCAAACATGGGGATTACTGTTGTTTCTGAGCCAAGCAGTTCAGAAGCCAGGGGATTCCAGGCAGCCAAGCCTCTGTGTCTGGCTGAGCTGCACAGTAACCGTGTCTCAGGATTAGCCTGACTGAAGGGAAGGGGAACCCAGTGGGGGCTCTGAAGTTCAGGTCATCCTCGGAGGATGTGAACTGGGGGTGAGGGTGGCGGGGCAAGCGGCAGTGCAAGGGGAAGGAAGCCAGCGTCTAGAGGAAGGCAGTGGGTGTGGCTGCCCCGCCTCACCCCTCCCGGGTAGCGGAGGTGTTCTGAACAGGCAAAGCTGAGAGGTATCCTCTCCTGGGCCCACCCTGAGCTGCTTCAGACTCAGCACAGATGATTCCTGCGGATAGACGTGGCTGGGCTCCGACATCTGCACGTCACCAGATCTCACCAGGCCGGCGAGGTGGTTAAACGCCTGTGTGAACACTGCCTTCTTAGGGCAAGGAGCCAACCATGACCGGAAACCCTGGAGGTGTGCAAACATCCGAGTCCCTTCTCAGCAGGAAGGAGGTGGGGTGGGGCCAGCGGAGTTGAAGTCTTGACCAGGAGCTCAGCTCTCTCCTCTGGGAAGAGTAGCTACCCAGAGGCCTAGGAAGGCAGGGTCTTTCTGGGTACTCAGGCTCTCCCTCCTCTATGCTTTTACCTCTGTGGATGGACACTTCTTACCACAGCATCCAGGGCTTATCCTGACCTCCTAGGCCTTGTCTGTGGCGCTGCGCCCTCACCTGTTCCTCTGCCCAGGCCTGGGCCTCTTTGCTCATTGGCCACCTCTGTCCTGGGCCTCCCCTAGTCCTGTGTCTCTTCCCTGACATCCTACTTACTTGTGTACTGTCTTCCTCATACCCTAGAATGTCACCTCGACCTCCATGAGGAGGTCTCCAGGTAGCAGCATCTGGAAGAGCTCATGGCCCACAGCGGGGTTCAACAATTGTCTCGTGACTGAATGATTAAAGAGTACATGAGTGTAGGGGAGATGCCCATAACCCCAGCACTTAGGAGATGGAGACGGACAGGGCAGAAATGAAGGCATCTTCAGCTACATAGTGAGTTCAAGGCCAGCCTAGACTACAAGAGACCTGGTCTGAAAACAAAAACAAACAAACAAACAAAATCTATAAATTTCTAAGAGCGGGAGCTGAAGCCAACAGTCGCCTGAAAGTGCACCCCAGCTCATGCACTTTCCACGCCATCTTTGTTTATTTGTTTGTTTTTCTGAGACAGGGTCTCCATACGTAGCTCGAGATAGCCTGCAACTCACTCTGGAGGCCAGGCTGGCCTCAAACTCCCAGAGATCCACGTGCCTCCTCAGTGCTGGGATAAAAGCCACCACTGTCCAGCCTCTGTTTTGTGTGATCTTGAACCATGCACTTAACCTCTCTGTGTCTCATTTCACGAATGAATAGGAAGAGAGTAACAGTACTGACCTCACCGGCTTATGCCAGGGCGCCGGAAAGCATTGACCGGAAGCACTCAGCTCTGTGCCAGCCGCCAGCATCTCTTGCTTACTTATTTACCTGCTTGCTCACTGTCTCCCCTCTCACAGAGTCGGCTCCAGCCTGCTTTGTTCCTAGCCAAGGGCTAGGAACTTTCTTAATTCCTAGCTTTGGGCTGTTAAGAGAAAAGCAGGCTGCAGGAAGCTACAGGATGGACTAGGAGTAAGAGCCTCACCGATCTGCTTCTCCAGGGCAGCTGCCTCACAGATGGTGGCCCGGGGTAGGATGCCGGGGTCAGTGAAACTGGTCTGCAGGAGACAGCTCATGACGAAGAAGAAGAGGATGGCGGCGATGATGGGGATGGCCAGGGTCAGTGTGCGGGCCAGGTAGGGACAGCTAGGAAAGAAGAGAGTTCCGATTACCCCAGGCTCCCTGGCACTGCCCCAGATAGGACATTCCAGAAAAGAGCCTCTCCCTCAAGTGCAGCTGGAGGTGAGTGCAGCCACTCCCCATAAGTGCCCAGGGCAGACATTACTAGTCGATCCTGGACTTTTTCCAGTGGCAGTTGAGATTTATAGATATTCTCCCTCACTCCACCCTGGCAGGCAGGCCCCTCTTCTTCCAATCTTTTCTGCCTCCAGAAACTTGCCAGAGAGCCCAAACTGGCCGGAAACACACAAAGTAGCTCAGGCAGGCCTTGAACTCTTCATTTTTCTGCCTCCACCTCTGAAATACACACACACCACCATACTTAGCCTTCTTTTTGCAGGCCCTGGGTTTGGTTTAGAAGGCCCAAGCAGGAAAGTCATCCCTGCTACACAGTGAGTTCGAGGCCAGCTTGGGTTATATGAACCGCTGTCCCCAAAATACAGAAACAAAACAAAACAGGCCAGTGAACTGTCTCTGCACTACCAATCCTACTGGCTTGAGTGTGGTCCTGGAACCCACATGATGAAATGAGAAGAACGACTCCCACAGGTGTCCTCTGACGCACACGCACGCACACGTGCACACACCACGGCAAACACACATACATACAAAATAAATGGAATGTAATTAAAAAAACAGACTGACAGACAGACAGACAGAGATGGAAACAGAAAAAGACGGGGGCTTCCTGGGCTGGTTCTGAACCCCTGGACTCAAGCCATCTTCCTACCTCAGCCCCAAGAGCTAGGTCAGCAGCATGTGAAGACCACACTGTGTCCAGCTCAGTACTCAGCCATTTTTAAAAAATATATTATTTTAATAATTTCTGTGAATGGGTGTTTGTGTCTGCACGTCTGTCTGTATGACGGATGACTAAAGCAGCCAGAAGGTGTCCGGCATCCTGGAATGAAGTCAGAGGTGGTTGTGAGCCACCATGTGGGTGCTAGGAATTGAACCTGGGTCCTCAGAAAGAGTAGCAGGTGCTTTTAATCACTGAGATCTGGGATCATCTCTCCAGACCTGATCCCAGCATTTGCAGCAGCCTCAGAATCCCATTAGTAGATACAGCACTTCAGGAAGCCGTTACCAATCACGGGGGGCTGCCCCTTGGGTGATGTTGCAATGTCCACTCTGTCGGTCGGTTGGTTAGTCAGTCACTCAGTCACTCGCTCAGTCAATCCTCCAGCCAGCCAGCCAGTCAGTGCATCAGTCCATCCATCCATCTGTCAGTCAGCCTCACCACAAATATTTACCGAGTTCTTTTTTTTGTGCCAGGCAACACTCTGAATAAACAGCAGGAATAGTGGCTGTACATACGACAAGAGTCACTACCACATGGCTTGTAAACTAAAAACAAGGGCTAGAGAGATGGCTCAGCGGTTAAGAGCACTGACTGCTCTTCTAGAGGTCCTGAGTTCAAATCCCAGCAACCACATGGTTGCTCACAACCACCTGTAATGGGATCTGATGCCCTCTTCTGGTGTCTGAAGACAGCTACAGTATACTTATATATAATAAATAAATAAATCTTTAAAAAAAAAAATAAGGGGTTGGGAATTTAGCTCAGTGGTAGAGCGCTTGCCTAGCAAGTGCAAGGCCCTGGGTTCGGTCCCCAGCTCCGAAAAAAATAAAAATAAATAAATAAGAAAAATAAACTAAGTAAGTGGGGAAACAGGAAACAGGAAACGGGACAAAATAACAAAAACTTAATTTTTGGTGTGGCAGCTCACACCCTTAATCCCATCACTCTGGAGACAGAAGCAGGCCTGTGAGTCCTAGGCCAGCTTGGTCTATACACTGAGCTCCAGGCTAGCCTGGACATGGAGAAAGAGCCTGTCAAAACAAAACAAAACACCGCTTGTCTGTGAATATGGTGCTTGCCTTTCCCCTGCTAAGTAATGAGCTTCTCTTTGGGCACAGACATCCCCTTCCCAGGAAATATTATCGAATGAATGGCGCTTCCCTCGTGGAGAGGAAGAGATTCTATTTTTTTTTCAGTATTACAGACCAAACCCAATGCCTTGTGCATGGTAGGTAAGCACTTTACCACTCAGTCGTCTTCTGCTATCTTCTGAAGATTTACTAGGTGCTGCCCTAATCGATAAGTCGTTATAAATAATACTTACAGGCTGGGGATACAGCTCAATGGTAGAATGCTGGCTACCACGCATAAAGCCCTGAGCTTGATCCCCAGTAGCACAAAGTAATAATAATAATAATAATAATAATAATAATAATAATAATAATAATCACTATCAAATCAATATCTGACGTGATTTGGGCAGACATGATGCTACATGCCTATAACATTAGCACTTGAAAGCCTGAGAGCTTGAGGCCAGCCTGGGCTACAAACAAATAACGCTGCCTTAATAGTACTAATTCTGTTGGGCATGCTGGCACACGCCTTTAATCCCAGCACTCGGAAACACAGGCAGGCGGATCTCTGTGAGTTCGAGGCCAGCTAGGACTGTGTGGTGAGATCCCGTTTCAAAATCAATCAAATGTCTGACATAGATAGCTACTGTGTGCTAGATACACGGTGTGCACTTTATGTGCTTTCTCGAATCTTCACCGTGACCCTCTGACCTTGCTCCAAACCTCACAGATGAAGACGATTAGGAGGTTTAAGCAATGTGGGCAGTGCAGGTCAAGAGTGTTCGCTGTGATGTTCGTGGCACCGACTGCAGCCAGCCGCTGCCTTCCCACCGAAGCCAGAGGGGATTCGACGGAGTAGGGGCTGCAGCTTGAGAGATGTATCAGGAGGAGGGGGACCAGCCAATGTTTCAGGGATCCACAGAGGCAGGAAGCGAAACCAGGCCATCTGCACACTGCTTCTGAACCCCGCAGAGGCCTTCCCTCAGGACCAGAGCCTGCCAAAGTCAAGGGCTCCTAGTGGGCTACCCTCTGCCCAACACACTTCTGCATGTCCAGCCTTCCAACAGAACCAGCCAGGTCCTAGGTGATCTGCTGGATAGCTCACCTAGTTCTCCCATAAGCTGAGCCTGAGGAATGAAGCCTGGGACTTGGAGAGCCCTTGGGAAATACCAACATCAGACCTAGGCTCTGATTTCCACCGCTAGATTCAAGGTCACCCAGTCAGGGTGCCAATTACAAGCTGGCCTCCCCACACCCCTAGCAAGTGATTCGTCCACTCATTCATTCAACCAGCATTTGCTGTGTTGAGCGCTGACCCTTGTACTGGCTCTAGGCACGAAATACACAGCAGTGTGGAGACTTCCTATGCTCTTGAAGAAGAGACAGGCACGAAACAATCAAACAAGTGTGTACATACAGTACACGCAGAGAGAGACTGAAATGAGTGGACCATGATGAGGGTGCTCCAAACAGAACAGAAACCCTGAGGTAGGAGCAAACCAGCAGGCTAATGCGTGTAAGAGGACGACTCAGTAGAAGACGACTGGGCAAGAGGACTAGAGGATGCTGAGGCCACAGGAAGCCATTATCAGAGCTGGGGCTCTAACCCAGAGAGAGAACCGGGGAGCCTGCAATCTGATGTCAAAGGGTTATGTCTGCTGTGTAGAAATAGGAAGTGGGCTAGAAGCTGGGAAGCCTGGTGGGTTGTGACGTAACTTCCCAGCAAACAGGGAGGCAAAATGATTTGCACCAGGAAAGGTCTCCCCGCAAGAGCCAAGAACCTCGCCCAGAGCAGTGGGGAGAGCATCTCTTTTTTTTTTTGGTTCTTTTTTTCCGGAGCTGGGGACCGAACCCAGGGCCTTGCGCTTCCTAGGCAAGCGCTCTACCACTGAGCTAAATCCCCAACCCCTGGGAGAGCATCTCTTAACAACCCTGTCCTCACTAAAGGTGCGTCCACCACTATGGCTCCTCTTCTGAGTTCCCCAAGCACCCCCAAAACACCCAGCAGACCAACCCTGCCCCCAAAGTCACCACCCAAGTAACAAGTGTGGAAGAAAGCCAAGGTGATTGGTCTATCCTCCCTGAGCGCAGGAATTCCCCCTTCTGGGCTCGAGGCAATGCAGTACCACGGTGAAGATACCCACCCTGAAGTCCAAAAGCCTCTGAGAGCAGTCGGCTCTACTTCCTCCTGCCTGGGTCATAACCCAGGGTGTGAGCACCACAGAGAGTGTTCTAAGGGCTCTGGAAAAAGACATTTCCACAGCACCCAGGAAGCCACATAACAGAGAGGTGGAAATGAAACTCCGTCCAAGGTTCAGGCTGGGATCCCAGCGCTTCTCTATGTAAACCACCCTGAACTTTTCCCGACCCAGTGGAAGGGCAGAGCATTTTGGGGAAGGGTGGCAAAGAAGGAAGTCTTCACCTTGCAGTTACGGACACATCATCCAGGTCCCGGAAAGTTCTCTGAGAACTGGTCGTTCAGACATCCTCACCGTGACACGCTCCCCCCCACCCCCACCCACGGGGAAGTGATTTTTGCCAACATCAAGTGCTAGAGGCTTACATGCAAATAATAAAAAAAAAAATGATGAATAAATCTGAAGAAATAAAAACTAAAGGCTTGCAAGCCATGACCGGGTACCAATCTCCATAGACCACCGCCGGAGGTGCGTGCCCATTCTACAGATGAGGGCACTGGGACTTGGAAAGGTAAAATGACTGCCCCAGGCCACACAATTAGTGGGAGGTGGAGCTGGGATTGGAGCCAGGTCCCCTAGCTCCAGAGATGGAGTTCTTAACCACACTGAATAATAAAAGAAACCAAGCCCAAAGAATAGGGAGAAGTAGGAGGGAAAGGGGGGGCTCGCCGGGTGTGCATTCGTGTGGGGGAGTGTGTACCTGCAAGGAATCACAGGCAGGTGACTCCAGCTAGAGGCTGAGGGTGGGTGGAAACTTTGGATGCATGAGTGGTCCCGAGAAAGCCACAAGCAGACACCCCTCCATCCTCCAGTCCTAATATGGAGGTGCAGTGTAGGCCAACCCTAGGTCACTGGAAAGCAGTCTGAAGCCCATAGGGGCAAATAAGACATGTCACACGCAGGCACTCAGGTCTCTTTCCTGAAGATCGAAGTCGCTGTCCTGGTGGTAGAACGTGACCAAGGGATGCTCTAGAGTGACCGGGGGAGAGAAGAGGTCAGGGGGTGGGAGACACCTAGAGGACTAGGGAGCTAAGAGGGAGACGGGAAGCTTTGGAGAAACTAAGGAAAGTGTTGGAGAAAGAAGAGCCTAAGAGGCCCAGAGATGCTTTAGGGAAGATTGCCTTGGGGCCTAAGGTGACCGTGACTGAGGGAAAGCGGGTATGGGAGTCAGGACCCTGTAGAACCTTGGAGGGACCTGAAAAGACGCCTAGGAAATCGCATGGTACGGTGTCCACAGCCAAAGGACACAAAAACTTATTTGTCTGAGGAGAGGAATGAAAGATGCCTAGAAGGGTCAGAAAGAGCCTGGGATAGGCAAGAACCGGCCAGTGAGTGATAGAAGGGCAGGCGGACCTGAGGGACCCGGCAAAATCTGGTGACCCGGGCGGGGCGCCCCAGGTCCGGGTGGCGAGGAGGGTTCCGGGGATCCAGGGCGGGCGGAGGCCCGAGGGCACACGGATGCGGGCGCGGAAGGAGCGGCGGCCCGGGACGCAGCGCCCGGGTGGGGGTTGGGGTGCGCGAACTCACTCGAAGATGAAGAAGAGGATGGTGGTGCTGAGGATGAGCAGCAGCGTGAGCGCGAAGACGCCGCCGTGGCCGGCCAGCATGAGGCGGCCGCCGCAGTAGAAGCGGTTGCGGCCCGGGAACACCTCCCACTTACGCCGCGGCCGGCGGCCCAGGCTCCCGCTGCCGCTGCCGCTGCCACTGCCGCTGCCGCTGACACTCCAGCGCGGCGCGCCAGGCGCGGGCCCGGAGCTTGGAGCGGGGGGCGCGGCGGGGCCCGGGCGATGCGCCCCGGGGAAGCGGGTGGCGGGGCGGCCCGGGGCTTATCTGCTGATACTCGCAGTCCTTCATGCGGCCGGCCGCGGGCCTGGCTCCGCGCCCGGCCGCTCCGGGACCGGGCAGAGCAGCGGAGGTGGCGGCGGCGCGCGCGGCGCTGGAGAGCGGGCTCGCTCGGGTTGGCCCCTCCGCTGCCGCCCTGCCCCGGCTCGCTCCGCAGCGCCCCTGCGCCCCGCCTTAGATCTGCAGATGCGGCCTCCAGGGCTCCCTAGGCTGCCGGTGCACTCAGACCCTGCCTTAGGAGTCCGAGATTCAGGGAACAGCCCAGGCGCTCCAGGCTCGCCCACCTCTGAGGGCAAGCCGGTAAGAGTGCTTTGAAAGTGTCTAAAGGGGGTTGGGGATTTAGCTCAGTGGTAGAGCACTTGCCTAGCAAGCGCAAGGCCGTGGGTTCGGTCCCCAGCTCCGAAGAAAAAAAAAAAAAAAAAGAAAGTGTCTAAAGAGGTGTGAGTGAAATATCCTTTAGTCTTGCCCTTCCTGCTCTCCTAGGTCCAACCCTGGGTTCTAGATAACCCCTAAGTGGAGATGGGTCCCAGAGATTTTTTCAGGTGGGTGTAGGCATAACTACTGGGGTGGCCTATGACTCCGAGTGACTGAGACAATCAGGGTTCAAGGCTAGCCTGAGGTACAGGGTGAATATGCACCCAGCTTGAGTTACAAGTGAAACCCTGTCTCAGCTGCAAACACACACACACACACACACACACTTTATTTCATAGGACTCAGGTGATATTTTAGCAAATTTTTTTACATGCATCCCCCACCCAAAAGATCACAGGGCTAGATCAGGCAGTTTTGTTTTTTGTTTTTTGTTGTTTTTTTTTTTCTTTTTCTTTTTTTCGGAGCTGGGAACCGAACCCAGGGTCTTGCGCTTGCTAGGCAAGCGCTCTACCACTGAGCTAAATCCCCAACCCCTAGATCAGGCAGTTTTAATTCTCATCTGGAGCTTCAAATGGGGACCAGCCTCCTTGGAGCCACTCAGGTTGTTAGTGAAACTCATTTCTTATAATATGACTGGAGGCCTGGGAGTTTTGCTGAGACTCCACCCAAAGTTACTAGAGCTGATCACCATGACTCACCACAGAGGTTTCTCTGAAGGACTCGTGTACTTCATGAACCCGACAAAGAGAGTTGAGTTTTCATTTGCTAAAACAGAGATTGCTTTGCTCTTGGGATACTTGGGCATCTAACCCAGAGCCTCACACGCTGGGTAACGCCTCTCTCTCTCACCAAGCTGCTCCACCAGCCCCAAGACATCATCATTTGTGTTTGTGTGACTGAATGTGCACATGGGGAGACAGAGAGGGCAGGCCTATTCGTGCATGGGAGGCCTGAAGAAGGTATCAGATCCCTCAGAGTCAAACTTCCTAAATTAGTGGTAAGTTTAGCTATCCGCTCTGTCCCCAGTGGTTTGCATGCGTGCAACAGCTGTCTGGATTCTCAAAAGAAAGACACACACACACACACACACACACACACCCACACACACACACTCACATCAGTTAATTTTGATATGCCTTGACTAGCTCAAAGGTTGGGCATTTCCAATCCTCCCCAAGGCTATATTTCCCTCCCTCTAATTCTTTTTTTTTTTTTTCCTTTTTTTTTTTCGGAGCTGGGGACCGAACCCAGGGCCTTTCGCTTCCTAGGCAAGCGCTCTACCACTGAGCTAAATCCCCAACCCTCTAATTCTATATTTTATCTTTGTCGTCTTGGCTCTTCTTGTGTGGCCCCATAGTCTTTGTGGCCCAAGATGCTTCTGGGCAGCCCTCTTGGGGGCCGAATTCCTTCTCACCCACATTTCAGGTGATTTGAGGCCTGAAGAATATGTCTCAGATCCCACAGAGCCTAACTCCGCTGGCGTATGTAGGATGCCTAAGTTGTTAGGTGGGTGCTGGATGTGCACCCATGATTGTTCAGCAAGTACTCTTAACCACTGTGGTGGTTTGAATACGCTTGGCCCAGGGAATGAGGGCACAGTTAAATGTTTTCCTTTCTAAGAGTTGCCTTGGTCATGGTGTCTCTTCTCAGTAATGGAAAACCCTAAGACAGAAGTTGGTGCCAGAAGTGGGGTATTGCTGTGATAGGCCTGACCATGCTTTTGTTTGGCGGGATGTGGATCTTGGAACTTTGGAAAGCAATGGAACACTTCATGTAGAATTTAGTGGGCCACCCTCGTAGAAATATGGAAGACTTTGTTGCTGAGGTTGATTTGAATTGTGGAAGACTGGCTCGAAAGGTTTCAGGAAAGAATGTTAACATGTGGCCTAGAGACTGCTTTTGTGATGTTTTGGTGAAGAACGTGCTGCTTTTTGCCCTTGTCTGAAGAGTCTGCCCGAGGTAAAATGAAGAGATTTAGATTAATCGCATTAGCAAAGGAAATCTCAAAACGGCCTGGTGTTCCGCTGAGCGGTGGGAAAAGAGCAGACTTAAAAAGAAAAAATACAAGGGTTATGGTTTCAGGAAGTGAAATGAACCTGAGTCCTGTGTTCCAGGAGATACACAGATTAAGGGAGTGGTGATTTGGGGGCAAGATCCCACCCACCAAAACTTCCTGTTCATGCTTTGACAGTTGAACAAGGGATAGTTCTTTCTTTTTTTTTTTTTTTTTTCGGAGCTGGGGACCGAACCCAGGGCCTTGCGCTTGCTAGGCAAGCGCTCTACCACTGAGCTAAATCCCCAACCCTACAAGGGATAGTTCTATGCAGGCATTATTACCTGGTTATTGTTATCATTTGGACATGAGATACGATTTGCGTCAAGTTGACACAGGGTGGATGGTGATGGCCATTCCCAGTTGTCAACCTGACTAGATCTGAAGTGAACTACCATCCAGAAATGGAGGGCACAGCTATGATTCAGATCCTGAGGTTTAGATCCAAACCTTAAGGACCAGTGACCATGAAGAGCTTAGGCCCAGGCATGGTGGAACACGCCTTTAATCCCAGCATTCAGGAGACAGGGCCATGCATATCACTGAGCTCAAGATCAACCTACAGAGCAAGTTCCAGGACAGCCAAGCTTAGGCAGTGAAGGAGTTGAAAACAGAAAGCCGGTGTTAATAGAACCAGGGGGCTATGTTCCAGCCCCAGCAAGCAGCAAGACTCGGCAACATGGCTCTGACTTTAGAATAAATTGGAGAAGGAGACTATTAGGACAGTTGATGATGCTGGTTGGCTGGAGCTGAGAAATTAGCTGTGATTACAAAGAGACCAAAATCACTGAGGTGAAATTGCCTGGGAAGTGTTTTCTGAGAGCACAGAGAAGCTGTGTTCCAGAGATAGCCAAGGTTATACCTCGTGCTAAAGCTGGACCTGGCAATGTATAAGGTGGTACTGGTTTTGAAGGCATGAAGGGGTCATGAAGAGCAGCTGAGGCCTGGCACTGTGAGAGGCCAGGGAAGGCTATTGGTACAGGTCCAGCCTCAGTTGCAGTTGATGGCCCAGGACTGAAGCGGTCATGCAAAGTTGTTGAGGCTTGGCACCATGAAGAGAGCCTGTGAGAGGCTATTGGTGAAGCCTAGTTGCCATGGGAGACCCCAGTGTATTGGAGATGCCAGTGCCATGGGATGACCAACAAGAACAGCAGTAGCAGTGGAGTGGATCAACCTGAGCTTAGAGTGCTACAGAGGGCAGAGCTGGGGAAGTGACCCAAGTCCTTTGGAAGAGCCCAGAAGATCATGTGTGGATCCCAGACATTGGGACAAGAAGCTATAAAGTTGAAGTTGCCTTAGAGACCTTAAGATGTTAGAGATGTCAGAGCCGTGGGACTCCTGTGGAGGAAAGCCGCTCACAGGAAGTGGTACCAGCCCAAGAGAAAGAAGTGTGTAACAGCCATCAGAGCTGAAAGGAGTTGGACATCAGACATGGAGATGCAGACTTTAAAGCTTGCCCACCTGGTTTTTGGTCTTGCTTTGGTCCAATATTCCCTCACTAGGATGTTTTGGGGTGATAATATATACCCTGTGATGTTGGGGGTATGTGATCTGTTTTTCAATTTTGATTTCTTAAGGGATGACATTTAAGAGATTGTATGAATATTGGAAAATACTTTGAATTTCAGACTTTTAACATTGTTGAGACTGCTATAGATTATAGGAACTTTTGAAGTTGGACTAAATGCGTTTTGCATTATGATATGGCTAGGTATGGTCCCAAGAGACCCATGTGTTTGAAAAAGCCTATGGGGAGCCAGGGAGTGGAATGTGGTAGTTTGAATGTGCTTGACCCAGGGAATGAGGGACACTATTAGGAGGTGTGGTCTTGTCGGAGTAGATGTGGCTTTGTTGGAGGAAGTGTGTCACTGTGTGTGTGGGGGGGGGGGTATTGAGACCCTTCTCCTAGTTACCTAGAAAAGTCTTCTCCTGGCTGCCTTAGGATCAAGATGTAGAACACTCAGCTTTTCCAGCATGCTACCGTGCTTCCTGACATGATGATAATGGACTGAATCTCTGAAAGTATAAGCCAGCCTCCATTAAATCTTCCCTTTGTAAGAGCTGCCTTGGTCACGGTGTCTCTTCACAGCAATAGAACTCTAAGACAACCACTGAGCCATCTCTCCAGGGTTCAGGGCAACGCTTATATAACTTCTTATATGTGTGGCAGAAGTAACATGTTATCACATCTGCTCTATCCTATGATGGGATGCAAGTCACATGTGCTATTCTACGAAGGTGTGACTATCAGGATCACTGGTAGTTATCATTGGTAGTCATTACAGGGTCTGTCCATCAAGCTAAAGTTACTGTAAAACCTGAAGAAAAGAGACCTGGGACTAAAACTGGAGAGATGAAGATAGGGATCCACATGTACAACAGAGTGGATCATGGTGGATCAAGCCTAGAGTCTCTTCATGTGGGAAGCTGAGGTAGGAAGATTACCAAATTTAAGGCCAGCCTAGACTACAGAGCACGACCCTGTCTATAAACAAAGAAAAGGATACAATGGAAAAAGGTAGGAAGCCAACAGCTGTGCTACAGTTTTGCAATTTGGCCCTTGAGGTGTAGAGGCAGGATGATAGGGAACTCCAGCTACCCACACACTGTTGTATGGCAGCACAGGCTACACGAAACCTTGTCTGCAAACGAACAAAGAGAACCGTTAATCAGAGCCAGACATGGAGATCATGCTGTCCTCCCAACACCAGGAAGCAGAGGCAGACAGATCTCTGTGAGTTTGAGGCCAGCCTGGTCTACACAGCAAGTCCCAGGTCAGGGACAGCAGGGCTAGATAATAAGACCTAATCTTACCCACCCACCACCACCATCAAACAATATGGTGGCACACATTTGTCATCTTGTCACTTTGGAAGCTGAAGCAGGAGGATCATGCATTTAAGGCCATCCTTAGGGGCTGGGGATTTAGCTCAGCGGTAGAGCGCTTACCTAGGAAGCGCAAGGCCCTGGGTTCGGTCCCCAGCTCCAAAAAAAAGAACCAAAAAAAAAAAAAAAAAAAAAAAGGCCATCCTTAGCTACATATCAAATTTGAGGCTAACCTCAGCTTCATTCCAAAAATTGAAGAAAAAAAAAAGATAAATAAACCCCAAACAGAATCACTTTGAGGCCCATGTGCCAAAGGCTGCTGAGCCAAGCTCTTGGTGCTGGAAGGTCCTGGGTCTATGACCTTTACCTTGGAATGAACCACACTATGGTCTCCCTTTCCTCCTGCAACCCAGACCTGACAGTCACCAAACTAGACATGCTGGTCCTGGTAAGTAGGTCTTCTTGATCCTTGTCACTTTACAGAAGCCTGGACTGTCCCGCTTGTCACTCAGCTTCTCTCCCGTCTATATCTTGTCTCTTTGCGGGCAGCCTTTCTGCTTATATTTTTTTAAAATGAACTTAAGCAGGGACGGTTACACACACCTTTGATCCCAGCACTAGGGAGGCTCTCTGAGTTTGAGGCTAGCCTGGTCTACAAGGTGAGTTCCAGGACATCCAGGGCTACACAGAGAAACCCTGTCTTAGGAACCAAATAAACAAAAGAGAATTTATTTTTAATTACGTCCATGTGGTGCGTCTTCATGCATGAGTGCATGCGCCCACAGAAGCCAGAGGCTTTGACTTTTCCTGGAGCCAAGTTACAGGCAGCTGTGAGCTGGCCAGTGTGTGTAGAGGAATTTTACTCCACCAACATGGCTGCTCTGGCAAAGGATTAAATCCAAAGACCTCCTAGGTTTGGGTGATCCTGCTAGAATGAAACATCTTTTTTTTTTTTTTTTTTTTTTTTTTTTTTAAATTAACGAGTATTTCTTATTTACATTTCGAATGTTATTCCCTTTCCCGGTTTCCGGGCAAACATCCCCCTAACCCCTCCCCTCCTCTTCTCTATTGTTTTTCCCCCTCCCCTCCTCCCCCCATTACCGCCCTCCCCCAACAAAATGCGTTCACTCGGGGTTCAGTCTTGGCAGGACCAAGGGCTTCCCCTTCCACTGGTGCTCTTACTGGGTCATTCATTGCTACCTATGAGGTATGGTCAGTCCATGTATAGTCTTTGGGTAGTGGCTTAGTCCCTGGAAGCTCTGGTTGGTTGGCATTGTTGTTCATAAGAATGAAACATCTTTAATCCCTCCGGCTGGACGTACCCTTAGTACACCTTTTTAATCCCAAACAATAAAGGTGAAGTTAGTGTGTAGAAGGAAGCAGCCATGTTGGAAAGTGACATCTAGCTGGAGGGCAATTCAGTAAGTGGAGTTCAGTTAAGTGCAGGTGAGTGTATGGAATTCAGAGGCAGAGCGATAAAGTGAGAAGCCAAGAGAATCCAGTTTGAATCAGTCAGTTTGGAGAGAAGTTTTGAGCCAGGACAGCTGAGTTGAACCAGCCAGCCATAGTTCAGAAAGGGTGAACTTATTCAGCAGTAAGCCTCTGTCTGAGATGACAATTAATCAGGCGAATAAAAGTTAACTTTTACAAGCGTCAGTGCTGGGAACTGAACTCAGGTCCTCTGGAAAAAAAAGAGTAAATGTTCTTAACCACTGAACTCTTGCAGGATATTAAATCACACTGTGAACCCCAAGATTGTATTATTCACTAAAAATACCTGTTCCTAGTTGTGTGACTCAGTCCTTCATACACACCTTTAATCCCAAACACTGAAGGTAAAGTTAGTTTGTAGAAAGAAACAACCAGGGGTTGGGGATTTAGCTCAGTGGTAGAGCGCTTGCCTAGGGAAGCGCAAGGCCCTGGGTTCGGGTCCCCAGCTCCGAAAAAAAAGAAAAAAAAAAAAAAAGAAACAACCATGTTTAAAAAATGATGTCTAATTGAGTGGCAGACAAAGTGATGAATCAGGGAAAGATTTGACAGACTAGGATCCGCCCAACTCTCAGGAGAGTGGAAAGGGAAGCTACTTAAGAGAGCAGTGCAGAGAAAGGAAGAGGCAATTTTCCTAGGAGAGTCTTACAGAAACAGGTTGAGAGGTTGAAGAGAGAACAAGCTAGACACGGTAAAGACAGAGCAAGCCAGGGAATGAGAAGAAGCCAGAAGATCAGAACAGATTGACAGAATTAGAGGCCAAGCAGAGCAATTCAGGAGTAGCCCAGAGAAGCCGGTTTGAATCAGCCAGCTTGGAAGGAGTTTGAGCCGGAACAGCTGAGTTGATCAGCCAACCAGAGATAAAAAAGAACTGGAGGGAAAGCGCCGCAGAGGCCACTGACAGGCTGGATGCAATGCAGCAGAAGGAGCTGGGCTCCTGGGCCTCCTGCGTGCATGGGAGCATGGGAGCATCCGGCGGCTGTCTGAAGAGGGCGAGGCCAGCAGAGCTCAAGACCTTGAGCATACGATGCGTGGCCATGGCGACCGGCACTCAGCAGAAGGAGAACACGCGGCTGCTGCTTCTTTCTTCTTCTTTCTTCTTCTTCTTCTTCTTCTTCTTCTTCTTCTTCTTCTTCTTCTTCTTCTTCTTCTTCTTCTTCTTCTTCTTCTTCTTCTTCTTCTTCTTCTTCTTCTTCTTCTTCTTCTTCTTCTTCTTCTTCCTCTTCCTCTTCCTCTTCCTCTTCCTCTTCCTCTTCCTCTTCCTCTTCTTCCTCTTCTTCCTCTTCTTCCTCTTCCTCCTCTTCCTCCCTCCTCCTCCTCCTCCTCCTCCTCCTCCTCCTCCTCCTCCTTCCTCTTCTTCCTCTTCCTCCTCTTCCTCCTCTTCCTCCTCCTCCTCCTTCTTCTTCACATGTCCACTAGAAGTCATTAAGGTGAGACTGCAGTCTTCGAGACGAGCTCTTCGGACGGTGTATTATCCTAAAGTTCAACTGGAGACCATTAGTGGAGCTGGAATGGTGAGACCAACATCTGTGACGCCTGGCCTCATGCAGGTTTAGAGGTTTGGGTCCAAGCTTGGTCGGAGTTGAGCATCAAGGGCTGTGTACTTTGCATGTTACTCCAAAGAACAGTTCAATGGCCTCTTCGGACCCAATAGCAAGACTGCAGATTTTCTCAGCTGGCTGCTGGCCCGGCAGCTTTTGTCACAAATACCTTAATGAGTCCTGTTTGGATGGTTAAAACGATGATGCAGCTAGAACGAAAGGTGAGAGGCTGCAAGCAGATGAAGACACTCCAGTGTTCTCCACATGTTACCGGACAGAAGGCATCTGTGGCTTCTACAGAGGGCTGTCTGCGTCCTGTGCCGGCGTCTCAGAGACGATCATCTGCCTCGCTATTTATGCAGTTTAAAGAAGTGTTTGAAAGAAGCCCTGATAGTCTCCTTCACAGACGGAACTGAGAAAAGTTCCTCCAGCTTCTTTGGATTTACGGCAGCTGCGGCTGTTTCTCAGGGATGCGCCTCCTGCATTGCTTACCCACACGAGGTCATCAGGACGCGGCTCCCGGAAGAAGGCAGCAAGTACGCGACATCCGGGCAGACAGCGCGCCTGGTGTTCCGGGAGGAAGGCTACTTCGCCTTCTACAGAGGACTTTTTTGCTCAGCTCTTCCAACAGCTGAAAAACCCTAGAGATTTTCTTTTCCCTTTATGTTTAGTGTTCAAAAATGAAACAGCAGGGGGTGGGGATTTAGCTCAGAGGTAGAACTCTTGACTAGGAAGCGCAAGGCCTTGGGTTCGGTCCCAGCTCCGAAAAAAAAAGAACCAAAAAAAAAAAGAGTAAAAAAACTGAAACAGCAAAGGCCATAGAATACCCGGCTCAAGTCACCTGTTGGATATTTCCTTTTGGATCCATGTTTATGGAAGGTTTAAATTCATAAGCGTTAATGTTAACGCTTATGAATTTAATGTTAAGTTAGTTATAACTTTCTTTTTTAAGAGGATTGAGGATTAAGCAGCAAGTAAATTAAATCACGCTACTTAATTTAAAAAAAAAAAAAAAGGAACTAGAAAGGGGCGAGTTTATTCAGCAGTCAGTCTTAGAAGCTACAGCATTCTAGGCCTGGATTGGATTGTACCTGGGCTAGAAGCTTCCAGGACTAGACCTAGGTTAGCAGAAGAAGGCAGTAAGCCTCACAGACAACAATTACATTATATATATATATATATATATATATATATATATATATATATATATGTTACTTTTAACAGAACTATCTCCCTGTTCCCCTGAAAAGATGTGGGACTGGGGATGTAGTTCAGAGGTAGAACCATTCCTGAGACCCTGGGTTCCACCTCCAACACACACACACACACACACACACACACACGGAAGATAGAACAAAGAAAGGAAGAAAGATGAAGGGTGGTTCTTCTGTTCATGCCCACTTATCTGAATTTCTTTTCATTGAGGTTACAATTACTTGCTCAATTCTCAGTCAATTAAAAAAAAAAATGGTGGGCTGGAGAGATGGCTCAGTGGTTAAGAGCACTGGCTGCTCTTCCAAAGTTCCTGAGTTCAATTCCCAGCAACCACATGGTGGCTCACAACCATCTGTAATGAGATCTAATGCCCTCTTCTGGTGTGTCTGAGGACAGTGACAGTGTACCTATATATAATAAATGAATAAATCTTTTTTTTAAAAAAAAGGCGGGGGTTGAGGATTTAGCTCAGTGGTAGAGCTCTTGCCTAGCAAGCGCAAGGCCCTGGGTTCGGTCCTCAGCTCCGGGGAAAAAAAAAGGGGGGGAAGGGGGGGAGGCACAAGCCTTTAATCCCAGCAATAGGGAGGCAGAGGCAGGAGGATCTCTGAGTTCAAGGCCAGCCTGGTCTACAAAGTGAGTTCGAGGACATCCAATGCTACACAGAGAGACTCTGCCTCAGAAAGCAAAAGACAAGCAAACTAACAAACAAACCATGAACATCCCACGCACAGAACAACAGGAGCAGGGGTATTTATTATGCACGCTCAATGGTAAAATATAGACTTGACATAAGTAAGGCCCTACGTTCAATGCCCAGCACCAAGATAAGAAAACCTAAAATCAAGCAACAACAGAACAAGGACTGAAGGGGTTAAGAACACTGGCTGTTCTAAGGGTCCATGTTCAATGCTCAGCATCCATATCTACAGTGGCTCAGAACCATCTGGAACTCCAGGTCCTGGGGATCAGCTGCCGTCTTTTGGCCTCCACAAGCCTTTAATCGCAGCACTTAGGAGACAGAGGCAGCAGGATCTCTGTGTACTGGAGGACAGCCTGGGCTATATGGTGACACCGTGTCTCGAAAAAAACAAAAAACGAACAAACGAAAAGTTAATTTTCAACAAAAATTTGCAATGATATGAAGAGAAAATGACATGCATTATTTATGCGTTCTCAACTATAGTTACAATTCTTTCACCATTAGTCTAATATTTATAAATTATCATTCCATGCACACACAATAACAGATGAAGGAAGGACACGTTGCTTTCTCGGTGCTCCTCTCTGTGAGTGGTCGAAAGGCAACAGCTGATATTTATAGCTTTTTCCCCTGCTATTCATCCCGAATTCCCTTTGCTCTCTGCCAGAGCCTCCGCTGTAGAGTCCATTCCCTGATAGGGGAATCCAAATCTCTTTTCTGAGGGCTTTGAATCTTCAAGGGGAGCCCACTGCTGTCTCTCAGTAGCACCTCTGGGTGGAACTGTCATGTGACAGCCGTCCCCTCTCACGCGGTGGCAGCGTGTGGTGCAGAGCCATCTGTAACTGGGCTGTAGACAGAAGGAGCTCATCAGGGGGCAGCAGTGCACGGGGAACAGAGGTGAGGAATGATTACCAGCCCATCAGCTTACTCAAGCACCCACCTTCCACACGTCCTGTTTCTTCCCACTCCATCCCTTAGCATTTGTGTGCACACTTGCTATAGCACGTGGAGGTCAGAGGACAGTTCGTGGGAGTCAGGGCTCTCCTCCCCACGGATGGGTGCCACAGATGGAGCTCAGATCAGCAGTGGTCGTGGCAAGCGCCTTTACGCACTGGGCTACTTCATGGATCTCAGGTCAGGCCACACGGTTACTTCCTAGTCCGTGGCCAGGCTTTCAATCGCTCCAAAAGTACAGAAGAAGTAAGGATGGAGAGAGACATCATCTTCAGAAAGGGTATGGGTGGGCTGGAGAGATGGCTCATTGGTTAAGAGCACCGACTGCTCTTCCAGAGGTCCTGAGTTCAATTCCCAGCAACTACATGGTGGCTCACAACCATCTGTAGTGAGATCTTATGCCCTCTTCTGAAGGCAGCTACAGTGTACTCATATGTAATAAATAAATCTTTAAAAAAAAAAAAAAAAAAGAAAAAAAAAAGAAAGGGTATGGGCTTGCTCCGAAATCTGAGAGTCCTGTGTGGTGATTCACCAGCTAGGGCTGTGAGCGACTCCATACAGCGTCTCTGTTTGACTTGAAGACGTTAAATACCCTGAATTTGCTGGCTGCTTAGGTTCAAGAGCAACTTGGGATGCAACTTGGGATTTGGGGCCCCCAGATTCTTCTCTGAAGGAGACTCATTAGATTTTTTTTTTTTTTTTTTTTGGTGGCATTTATTTCTGACACTTTTATTTTGCATCTGAAATACCCACTTCTTCCATTTTCATCAGACTCAGCAAAACGTCACCTGCATAGTGATATGTTAAGGTCTAGATCCAGATTTCTATGGATTAGGGGTCAGGGGTACAGCTCAGAGGTAAAGTGCTTGCCCAGCAAGCCCAGGGCCTAAAACAACCTCCCCACCCCCGCACTAAGGAAGACAGGAAAGAGAAGGGACAGGCGCAGCTGCCCAAGCCTATAATCACAGAATATGGGAGGCTGAGGCAGGGGCCCCTGTTCTGGGGGTAGCCTGGTCAACAAGAGTATTTGTCACATTAAGAAAGGAAAGGTTGATAAAAGGAACTTTACAGATTTCAAAAAAAAAAAAAAAGAAAGGAAAGGTTGGGCTGGAGAGATGGCTCAGTGGTTAAGAGCACTGACTGCTCTTCCAGAGATCCTGAGTTCAAATCCCAGCAACCACATGGTGGCTCACAACCATCGGTAATGAGATACGTTACCCTCTTCTGGTGTATCTGAAGACAGCTACAGCGTACTTATATATAATAAATGAATAAATCTTAAAAAAAAAAAAAAAAAAAAGAAAGGTTGGGTTGGAGTGATGGCTCAATGGTTAAGAGCACTGACTGCTCTTCCAGAGGTCCTGAGTTCAAATCCCAGCACCCATATGGTGGCTCACGACCATCCATAATGGGATCTGATGCCCTCTTCTGGTGTGTCTGAAGACAGCTACAGTGTGCTCATATACATAAAATAAATAAAACGATTTTGAAAAAAGTAAGGAAAAATTACTGGGTAGTGGTGGCACAGGCTTTAATCCCAGCACTTGGGAGGCAGAGGCTGGCAGAGCTCTGTGAGTTCAAGGACAGCCTAGTTTACAGAGAGCTAATTCCAGGACAGCCAGAGCTTAAAAAAAAAAAAGAAAGATTTTTATAAAATCTTTTTATTTTTCTGATTTTATTTGTTTTGTTTCTCTTTGTAGCCTTGGCTGTCCTAGAACTTGCTTTGCAGTTTGAAATTGGCCTCAAATACATAGAGATCTGCCTGCCTTTGCCTCCCAAATGCTGGAATTAAAGGTGTGCACCACCACACCTGGCCGTTTTTTTTTTTTTTTTTTTTTTTTTTTTTTTCGAGCTGGGGACCAACCCAGGGCCTTGCGCTTGCTAGGCAAGTGCTCTCTACCGCTGAGCTAAATCCCCAACCCGGCTCGGTTTTTTTTAAGACTTATTTATTTATTCTATATAAGTACACTGTCGCTGTCTTCAGACACACCAGAAGAGGACATCAGATCCCTTTACAGATGGCTGTGAGCCACCATGTGGTTGCTGGGAATTGAACTCAGGACCTCTGGAAGAGCAGTCGGTGCTCTTAACCTCTGAGTCATCTCTCCAGCCCCTCAGATTATTATTATTTTTTAATTGTATGTGTGTGAGTGTTTTGCCCACATGTATGTCTGTGCTCCGTGTGTGTCTGATGCTTAAGGAGGCCAGAAGAGGGCACCAGATTCCTTGGGATTGGAATTACTACAGTCAGTCTGTGGGTGCTGGAAATCAAACCCCGGTTCTCTGTAAGAGCAGAAAGAACTCTTAACTGCTGAGCCATCTCTCCAGCCTCATAACAAGACAGAAACCCAAGGACTTGATGGAGCTCTGAGCGCAAAGGTGAGCATTTGGCCCCGTTCATGGTCTTCAAGGTAAAAAGCAAATAGCTCTTGCCAATGCTTGTAATTTATACGGAGAAAACCAGTCCTTTGCCTGTCAGTGTCTGGACTTCAGACAGCAGGGGAGTCACGGCACCCAGAACAGCAGCTGTAACTGGAGTCACTGTTATTAAATTCATGGTAGCTCACAGTCCTCTCCTCCCTACAGCCGCCTCCTTCTCAGACCAAACAAGCGGATAAAAGACGGACACGATAGGCACCATCACCTGGAGTCTCACCTGCGCAGCTCCCCTCTGCAAGAGGAGCACGTGACCTGCCGTACCACAGGGGGCGTGGCTTTGACAGGCACGGATCCTCCCTTAGTTCTAGGGCTTCAGGTGCCGCAGAGGTGCTTTCTGGTGGGGGGTCTCTCTGGCTGTGTCTCCACCAGGCCTGTGCACACATGCCAGCCGCCTCCTCCCTTGTGAGGATCTCAGAACCATTGGATTCCGCCGCCTCCTAACAACCTAATTTAACAATAATTATCTCCTTCAAGGTCCTAGCTCCAGACACACATGGGAGGGATGGATTTAATACGTGAATTAGTGAGAGACACAATCCAGTCTGTAACATCTGGAATATCGTGTACTTCTCGTTTCATAGTTTCATCGAGGTGTTCTGGGGGGATCCTCTTGGTTTTTCCTACCATACAGACCTTTCTCTACGGGCCAGAGTCAAACGGCCTAGATCAGGATTTTGTGTGGGGGTGATGTGCACATACATGTACTCTGCCTGCATGCAAGTCTGTGCACCACTTGTAAAGAGGCCAGAACAGAGAGAGTCAGAGCCCCTGGGACTGGAGTTACAGATGGTTATAAGCCATCATGTGGGTGCTGGGATCAATCCTTGGTCCTCCGGAAAAGCAACCAGTGCTCTTTTCGGTTCTTTTTTTTTCAGAGCTGGGGACCGAACCCAGGGCCTTGCGCTTCCTAGGCAAGCACTCTACCACTGAGCTAAATCCCCAACCCCGCAACCAGTGCTCTTAAGGGCCAGCTCTTTAGCACTAGACTAGCTGCTAAATGGAGTCACTTATCACTTAATTATGGCAACCCATTCTTAGAACTTAGCAAACATCAAGTATACTGACAAGAGATAAATGAGCAGACTGGAGAGATGGCTCAGCGGTTAAGAGCACTGACTGCTCTTCCAGAGGTCCTGAGTTCAAATCCCACAACCACATGGTGGCTCACAACCATCTGTAATGAGATGGGATGCCCTCTTCTGGTGCGTCTGCAGACAGCTACAGTGTACTTATAATAAATAAATCTTTAGGGGTTGGGGATTTAGCTCAGTGGTAGAGCGCTTGCATAGGAAGCGCAAGGCCCTGGGTTCGGTCCCCAGCTCCGGAAAAAAAATAAATAAATAAATAAATAAATCTTTAAAAAAAAAATAAAAATAAAACAAAGTCACCAAAAAAAAAAAAAAAAAAAAAAAAACCCAAAAATCAAAAATAGAGGGAGGGGAGGAGAGAGGGGAGAGGGGAGGAAGGAAAAAGATGCACGTGTGCCTCTAGTGGGAACTCTGCTGCTCTCTGACCAGGGTTTGCACTGAATGACCTGAGCTGCTTGTCTGTCTGTCTCTCTTTTTCTGTCTTTTTGAGCTATGCTCTGTGTAGTCCAGGTAGGCTTTGAAAGCCAAGCTTACCAACGAGTGTTGTCACTGTTCCTGGCTTTTTTTTTTTTCCTGTAAGGATTCAGACGCCTCAGAGGCCTGTCCTCAGTGCTTACAGTTGTCATCACTGCCAACGACAACACATGAGCTTCCGTCGGCACGTGGTCACAAATAAGCAGAGCTGACGTTTGGTTACTTGTGCGGCAGGAACGGAGAGCATCGAACGCTGCGCTGGAACGGATCTTAGTGTGTTCAGAGTCCAGCCAGGCCGAACCTCATCTGTCTCCCCGAGACCCTTTCTAATATCCATTTTCACAGCCACTGGGGCCTCAGTAGTTTACAGAGCCAATGTACTATAGCAACTGATTAAGTACAAAATTGTTAACTATAAGCCAGGTATGGTGGCCCACACCTCTAGTCGCAACACTTCGGGAGGCAGAGGCATGTAGATCTCTGTGACTTTGAGGCCAGCCTGGTCTATACAGTGAGTTCCATGCTAGCCAAGGATATATAGTGAGATCCTGTCTAAAAGAACACTACTACTTATGGTAGTAATAACTGTACCTGATAACTACAGAGGAGGGTAATGATGGCGAACTCTTTAGGAGAGCCAAGGACACCGCTCAGTTGGTCGCTGGAAGATGGTGGCACACTCCTTTAATGAAACTGGGTAGCCTCTCTTTAATTGTGACTATATCCTGGCGATTCCAAATAACGTTGGTTTAAAAAAAAATAGTCCTTTCTTCAACCCGGGCATAGTGACACACACCTTTAATCCCGGCACTCTGGAGCCAATAACAGATGGATCTCTGAGTTTGAGTCCAGCTTGTTTTGTGTGTGTGTGTGTGTGTGTGTGTGTGTGTGTGTGTGTGTGCGCGCGCGCGCGCGCGCAAATAAATCCCCCCACAATTAAAAAGACACGAGCAAGCAGGAAGCATCTATACTGTTTAGACCAGAGAGTAAAGCCAAGAGTTTGGCGTTTCTAAACCCGGGACACCTGCCCGGGCTGGACAGAGCCCTTCGGACATTGGAAACATGTGGTGTGCTCTTGCTTACTGCTTCTTGTCTCTGCACTTGCAGGGGACACAGACTAGCTAGTTGCTGGTATCTCCGGGTGGGATGCTACGGAGCTGCTTCTGCGACTGTCACTGGGGAAACACACTTCCGAAGTTCGTGCTACAGCAAGGGCGGGAAGGACCTGCAGCTACAGGAGAGGAGTGTTTAGGACCCTAGCCCTCACGGGAACAGGAAGCCGGTTGAAGGAGCAAATTCCTCCCTTCTTCCTCTGGCCTCACTATCGCCCTCTGGTGGCCTTTGTTGGCAGAGCCCAACACTGAGGCTCCCGGCAGCAGTTACAAGATTTTCTGCACAGCGCACCACCAGTATCTGTCTCATATCTGGGAAAGAGAAAGCGGATGGGGAAAAAAGATTTTGGAGCATAGAGCTAAAAAAACAAAAACAAAACAAAACAAAACAACAACAAAAAACCAGTAATTAGCAGCAGAGATGTATTTATAAGATGCATATGGAGTTGGACAATTGGCTCTTCATGCGGGCAGAGGTTCAATTCCCAGCACCTACAAGGTGGTTTACTACAGCTGTCTATAACTCCAGTCTCAGGGGATCAACGCCCTCGTCTGGCCTCTCTGGGCACTTGCATGCCTATGATGCACATGCAGGCAAAATACTCATATAATTAAGATTTAAAAGAATATATATAATATATATTAATACATATTAATATATATTTGCAAACAAAGATTACATTTAATGGGGCTGAAGAGATGGCTCAGCGGTTAAGAGCACTGACTGCTCTTCCAGAGGTCCTGAGTTCAATTCCCAGCAACCACATGGCGGCTCACAACCATCTGTAATGGGATCTGATTCTGATGCCCTCTCTGGTGTGTCTGAAGACAGCGACAGTGTACTCATATGCATGAAATAAACAATATTTTAAAAATTGTATTTGATTATTTATTGTGTACCTGCATCTGTGTCCTTCACATTTGTGCCTATGTGGCAGTTGGGGGACAGTTTACGGGACTTGGTTTTCTCCTTCCATCACGTGGGCTCTGGGGACCAAACTCAAGTCAGCAGGCTTGGCTGCAAGTGGCCACTGAGCCATCTTGCCGGCCCTAAAAAGCAAATTTTTTTTTTTTTTTTTTTTTTTCTTTTTTTTTCGGAGCTGGGGACCGAACCCAGGGCCTTGCGCTTCCTAGGCAAGCGCTCTACCCCTGAGCTAAATCCCCAACCCCTAAAAAGCAAATTTTAACCTCGTTCCCCACACAGCCTCCAAGTGGCTGAACCTTAAAATTAACAGTGGAGCCTCCTATAGGACACCACTGGCAAAAGTTGGGCATTTCCCAAGGAGTCCCTACTCCTCAGTCCCATGTCCAAGGTGCTTATGAGGAGAGTTGTCAAGGAATAACTTCCAGAATCCTGTGTACAAGAAGGAGGGGAGCCCAAACAGACAGTGGCCAAGGACTCCTTCCAATAGGAAATCCAGGTCTGATCAATCTGGTCCCAGGAACAGTTTTTGCTCTGCCCTGGCAGTGAGGATTAAGGAGGTTTTGACCAGAAGCCCCACCTTTCCTTGCTTCCCTTTTCTGAATGGAAATCCGACCCAACTTCACCCTTTCTTGCTCCGCCCACGGGCACTGGGTGTGTCTGTGAAGGGCGGACAATTTGTTTAATGCGTCAATGCCACCAGTAACTGCCTCTGAAGCGGGACTGCGAGCTTAGGACTACGTGACACGGGACTCGGGGTGAATGTATTCTGTAAGGAAAAACAGGTATTTGGCTCAGAAAGACACTGACATACAAGGATCTGAGACTTCTTCCTGAGCGCTGGGCCAAGCTTTACTTCCTCATAGGGACTGCCAGGTTTAGCTAGTAAAAGTGCAGGATTTGAATTTCAGATAAACAACCGAGAATTTCTCAGTGTAAGTTATGTCCTGTGCAATATTTGGAACATGGTTAAAGGAAGAAATTACTTATGATTATCTCTTTCCCCTCCCTTGCTGCAAGTGTGGCCACATGACAGGCCTGCTCAATGGAATGTCCTCTGGGCTGACCTGACCCCTCCTTGCTCCTCAGCAAGTACAGGAGTCTGGGAAGCCAGGCAGGCCTAAGTCACTCAGGAAACAAGGTATGGCCTCCCCAGGTCTTGACAGGACGGGTCCCCGTTCTCAAACCTGCACTGTACCTACAATGGTAACGAGATAGAAACCTCTGGGTTGGAGAGATGGCTCAGTAGGGCAAGAGATGCTTTTTGCCGCTAACCTCATGACAAGCTTTTGATCCCTGGAATCTAATGGTATTAGAAGAGAGCCAATTGGGGTTGGGGATTTAGCTCAGTGGTAGAGCGCTTGCCTGGGGGCAAGCGCAAGGCCCTGGGTTCAGTCCCCAGCTCAAAAAAAAAAAAAAAAAAAAAAAAGAGGAGAGCCAATTCTAGAAACTCTCCCCCCCTGTGTGTGTGTGTGTGTGTGTGTGTGTGTGTGTGTGTGTGTGTGTGTGTGTGTTTGCAGGTAGAGAGAGGGAGGGAGGGGAGGGAGAGGAGAGAGGGGGAGGAAAAGGGGAAAGGGAGGGGAGAGGGGAAGGGGAGGGGAGAGAGGGGGGGAGGAGGGAGGGGGAGGAGAGAGAGGGGAGGGGGGAGGGGAGAGGGGGAGGGGAGAGAGGGGAGGGGAGTGTGGTAGCTCAAGTGGCTCACTGCTATGATCCTAGCAGGGAGACAGAATAATCAAGAAGAGCTCTGTGAGTTCTGGGCCAGCCTGGTCTACATACTAAGTTCTAGGCCAGAGAGGGCTACAAAGTAGATCCTGTCTCAAAAAAGGCCTTGTTATAAATGAACCACTGAATTTTGGGAAGTTATTATATGGTGGAAGCTTACCTTCACCTTCATTCCCAACACCTGAGTTCAGTCTCCTTTACTCTCTTTTCTCTCCCTCTTCCTCCCACCCTCCTTTTCTTCTTCTTGGGGATTGAACCCAAAACCCTTTTAAAAAAAATTACTGGGGGCTGGTGGGCTGGCTTAATGAATGAAAGCAGCTGCTACCTGACCAAAGACCCGAGTTCAATCCTCAGGCGGTGCTGAAAGAGCAACTGATCTCCACTCGTGTGCTATGGCACGCACACACCCCCAAAACGAAATAAAAGGTTTTGAGGCTTTGTTTGTTCGTTCGTTTTTAAGTGCTCACCGTGTGGCCTAGCATGGCGGCACACACTTCAATCCCAGCACCGGGGAGGTAGAGGCAATTTGAGGACAGCCTGATCTGCAGAGTGAGAATTCGAGGATAGCCAGGGCTACACAGAAAAACTGTCACAAAACCACGGTGGGCGGGAGGAGTCCTCATTGTGTAGCCCAGGTTAGCCTGCCTCTCGTCAGTCCACTTTAGCCTCCTGAGTGCTAGGATTGGAGGACGCCAGTCTTGCTGTGAGCATGCTCGATGCACACTTCCCTACCGGCGTTGCTCCGCCCCTGCCAGCCTCCCCGCAGCTTTTCTTCCCCTTTGTGTCACTTGGGCTGTTCGATTACCTGTGCTTGTGTGTGCGAGCGCTGAGCCACACACCTTCATGTGGAGGCCACGGGCCAACCTTATTTTATTTCAGGTGGGAGTGACCAGGCTGGCAAGATGCTAACCACACAGGAGGAACAGAAAGGATTAACCCACCCAAGGATATGAGGATGCCTTCTCTCCTTCCCTCCTCCCCAACCTCTGGTTTTTTAAGATAGGGTTTCTCTGTGAAGCCCTGACTATCCCAGAACTCACTCTGTAGACCAGGCTGGCCTTGAACTCAGAGATCTGCCTGCCTCTGCTCCCAAGTGCTAAAGGTGTGCAGCCTCCAATGCCTGGTTGGTTCTTCCTTCCTTTCTTTCTTTTTCTTTTTCTTTTTTTTTTTTTTCCGGAGCTGGGGACCGAACCCAGGGCCTTGTACTTGCTAGGCAAGCGCTCTACCACTGAGCTAAATCCCCAACCCCTGGTACTTTCTTTCTTAAAGATTTATTTATTTTCATGAGCACATTTTAGCTGTCTTCAGACACACCAGAAGAGGGCATCAGATCTCATTACAGATGGTTGTGAGTCACCATGCGTTTGCTGGGAATTGAACTCAGGACCTCTGGAAGAGCAGTGCGTGCTCTTAACCGCTGAGCCATCTCCCCAGCCCATAAGCATCTTTCTAAAGGCTAGCCATGTGTCGGAATGTAATTTTTACCATAATTCTGTGGGACTATGTTATTCCTATCCATGTTCAATGCAGTCTTTCCTCAGTGACCCAGAGAACTGGTCCCAGGGTCTATGAAGGGAACCCCAGGCACAAAAATACAAATGACATAGGTCTTGTAAATAACCTATGTAAGTAACCCTCTTATATCTTTCAAATACATTATACTATGCAAGTGGCATATAAACAGTTGTACTGTGTATTTAGGAATAAATAATAATAAAAAATAAATATACTCAGTACTGATCAGTTTTTTTTTTAATTTATTTAATGTATATGATTACACTGTAGCTGTCTTCAGACACACCAGAAGAGGGCATCAGATCCCATTACAGATGGTTGTGAGCCACCATGTGGTTGCTGGGACTTGAACTCGGGACCTCTGGAAGAGCAGTCAGTGCTTTTATCACTGAGCCATGTCTCCAGCCCTAGCTTCTTTTTCAAAGTTTTGGTTTTTTTGTGGTTTTTGTTTTGAGACAGTCTGTTTAGGCCTGGCTATCCAGATACTTGCTATGTAGACCAGGCTGGCCTCAACTTCCTAGAAATCTGCCTCTATCTCCCAAGTTCTGAGAGTAAAAAACCTGCCCTGTTCAGCTATCTCTGCTGTGCATGGTGGTGTACGTGTACAATCTCAATCCGGGTCAGCCTGGGGATGTGGAGTTTAAGGTCAATCAGGAGATGTCGCAAAAACCCCAAAGTAACATTTACCCTACCACGAGGGGTGACTGAGTTCATGGGTTCTGTAGCTAAGGGGACCGGTTATTTATAATGCACAGGTGAGAAAAGTCAGCTGAGTTCCGTGTGTCTCAAGTTCACACAGCTCTGGTACGCAGTGAGCTGGCTCTGAAGCCAGATCTTAGAGTAATTCCTTGGCTCCCGTCAAGCTGAGCGCTCTTCCCTGATTCACTTCCCATCTGCTGTAGTCACTCTCTGGCTGGGGATGTGGCTCACCCGTACAGTGCTTACCTAGCTGGAGTGACAGGTTTGCCCCCAGCACTGCCAACTCTACCAGGGGATGGGGTGGGGGAAATAATACACTCATTCACTGCTGTGAACGCTTTGAAGTTTTTATTCTTATGTGTTCAGGAATTCATGGAGGCTAAGAGAATGTCAGATCCCCTGCAGCTGGAGTTACCAGAGGTCTCGAGCTGCCCAACAAGGGTGTTAGAAACCCCACGCTGGACCTCTGGAAGAACAGTAAGCACTTTCACCCACTGAGCTATTTCTCTAAGGTTTGTTGGTTTGTTTTTTTTTTTTTAAATGTGTTTATGTGCGTTCCTATGTGGGAATGTGCAGAGCAGTATAGGTTGCCAAGGTTTCTGGGTGTTGGATCTGCCAGACTAAAGTTACAGTTTGTTGTACTTGGGGGGTCTTCTGCAAAGAGGACTCAGGGATCTTAACCACTGAGACATCGTCCCAGTCTCTCTTTTTTTCTTTTTTGAGACATGGTGATGTGTTTATAAAAAGATAAAGGGAGGAGGGGATATGTTTGGTGGAGGTGTGGTAAGGTCTGGGGAAGGGGATGCCTCAGCAGGCCCATGCAGAGGCATTCCTGCCCCTGAGGAACCAGCCACACACGACAGTATAGTATAGAATAGCATGTATTCAGGGCATGGGGAGGGGAGTTGAGAGGGTAGTAGAGGCAGAGAAAGACAAGAGGTGGGGGGGGGAGGGAAGAGGAGGAAGAGGAGAAGGAGGAGGAGGAGGAGGAAGAAGAGGAGGAGGAAGAGAAGGAGGAGGGAAGAAGAGAGAAGTAAGTCGAGGCCAGCCGTGAGCATGTGGAGAGAGAGTGGGGAAGGGAAGGCAAGAACAAACAAAAGCAAGCAGCCCCTTTTATAGTGAGTCAGGCATACCTGGCTGTTGCCAAGTAACTGTGGGGCGGAGCTTAGACAGAATACTAACACAGGGTCTCACTATGTAGCTCTGCCTGGAATCACTCTGTAGACCAGGATAGCCTCCAACTCATAGAGAGCCACCTACCTCTGCCTCCAAAGTGCTGGGATTGAAGGTGTGCATCGCACAGGCTGGTCTTGATTTCACAATCTTTCCGTCTCATAAGGGCAGGGACTGCACGAGTGCCACGCATCATCTTCAAATTAAATCTTTAATTCATCCTTGTTATAAAAAAAATTTAAGTAGAGAGAGATAGCAAAAAAGTGGCCTTTATGATTCAGAATTTGCTACTTCTGGGCCAGCAAGAGGGTTCAGTGGGTGAAGGTACTTGTCCTCAAGCCTAACATGCCTAGTTTTATTCCCAGGACTCACATAATAAAAGAACTAATGCTCAACAAGAGGACTTCCACATGTGCTATAGGGTGTTGGTGTTCACACACACACAGTAAACTGTTGCTTTTTAAAGAATTTACCACTTCCCTAATGAATGCTCCTGTGTACTGGGCCAGCATCTCGATAAAGACACTTGAGGACAGGAGGCGTGGCTTGGCCTTCCTTAGTCCAAAATAGGCATTAATAAACAACTGGTGAAAAGAATCCATTTAAAATCTCTTAAGCCTCCACACTTTACATTTTTAGATCCAGACTTCCGCTCGCCCCACCCCAGTGGGACTACTAGAGACCCGGCAAAGCTTCCTCTTTTCCCACCTTCATTAAAGAACAAAAAGACATCCATTTCTGCGCCCTCACAGTGTCTGGTTTGTATTTTAGCAGGGTCTTAGAAGGAAATGACTTTTCTCTGAAACTGTGGCCGCCCAACCCAGCTGTGGCATTCTTAGACCTAGAGTAAACAGGAAGCTTCCCGCCTTGGGCCCTTCATGTTCCTCCCTCAGACTATTAAAGACTGTTAATAGGCCGGTAAGAGGACAGCTGCTGGCCATAAAGTCAGCCCACTCCTTAGATCCTCGGCGGCTAAGCCTCCCAGGCCAGAGGCCCGGCTCCTCCAGGTGTGCGCACCTAGCAGGGGTCCCCAGGTGTAGGGTATGTAGCGAGGAGCTCGGGGGACAGAACCGGGGAGACCGCAGCAGCTCTGTGGGGGGTGAGTCACCCCTCCCAGGAGAGGAACAATCGCTTCTGGTTATCCCCCAAAAGGAGGCAAAGTGCAGTAAAGAGAGACCAAAGGGCCCCGGCTCCTCCCACACCCTTTGCGGGGGAGGAGGGGGAGTCCTAGGATTTGCAGCTGCTGGTGAAGCAGCAGCAGTGTCTGCCAGCTGGAGGGACACTAGGGGAGAGGTGTTGTCTTTTGCCAAGAAGGGCACTTGGTGTCTTGGCAGAAGGCAGAGGGCTGCCCCAATCTGTGTGTACATTTTCAGTAGCATTTGACTCTGGACCAAATGCTTGGCTGTGCTAGTGCTGTGGTGATGGGTGGGAATGCTCGTTGGCCAGGCGGGCTGGAGGCTCCCACAGAGGGTGCTGGGCCTCGGCCAGGAGCTTCCCTTCAGCTGGCAAGTAGAGCTTTCTGTCACGGTTGGAGGGAGTGTGTCCAAATTCCAACTCTCAGCTTCCCAGAAGCCACTGCTGACTGCCATCTGTTTTGAAGGATGCTGCTTATTGGAATTTTTGGCCCAATGGGGAGTAAGAAGGATGACGACAGAGAGCCAAAATTTTTACCTGGCTCAAGAAATGCACAAACGCTGCACAGCAGGGATGCTGGTTTTTTTGTTTTGTTTTGTTTTTCTCCATTTATACAGGGTCGTATTCTGTAGCTGCCCTCAAACTCACCTCCAGCCTCAGCATCCTGGAGTGTAGAGATAGGTGGGAGTCACCACATTCCTCAGGGTCAGTGACACTACTATTAGTAACCAAAGGGAGCCAGGAAGCAGCACATGCTACAGTAGACAACCTTGGGCTGACTTCTCTGCAATGTTCCCCCACGAGTGCTGCGGTGTCGGGGCCTCTGACTCACACCTACCAATCAAGCATCTTTGAGAATGGAAAACCCGCCATCCTGGGTTACCTTTCCCACCAGGTGTCAGGACTCGCCCACAGCTTCTATTCAGAGTGGTTCTCAGGGGTGGTGGGGAGGTTCTTTCCGATTGATCAAAGGAAATGGGTGAGCCTCCGGGTACTTAGACTGTGATCTCTTGTTTAAGGTAGCCTCAAGATTTAAGGCCTAAACCACACCCCAGGGAAGGAGTCTCCTCCTTAATTTCAGAGACGGGGGAAAGGCTCTGAAGGTACCTTTAGATCATACAGCTGGAAAATGAGGAACCAAAGCCGGTGCTCTGATCCAGGTGACATTTATTACTGAAATAAGTACCTCACACACTTTATGCTGAGTTCTACCCCCAACCCACTGTGGTTTATAGAAACTAGTTCCATAGTTCCAAAAGTGTGGAGTATACTTTTACTCCCAGCCCTCAGGAGGCAGAGGCAGGAGAATCTCTGTGGTCAAGACCAGCCAGAGCTACACAGCAAGTTCTAGGACAGCCAGAGCTACACAGCAAGTTCTAGGACAGCCAGAGCTACACAGAGGGACCTTGCCTAAATCCCATGACCACCCTCCTCCAGAAAAAGGTAGTTCATTGCAAAAAGGAGTTTTTAGATTTTCTTAGTCTGTAAGACACACACACACACACACACACACACACACACACACACACACACACACATCATAAAGAAAACTTCAGAAACCTCTCTTTTAGAGCAGGCAGTTCCTTTTTCCTTCAGTCATTACACTGCACTGTCTCCATCGTCATGAATGGACTAGGCTGTTGCCTGTGATTTGAGCAAACATTTAAATTTACCCACCAGGCCAGGCAGTGGTGGCTCATGGCTTTAATCCTAGCACTCAGGAGGCAGAAGCAGGTGGATCTCTTGAGTTCCAGGTTAGCCTGGTCTGCACAAACCTGGTTTACAGAGTGAGTTCCAAGACACCAGGGCTAGGCAGAGAAACCCTCTATGGAAAAACAAAAAGATGAAGACTTACACATGGATCAGAGGTAGGTTCAAGATTGCCTCGTACTTGTTGACCAGAAGATTTGAGACAGATCTACTGAGCAGTGAAGTTACTCCCCTAAATTCACCCCGCCCAGGATGAGAGGCTCCCATTTTCCCTTCTTAACTGGCCGCCAGAGAGACATGGGGAAATCCCACTGGACAGTGCTCCAGGAGTGTGCAGGCAGTCCTAGTCGGGGTGTCTTACAGCTTTCAGACCAGGCTTAAATTAGCTTCCAGCTTGCCCTAGAGTCCAGGTCAAGTCCAAGGCAGGAAGTTGCAATGCAGAATTAGTCCCAGGAGCCAGTAGGTCAGGAAGTAGACTAGAATGCATTTTGTGACTGGAGAGCAGGTCTTCCAGTTGTATAAGAGTTTCATGACACAGTTTCTGGGGGCCTTTTGTCCTGGTGGGGAATTCTCCTCAAGAAGCTTCTGAGGGGCTGTGTCTACACATCTCAACAGTGGTTCTCGATCCTGAAGCAGGTAAGCTGGAAACCAGTACATGATGGGAGTGGAAGAGCCCAGAAGTCGCGTGAGAACCTGGAAAAGCCATGTTGGTTGGAGCATCAGTGATGTGGCTGGGTAATCATGGCCTGACAACTAAAAGTCACACTGGAAAGCAAATGCAGCAAAAGCTGTAGATCTGCCTAATAACGACGTATACACGTCAGCCAGACCAGCCTTGAGTTACCGACAATCAGTCTAATTACCACGATAACCGGCCAACCACTACAGAAAACTCCATGGGCTCTAGTTTTCCCCAAGGTCTCTACATGTTATTCTGCGTTGGAGGTGGGAACCTGAAGAGGCTCCTTAACACAAGGGGCGAGAGCAGAGAGTCTCGTTCTTCTTTGTTCAACCTTTCCCATCTCACAGGAGTTCTGATCCAAGTCTCCAAGGGCTCTCACCTCCTTGCAAAGTCTGAGCTTGCCTGGCACTCCCTTCAAAGCTGATCCCTTTGTAGACACAAATTACAATTCTTTTATTTCCCCTAACTACATGGCTCAAAGAACATCACAAATTGTCACAAGTGGTCAGTGTAGGAACTTCCTTGGAGACAGCCAAGAACTTCAAAATTGGAGATAAAATCAAACCTCTGGGGTTGGGGATTTAGCTCAGTGGTAGAGCGCTTGCCTAGGAAGCGCAAGGCCCTGGGTTCGGTCCCCAGCTCCGGAAAAAAAGAATCAAAAAAAAAAAAAAATCAAACCTCTGAACCTGTACTGTCACCACCACCCCTATACCCTGGACAAGACGTCTACTGCCTGTGCTCAAGACACCCTAAAAGGCCAACATGGGCAGTCTGTATACTGGGGAAAGTTCCTCAAGAGAACTGATAGCGTGTTTCTCCACCAAAGATGAAATGAGCCAGTTTAAGTCACATTAGATCACACTAAAGGCAGGCGTGTGCAGGGAAGCGGAGAAGAGGAAGAGAAACAGACACACACATCCAAAAGAGTCTGGATTATAGAGGGAGGAGCCTCTTGGGAAGGCAGGGTAAGCCAGACAGGGACTGAGGGATGCTGGGAGAACCAGGAAACCTGGTCTGTTCTGGTATGTAAAATATGCACCTCAGTCCCTTGTCCACGGTGGAAACCAAACAAGAACCTCCTTTATCCCTACAGTCCCCTGAACTAAAGCCTCTCACAGCCTTCACACCTTTGCTCATGCCCCCTCCTTCCCACCTTTTGTTTTGGAGACAGACTTTTATGTTGTGCAGGCTGACCTCAAATTATGTATATGAGAACGATGATATTGAACTGATTTTTTTTTTTTTTTTTTTGGTTCTTTTTTTTGAGCTGGGGACCGAACCCAGGGCCTTGCGCTTCCCTAGGTAAGCGCTCTACCACTGAGCTAAATCCCCAGCTTGAACTGATTTTTTGAGACAGTTTTCCACTGAACCTGATTCATTGCTAAACCGGCTGCCCAGCACAGTGGTCCTCCTGTCTCCCCAGCACTAGCACAGGTGAGCACCATCACCCCTGACTTTTTATGTGGGTGCTAAGTTGAGGATGCAAAGTCCGTACTGTAAGCGCTTCATCAGTTTAGCCATCCCTCCACTCTACGCGCCTCTTATATATGGGAGGTTGTTTTGTTTTTCACTCTTTAGAATCCATTTTAGATGTAATACCTTCGTCCCTTAGTGAGTTAAGAACTTTTCCACATCCACAATAATTATTACACTGTGTGTGCGTGTTATTTCAGAGCTAGGGATTGAACTCAGGGTTTCGCACATGCTAGGCAAATAATTATGTCCCACTAAGGGATCCTCTCAGCACGACTGTACCAGCCAATCTGGACTTTTGTTTCTTGAGCAGGATAGCAGCCTGCAGTTCTGTCTGAGAGCTTACTGTAAACACCAGGCTGGCCGCCTTCGTCTGACAACGACTTCTCTGCTTCCCGACGCTGGGATACAAGTGGGTGTCACCATGTTAGGCACATTTTATTTTTTGAGACAGGGTTTCACTGTGTAGTCCCAGCTTGCCTCAAACTCAGAGACCTATCCACTGGGATTAATTTTTTGTTTTGTCTTTTGAGAGGGTTTCTCTGTGTATCCCTGGCTGTCAGGGAACTCACTCTGTAGACCAGGCTGGACTCAAACTCAAGAAATCTGGCTGCCTCTGAGTGTTGGGATGAAACTATATATATATATATATATATATATATATATATATATATATATATATATATATATTCATCTAACGGCAGTACTATAATTTGAAACAAACAGGGTTTCACAAAGACCCAGGCTGGCTTCAAACTCACTATGTAGTCAAGACTGAACTTAGTCTTCTCTGTCTTTTTGAGGGAGGCAGGTCTCATTATGTACCCTTGGCTGGCCTGCCTGTAACACAGAGCTCCCCTCCCAGGTACAGGGACTGCAGGCAGTCTCACGCAGTATGGGAAGGACCTGAGGTCTTCATGCATCCTAGGCCAGCAGTCTACCAACTGAGTTTCCTCCGTAGCGTCTATGTTATCTGTCTATTATGCCTGTCTCTGTGTTCATAGCATGAGGCTCACTAAGGAAACACTTGTGTCTTACTCGGGTTCTCATTTAGATTCTGGAACAAAGAAAGCCTCAGGTTCGTGTTCCTCAGGTTACTTAGCCAATGTGGGTCTGAGGATTGCTTTGTAGCCCAGGCTGACCTTCATTTAAACTCTTCGCCCATCCTCCTCAGTGAGGATTACAGTGTATCTGATCTCATCTGTCTGCTCTAACACCTGATGACTAAATGAAGCATGGGTCACTGAATGAGAAAGTTACCTGTCCTCCCTGATCTTCAGCTTCTACCTGTACCCACACAGCCACCGCAGGCAGAAACCCAGCTCACCTGGACATGCATGCACAGACCTCCAAAGGCCAGCAGCGCTGCAGCGTGGACCAGGTACACAAACACCTTCGGACTGAGGAAGCCAGGATGGGGCTTCTCCAGGCTCTCCCTGTCCTTGGTCCTTTGCAGCCCAAGGGTAAGGCAGAGCCAAGGGTGGGCGGTCACATATGTCCAGGTTGCCCACACAACCAGTACAGTCACTGGTGTAGCTAGGAGAAAATTCGGCACCTGTCTGAGCTCATAGTATCGCAGAAGACCGACGTTCCAGTAGACATCCTGAATATAGCTGTATATTAGAGGAGGAGCCCGGGAGCACCACGGGGGCTCACTGTCTCCTGCAAGCCGGTAGCCTCTGTCCGAAGCTAGCCGCAGCAAGGGCTCAGGGATGGCGTGGGCTGAGCCTGGTAAGCAGAACTGGGTGTAGGCATAATACTGAAAGAGGGCAAAAGGAAGGCTGACCGTGAGCACTGACAAGCACAGAGAGGCCATGAGCTTGACCAGCCCTTTCAAGGGGTTCAGCACCACCAGAGAAGAATAAAAGCCTCTGCACTGAGAATGCAGGAGGAAGCCCACGCTGACCAGCCCGTTGGAGCGCACCCCAGCGGCAAGAGCAAAGAGCAGCCCACTAGCCCAGCCTCGGCCCCTCTCCAGCTGCCCCATGGCACTGAATGTCAGGAAGGCAAACAAAGCTTCCGAGTAGCCAGCTGCCAAGAAAACACTGGCAGGGCTGAGGCAGAAGAGCAGTGCTGCACAAAAGGCCTGACGAGGACACTGCAAAACCAGACAGCCCAAGTCATGAAGTGCAACCGCGGCCAGCACAGAGAACAGGGAGTTGACAAGTGCTACCGAGACCAGCAGGCAACTGCGCTCGCTCAAGAGGCCCTGCAGGGGCCTCAGCAGTTCAGTTCCCATCAGCAGGGCCAAGGGGAAGCCAGGGAAGAAGGCAAAGTTGTGCTCATAAAGGTAGCCGTGCTCAGCAATAAACAGGAAGTGTTCAGCATCCCATCGAGACAGACCACCCAGAAGACCTTCCACGAGCTGATCCACAGAGCCCGAGGGGGCGAGGCGGGGAGGAGAAAAGGCATCGGCATGGTGGTCTGGGATGATGATATTGAAGAGTGCCTGTGGGTGAAGAACCAGGATGGTGGTGAGTAACTGCAAGAAAAGAATTACCCTTACTAAATACAAAGAGCAGACTTGCTGGCCTGTGCGTGTGCGTGTAGGAAGGGGCGCAATGCTAACTTTAACCCTAAGTCTGACACGAGTGCAGAGGTCAACAAACAGGAGATGCCTGAGTCTACCATAGAAGCTGGGTCAGGATCCGTGCCAACTAGAGATGGACGCAGGAATAGTTCTCTCAGGGGTGAGACTGAAGGAGCCTGCCCGGGGAGGAAGTAAGGGCAGAGAAGAGCTCTGAGCATGGCGCCCGTCAGCGATGAAGATGGAGTTCTCCTGGAAAGGACTGAAGGATCCAGTATGGAGAGGAAGCAGGAAGCCAGCCATGCTGGCATAAGCCTTGACTCTCTGAACTCAGGAGCCAGAGGCAGGCAGATATATCTGTGAGGTCCAGGCACACAAGCAGGAAGGGGGAGTGAGGAGTGAGGTGCAGGAAGCCCCGGGGAGAACAGTGTCTTAGAACCAAGTGAAGGCCATGACTGAGAAACTGTTGAGTGCGGCTCACAGGCCTGGTAAGAGGAAGTGAAGCTGACCACAGACTTCAACAACGTCTCTAAAGGTGACTGGTGACTGATTAAGAGCTATTTCTGCAGAATGGGGGTAAGTGAAGCCACCTAGCCTACAGAAAAGGGAGATTGAGTTTTGCTGTAAGGATGAAGGGAAAAATGGGGTAGTAGGTCCACTGATGTACAGTAAAAAGGACAGTCTCATGTATGGGGGGAAGGGAGTTCAACCTGCATGAGAGCAGAGAGTAAACTTGCCCTGCACACCTAGTGCTGGTTCTGGGTGGCTGGGATGTGGAGGGGCTCAGGGATACATTTTTGCACATCACTGGAATAAGGCAGTGCGAGCAGGCAGGAGGCAGGAGAAACTCGGGCAGGTGAGCTGAGAGAGGGTCATTCCGCTTCAGCAGTAAAGGCGCATGGACACAGTAGGTCGGGGATTTTCCTGAGTGTTAATTAGTACTTCAAAGTACTGGGAAAAGTTGTTACAGATTTGAAACTGCTCGGCAAGCCTGGAAGGTAAGGGGCCCTGCTTCTATGCAGAGGACCTGGGTTTGGTTCCTAGAACCTACAGGGCAGCTCACAGCCGTCCGGGCCTCCAGCTCTAACAAACCAGCTGCCCTCCTTTGGCACTGTGTACCGTATGCAACATGCACACAGACAAAATACTCACGCACATAATAAAATAAATATTTTTTTAATTGTGGAAAGAGGAAACCACGAAACTTAAATGCTGGCTGTAAAGTCGAGCTGTGTACTAGAACTACCCATAGTTTACACAACACCTACAGAATCTAGGTCTCTCTCTTAGTGACTTAAATTAAGATTGGACAGAGCCTGGGCATTTGACTTAAAGAAGAAGTAGACTTTTGTTCATTGTGTGTGGTGTGTCCACATCGCACTGCAAGATGGCTGGTGCGAGTTGGTTTCTTCCTTGTACTACATGGATCACAGACCAAACTCGGGTTTGGAGGCATGTGGCTATCTACTGAGTCATCCTGCCAGTACTGGATTTTAGAATTTTAAATTGGATAATACGTTTTATATATTTATTTTTTTGTGCTAGAAAATAAAATCCAGAGCCTCATATGTTAAGCACAAATCTACCTTTGAGCTACATCCCCCTCCAGCACTGCATCTGTAAAAAGTGCCCCAGGTAACTGATGTGCAAAAACCATTTGAGAGATCAGGAGGGTGAGTGGGATATGGAAATTCATCAGGACTTCCAGGTGGCGCTAAGGACTCACTTTATCTTGTATTTTTTTTTTCTTTAGAAAGGCGAGTTAATATAGTTGATACACTTGTGTTGTCCTTAGGGGAAGCTGTAGGCATGGAGGAGGCAGACACTCTATTTACCAAGACTAGACTTCTGTCTCATGAGTAAAACAGGAGTAGCGGGACAAGAGAGCTGCACGGATGCCTGGGAATGCTTACCACAACAGAGCAGACTCAGCTCTGTAACAGAGGAAGCTGAAGGCCAAGAAACATGGTGGGTTCCACAGATTACAAAGCCAGAGAGAGTGAAAACCTAGATCTGCAGGAAGAGGAGTGAGCTTCAGAGACAGGAGAACGGTCAAAGAAAGGTGCAGGACAGATTCTCTGGGAGCAGTGAACCTAAGCTCTCTGAAGGGAGGCAGGACGGTGAGGCGGGGGATCAGGCACAGGGCGTATCATCTTCTCACTGTTGATACCACAGACATCAACAGAAGCAGTGCCAGAAAGAAAGGGTGCCGGTGTGCGGGGAGTTAAGGCTTCAGAGAGTAACTGTCATGGCTAGGGATGGCAGCAGCAATGGAGGGAGCTCGGGCTACAATGTGACAGCACTGGCTTTATGGCTGGAGGGTGAGAGAGAATGAGACCAATTTATTGTTATGTGTCTTTCTGCCTCATTAGCCTGTCAGCGACTTGAGGGAAAACATGACCTTTCCCTCACAATTTAGCGCAGTTTGGGGAATAAGTACTTACTATAATTTTGGTGGCTGAACTTCAGGGATTTGAGGAAATATAGTGTTTCCAAGCTCACACTGACTGCGAACCCAGCTGCCCTGGCTCCCCTTCCCAGATGCTGACTTGCTGTCCTGCTCCTTGGGTTCTGCCAGGAGCTCAGCTGACACTGGTTCAGAGCCATCACTGAGTCAGGCTCCCCAGCCAAGCAACAAGAGCACAGCTCACTCAAAGATCTTTCTCTTTTTGTCAGTTTCTTCATCAGGCCACTCCGGTGAAAAGACCAGGGACCAGGTGACAATCACAGGTAACAGCACCGGCCACCCAGTTGAAGACCTTTTAATACCCAAGTTGGCAGAACCTGAAGTGGTTCATACAACAGGGGAGGAACGATCAGAGCCAGAAGCTCAGAGGGGTTAAAGAGGGGAGACAGAAAGGGTTTCTACAAAGGAAGCCGCTAGGAGCCCCGGACACGAGATAGAAGCACACGCACGGCATTACATCAACTCAGCCAATCTAGGGTGGTGACCTCTGCTCATTCACAATCATAGACAGAGCAGGACGCTAGGCACCAAATCATTCATTTATGTGCGGTTTTATTAAAGTATGTATCCAGGAAGCCTGGGAGAAGGGCTTGGTAAAGGGGCAAACATACTGAGGACTGAGTGCCTGGGACAGCAAGGAGAGGGTGTCAGTACTGTGGATGCGCATAGGTGGTGTCTCCACTCAAGTCACTAAGAACTCCAACTCCAAGAGAGAGAGCCCTGGGCCACACCCTGAGCTGTCACACACACCTTACAAGCATCTCTGTTGGTAAGACCAGCAGATGCCTACAGCTGCTGGGAAACCCTCAACTTTGGGTAGGGAGCTAGGGAGTGTGGGGGCTTTAGCCTGGGCCTCTACTGCTTCATGTGTAAGACAATGCACTGTTTAAGGCTCTCGCTCACTTCTCCTCAGCATGGGTTCAACCACATGCTGAGGCACACCGAGAAGCGGAGATGAGGACCACTTACTCTTCAGTCCCAGCTCCGGCATGGCAAGAGCACGCTCAGGGGAGGGCTCCAGACTGACCTGTAGCACTAGAGTCAGGACGCGGCAGCTCACTGCAAATCTCAGCACCTCTTTCTGGGACGGGTCCAGGAGCCCCATCCTCACACCATCAGGACTGAGCTTCCTCAGGCTTCCAAATTCTGACACCCAAGGAAGAAAATGTCACACACAGGCCAAAAGCAAATCAATAGCATTTCCTCCAGAAGGGCCACCCACTTCAGCATCGCTATGGCAAACATAACCACCTGACTTCGGGCGGAAGGCAGATGGAGCACTGATGTCACTCTGAGGCCGTGGTCTAGTCAGAGAAGTAACACACAGACAAGCACACAGCTGGAAAGCTAAGCCCACGGAACTTAAAACCTATTCAACTGCTTCTATGTAGGACTCAAAAGACTGGGGTTCAAGGCCCAATTCTGTCACTTGCAGGTTCTCACTCAGTGCCTGAGCCTCAGCGCCGTATGTGTAAACCCGCGCACTATCTGCAGCCCTCCAATCCCACCAACATGTCATCATGGTAAACTCAACTCAACTCCAAGGCACTGCGCAATCCATGCTGTGGCTTTTATTATTCCTATTATTTGGCTGTGCGGTTCCCTTTTGCCCAGAATAATAAACGAATTCCCAAACCAGAGTCCCCAAAGCGGGGCACTGAGCCGTCCTAGAAGTCTGTAACAACACATGCCAGCTTAGCTCTCTGATGTGTGTTCAGCTGGTCTGTTAAAATTAAGTGGAGAAGGAAAAGAAAACCACTGCTCAGCAGGACTTCGGCCAGCTCCCACTGCTAAAACAAACTTAGGGGGAAGACAGCGTCTACCACTAGCGAGGGAATAAATAGCGATTTCCCATCTCTGTGGGCGTGGCAGCAAACTCCTACAAAAACCGATGCCATTCCGAGGCACAGAATGCACACCAAGGCTTTTTTTAAAAAACAATTTAAAAGCAGTCATGGCTCTTACTGTGTGTAAGCCAGAGCCCCTCTTTCTTCTCTCACATGGCTAACCCCTCCAAACTTTTAGGCTTCACTGGCTTTCTGGAATTTTCGGATCCCACTGGACAGCCTTATGTTCTCACTGCCTCTTGCCTGCCATCTTTATCTCCCTATCTGTACTTATGACGACAGGAGTTTTGCGTCTTATTGTTTTTCCGGCATGTTTTCTAGCATGTAAAGGGATATCTGTTCTGGACAGCGTAGAGAATCACCAGTTCTCTGCCTCTAGAACTGAAATCACCGGGCCAAGCACTCCTCCCATCCTGTTTCCTGCAAAAGGCCCATTTGCCACCACAGTGACCCACAAGGCTGAAGGAGAGAAGACACACCCACAAAGTTGTTCTCTGTGCTCACTTAGGTGTGCCACGGCTTACCTGTAGCCACACACATATAAACATGTGCACGCAAAATAGAATCAAAACAAATGTTAAAAATCACAGAAAGCATGGGAGAAAATAAAAAATTCTCTGCTAAGCGAATGGCTGGTTAACTGCGGCAGTACCCCTTCCTCGGCACAAGGGGGAGCCTGCTGCTTACTTCATCACCAGGGGACGCGGAGAAAAGGAGGCTCCTCTAACCTCCCAACTCCATGTAGGCTTACTTATGACAACTCCGTTTAAAGTTAAACTTCTGCACACCGCCAGGAAACAGTATTTTCTGACTACACACGGTATCTCCAACACACGGTATCTCCAACACTGGACTCACTAAACCTAAATGCATCACAGGAACACGCACACCCAATTCCTCTGCCCTAGGATGCCTTTTTTTTTTTTTTTTTAAAACTTCCCTGGCCTCCCATCCGCATGTACAAGGGAGGCAGGGAAAGGAAAAGTACTGAATCCACCTCTACATCTTGATTCTCACTCCCTCCCTCTTTCAAACTCCGGCATCAGTGGCCACAGGAGACGCAACCCACACTCAATTTACAGTTAAACCAAGTAAAATCAAGACAGTTAATGATCTCTCTAGCTATTTTGCCAACTCCCCTTTGAAAGAAGCCCCTTGCCAAATCAGACTCTTAACTGGCCGGATGCTTAGAACCAGCTAGTTTCATTCTTTTAATTTTCCTGTGAGTTAGGCTCCAGAGATCTCATTAGACACCAGTAAGACCGTGTAATTACCATCGCCATTTTATGGATGTGAAAACTGAGGTTCACTGGAGCCAAGTGACACTCCCACCACTTAAAAGCGCCTCTTGCACTGCTTTCTAAAACCTATGCCCACAGTCATGAGAGCCTTTTGCCATAAACACAAAGGGTCTGCATTCCTTTCCAGCTAGGACATCCAAGGCCTAGCCCAGTACTTTCCCTAACGATAGCGCCTGTTGTTGCTGGAAGCTTATGGTGATGGGCCCTATCTGGGAAAATCTGTTAACTCTCTGGCTAAGGCTAATATATCAATGGGTGATGCGTTCTGACCCAGAGGCCTCGCGAAGCGAGCGGCCTCCTTCTCCTAAGTTCCGCGGTACTGGGAGCCCGTTCCAGCCTGCTCTTTTCGGACACAATTCCTACCCGGGACGGGGTAGTGACCCTCACCCCAAGGGAGCCGCGGCCCAGGGCTTCGCCCCTAGGGAACGGCGGGGCCGGGCCAGGCAACAGGGCCGGAAGCAGACGAGGGCCGGAGGCCGCAAAGGAAGAGGCGGCGCCGGTGGCTGCTATGGCGGAGGGGCGGGGCTCCTCGCTTCTTTACAGCCTCCGCCTAATTTCTCTCGGCCTCCGTTTGACAGTTTCCCTCCCCGGAGAACTCCAGAGTTCCAGAGCTGGCGCCGGGTCCTCCGCGCCCGCGCGTCCAGACCACCCCCGCGGAGCTCCAACCTCAGCGCCTCCATCCGGGTCCCGTTCGTCCCGCGCCTGCGCGCTGGCCCCGCCGACGGCGGCCCCGCCCCGCTCCTGCCCGGACTCGGAGCACACCGCCCCCCTCCTTGGCGGCCATGTTGACCCCGGCTAGGGCGGGGGCCGAGGCTGAGCGTCGCACCTTCCCGGCGTGGTGACACCTGAGGAGTTTGCCTCTTCGCTCGCCATCAGTTTGTGCGCGGGCGCTGCGCTCCCAGTCGGGGCTCTCGCCCCAGTCCCCCTTCCGTAAACAGCCTCTGACTTCTCGGTGTGGGCCGAGGCTGGACCGGGTACTGCCCCAGGCCTTTTCACTGCTGCCTGAGCCGCGTGTCCTCTCCTGTCCCGCCACACCAGCTCAGCACAGGACCTGGCACACAATTGACAATATGAATAGGCAAAAGAAAGCCTTCTTGGGGTTTTTGTGGCAAGCAGCGGTACCCAGCGCCTGGGTGAGAAGAAAGTAGGGGAATCCCCCTGACTTTCCCCTCCTCTGGCTATGAAGGACCTCTGCCCTGCTTCATTCAGTTCACAGTCCCACCTCAGGTGACTGTATGGGACGAGGAAGGAAACCTCAGAGAACACCCCCGAGGACTCCTCCCTCAAGCAGTTTCTGTCGCAGGAACTGGCGCCAAAAAAAAAAAAAAAAAAAAAAAAGGAAGCTAATTCAACTAAACCGTCTGTTGGGGAGGAGCGGCCAGTTGGTACCCCTCTAACGGAAACTGTTAGAACAACTTTGCACCCTCCTTAAAGGAAACAGATAATAAATCCTTCTCCGTTGGTGGATTTGTTTCACAGGATTCCAAAGCCTTCTGTGGTTTCAGTTATCTGTCCTCTCAACGTAGCTTGGGTCTAGGTTAACCTCTGGCCACAGCCCGGGCTGAGGGAGGGGTTTATCTTCTGCAACAGCCACAAATGTGGGTGGGAACAAAGAGATGGTCGCTATCTCTCCAAGCAAAGAAAAGTAGCCCACATCAATTCGGTGGGGGCCAGTAGCTGTATCTTTCTATCATTTCAGGCCCTGGGATATCAACTGCCCCTTGGTTGTGTGTAAGGTGGATAAATGTATAAGGCACATTTTAAAGACTGGTAAAGAGAAAATAGTAGTTTACAAAGTCATTCTTCTAGGTTTTTGTTTTTGCTTTTTGGTTTTTGGTTTTTTTGTTTGTTTGTTTTTTTAACGTGGAATCATCGCATTTGCTGCCAGTCTTGTGAGTCAAATGTCAGTGCCTCTCTGGGCACAATTGTGACGAGGGCTCAGCACTCTGCCTTTAAAGACAAAACGGAGACATTGCTTTGTGAATTCACAGGGGGAAATGGCATGCATGCTCAAGGTTCTGTCTGTCCGTATTGAATTCCCGCAGAGTCTGCTTGTAAAAAAAAGGCAGGGGTCCTTTTGTGAGAAGTGAGAGTGTTTGCTCAAACACCCTTCCTTAGGTAGAACTTTGTCTAGATCTTCAGTTGCACTTGGCTGCAATTTCTCCTTCCTTCCCTTCCCAGCCACCCAACCCCCTTCTCTTCTGCTCTGTTTCCCGTTTCATTTTCTGGCTTCTGCTCCTACAGAAAAACAAGGAAGCTGAATCTTGTGCTCTCAAAGCCCTGACACTCTGGCTTTTTGGACTGGAAGGTGCCAGGATGGGATGGGAGGAGATTGCAGGGCTCCAAGGCTGTGAGTGAGAGGGGAAAGTGAGAGAGCACTAAGTAGTTTGCCTTTAGAGTCTACAGTTAAAAATGGAGCCTGCTGAGCCACTAGAACTGGAGAAGGCAAGGGAACCAGCCAGCCATGTCCCCAGGCTCCAGAAAGAGTACATCTCCCACCTGGCATTAAGAAGGAAATACCCTACACCATAAGGCAACAGTTTCACTACACAGATCCCTAAGCAATGTACATTCTAGAAAACTTAAAGTTCAAGAGGATGATAGCATTTTAGTCCTTGGAACTTGCATGCCTCTGCGTTTTCTGAGTTTCTTGCCTGAAACAGTATCACACCAGACTTACCCTATGGCTTCAGGGACAAACTATCCATCCACACCCACCACCCTGTTCTATCTTTCCCTTGCCTGTTTTAACACCATCTATTTCTTCCTGTCCAACGTCTCCTACTGGTCTTCCTCTTTTGGGATATTAGCTTCTGTATATAGTGGAAGACCAGGGCAATCGTTCACCCAAGTGTTATAGAGCGCCTGAGAGCCATCTTGGACAGGGAGTATGAGACAGAACATTTGTCCTAGACTTTATCCCAAGCACCACAGAAATAACAGCCACAAAACCCACCGTGCCTTGTCAGTTTTGTGTCTGCTGAACAAACCAGCTTAACTTGGTGGCATTTTACAGACAAGGAAATTAAGGCTCACTAAGGGAAGTCCCCAAGGTCACAAATGTCTTGAAGTCAGGTCTCAGCCTTCCAAGTTGGTTCAATTGATATATTATTGAAGAGTCGTGCTATGTAGCTTAGGCTGGCCTCGAACTCATGATTCTGAGATTATTTACCTGTGTGAGGCACCATTCCCAGGTACTTCATGTTACTGTAATGGTTCCCAAGTTTACACCTTTATCTCTTCCTGACTAAGAGCCTTTAGGGACTATATTTTGTATTATATATAAGGCACAGCAAGTCCTAATAGCACCTACCTTCTTTTTCTTCCAATGGAACCGTACCATGCCACGGACAATGAGGAAATCCCCCTGAGGAAGACATGTTCAATCCTTGCCCTCATGGGATTTACGGTTAGGTAACATACAGTACTCTTCAAAGACAAGCTGTCCTAACCCCATGTCTACCAGAGAAGTCAAGCTCACCTCAGAAGCAATCTGACAATTTTATTCCACCTTGTAGCTTCCCAACCTTGTTCCTGCCCCCAACCTGAGGTTACCTGGGCTCCAGACTGGGCAGAAACAGCCCAGTGTATGTATCTGTTCTCTCTAGTCATTTCCATGGTATTAAGCTTTTTAAAGCCCCCTAACTGTGGGGTTGCAGTGGCTGACTCTGATCTGAGGCAGGGATTCAAAACCTTACTGATGAGAAGGACCACAGTTTGTGCTTTCTTTATTGGTTGTTCAAGATGGTTTCTCTGTGTAACCCTGGCTGTCCTGAAACTTGCTCTGTAGATGAGACTGGCCTTGAACTCACAGAGATCTGCCTGCCTCCGCTTCCTGAGTGCTGGGATTGAAGACTCGTGCCAGCACTACGAGGCCACCCTCTGATTTCCTTACCATCTACAGTCAGTGGGCTGGTCTAAGGCTCATGATGAACAGAAGCCATACCTTTCCAGAACTTGATATTCTTTTCGCTGAACATAAAAAGTCACCGACTAATAGTTTCCAAGGATGAATCGGAGATGACACCAGTTAGGTCTCGAACATTTACTAGAAGTATCCTGTTTGACCTCTGCCATATTATTTGAAGGTGCTCACCCACCCCAGATGACTAAGACTCTCCCCTGTCTCCAGGTGCAGGGGATGCTTCAAAAATCACGGTCATGTTACTAAACACTTCTGTGAGCATTTGCCTTTCAATAGTAGAAACCTTGACTCTACTGAGGCATGGTGGGAAGGCCTTAGCCCCTTGGGGGTGGCAGTGGCTGCCAAGAGAAAGAGCCAATGAACTTCTGAGTATTGTTTAGGAAGGACTTGGCTGCGGTCCAGCTCTGAAAGAAGGTTAAGGTCATTTGGGGGTGGGGGTTGGTGGGGAGGGAGGAGCCTGGGAAAAGAACTACTAGCCACACCCCGGGTTCTCTACTGGCCAGGTTCTATTTACTTCTCAATAACTAATTACTCCCAGCTCGCTGGTCAGCAGTCCTCTCTGCCAGTGGTTCCAGTCAGGAGCTGGAGACTGGGCTAGGCTGCCCCCGGAATTGCAGGAGAGCCGCTGAAAGGAGCCCAGGAAACAGAACTCCTAGGTAATGCTCCACACACAGCCCAGAAATGCACTTTCTAGACTGGGAAGTGAGAGCTTCAGAGTTCCGTAACAAAAATAGCGACTGGTATTACTAAGTAAAATAAAGATATGAAAAGCCCCTCCCCCAACCCCTTCAAAAGGAGAAACCATCTTGGTTGTCAAAGGTTTCTTCCTCAGTCAGTACTCATTCCTCATTCTGCCCCCCCTGACTCAAATATTAACAGCCACATCAAGTTAGACAAGCGTTTGACTAAAATTCTCGAGACACCTTTGCCTCCTGCCAAAGACAATAGAAACCACCCACCCAGTGCAAGCAGTGGACCGAGCACGGTGTGCCACTTGCTGGGAAGAACTTGGGCCTTGGTCAGAGGGCCTTGTTTTGCATATGAAAGGGAGCTCTTACACTTACCTCAGAGACACAGGGTGTTTGTGGGACTATTTGCAATATATTCTGTTCAGCAGAACAGACAGGTGTGCAACAGAAAACCATCTCAGGTCTCACTAAGTATTTACAATGATCTTTTGTTAGCATCTTTGATTGTTCCAGAAAAAAAAATAATCTGAACCTTAATTTTCCCCACTTTCCTAAGGGAAGGAATGATAGAGATGAAGAAAAAGGGGATATTACAAGACTGACCGGAAAGCAACTGCGTCTGCCGCTATGAAGCCATTCAGTAGATACAGAATGCTAGGGTGTACGTCGGAAAGGGATAGAGCGGTGGGCCTCACAGACTTCGTGGAAGATGGCAAGGAAGTATGAAACTGGGTAGAAAGGGAAGCAAGATGGAGGGAGAGAAGGGAGTAAAGGGAAACATGTGAGTGTTTCACCTGCACTTGGATGCCTGGTGCCCGTGGAGGCCAGAAAGGGGCAGAAGAACCCCTCAGACTGTAGTAATAAACGTTAGTAAGCTGCCTTGTTGGTGCTGGGAACTGAACCTGGCCTTCAGTCAGTGCTCTTTACTGGTTCTTAGCATCTGTGTTGGACAGCTCACAACTGCCCAAAACTCCAGGAAATCCAATAGTCCCTTTTGGATTTTTAACCCTTAAAGCACCTCAGACTGCAATGTAAAATAAAGTGGCTAATACCAGGCTACCTAGCAAGTTTGAGGCCTGAGTTACATGAGCCCTTGTCTCAAATACGGCGATCGAGATTACAGGAATATGTATTCCTGTGTGTATTCAGGCACAAGTGGAAGTCAGAGGGGAAAAAATTGAGAAGTAGGGGAAGAGGGTTCTCTCCTAGCATGTGGGTCTTGGGGAACTGGGGTGTGAACTCAGGTCATTAGGTCTGTCAGGAAGCACCTTAGGAAGTTGAGCTATTGTGCTAGCCCCCACCCCCTCTTTTTTGGAGGTCGAGCCCTAACTCAAAGCCTTGGGCGAGTTAGGCAGCAGGCTCTACCACTGAGCATAGCAGACCTGTGACATACGAACAAAGGCAAGATGATAAAAAGCCATGTATGTATGCGATTCTCGGACGAGTATATCTGTGGTAGAGGAGTATAAAGGGCAACTCCAAGGTGCACACTCCTTGACAGTAGAGCACAAGAAGGTGGGAGCCAGGCACGATTGACACAAAAGCTTTAAACCCCAACCCCAGCCCCCCTTTGGAGAAACTATGTATATCAAGGCAACTCTAGGCAGGTTGCCTCTGCCTGAGTTCTGGGACTTAATGCGTATGTCACTACATCTACGAGTTCAGGAGTTTGTCCTGACTTCTAATGAGTTTCTGTGGTTATATGTTTGTACCCAAGCCAAGCACAGGAGGAGGAGGGGGAGGGCTATTTTAAGAACTTGAGGAGGATGTGAGTAATGAACTTGGAGGTGGCAGTGGCTGGACTGAGAGATGAAGAGTCAGGGATCCGTTGTGATACTGTATGCCTTTAATCTCAGGAGGCAGAGGCAGGCAGATCCCACAGAACTCTTTAGAGGTTCAGGCCAGCCTATTCTACAGAGTGAGTTCTATAACAAACAGAACTATAGTGAAACTTTTGTCTCAAAAATCACAAAAACAACAATCAGAAAGAAGTGAATTAAGGGATTTTTTTCTGGTCAAACATCTAAGGTTGAACTTGCAATTAACTGCAAAACCTTTGAGAAAAAGAAGGCTTCCAGACCAGTTTCTCTCTCTCGCCTCCATCTCTCTCCCTTCCTCCCTCCCTCTCTCTCTCTCACACTCAAGCTTTCAGCAGTGATATACTGAAGTCCGGAGTCAAGAGAAGACCAGATTGCAGAACTACTTCTAGGTAAAGGTTATTTCTCTTTGTCAACCACAACTTAGAGCACATTAGGGGTGTTCAGGAAGACAGGACTCCTCATACCCTACAGAAGGCCAAGACAGAGACTGTGTAGCTGTCCTGGAACTCAACATGTAGACCAGGCTGGCCTCAAACTCCCTCTGCTTCTCAAGTGCTAGGATTAAAGGAGTGTGCTACTCTGCCCAGCTTCTATTACTTTAAAGATTTATTATATATAGGTACATTGTAGCTGTCTTCAGACACACCAGAAGAGGGCATCAGATCCCATTACAGATGGTTGCGAGCTGCCATGTGGTTGTGAGATTTGAACTCGGGACCTGTGGAAGAGCAGCCAGTGCTCTAACTACTGAGCCATCTCTCCAGCTCTTCTATTACTTTTAAAAAGGGGCTAGCCTGGCTAAAGATTTGGTTTAGTTTTATGAACATTCAAACTGTCTTGTGTACATGGGGCCCACGGAGGTCAGATCATGCTACATCTGGGGGTCCTGGACTACCCCTTGACCTAAGGTTGTAAGCTACAAAGTGAGTGCTGAGAATTGAGCCTATGTAAAAGCAAGTGTTCTTAATTACTAAGTCATCTCTTAAGTCCTGGTTAAAGATTTATTAGTGGTGTGTGTGTGTGTGCGCGCGCGCGCGCCATTAGAGGGGTCAGATCCCATGGATTTGGACAGGAGGCTGTCATCCACCAAACATGGGTTTTCCTAAAACTGCCAAGCTAGCTATCTTTCCAGCCACAGGTAAAGCTTTTTTAAATAATTTGAAAATAAAAAAAAAAGCCTCACAAAAGTCTTACCAAGATTTAATGTACATTTATTCTTAACACGTGGAACATATAGTATAAAGATTTCATACTGAATAAATGATATTCATTAAGCCAAAAAAGGAAAAAAAGGAGGAATTTACATCAAGTTTTTAGCTACATTGTTGAAATACAAATATGCAGATTTTATCACTGAAAAATCTCAATTGTGTTTCTTCATCAGCAACTTCAACTGAACCTAGAACCTTTTCACACCTCGATTAGAAAGGAAACAAAACAAAACAAAAACCCAGAAAAAAATAAACTGTAAGTTGATTGGCTGCCGAGACAGCAAGGACTTTTTACAGAGACCTGTAGAGCATCGCACCAAGAGGGCGACGTCTGGCAAGAGATTAAATAGCTGTGTCTCGCTTTGTGCAGGTCACCAACTTGTTAACTCGCCATACTATAAAGGGGTAGCTGGGAAGGGAACCAAACTGTGGAGATTCAAGGGTATGTGCAATGTACAACATCATATATATACACACGTGGCAGCGCGGCCGCTGCGGCTAAGGTTAAAACCAGGTCTAAGAGGTGATCTCAGGGTTATTCATACAATCAAGGAGGAGAGAAAGAGGTCAGGGTGTTGTAGGTTCACACATGATACTTTGGGGGAAAAGCCTTTTTTTTTCTCCTCAACATTTAACTAAAAACATTTTTAAAAACTACAGCTTGCTGCTGACCCAGCGTCTTCTCTCGTTTCCGTGTGAGACATTATTATTACAGTATGTTTACAGTATCAGGTGTCCAGTACAGTACATGGAAGGACCTACACTCTACTGCACGGGCCTCGCCAGTGAACAGGGCTGCTCACGACTGCCACCTTCGCGGCTCCTGCGAGATCGTGAATGGACAGCGACAAAACCACACAGCTCAGCAGTCACCTTTGTCCTTCAGGGTTTTTTTGTATTTTTTTTCCTTTTTTTTTTTTTTTTAACCATTAAAAACAGTTATGAAATGTGGCATCCCGTTGATGCAAGGACCGGGAAAGCCATTTTTTTTTTTCCCCAAACTCACTGTAAACAACAGTAACTTTGGTTAAAATAAAAAAGTCTTCTATGTAGGCAGAGCTTTGTCTTTCAACAGGGTGGGTCCTGAGGGAAGCAGGTGAGGGTGAGGAACAGAAAGGTGTGAGGGAGTGAGGGTGGGGAGGAAGAGAAACAGGAGAGGCTTTCCCAAGGGAGAAGCTGGACAGCACAGGGTAAACTGGATTCTGAGGTGGTTTTGCATAAATAAAGGGCAACAGTCAGTTTCTAAGTTCTCCACACACTCACACACACACGGGGAGGGGAGGTGCCCCACGGCTGTCATGACTGGCCAATCAAAAACAGTACATCGCAAATGACTTGTGAAACCAGTGAGTTCATCAGTGGTGACACGGAGATGTCCAACAGCCGTGACTCGTACAGAGTGAACTCTGAGTGGTTCTCGTCCACCTTGGCCAGGGCGAGGAGCGCTCGGGCAGCCCGCCGCATCATGTCCACACTAGTTGGTTCAAAGGGTGGGCTCTGCATATGGAGGAGGCTGGCCTGGCTCTGCTGGAACTGGGTGGCAGCAAGGCTGTCCTCCAGAAAACCCAGGAGGTTGCCGATGCTGCCCTTCTGCACCGCAATGGCCCGGGCTGCCAGGCTGTCCCCCTGTGCCAGATTTGCCAGCAGTACCACGGCCATCTCCCGGCACACTGGGTTCTTTCGGTCACTGAGGAAGCGCACCATGGTACTATACAACTTCTCCAGGCGGCTAAAAGGGGGCGTGGCCAGGATCAGGTCCACATTGTTGTCCTGGATGCTGAGTTTGCTGAGGGTTTCCAAGACCAATCTCTGGGGAGAGAGGACGGCATTGGGGCCTAGGGTTGAGAAGGGGTCCTGGGCTTCAGCTGAAGGGCAAACTGCCCAGTGTAGGAGTCCATCCAGGACAGGCAGGCAGATGCTCTCAGGGTACGGGGATAGGTCCAATTGCCCCGAGATGTTGGCAAGGGTGACCAGAGTGTTTTCCCGGAGCATCTCCAAGCAGTCCCACCACCATTCCACTTTGTCACAGCTCACCCCTTGGTCCTGTTCCTCCTCCTTCTCATAAGTCAGTGGCGCCTGCTTCCGTTCTGGGTGCTTATGGTGCAGGAGGATCAGCTTGCCCAGGATAAGCAGCAGCCCTGGGTGTTTGGACATCTCAAAGTCGTTGCCTGGCACAAATGACAGGCTCCGGATGGCATTAGAGACACAGACACAGCGCTTAGCAAGGGAATCCTGCCAGTCCAGAAGGGTACACAGTGGGGTCTCATCCTTACTATGGGGTTCGTCCTCTAAAATCTTGATGTTCCGGTGGCTCTGTGCTGGGCTAATGCCAAATGGAAACTTGCTGCTTTCCTTGTTGGCCTCTGCACTCTTTGTTCCCTCGTCAGTCAATGTGCTAGACCGGGTGGACAGCATGTCATCCATAGTGGCTGTGATCCTTTTTTCTGGAAGGCCATCAGGCGGGGGACCCTCCTGCTCCGTTGTCCCTGGTGTACCCTCTACTGTTGTGATGTGTTTCCGAGGGGGCACTGGGGCGGGCACATAAGGCCGGGAAGGCAGCTCTATCTTGCTCTCAAAGTGGGTCTGGATGTGCTCAGTGGTATCCCCACCACCAATCCGCCAGTGCAGCAGGCCACTGTCAAACTCCTGCACGCGCCCAAGCTTATCTGAGCAGTCCACCACAAACGGGTCATTCTTCTGCACGATCTTTACCGGGAGCTTGTCAAACTTACTGACTAGCTTCTCCTCACTCTTCTCTGAAGGTGGCTTGTCCTTGCCCAAAAAGGCCATCTCCTCATCATTTTCAACCCCTTCCTCCTCTTCCTCCTCCAGCTTGGGATCTATGTGTTCCTCTTCCTCTTCTTCCTCTGTGGGGGCCGGACTAGACACCTTGGTCAATCTCCCAGGGTCTAGCAGTGTTCTTTGTCCTGGGTCCCCTACCTCATACTCCTTTAAAATGCCAAAGATTTCAATCAGGCATCGACGGAAATATTCTACAAGGAGCTCTAGCAACCCTGGGAGCTGAAAGAGAGAAAAGGAAATAAAGAAAGGGAAGAATTCTTGACATGAGTCCCCAAGACCATCTCCAATTCCTTCCTTCCTTCCCTCACAGTTTGACATATTTTTCTCATGCAGGAGGCAATGAAGTTCCTATTCTAAAGGCATCTCCATCAATGAATCTTTAAATAAATAAAAAAAAAAAAAGGCATCTCCAGCACACTACTTTTCACTTCTCTCGAACCATTTCTTTCCCAAAGGAACAAAGTTTTCTTTGACCCAAACAACAGTTACATAAGTCTGCCTCCAGCAAGCGAGAGATGTGAGCTACACAGTCTATACCTCACCGATCAGTAACAACCAATGCCTCTAACACTTCTTCCTGAATGTACCCCCTTTCCCAGCATGACCTAGGAAAGGGAATGCACTGTCAACAGATGTTCATCTATTCTCCACTAGTTTCTAGTCACATTTCCTTTTGCCTGAATTCCATCCATCCACCTGATTATTAGAATTGTAAGGATCTTGTTTTTACTGCTGCCTTTCACAGAAATGACCTATATGAAATGGTGATGAAATCCTAAGCATTATAAAGTTGGTCCCGGCATATGGAAATGAACACACTTTACCCCTTACTCTCTCGTGGACAAGACGTTATGGAATGGTAATAGTCCTGCTCTGAGCAGCTATGGTGAATCACAAGTGTAATCCGAGGGTTTTGGAGACCAAGGCAGGTCTGTTTGCCTTGACTTCAAGGCCAGTTTGGGATAATGAGTCCCAGACTAGCCTGAACTATGTGGCACCCTTAATCAAAAAGCAGAAACTAAAGAAAGGTAAGCTTTATAATCAGAAAGATGCTGGCTGCTCTGTGAGTCTGGGCAAACACAAGGCTATGAGTGTGGCCGTGCTAGTGCACACCTTTGCTCCAGCACTTGGGAGGAAGAGGCAGGTGGCTCCTCATAGGTTCAGGACACATAAAAGTAAGTTCTAAGCCAGCCAGGGATACAGTGAAATTGTTTCAGAAAACCAAAATGAATCCAAGCCCACTTATTCAACTCTCGTGTAAAAATGACAACCCGAAACAAAATGGTGAGCAAAGCAAGAGCACACTAATCTAATGACGCGTCCTCCAGTCAGCTCCCCCATCAACAAGCGGGTACAGTCAAGATTAAATATACAGTGGCACACGCAGTAGTAAGGGCTGGGGAGATGGCTCAGCAGCTAAGAGCACTGGCTGCTCTTCCAGAAAACACGAGTTAGATTCTCAGCACCACAGACACACCACACCCATACGAAGAAGACTAAAGTCAGCAATTTCCTCTCTCAGTGTAGAAACAGAAGAGGGGAGGGAGCAGAGGAAGGGAACTGCTCTAATCACTGGTAATACTACACTATTTCTTCTGGTAGACTGGTATCAATGTCCTTAGTAGTCTATCTTCTTTACTTCTGCCACCGCCGTCACCATCACCACTTTTTAATTAAAACATACAAGATCTCGTGTGTTCCGGGTTGGTCTCAAACTATCCAGGATAACCAAAGATGATTCTGATCTCCTACCTACACCTCCCAGGTGCCGGGATTATGTGTACACCACCACACCTGACTTATGTGGTGCCGAAGTCCATCTCTGGGCCATGTTAGGGAAGCACTTTACCATGTAACTGACAATCAAAGTCTCCAGTCTTTTTTTTTTTTTTTGGTTTTTTTTTTTTCCGGAGCTGGGGACCGAACCCAGGGCCTTGCGCTCGCTGGGCAAGCGCTCTACCACTGAGCTAAATCCCCAACCCCAAAGTCTCAGTCTTAAATTAAAGAAAAAAGAAGAAAAAGAAAGGAAAGCAGCACAGCAGTCCTGGTGCAGGCCTTTAACCCCAGCACATGGGAGGCTGACCCAGTCTGGTCTACAGAACTTCCAGGATAGCCAGGGCTAAACACAGAAGCCCTGCCTTGAAAAAAAATTAATAAATGAAGTAAAGGAAGTATTATGGGGAAGAGGGGAGATGATTTCTGAGTCAGGTCTTTCTCTGGGAACTGAACCCAGGTTCCAGTGGCAAGGGCCTTTGCACATTGAGCCATCTTGCTGGATCCTTACCAGTGACAAAAAGTTTCTCCCAGCTGTGCACAGTGCCTTTACTCCCAGCACTTAGGAGGCAGAAGCAGGTGATCTTGGAGTTTTAGGCCAGTCTGATCTATAGAGTAAGTTCCACTATAGCCAAGGCTCCAGATAGATAGATAGATGGATGGATGGATGGATGGATGGATGGATGGATGGATGGATGGATGGATGGGTGGGTGGATGGGTGGATGGATGGATGGATGGATAGATACCTACCTACCTTGTCTCATAAAACAAAAGCAAAACTCCCAGCTGAGCATGGAGCGAATGCTAAGACAAGAGCACTTTAAGTTTTGTGGCTACCTCCATACTGTTAACTTAGTAAGACCCTGTTTCAAAACAAGATTCCCTAAAGAAAAATGAAATCCTTTCTCCCAAATAAAATTCCTTTGGACAGGATAGCCAGAGGTAAGAAGAGAAACCCTGTCTTGAATGCGACCGGGCTCCTTCTGAAAGTCGTCTTACAACTCGTGTAAACTGGCGCTGCGTCTAACGCCTTATCCCCGAGAGGGGCAAGGGACACACACTGTGAGCACAATAGACTTCCAGCAAAGTGACGAGGGCTGACGATAGCTTCATTCCTGCTGTGACCTAGTGTCATCTACACCAACAGTACCTTCCCCACCTTGCCAGAAACCCGTCCTTACCTGGCTGAGGTTGAAGGTCATGATGCTGTTGTCATCATACAGTAGGATGTTAATGGTGTCTAACGCCCACGTGCTCTCTGCCAGGAGCCCGGACTTGAGGGACATCATTACCCGCCATGCCTCCGGGGTTCCTGAAATAAACCTCTGTGTTGTCCATCCACCAAGCCCCAGCTGGCTAGAGGCACCCCCAAGGCTGTCCTTAGTCAGGCTAGTCTGACTTCATTGTTCTAAGCGGTCTAGGACACCAGCATATGGCAGAGCCTTCAAGACAAACCTCAATCAGCTCACATCTTCCATCCTCCACACTCTTTGGCTTTCCTTTAGCAAATACTGTACCAGATTTAACCACATCCAGGACATTGGGATGGAGGAACCACGTGAGAGATGGAAAGGGGTAGATTGAGCCACCCAGTCAGGGAGGTCTCCTTACCAATGTCTTTCATCGTGAGCCGCCTTCTCTGCTTCAGCACAGGCTGTGTGGCCTCCACAGAGCCAGGGGGAAAGGTGATATCCCGCCGGATCATAGGCGGCTGCACAGGGGTAGGAGCTATGTGCGAAGCAGGCACTGGTGGACCTGCCTTTTGCATTTTCATCCCAGAGTGCAGGAATGGAGACTTGCTAGGAGAAGTACGGTTCTCCATGGGCCGGGGCAGGGGAGCGGGGCTGGATACCTGAGGAATGTGATTCTGCATGCTTGGTGGGGGCTGGTAGTTAGATGGAGGGGGTCTTGTCATGGGGGGAACAGGGGCTGAAGGACCATAGGGAGGCTGGCGCGTGCCATGGGAAGGCCATGGGCCTTCATGGTTGGCCCTCTGGTCTGTGTGGAGCATCTCATCTGTTCGGTTCACACCATGATAAGGAGGGCCCTGGGGGGCAGAGCCTGTGTTCTGCCTGTTGGCATAATTGTAGGTCATGTCATTTCGCCCCTGCCACATGGTGCCTTGCTGAGCAACCTCAGCGGATGCCTGTATGGGGCCGCCCATCATCTGTGGTGGCATGTTCTGCTGGGCATTGGAACCAGGAGGTGCAGAGACTCGGTCTCGGCCAAACTGGAATGGAAATTGGTTCTGGGGGCCGCCTGCTGGTCGGCGCTCAGTAGCAGCGGTGGCAGTAGCAGGGTAGGCATTGCTGTACTGGTTGTAGACATCCTGCTGAGGGGAAGGCTGAGCAGCTTGTGGCTGGCTGGCAGACTGGGACTGAGCTGCAGGCAGCTGCTGCTGTTGAGGCTGCCCCTGCCCAGTGCTGTACGGCACACTGTACAGCTCCCCTTCATGCCGCTTGGCAGGAGGGCCATACGTGCCATCCATTGGCCTCTTATAGTTCTAAGGCAGAGAAAGCAGAAAAGAAATTAATATTGTGTAACGAGTCACATAAAGCCCAAAGAGTCATGGATAGCTTCCACTTAATAGATATTAATTCATTTTTCTTTTTGCCCCATGAAAGACAGGACAAATGTCAAGAAAGCAAACACTTTTGTAAATTACTTTTTGAAGCTGTTTCTGAGAGCAACCACTATTTTCTAGAGTTCTCCTTTCAAATAGAAAAATATGTAAAACATTAAAAAAATCAAAACAAACTCTGTTTCTAGCCCTTTCTTTAGAAGAGAGACTTAATAAACAAGGAAGGCAAGTGACTCTCTCAGTAGAACTGCCTAGTTGGCTAAGAGGAATACCAATGTCGTAGCCAAAGTGCACGTTACGGATGCTACGGATTACACTGGGTGGCTTACAGTCGGCTTTCAGGGGCAATGGGTGTGGGTGTATCCCCAAACTCCCTTCCTTACCTGCTGCTGCTGCTGCTGATACATTGTGGTCTGCTGGCTGGGGAAGGGACTGCTGGAAGGGGTGCCTTGGGTGGAGAACTGATTGCCATAGGAATCGTGTCTGCAGAAGAAGTAGTGGGTCATGGTGGAGAATCACAAAACGTGAGCAACAGAGGCAGAGGAAGCAGGAGTCACTCACCGTTGCTGCTGCTGCTGTTGCTGCTGCTGCTGCTGCTGTGGGGGATAGCGGCTAGGAGAATACATCCCCGAGTCTGGGGTGGAAGGCATGAGATTTGGCTGAGGGGCTCCAGTGCCCATATTTCCTTCAGGGCCAATTCCAGGCTCCGTCCTAAACAAGATTGGAGAAGAGAATTGAGCAAAGTATAGCTTCAGGGTATCCAGGGTGGGACGGGCAGGGGCTTACCTCACTCTGTCGTAAGGACCTCCATAGGGATAGTGCTGTCGTGGTCCCATAGCCACATTACCCAGCCCAGGGCCAGCAGCACGGCTGTAGGGGTCACCCATCCCGCCGTTGGGACCCTGCCCTGAGGACATGAAGGGATCACTTCCTGGAGCTGAGTACAGAAAGGAAGGGAGTGAATGAGAAAACCAGCAGGTTGGCAGGCTCATCAATGTACACATTCCTACCACACAGTTCCCGGCTCTCTACAGAGCATGGTGTCTTCCTGTTTCTTTCCTGACAGGTTAAATAGAGAATGCCAAGTCTTAAGAGTGGCTAGGTAAGGGCTACAGAGATGGCTCAGTGGTTAAGAGCACTGACTGCTCTTCCAGAGGTCCTGAGTTCAAATCCCAGCAACCACATGGTGGCTCAAAACCATCTGTAATGAGATCTGATGCCCTCCTTTGGTGTGTCTGAAGACAGCTACAGTCTATTTATATATAAAAAAAAAAGTGGCTAGGTAAAGCAAGTTGAAAGAGAAAAGGAGGAGGAAAAAAGAAGAGTTTGGTGGCTAAGTGTGTGTGGCTCAGTGGGATCAAACTTGCCTAATGTAAATGACTCCCTAGCTTCAGCCTCTAGCATCATCCCAGAAAGGAAAGAGGGCAAGGCCGTCAGGGGGAAGGGAAGGGTATGGTGAAGGGTGACACACAGAAGCATTTCAGAGGCTCTCTCAGCACCACCACCAAGCCACTCAAACTCCACAGGCATAAGCCAGCACCACCCAGCAGTCAGTCACCTTTCCTCATGCCGCCATAAGGATCCTTATTTGGCTCATAGGACATGCGCCCCATCATGTCAGAGGTATTCATACTGGGCTGGTACCCAGGGTTTGGAGTCATGGAATTCCGCTTCTGGAATGTGGGCTCACTTCCATCAGGAAAGGCATCCTGGATTCCGACTGAGTTGCTCCTGCTCCAGAGTGAGGAAAACTAATGAAGCCCCCATACACCAATCCCTCAGATAAGTCAAGAACAGGAGCCACGGGTGGGGCAAGTGAATAGGGATGAACTGCCCTCCTCGGGTTACCAGGTTACCCCCCCAGACACACCCAAGAGTTCCTGATCATGAGCCTTACCTCATGCCTGGTAAGGGGGGAATTTGACTATGTGGTGTGGATGCTGGAGTTGGTGGCTTCAGGTCTCCTCCTTCTGCCATAGAACTGCTGGTTGACTGAGGCGTTTGTGGCCCCTGCATAGACCCTGATCCTGCTGTGGACAGAGAGGCAGGGTGAGCAGCTAACTATAAAATTACGGATGCTTTAGAGTCTGGGTGTATGCACATATGCATTTGTATGCGTCTGTTTCTCTCTTCTGAGACAGGGTCTCATACTGTGGAGCCCAGGCTGCTTGGAACTAAGGATCCTTTCTTTCAGCTTCCAGAGTGCTGGGACTGACATTGTGTTTGCCTTCCCAGGATCCCTCTGTGAGAGACTTTCACAGTCAGTGATGTAAAGGGATTGGATCTTATCACTTATGGAAGCATGTCCTGATCAAACACAAGACACTGGCATGCAACAGTTCACATACAAGAGCTGCACACCTGAGCTCCAAGAAACATCCACCCCCACTTGGATGTTTCAGGGTTGGCTGCAGTCTTGCTTTGGAGAAACGGGGTGGACGTTATTTAAGTCTTGGGTAGCTTCCTGATTACCTTGCTTTCTCTCTCCAAAGAACCTGTCTAACCTATTAAACATCCCAACGATGCTGAGCAGTGAATGGCTAATTAGAGCCCCCGAAGTACAGGGTGTAGAGCGGAGTCACATGGCCAGAGCCTAGTGTTAAAATGTCACCCTTAGGTTCTAATATTCCTCTAAAGAGCACAGAACTCCCAGTGATGAGCATTTGCACTAGGTACCGTTCGTTTCTAGCATTAGACAGCACACTTCTGAGGCCTTCCCAAGCTGATGAGTCATCTCAGGCACACATCACACCCTCAGAGGTCAAAGACAGGGCACATATGTTTACACCTACCTTCTAGGGCCCTGGCCTCTTTCCCAAGCTAGCCTAGGCCCAGCCTCCTCTGAGAACAGAGGGTAAAGCAGCACTCCTGTCATCAGAGAAGTCCCATTCATATTCCCTCCCTACCCCTCTAACCATTCATTACCATCCCAGCTCTCCGGGGAGTTTACGGCTCTCTTCTGAGCTGCATTCTAAGGCACTGACATCAGCAGGCCGAAGCTCCCAGATGGCCCAGCCACACTGCTATTTGTCAGTCTTCCCTCACTCCTCTGGTGTCCCTCCCACTCACTAGTTTACAAACATTTGGCAAAATGCCAGGTGTACAACAGGAAAATGAGAAAGTTAAAACTTAAGGCTGCTGCACGGCACCTCCCAAGGGAGTCGCCACTACCGCTCTTCAGTCTGCCAACCTGCCAAGCCACGTGGATGGGTAAAAACACACCCCCCTGGCATCTGCTCTGCTCCCTGGAGAAGGGAGGGAGGGGGGGCACCACTACCTAGGGAAGTGTGCCCTCAACCTCAGTGGGGTGCTCAGCCATTCTTACCAGGAGAGGGAGGCTGGATCTTGGGTTGGGACTTCTTGGAATCAGCAGCTGCAAAGATATCAGGGGGAGGGTCTTCTCCCCGCTCAATCTTGCACTCAAAGGCATAGAGACACTGGATATACTGCTTTTTCAAGGAGCTGGCGGCACTGCTCGATGTGCCCACATTGAGGTTGGTTGCAAGTTCCCGCCATTTTTTGTTTTTGTTGACCTGAAAGACCACCAGAAGAGTCATAGTACACTTGGCCCAGGCTTCCAGCTTGGCAAGAAGCTTCCAGTTTGAAGTAACTGCAAGCAGCGCTGCTTCTTAAGACAGGACAAGAAGAAGGCTGACGCTGGAACAGAACTCAGTGCCTAGTCTGGATGCTCTAACCCTCACCCTCTGACTTCTTAAGACAGGACAAGCAGAAGGCTGACGCTGGAACAGAACTCAGTGCCTAGTCTGGATGCTCTAACCCTCACCCTCTGACTTCTTAAAGCTAATGATTTCTACATGATTCTTCACCACCAGTGTGAGGCTGTCAACCTAAGGACAGCCAGTCCACTTTGCCTCCTTGTTTCAGTCCCAGGACATACTGACCAAGACTATTTCCAAATATTCCTTCTAATTAGTACTGTGGCAGACAGACAGGTCTGGATCCATGGTGTATTCTTCAGCACAAGGCCAGCTTATGCTTCTAGTGCAGAGAACACTGGTACAAGCAAACATTTTGGACTATGACACCTTTGAAGTGATAGTTGCAATCTTCAGAGCTTAGAGAAGCTCTAGATAACCTCCACGGAAAGGAGGTGACCACAACACTTTGCAAGGTGGCACTGGGGAGAGTATCGCTTTGGTTGTTTGTAAAGTTAGCAACAGTCGTGTTTAACTGCACATTCTCTCCCACCCTGTAACATCGGACCCGTCTATTGGGATGATCTTTCACTGACCTGTCAGACAAGCTCAGGACTCAGTCTTGCCTTTCTCAGGGCCTTCACTTAGAAAGGAATTCTTACTGTCTTTAGAATATAACTACTTAACAGCAAGTAAGATTTCCTTTTTGAACTGGAGGACAAACTTTGTTCTGTATCTCATCCTATGCTCAGTGAGTTCAGAGCCCCACCAATCAGAAGGCAAGTTATAAGCAACCAATCCCCCTTTCCCACAAGTAGGAAACAAGGACCAAATGGCAGTGGAAAGCAGATATGCATGCAGGGTCACCTCAGCCGCCCTATGTGGCTCTGCTTCCCACGCCAGTTACATGGCAGCCTGCACGTGCCCTATTCTGTTTTGTTTTTCTTTGTGGGGGAGGGGAAGGAAGCCTGAAGGGAGAAGGGATTCAGAAATGACTAGTAGTTGGCTTCGTTCCAATCACTTTCTTTTCTGCTGGTGACAGCTGTTTTCCTTTTCTGATTTAGAAGGTTTGGAATAAGTTTCTTGCTGTCAGGCTCTCCCACCCTCACTAAGAGTTTCTGGTCTGTACAATAATGAAAAGATCACAGAGGAAAGCCTACAAGGCAGAGTGAGCCTCACTTGTTAGCCTCTCTGGCTGAACAGAAACGGACCGTGAAGTATGGCAGTGGCATTTCCAGTAAGGACTGAACTCTTCTCTGAAGTCACAGTATAAAGGAAGGCTTCCATCATTTAACTTCTTCCTCTGCAATTAACTCTATAAGCAATTTCCCTGGAAGATAGAGTCTGGTTCCCATAGTCTGGACTCTTGCAGAAGCTTTACGTGGATCATTTCTAACGTCTGACATGACATCACATGTTTTAAGTGTCTCAGAACATGACCCTGTGGGATAAATGGTACTCTCCAAAGCCAACTGTCTGGTGCTTACCTGAGTCAGCCCACCAATCTCCTTCACAGACACATAGAGGCGATAGAGGTCCAGAGGCTTCCTCCCGACAGCAGGCAGATTAGTCATGCCCATGGCCTTTTCCTCTGTGAAGGCCAGGTACCGGTCCACCCACATCTTCCTCTCGGGCTCACCACCCAACTCATACAATTTGGTGATCTTCTCATTGGTGGTGGTAGAAGAACTGGACTTCTGGAGAGAGGGTTGAAATAAGAGTCTTAAAGTCTAGGCCTTTGTACATGCTGGCGGCTGGAGTCCCTTCTGTCTGCCCTCTACCTTTGAGAGGGCTGGTCTAGAGCCTGAGCTGGTGTTGAGATTCCCCTGCTTCGGTCTCCCAGGTAGCTCAGAAGTTACTTGTTCTTTTGTAAAAAGTGTGCATGATAGTAAAGGTGTGAGCGTCACCGTGAAGCTGCAGATCCAGGACATTTGTTCTACCGGTACAGACGCTCACTGAGATATGTAGACTTTGGGTTTGGTCAATTTGGCTGTGTGATTATTTTTATTTCAAAGTTGTCTTTTTAATGTTAAAATTTAAAAATTACGTCATGTAAATGACTGTTTTGACTGTAAGTACAAGTGTTCTACATGTGTTAGGTGCTTGCAGGACCAGGAGAGGGCATGTGATCAATGGACCCCGCCTGGAGCTGGAGTTAGAGACAGTATAAACACCAGTGGTTGCTGGGAATTGGACCTAGGACCTCTGGAAGAGCAAACAGTGCTCCTAACCACTGAGCCATCTCAATAGACCCCAACTTTGTTTTTTTGAGCCAGGGTTTATCTGTGCAGCCCTGGCTGTCCTAGCATCACTTTGTATTATACTAGGCTGGCCTCCGCAGAGCTCTACCTGCCCAGGCTCACAGCGCTTGGCCTCCGCAGAGCTCTACCTGCCCAGGATCACAGCGCTGGGACTGTAGGAGTGCGCTGCCTCCTCCATGATGCTGACTGCAGCTCTGCATTTCATTTCGTTAAATATTCAATTTTTAAAAATACTGATGTGTACTGGGTATAAGTGGCACACATCTTTAATACCAGCAATGAAGGAGGCAGAGAGGCAGATGGATTTCTGAGTTGAAGGCCAACCTGGTCTATATAGTGAGTTCTAGGTCACACAGAGCTATACAGTGAGACCCTGCCTCAACCCACTCACTCCCCAGCAAAATAAACAGCCAGGGGCTCATCAGGTAAGCATGATAGCTGTTTTCAGAGGCCTGGGTCTGGGTTCCAGTCAGGTGGTTTCCCACGTTGCTGTAACTTCAGCACATCTAGTTTCAGCCTACAGGGAGTTAAGAACCCCATCGCCTCCTGCATCACTGGCCTGCTTGTCGGGTGTAGAACCGACCATTTCTGCTGCTCTGAGTATGTCTAGGAAGAGAAGGGCAGCCATCTGCCTACAGCACATCATTATCAGTTAGACGCCTAAGAGGCTAAGCTCAGAGAGAGGAGTGTGTACTGCAGAGTCCAGTGGTAGTGATAAACCTAGGCCATGGAAGCCCTTGGCGGTCCCAGCAAAACAAGCTAAAGTCTTGTCATTTTTTTTTTCCTCCAGCACCCTGTATTCCCCGTGTAAAACTGGCTGTCCTTGAACTCAGGGATCCACCTGCCCCTGCCCCCTGAGAGCTAGAACTAAGCACACGTCACCACTGCCCGGCTCTCATTTTTCCTTCTTATCATTCAGCAAAGGGCTGAAGACAAAAATCATTACCTTAGATTTGGATTCTGTCTTGGGTGTCCCATCTGCCTTGTTGTTCATTTTTGTGGCGGGAGTTAACTTAACATCCCCAAGGCCCATCATCTCTGGGCTGGCTGCCATCCCTGTAAAAAGAAAACAATTCAAGTCCAATAGATTTTGCTACAACTTGAAGATCTTTCTTGAAGAAATTCCTGTGATGAGTACTCAAGTTACGCTGACCTGCTGAATTGTTGGCCATGGTTCCACCCATAGGATATGGGGGTCCCTGAGGGTTGATCATGCCAGCCATACTATTAATCCCCTGCCCATAGGGAGGTCCAGTTCCCATGATGCCTCCTTGATTCATATTTGGGTAGCCTGGTGGCCTAAGGAGGAAGATGAAAATTTAAGAGAAGAGGAGGTTAGAGACACAGTGAACTTTTACATTTGTGAATAATTGTCTAATTAGAACAGCTTAGTTTGGGGTTGGGGATTTAGCTCAGTGGTAGAGCGCTTGCCTAGCCAGGGCAAGGCCCTGGGTTCAGTCCCTAGCTCCGAAAAAAAAAGAAAAGAAGAAAAAAAAAAAAAAAACAACAACAACAACAAAAACAGCTTAGTTTGATGGGGAACAACCCTTGAAGAATAAAGTCTTATGCTTTATAAATACCACTTCCCATAAGCAACTTCCAAAGCTGTATTTCTATTTAAACGCCCTTTTTAGGGCATAAAGCCAGCCTATAAGGCACGCTCAATCTTCACTCGCCACACTAAAGCACCTCCAGTAGCCTCTCTCCCGATATCCTTCCCTACCCCAAGGCCCCCAAGGAGGTAACCTGTGGACATAAAGCACCACACCTAGCTCAAGTTCGCACACAGGGTGCTTCCTCACAGCAGCTTTACTCTAACATCCATAAGAACCAGCACATTGGTGTGCTCGTGTTTAAACTGTGTGTTAAAACATCAGAAGCAGAACATTCTCTCCGCTCCCCAGCCTTACCTGTTTTGGATAGAGTTGGCAGCAACATGCATGGCAACAGCAGATTCTTGAGTTTTCCGGTTCATCCCCCCTGGTGGAGGACACATCCCTGACCCAACCTGAGGTGGCATATTGGCCATATTAGGGCCATAAGGCCTGTTGCCCATAGACGCATGAGTCATTCTTCCTGGAGGGAGTGTGCCATAGGGTGGGATTCCAGGCTGCCCGTGCATTTGACCTCCAGCACCCAGAGGGTTCATACTTCCAGCCATGCCTGCGTTGGGGTAGTTGGCATTGGGCAAGGCATTATAGTTAGGCTGCCTAGGATAGCCTCCTGGGAGGAGAGGGAAAGACAACACAAGCCTGGGTTAGCGAGTCCCAGAAGTACTCACCTCTAAAACTCCAAACAATTAGAATCCATCGATATTTGGATCAGGAAATTAAAGCCAATGTCATTAGGGGATAAAAAGGAGCATGTGCAGTAGGCCTCTCTAGCCCCCCTCCCAAGTTGGGGGTGGGGTTGCTGGGGATTGAATCCAGGACTTTGTACATTACTGGGCCACACTCCCTTATGACCGCCCAGCATAGAGAATGGACGGCTGCTACTTTCTACATATTGTTCTTGCCTCCCACCCAAACATTTTAATTTGTGTGTATGTGCACATATGCGGGCATCAATGCACATCCACTCACAACACATTGCCTTTACTTAATAAGCGTTTGTGTTGACCCATCAAAGACTTTTTCAAGGTGACAGCATGAACTGAAGAAATGATGGATCATAGTTCACTCCACCCTAGGGCCTCGGCTGGGGAGCTGTAAGGAAGGATGCCCTACTCTTCTAACCCAGACATTAGCATACCACCTTCCCCTCCTTCTAACTGGGTATAGCACACTCACCTTGTGGGCCATACTGACTCCCCTGGGGTCCATAGCTCCCCATGGAGTTCTGCTGGTAGGAGCCCATGCCCGAGTGCATCTGTCCTCCAGAAGGCTGACGTGGAGATAAGGCCGAGCCGGGCTGAGGGGAAGTGTACTGGGGCATTTGGGGGTTCCTCTGCATATAACCTATTTGTGGAATGTATCCAAATAATTACCTGCTCAGAATGAAGGGGATAAATGGCTTCCCCACTCTGCTGCAACTTTTTATGGCATGGAATCTGCTACTGTCCCGCACCCGCCTGCTCAGATGTCCTGAGAGTGACATGCATGCCATTAACATAGGGTTTACATATCAACGCTCTCTTTGTTGTTTTGAAGACAATGTTCTGCTTGTCGGAGAACTTAGTACACCGGGCTGGTCTTGAACTCAAGAGCTCTACCTGCACCTGACTTCCCCAGTGCTAGGATTAAAGGCATGTGCCACCACTGCCCCGGATCAACTTTCACACCAAACAGAAAACTGATAAAAGCATTGGTCAAAAAAAATCCCCAAACGGGGTTGGGGATTTAGCTCAGTGGTAGAGCGCTTGCCTAGCGAGCTCAAGGCCCTGGGTTCGGTCCCCAGCTCCAGAAAAAAAAGAAAAAAGAAAAAAAAAAAAACCCAAACCACAAAACCCCAAGAAAACAAAATGAGTAAATACAGCATGGTGTGAGGAGTAAAGGAGCCAAGGTTGGGTCGGTCAGCATGGAGCCATGAAGACTGACTGTTGGAGGACACACACACACAGACAAGCTCACTGAGCCCAAGGTCTGCCGCCTGCATTAGTCTTTCTGCCACACAGTGACTGAACTGGGCACTTGGTGGATGCTTTAGTACCACATTCCCTCCGTTTGCAGCTATGAATTTGGTCCGGCATGTTTGCAGTTGACAACATCATGTTACAATCGTGGTATGTTGGGGTGCCCCTGCTAGCCCTCTGTTGAAGCCCAAGTGCTCACCTCGATCTTGGGCAATGCTTGATTGGTTCATGGAAGGGTGCATGATGCTGTCCGACTGACCACTGGGTGGCCGGGGTGGCATCTGGTTGCCTGCTCCAAACAAACAAAACAAAACAAACCGACATGGCTCAGCACGCTCCAGCTAGGAGGTGAATGTGGAGCTAGAGAAGGCCAAGCCCTTTCTGTGCCACACACAGAGGTGATCATCCAGGGGGCCCCTCCCTTCTTCAACTGCTAAGGGGAAAAACCACGCAGACATGAATCCCTTTCATCACAAGACCAGCCCGCCAGCTCTCCCTCTTCCCCAAAACCAGGGTACCTGGCACTGCAGCAGGCGAGAGTGGTCCTGAGCGAGACTGAGCGACACTGGCAGGAGAGCCAACAGGGGACGGGGACGGGCCTCGGATGCCAGGCAGGTGAGGGGAGGTGTGAGGAGAAAAAGGAGACTGAGCTGGATTGCTCTGTTCTCCTTGGCTGCTGGAAATCCCTGATGTGCTCACGCCAGGACTCAGAGCTCCTTCTGTCCCCATGGGGAGATCATCGATTGAACCAGACAGATCCTGAAACATACATTTAAGGAGATAAATTAGAAAAGGAAAACAAAAAAGCATACATATGATTGGTCACAACACTAGCTGTATACAGCAAACATCATGAAGGCCCACACTGAATACACGTGTGAATTCATGGGCCTTCTGGGCTTTACCAACACTGCTAAGCAAGGTGGTATTGGACATTTGCAAACTAGCACTTAAGAGACCAGGTAATAGGATTTTGAGTTTAAGGCCAGTCTAGACTATACAATAAGAACCTGTTACAAGACAAACATACACACAAATACACACAGAGTCTGGCTGTGCTGGCACCCAAATATTTGGGAGATAGAATCAACTCATTTATTCTTTATAGTCAAGTCATGAGACCAGGGGCTAGTCTGGTCCATGTAAGTGATTTCCAAGACCCTACCTCAAAAACAGAACAAAACCACCTGTAAACCAGTAGGCTATCTGTTACCTAGGTAGCCAAACAAATTGAAACCTTTTTCAATTCTGCTACTGTATCAAAAAGTAGGCTCCGAGGTTAAAAATGATCATATATGGATAAAGCTGCAGTCACATGAAGGGGCATCTGGGCTGCAGGTGGCAATCTGGGTCCCATGCTATCCCAACAAGACCCTGTAACAGCTGGGGTTTCATATTGTCTCTCAATTAACAAGGGGAAAGCGCCAGTTTTGGTGATAGCTAAGTGCTTGCTACTCCAGGAGAAAACTACAAAGTACTGCTAGGAACCCCTCTTCCTCCGTCCCTCCAATTACTATGTGCATGTATGTGTTTTTTTTTTTTTTAAATAAAATGTTTTATGTGCATTGGTGTTTTTCCTGCATGCATGTCTATGTGGTGTCAAATCCCTGGAACGGAGTTGCAGACAGTTGTGAGCTGCCATGTGGGTGCTGGGAATTGAACCAGGGTCTTCTGCAAGAGGAGCCAGTGCTTTTAACCTCTGAGAAATCACATCAGTGCAGCCAGCTTACTAAGGACTCTTTCAAGCCAAACCTTTTCATTACATACTTAGAGGGTAAGAAAGATATGGGACATGGGAAAGAGAATCTCTTTAATACCAAGAAAGTCTGGCATTAAATGTCTAATTCCTGATCTCCAAGACTGATGGAGAGAAGTCTACCAAATGAACAAACTCAATGTTCTGCTCAAGCACCACAAGGTCCCCTTGCTTGCTCCTCTGAAAACTGCCAGTTTCTAGGATGACCCATTTGCTCACCGGAAGAAGAAACTAGTCTATTTTACAAGAAAACAAGAATCAAATGCCCATTTTTTTTTTTTTTGCCAGCACATCCACCCTCCCCCTCCACCCCCATTTATTGATTGATTGATTGATTGATTGATCCAGGGTCTTTCGTAGCTCAGGCTGACCTTGAATTCACTATATAGCCAATGCTCTCCTTGATTCTCACCAGCCAAGGTGCACCAGCACATCGGCTTCTAAGACCTACTCCTGGTTCTCTGGTGGTGGGGATGCCGGCCTGTGCATGTGGATCTAGTGGTCAATCTCAGGTGCTGTTTCTCAGGTGTCGTATACCGTGAGGTTTTTTGAAAGACAGATCTTCAAATGGAACTAGAACTGGCTAAGAAGGCCAAGATGGCTAGCCAGTGTGTCTCAGGAGTCTGTTTGCCTCTGCCTTCCAGGCAACTAGTATTACAGAAGTGTGTACCCCTACTGTGCCTCACTTTTTGACACAAGTTCTAGGGATCGAGTTTAGGTATGTACTTTTCCAACTGAGCAATCTCTCTCCAGCCAAAAGCACCCTGATCTGGTTCTGTTCAAGTTATTTTGAAAAACCAAGTGTTCTTTTGGACAGTTTACATTAACACAGGTAAAATACAAACAGTGTCTTAGAAACCACATCTGAGATAATGCCTGACATCCTTTTGAATATCTTTTTGCTGCCTCCCATTTGGTTCATGCACCCAGGACACCCATCATTAAACAGTCAGGAAATGGATTCAGCTGCACCACTTGTGTTAATGAGCATAGCTCACCACAGATCTGAGGTAACTGCTCAGTCTTGGCTGAGGAATTCCAGAAGCAGCCCTTGGGCTGAAGTCACAGGATCTATGGCTGGCAAAGAGGGACTTCCTTCATAAAGGCACTCTGAAGAGTTGTCGGTTTTGATAAAATGTCCTGAGTTCCTTTAAGAAAAAGCACCACTGCCAACACAGCCCCACGCCAGCCAGGGTGCCGGGCACAGACACGGCACAGACACGTGCCAGGCAAGGTGGGCAGCACTCACCTCATCTCTTTTTTGATTGGTTTGAAACCAACTTAACAAGCTGTTGTATTTTTGTCACGTGGTAACAGTGATCATTTAAGAAAGGGATAGGGCAAAGGATCGGCATTACAAGAGCTGCTATCCACGTCTCTGTGCAGGGCACTTTGTATTTCACTCAGCCACCCCCCAACCCCCCAATTAGCCTCACTCTGAAGACTGATCCTCCTCCTGCCAGTTTACTGAGGCTCACCACCCGGGCTCCATCTCCACCGTCTACCCCAGGTTTCATGCAGTTCAGGTTGGATTCAAACTGGTATTTCTGACCCTCCTGCCTCTGTCTTCCAAGTGCTGGGATTACAGACAATACCACAACACCCAGCTCAAGTTGAGGATTTTCTTTTCTTTTCTTCCTTTCTTTTAAAAGACAGGGTTTCGTTGTGTAGCCTTGGCTGCCCTGGAACTTATCCTGTACACCAGGCTGGGATTTTCTATTTTAATTTCTTACAACTCTTTCCCCCCCTTTTCTTTTTTTCGGAGCTGGGGACCAAACCCATGGCCTTGCACTTGCTAGGCAAGCGCCCTACCACTGAGCTAAATCCCCAACCCCTACAACTTTTTTTTTTTTTTTTTTTTTCCTTTTTTTTTTTTGGAGCTGGGAACCAACAGGGCCTTTCTTGCACTAGGCAAGCGCTCTACCACTGAGCTAAATCCCCAACCCCCTACAACTCTTGATTGTATGCATTACTACCACTAGATTTTGAAGACACAAAAACTGATGTCTGGAGAAAGCCCGAGTTACATGCCCAAGTCACCTGGTGACTAGGTAGTGAACCCCCGGCAAAAGCTCAAGCCCAATCTTGTTTATTATCCTATGAAATCTTCTCCATTATCCTATAAAATAGTATGAACTGAGGAAAACACACACTGTGCTGAGTTAGGTACACAAAGCTCAGTTTTAGATGATTATTGTGATTTTGAGCAATCTGGCAAACAAGCCTGGCTTAGGTTTCAATGAGAGGACTGGACAAACATGAGTTTGACACTGTGTGGGGCATACTCAAAAACCCCACTGGCATAATACACTTGGGGCCAAAGAGCAGCTGTACTAGTCTAGAATTAGAAATATATGCTGGGTGGTGGTAGTGCACACCTTTAATCCCAGCACTTGGGAGGCAGAGACAGGTAGATCTGAGTTCAAGGTCAGTCTGATCTACAGAGTAAGTTCCAGGACAGCCACTGGTACACAGGGAAACCCTGTCTCAAAAAGGAAGAGGGAGGGACACACACACACACACACACACACACACACACACACACACACACACACACAGAGAGAGAGAGAGAGAGAGAGAGAGAGAGAGAGAGAGAGAGAGAGAGAGAACATTTGAGTAGCAGTGGCTAATCACATGATGAATGTTTTTATTGGATATGAGGGTTTAAGTCTCCAAAAGCTGCCTCACAAACCACTCCTGTTGTAAGAACAGGTACAACCCCAAACTTCATGACCTTTTATGGCTTGAGACGACACACCTTGGCTTTCTACTCTACAATCATCCAGTTTTTCAGGTGTTCTGTTTCCTACAATTCTGATGTAGTGTTTGAGTCAGACCGTCAGTGTGCCTCACAAGCCTGGTTTCTACAACACACTCACAAAGATAAGCGATCCATCAACCTAAGTCCACATGCCTTTAAAGCCCCATGTTCTCGAACTTGACTAAAGGACCCATCTAGTCAGCATCTCTTGGGAGAGAAGGGGGTTGCCTGCAAGTGTAGCAGTGTCTCCTCAGTTGACAGGTTTTCCCCTAGGATTGCTCTTCTCCAAGTATAATCCTGCTAGAGATGGGAGTCGAGGATCAGCCCACTCAGTGCCCTTGCCAGTTCCAAGGAAGCAGCAGGGCCAGAAGAATTTCCTCACGTGTTTCCAACGTGTTTCATGAATTTTATTGCTCATCTGCCATGCAGATCAAAAGCGCTGGAGCAGGTCCAACTATTTCACACAGAATCTCACACTCCAGGCTGGCTACAGCTCCGAAAGCCTTCATTCCTTCTCTTGAAATACTGCCCAGTGTTATTTTGGGATGTGACCTGATAGAGGAAGCCCACAGGGACACCATGACGATAGCTGTCCCAGCTGTGATTGGTCGCCCAGCCCTAGAGTGTGCCAGCATGGGTTTGTCAGGCTCTGCTGACAAACAGAACTCAGCAGCTGATACCTTCCCTTCACACCACAACAAAACCATGCCTGAAATCACAGTCCATACCCCATGGTGGAGGTTGGGAACTGGGCTCTCCAAGAAAAGAAAAGTCCACAAGATATACCATGAGCTGGCTGTCTGGTGAAGCCGTTAGATACCAGAACAGGGTTAAAGAGTAGGAAGACAAATGGCCTACCCACAAAACTATGCAAGGAGACCCAGCAGGCAATATTTCTGCATCTACTTAGCCATGAAGAGTCTCTCCTGGTTTTGTATGGTTACTGCCAGGTAAAATACTCATCAATGGAACAATAGCTAAGGTCTGAGGGAGGTCACTGCTCACTTGCATATGATCTGCTTGGAGGCCTTGGGTGTGAAAAGGACAGAGAGACAGGTAAATCCTACACTGTGGGGCAGGGGTGAGAGGCGCTGAGAATTATACCCACAGCAACATGTCAGTTCCCCTACCCAAGCCTAGTCCCACAGATCCAGGGACATAAGGAAACTGTTCCCATGTTAGAGAACCTGAGTGAATCCTCAAAAACACAGGAGAGATGTGGAAAACCAGGCCAGGGCAGAAGGTAGGATGGGGTAACAGATTCAAATGATTCAGGGAAATGAACCCCAATTAATTACTTACAACAAATCTGGGAGGTTTAGACATGGTGATATGTGTGAATAACCCTATCACTGAGGCAGAGGAAGAAGACTGAGAGTTCGAGGCCCATCTAAGCTACACAGTCACACTCTGGTCTTCAGGAAGGTTGTGCTTTGTTGGCGTCACAGTTCTCAAAAAGCAACAACAACAACAACTCTCGTAAGCACACACTTACTCATCAAGGGCAGCGGGCCCGACTACTATCATCAAACACTTCTAGAGGAACCGGAGCAGTGCTGACACAATACTGGGGATGCATCAGAGAGCGCAGAACAGGTGCTTAGTCTGGAATCTGCTGGAGATTCACACCAACTATCTTCTAATCCCGTTACCAATCAAAAGGATATGGCTTAAGATGGAGAAATCAAGATATTCTCGTCTTCTAGAAGGAGCCCCATCTCAGGTGGCTGTAAGTCTTCGTACTTCTTCCTTGCTCAGCTCTGTGACCCTTTCAAACCATAGGAAAAGCAGGGCTTGTTTAGGGGCCTCATTCCCCAGGATAAAAGATGGGGCAGTCGGTTCCTTACTGAAGGAAAGCCAAATAGCTTCAACACCCACATTCCCAAACCAGGCCAGAGAAATGCTCCAACAATAGGATAGCAGACTCCTTCAAACACACACCAAGGGGGAGACATGGCTCAGTGGTTAAGAGCACTCACTGACCGCTCTTCCAGAGGTCCTGAGTTCAATTCCCAGCAACCACATGGTGGCTCACAACTGTCCGTGATGGGATCTAGCTGTTCTAACTCACCTAAGCAAAATCGGGAAGTGGGTCTGATTCAGGGTGGAGGCTGAGGGCTTGCTAAAGTGCAGAGGGAGGAAAGGAGACTGCTGTGCCGCTCACATTCCTGTGGAAGGAGCTCCTGCAACAGCAGCTTAGCTACTGCAGAAGCCATTGATCTCACAGGGGTCAATATCTTGCTCCCACCAATCTTCTCAGCTGGAGGTTTAATCACATTGAATGTTTCTGTTCAACATCTCTACATGCACTCTCCACCCCCCACCCAAGAGTTAGAAAAGGAGAGGATGTTCTCCTTCACTGTCCTTATCCTAGAAAACTCCCCAAACCAGCTCAGCGAGTAAATGCAAACTGAAGGAGCGAAGGCCTGAGGCAGTCTACATAGGCAGCAAGGAAAGACCCAGTCTCAGGATGCCTGTAGCTTACTGCCAGGCACTCCTGTAAGGACCAGAGCTCCCACAGGTCAGTAACTGGTTGTATTTACTCTCTGGTCTGTTATGGTCCTGATGTTACTTGGTCACCCCATATACATGGATCCAGTCTCTCTCAAAGGCTTCTCATATGAACTAGAGAGAAACATCTTATCCAGCTAGTAATACTAACAACCTTGTGGCCAAAGAAATCCACAGTATTTTCTTTAAATCATTAGTTAATCACCAGCTAACAGACTTATCTGACTGGCGGATGGGGTGGGCCTGGGTTGGGCAGTGCACATCTCAGGAATAGGGCCACTGTAATCCCAGCAAGAAACCCTAACATTACAAAGCTAGAAAAGGCCAGGAGCAGCAACTGCTCATCTTCCCAAGGTCAAGCCTTGCCTATTAGGAAGGCCAACTACACAATGCCTGTTTCATCAAGACCACCAGCTACGATAACTGGACTTAAGCAAGGACAGTTCTGGGTCTCAGAAATGTACCAGGGGGGAGGATACTGACTTAAGCGTCCACATCATCTGACTCTCCCCTCAGAACCACAGCAGCCAGAAAGCAAGTAGGGTCGTCTGGGGAGGGTGACGCGCTGAACGTGAATAGTAACTGGGGACTGAGTGTCTCTGGTTTTGTAAAGTTCTAAAATTATATTAGCCAGAGATCTTCACTCCCACGGTCTAGATAAAAGTTTGAATCCTAGGTAGAACAAGTAGACCTGGTAATGGAGAACAGACAAGACTCTGAAGCAAGAAGAGAGAAGGCAGCCACCAACCTCAGTGTCTCTAAGCCGGGACAACAATGCAAGGAAGCCTCTGTCAAGTTCTAGAAGACGACGTGAGGAAATCCAAACATTCTTACTATGTCCTCTCAACGTGCTTCCTTTCATCTGAAACCTGGCTTCTCTCCTGCTCCCAAAATGGTGGCAAATTACCTTAACTCATCTCAGTAGACAATATTGAGAATTCCTTCTACATCAAGGCTGGCCTTAAGTGACAACTGTGCTGATTCTCGAGCTCCTGTCTTCAATCTCTAGGTTCCAGCTGGGAAGGCATGGCTTCTCAGCCTCCTCTGGTAAGTGTTCAACGGGGAAGGAGGCTGCTAGCTTAGAGGGTGATCATGGTAATCAAAGATTATGTCACAATACTTGTCAGTTCCATGCTGGTGCGCGGGGGAAGAGGAACGGGCTTAGGACACAGGAGATGATGGATAAGGACTGGCTCCTCAGAATGGCACCAGAACTGCCCGGACTCAACACACCTTCCAGGCAGAGCTCCAAGCGTCTCACTTGATATGGGAAAACAACTCCACAGAAAGCCTCTGGACTAAGTTTGACAGATTCCCAACCTAACTAAAGGGAGTCCCAATGGTTTCTCTACAAAGAAGTATTTCTAGGTAGACTTGGCTTATTTCCAAAGACCCAACCACCTCATCCCACCCCTGACAAACAAAAATAATTTGGTGATTATGTATTTTGGGTTTGGCTGGTATTTTCTACAGAACATTATAAAAACATCAAATGAGAGGGAAAAAGAAGAAAAATGAGTGAATGTAAGCCAAGACAAGGCAACAGAATCACCCCTATGCTGTCAGGAATTTCACAAGATTCTTGGTTTGAAGGACTTGCTCCTTCCAGAGTTAATGCCATGATCTGTATCTTCTCATCTTCATTTCTTTCTGGGTGACCCCCAAGCCCCCCCGCCCCCCGTGTGTGAGCGTCTGCGTAGATGGGAAATGGGAGAAGCTGCGTCAACACGGTTAATACTGTGTTAGCACGGTTAATACTGTCTCAGTTCTCCATCCCCCGCAACTGTGAATGTTAAAGAACTAGAACTTCAAGAACTCAGCCACTGCAGACAGTAAGCTCCACGTCCAGTTAAGGCAGAGCAGACCAGAGTTCCATTTCTTCCGCTTGTTTCTGTAGGAGCATTTTTGTTCCAGGCTTGACCTACGTAGTTTTTGGTGGCAGCAACTACTGCTCTATGCTGTTGATGTTTTGAGACAGGGTTTCTCTGTGCAACCCTGGCTGTCCTGGAACTCACTCTGAAGAACAAACCAATCTCAAATCACCTCTGCCTCTCAAGTACTGGCATTAAAGGTGTGCGCCCCTACCTCTGGCTGAGACTGCTGCTTTTTGATTCCTGGGTCACAGATCTTGGGGGAAGGGGGAAACCTCAGGGCCAGTCAGACAGTGCTTCTGGGTCAAACTGAGGCCAAAGTGACTGTTTCTGACTGAAGTCTGCACAGCACCACATCCTAACCAACTCAAAGTCATCATTACTGAACGTTTTTCTACAACCAACCCATGATACAGCTCTAAACATTCTGCTTCAGTATATAAGGTGACCCATCAGAGTAGCTATGTAGGAAATAAAACAGACTCGATCACAAAGCTTACACTCCCAAACAAATGCTTTTCTTGGGAGGTGGAGGGGAGCCCTTTAAATATATCGGTCCAGAATGGCCTCCTTCCTATCTTCCGTTTTTTACAACATCCCTGCACATTCTCTCCCATTCTCAGTTGGAGAGAGAAAGAGAGAGTGAGAATGTGTGTGTGTGTGTGTGTGTGTGTGTGTGTGTGTGTGTGTGTGTGTGTGTGTGTGTATGGGAAGGTGCATAAAGACTTGAACTAGTGTAGTAGGCCTTTAGTCCCCGCACTATTAGGAGTCCCAAGCAAAGGCAGCTGGATGGATCTATTTGAATTTGAAGCCAACCTTTCTACATAGGGAGTTCCAGGTCAGTCAAGGCTATGTATAAAGATAATGTCTCAGAAAAACAAAACCAAAATCCACCACCAAAAAGACTTGAACTGTTCTCTTAAGCAGGACCCCTTTCCATCCTTATGTTCTCTTCAGCTGTTCAGAAGACAGTGATACCCACCCACCACCCATTCTAGACTCCCTAAGAGATGCTTGCACTAAAAGGGTACCAAGTGTCTTCCTCAGAGGTAGGAAACATGTTTCTAAGCACCGGCTGCAAAAAGAACAAGGAACAGCAGTCCTAATAATCTAGGACATCTAATGAGTGAGGGGAAGATAGCCCCGATTATTTTTCTTAAGTTTCTGGTCTAATTTCCTTTAGCAGGCTGGGGACGAACTGAAACACAAGTCGCAGTTATGTGGTGAGCTTCACTGGGGAAGGGGGTACTTCCCATCAGCCCTCCTAGGTACGACCACCTCAGGAGCCACCATATTAAAAGGTCAGCTGCTTCTCAGGCTGAGGCTATTCTAAAGAAAACAAGAGGGTCCAGAGAGAAGAATCTGCATGAGACACAGGCAGGAAGTGTAGCTGAGCCACCGAAGACGAGAATAGAAACAGGAAGTGGCCCAGGGACAGCACGCAGTTATGTGTGTGTAGCACAGGCTCCGGAAGGCACCAGCAGGATCTGAGCTAGAGCGGGCTGACTGAAAAAGGATGGCGAGTGAAGGTGTCTGTGTGTGTGTGTCTTTGTCTGTGTGTCTTGGGTGGGGGTGGGGATTCCCTTTCAAGGACACAGAGAACGCTCTGGTTCAATTCTAGGTGCTGCCAGGTTTAGATCACCCCTTTGCTTACCAAAATATTCTGTCAGTATCTGTCACCCTTAGGAAATAAAAACAGCATCATTAAAATCCTTCAATTCTCCCCAAAACTTTAACCATTCATGGGATTTGTTGTTCCTCCCCAAAAGATAGCAAAAAAGTCGGCTTAAGCTTAACTAGGTAGCAACATGTAGGAGTCCTTTCAGAAAGCTTACTGAACACATACATAAACTCAGCAGACAGCATAGATAGGAGAATTTGAAGTCTTCGAGCAAACATACCATGCATGGTGTTATGCCAACACCAAAAATGAGAACCAAGTCCCTAAGAAACCGCACTAGAAACCTGCTGGGTCATTAGAGACAAAGCCGAACACAGAGCCACGCCCACAAACCGAGCCCTTAGGAGGCAGCTGGATGTTCCAGGACAGCCTGGGCTACAGAGTTCTGGATCACTGTGAGTTACATAGCAAAGCAATATGGATAGACACAGAGAATGACTGTATCTCAATCAATCAAAAGAAATAACGCAGGATGGGGTGCGCAGGGTGGGTGGGGTGGGTAGGGTGCGTGGGGTGGGTGGAGTGCTGGGGTGGGGTGGGACGACACAACAAGACACAGACAACACCTGGGAATTATGAGGGATTTTAAGATTGCAGAGGAATGCTAGGAGCTGCAGCCCTGAGGACGTCAGGGTCTCAAAAGCATCCATAAAACATGTGATGTAATCTCACAACCAGAGACTATTTAAACTTTATTATACTTGGTCAGGAACTTGTACTGTACATTCAAGTTCCCAGCCTGGTATTTCCTCATTTTCTTTGAAAATTCCTAACTCTGGGCTTTTAAGTCATTAGACTCATGGATAACTTAAGGTGTCTAGAGTAATACCAGTCAGGCACAGAGGTGCACACCTGTAATTCAAGGACTTAGAGGCAGAAGCAGGGAAGAGGTAACTACCCACCCCATCTCTGAGTTTCATGTCACCCAAGGCTGCAGAGTGAGACCCTGACTAAACAAACAAAGCAGTCCTAAAGGACCCAGACGTCTATGACACAGCCTTCTTCCTAAGGCAGAAAGGCTGTGAGCACAGAGGAGCAGGGAACTGGCTTGAGATATGTCTCATCAAAATGGCTGCTGAAACGAGACCAGACAAGGACTGCACCACCAGGCATGCTAACATGGAAGGGGGACCTAAGACGAAGAACCACCAGCAACTAAGGAGCAGGAAGAAATACGGACTTCTCCATGGAAGAACACAGCAGCTGGTGATCCAATGCCGAATTCCACTCCTGAAAATATACATATAGGGCTGGAGAGATGGCTCAGTGGTTAAGAGCACCGGCTGCTCTTCCAGAGGTCCTGAGTTCAATTCCCAGCACCCACATGGCAGCCTACCACAATCTATAATGGGATTTGATGTCCTTTTTTGGCATGCAGGCATAAATGTGAACAGAGCACTCATACATAAAATACACAAAAATGCAAAATAAAAAAAATCTAGAAAACATATACAGGCAGGTGATGATGGGACACACCTTTAGCCCCAGTACTCTAGGAAGCAGAGACAGAAAATCTGTGAGTTCTCTGCCTGTCAGAGCTACAGAGTGAGTTCCAGGTATACAGAGAAACCCTGTCTCAAACAAAACAAGCAAAGCCATACAAGCAACATTACATAGACTGAGTAGGTTGAATTTATAAACAAACAAATAAATCCATCCATCTATACATACATACAAGGGTCAACTGGCCGAGGTGCCTGTTACTTAACATATCAAAGTGGACCTGGCAGCCAGGTTCACCCTACCAGCTACAAGGTCCTCCTGGCCAGCATACCCTGTCCTTTATCCTGATTTCTCCAACCCAACAGGCTGAGCTGCTCTTCACTGTATAATCTATAATGATTTTGGTTACTAGCTCTTTGTAATTTTGTTAACTTTGGACCTCCTGGCTGCTGCTTCTTCTGGTTCCCTGGTTTCCCCTCTCCCCAGCTCAAACGGTCACTCTCCGAGGTGCCTGGCTTTGGCTGTGTTCTCCCACACATCTATAATAAACTTTCTCCTCTACCCCAGCAGGACCGGTCACATTCCTTTCCCCTTTCATTTTCTTCAGTATAGATACAGACACACATCTAACAGCAAGTAATCGGAAAGAAGATGCACATCTGAAATACATCAAAGGAGGGTGATATGTGGGAAGGTTCGGAGGGAAGAAGGGGAAATGATGTAATTACATTATCGTCTCAAAAGGAAAAAGAAGAAAGGCCAACAGATCAGGGATAGGGCAGGTAGAACTGTCTGCATCCTCCGGCAATTCCACAGATGATATTCTGAGTAGTAGAGAGCGGGTTTAATTTAGCATTAACCAGGGGGCTTTGTTCCAGACCAGAAGTTGTCTAAGACAGGGAGGGCTCACTGCTATCCAAAACCCAGGCAGTGAGGACCCAAACCCTAGCCAGGCCTATTCTCTGAAGCTCTCTAGATGACTCCTCCCCAAGTCATCCTGATGGCTTACCCTGGGGGACAGCTCCCCAGTCGCCCATTTACATCTCCTCACCTGTGACTTACAAACAAAAGTGAAAGGGAGGCCAGAAAGATGGCTCAGCCTGAGGGGTCTGAATTAGATTTCTGGTCCACTTAGTGGAAATTCCAAAAACTGTTCTGACCCCCACAAAGCAATGTGGTATTTGGGAATGCATGGGCACAGACTTAACAAACAAATCCAATTTCTAAAAAGCGAAATCCATTTACTGTCCTTCCCACCCAAGGACAGGCCTACTGATACTTTATACTGCAGAGCATGACTGGACTGTAGATGGCATGGTGGCTCATCCCTGTAATGCCAACACTGATGTAGAGGAAGGAAGATCTGAGTGAAGGCTGAGGTAAGACCAGGAGCGGCTCAAAACTTAGGAACATTGGCTGTTCTCTGGCAGGACATGGTACCTCACAACCATTTGTAATTCCAGTCCAACGGGGCCTGTGCACATCCTCCTGGCTTCTGCAGGTAGCTGGCATACACAGCACTCATGTGGTACACAGATGCACATACAAAACCACCCCTACACATAAAGTAATACATTCCAAGACAGTGGCTGGAGAGACGGCGCAGTGGTTAAGAGTACCAGCTGTCCTTTCAGAGGACTAGGGTTCAATTCCCAGCACCCACATGGCAGGTCACAACAGTTTGTAACTCCAATTCCAGGGTATCCAACATCCTTACACAGAAATACATGCAAAACGCAGATATATGTAGAATAAAAATAAACAATCATTAAGAAAATGCAAAACAAGGGGTTGGGGATTTGGCTCAGTGGTAGAGCGTTTGCCTAGGAAGCGTAAGGTGCTGGGTTCGGTCCCTAGCCCCCGGGGGGGGGGGGAGAAAATGCAAAACACTGAAACATAGAAGGGTCTCTTCTCAACAAACAGCAAATGACTAGATCATCTATGGCAGTATTATATGGGTGGCATGATAAAGGAAATGTTTCATTTGAAATATGAGAGTTAGAGCCAAGTTCTGACTCTGAACATTGTATTTTTCACATGACACAGGAATGGGTACAGTTCAATATACTGTAGCTGTCTGCAGGTGGCTAGAGCCACCTTCCCAGACCCGCTCAGTGCTATCTAAAGATGGTTAAAACTTCAAGAGGTAAAAGAACCAGGTATGGTGGTGTGTGCCTTCAATCCCAGCCCTTTGGAGGCAGAGGCGGGCTGATCTCTCTGAGCTTCAGACCACCCTGGTCTACGAAGCAAGTCCAGGACAATCAGGACTACACACAAAACAAAAAAGGAATTAACAGAAAGAAAGAAAGAAAGAAAGAAAGAAAAGAAAGAAAAGAGAGAGAGAGAGAGAGAGAGAGAGAGAGAGAGAGAAACCAACCAACCAACCAACCAACCAACCAACCAAGCCAGCCAGCCAGCCAGCCAGCCAGCCAGCCAGCCAGCCAGCCAGCCTCTGGTCCTGTCAGACTTGACTTTAATAAATAGACCCATGCCCGCCAAGTAGGGACCCAAGATTCAGATCTTCAACAGCAGCCTTTTAACCCAAGTTCTCAGACAGAGAAGAATGACCTCCATAATCTAAGCCGGTTTTCTTTTTCTCCCCTACTCCAGCACCATTACCCTTTCCTCTTCCACTGTGGGGCAGGGGACTTGGGCTGACCCCGCCAGCTCTCCTGCTCAGTACCTATTAACAGTTCTCCTCACTGCACGTGTAGTGCACGGCGTACTGCAGGACCCAGGAGGCAGCCGCAGGATGATCAGTAGGTTTCAAGCCCGCCAGGGCTGTCTGAGATAGAGGAAGAGAGTCGAAGGGACAGACAAGGCTGTCCTGCCATTCCTCCCTTTGTTCATTTCCATTGCCTATGTAGAAAAGATCCCAATAAAAATGCTTCATGACAAACCACCTGTCTGTTTTCCTTGATATAAGCTTGATACAGACTGTTTTCTCTTCTCCTTTGGCTCCCGAAATATCCAGTCCTGGTCCTATGCCGATCTCTCCATCTCTGCTGGCGGCCTCCACCTGTGACTACAGGCATTGTTCAGGGCTCCATCTGGCTCCGTTCTCTATACTCTAATCATAGCCTCTAAGGTCTACTTCATTTCATGGTTTAACTATTAACTATCAAGCAAGACAGCTCTCCAGCACTACCTGAGTTAGTCTTGTCAGAGCTTTAGTCTTTCATCTCTGACTAGTAATTAGACATGTCTCCGGACATCTTACTAAAGCTAATTATTCTAAACCAGAAAATGACACTTAACTTGGACTCAACAATGAGTTTCCCCTGTTAGACTTAGGTGATGAGATCATTTCCCTCTCTTCTCTCTCCCTTAGAAAGATCTTATCAATCAATGTCTTTACATTTTGCACCAAGTACGGTACATCTATTTTCAAACTTGGGAAATTCTTTCCTGAACAAGACCATGCAATTTGATAGAGGGGGCAGACCCTTGTACCTCTCACCAGAATTAAATATAACAGTTTAACTTTTACTCCCTTGATCTCAGACCCTGGCCTTTCCAAGCCATAGAGAATAGCAACAATTTAAAGGAAACCCCAAGCTCAACGCCTATGGTCTAATGTTCATCCTCTGCAGTACAACTCACTCTAGGAACCTGTCGGAGCCTGAATGTCTTCAGTGCACTCTTAGTGACCTCTGGCCTTGCTAGACTTTTTCTTACCTCAGGTTCATCTACCTCCAGTGCATACTCGACTTGTAGAACTCACTATAGAGACTCCTCCTTCTCTCTATCCGTCCATCATTTTTTTTTTGAGACAGGGTTTCTCTGTATAACAGTCCCAGTCATCCTGGAACTTTCTAAGTAGACCAGGCTGGCCTTGAACTCAGAGATCTGACTGCCTCTGCATCCCAAGTACTGGGAGTAATGGTGTACACAACCACGCCCAGCTGGCTCTTTTGAGATAGGGTCTCACTGAGTTATCTGGGCGCTTCTTGAACTTGGAAGCCCTTTGCCTTGGTCTGCCGAATGGTTGAGATGACATAAAGAGCGCATGCCACCAAGGCTCACCTACGCAGACACACACGAATCACTGACTCAGCAAGCAGGGGCAGCGTCACCAAGTGCTCCAGGCTTCTCTCCAGAGACAGGGAGCTAACTTACCTGGGAAAAATACACCCAATAGAGGACAAGGGGGCCGGCGCCCACCAGGGAGAGCACTTGCTGCTCTTGCAAGGTCTCATTCACCTGCCAGCTCCCACAACTCCACAGGGACAACCTCCTCTGGCCATGGCAGGCACCAGGGACCCATGTGCTGCACATATATACATGTATGTAGACAAACACTCATACACATTTTTTTTTTTTTAAATAAACAACCCTTTCTCAACCCTGGGCATGTGTGTCTGCAGACCCAGTCATGGAGAGGCTGAGGAGATGGGGAACTCAAGACCAGCCTGTGCTATGGAGTGAGACTTTGTGTCTAACACACTAGACATGTCCACATGTCCACCCTATCCTTCAGAACATGAAGGACCTTATATGTCACAGCACTAAACCTATAGACAACAGTCAGTCAGTCAAGAGGTTTAAAGCAGCAGGCAGTAACATGACCAGGTCCCTTTCCGCACCCCTCTGGTAAACTATTAAAGATAAACTTGAAGGGAAAGGGGAAAAAACAAAAACTAAGCAAGACACCAGTGAGAGGTTAACAGAGACCTGGAAGAGGGAAGAAGGGAAATGGAGAAAACAGGAGACAAAGGCTTGTCTCTCGTGCCACAGCACAGCTGTGAAGAGCAGAGGACGGTTCTGCAGAAACCCCCTTGTGCTTCAGCCAATGTCTGGGGACTGATCAGGTCACGGCTGTGCAATTCTCTGCTACAACACCTGTCGGCCTTTCGAAATCTCTTAGGTAGATTGTAACTTAGGGGCCCATTGGGCAGAAGAGCTCCTGGGTGGCTATGCAGTGAGGGCTACCCTCCAAGGTCGCAGCTTCAGGGCAGTCTGTCTAAGCTGGGGTGTCATGAAGGGGAGCAGAGAGTCCAGAGAACAGCCTGGGTTGAACTTCAGCAGGTGTTGTTCACCTTGGTTAGAGATTAAGGTCTCTCCCTGGCTAGAACTGGCTGGATGAGGAAGACCGCATCCTTTTGACAGCACCTCCCAGCATTAGTTTTGTAAGCACTGTCCACTATTCCTGGCTCAGTTTCATGGCCACCAGAGCTCAGACTCAGGCCCTGTGCTTATTGTACGGTAAGCCGTTTACATTATCTGAGACTCCCCAGCCAAGTCTTCTTTCACTCTTCTCCATGCCCTTCTTCCTCCCTTTTCTTTAACCCCTCTCTTTCACTTTCTTGGCTATTTGAGGCAGGATCTCTCTGTGTAACCTTGCCTGTACTAGAATTCACTCTGTAGACCAGGCTAGCCTCCAACAGAGATTCTCCTGCCTCTGCCCCCGAGTGCTGGGAGTAAAGACGTGTGCCACCACCACCCAGCTGCCTTCTCTATTTCAACTCACCATCCGCCCTCCAAATCCCAAGACAATCAATCAGCAGTCTAAGTCCCCATCTCTCTCAAAGCTGCTACAGTGGCCACCTAGACTAGTTTTAAAGGTCAGTGTCTCATGTAAACTAGAACCATCAATACCAACTTAAAAAAATTGCAAACTTTGCATACATACCCAATGAATCAATCTTTCAAGTAGGGCTCAGTAATATTTATTTTCATTAATTGACAGATAATTTTTAATGCAGGCTAAAAATGACAAAGTTAACTCTATCTTCCCTCACTCAATGGGGCTTGCATTCTTGTACCCATTTTCCATGTCTCATCACCAGCACAGTTTCAAGTCTAAACAGAAGTTCATGAAAGTGTCCCTGTTTAAAATACGGGTTGGGGATTTAGCTCAGTAGTAGAACGCTTGCCTAGCAAGCGCAAGGCCCTGAGTTCGGTCCTCAGCTCCGGGGACAAGTATACATTATTCTGGGAAACCACCACACTTGTCGAAATAGCTCTTAAAACAACCAAATACCCCCATCAATGAAAAGGTAAGGCCTCTTTAGATATCCTCCATGCATAGACCTATTCAACCACCCCAGACCTGAGGCTACAAGTATATACCAAGTACCACGTTTAGCTGAAGAGAACAGAAACTCAGACACAGACACAGAGACAGAGAGAGAGTCGCATGCCCAAAAGAATGTGCGTGCATCATGAGCGTGTATATGCAGGGAGTGTATATGCAGGGAGAAGCGAGGTCAGAAGAGGGCCGAACTCCCTGGAGCTGCAGGCACGGGCTGTTGTGAGTGCTTGATAGGTATGCAGGATTGCCCAAATAGAATCTTTTACAACCCAGCCAGTGATGTCACATGACTTTAATTCCAGAACACACAAGGCAGAAGCAGGTGAATCTCTGTGAGTTCCAGGTCATCTAAGGCTATACACATAGTGAGACCCTGTCTTAAGCACCCATCCTCTTCCTTCAAAAAACAAACAGCACCACAGCTCCAAGTTAATCACAAGTCAGACTTCAGTTTTTAGGACACTCTCTTACAATTCTGCCCCCAGGAGGAAATTAAAGGCCTCACCTGCCCCTTACAAGCACTGTCTTGACATAAACTAGCAGCTAATTCACAGGATGGATACTACATCGTAGCCTCACTTCCTAAAAAAAATACTCTGGAAACCAGGAGTCCGGGCCTGTCCCGTCTGCCGTGATCTAGCATTGAAAACAACCTAGTAATAGGACCAAGCCATCCCATACAGTATACACAGCAATGTTGTTGGTATTTGCTTCCTTTAGGGAATTAAAATTTAATCACAACATTACTCCCTTTTCCCCTCCCTCCAGCAGCCCAACATCCCACCCGGCTTCATTTCCAGGGCCCCCCTTTTCACTAATTCTTTATTATGGGCAGTTTCCAGGCTCACTTTCTCAGTAAGTTGAGAGCCAATAACACATGCTAGGTAAGTTGAGAGCCAATAACACATGCTAGGTACCATGACAGTGATAATCAAGGCATCAAGTCAGCCTGAAGTAAACACGTGCTAAATACATTAACTTAAGCTAGGCACAATGGCTTGTGGATATAATCCAAGCATTTGGGAACCTGGGCTACACAGTGAGTTCCAGGCTGGTCTAGGCTACAGAGATCTTTCCAAATACAAAGAAAATTATAAAAATAACCTTGGGCCAGGCAGTAGCGGCCTATGCCTTTAATCCCAGCACTTGAGAAGCAGAGCCAGGTGGATTTGAGTTTGGGGCCTGTTTGAAACCCCATCTAGAGGTTGTAAGCACTGGCTGCTCTTCCAGAGGACACAGGTTCAATTCCCAGCCCCCACATGGCAGTTTACAACTGTCTGTAACTCCTGTTCCAGGGATCTGACACCCCCATTCACTCCAACGTACATGAAATAAAATTAAAAAGAGAAAAACAGAAAGATAAGATAGGAAGAACATGTCCGTTTTTTACCTGCTACTCTTTAACATGTAGCAGGTAAAAACCACTGGTCTTAGATTCGTATCATATGAATACAAGGCATGGGGGCCCCTGACAAGCTGCCTACTCCCCAGAAGCTGCTGTTTGAACAAATGGACTATACTTTTCTAGGTTAGGATGGATAAGTGAGCCCAGAAAGCTATGCATGCATGACTTTGCACCCTGGTCTCTAAGGATGGGTATCTTCTTTCCAGACACTGAATTATTTGCTATGCTTGTTTACATCTACATATTACAGGGATTTTCTCCAGTCAACAAAAAACTGCACTTGCTTGTGAAGCCATCATAGCAGTTACTTATGATACCTTTGCACTTGAGGAAATGACCTTTAAAGGTATGGACCAGAGTAGAAGAGGAAGAGTAGAGAAGCCGTTGAGAAATGGGCATGCTATGTGCAAGGGTGAAAACATGAGGGTCTAAGTGCTGTCCATGGTCACACAAGGAGCTTGACAAACAATGCCTTACTTTAGACCTACAATTAGAAAGTGTTGTTAAGGGGACAACAATCACTGTTTCTGTTGCCTGGGTAATGGCATACTAGGTTTTAGATTTTATATTAAAATCAGTGAAAAGTTAACTCACCAGTTGCAGAGCTGGCTCGGCAACTAGCTAAGAACACTGACTGCTCTTCCAGAGGACCCAAGTTCAATTCCCAGCACCTACATGAATGCTCACAATTGCCTGTAACTTCAGTCCCAGGGGACATAATGACCTTTTTTTAAAATATCTGCAGGCACTGTGTGCACGTGATGAAAGACATACATGTAGGCAAAACACACACACACACACACACACACACACACACACACACACACACACACACACAAGAAAAATCAACTCATTAAATTCATTAAATGCCAGGTAATTGCTTCTAGATGATTTTGATATTATTATCTGAGAAAAAATTCCTCAAATGAATGAACAAAGATCGCAAATGGAGAGGAACTATCCGATCAGCCAGCCCAGCTCTGGAGCCAGCCTCAGAACTGTCCCCTTTTAGGGAAGGGATGCCACAGTGGCTCGGTTAGTGTTTCGTCAACCTGACATAAGCGTCATCTGGGGAGAGGCGCCTCAGGTGAGAAAATGTCTTTGTTAAACAGCTGCTGGGGAGCTCGCAGACTTGACCCATGTGAGGGGTGCAGTCCACTGTGGGTGCTGCCACCCCATGTGTCCTTCCATGCCTCCCATGCTGAGCTCCTTCTCTGAACTTCTCATCAGGATGGGCTATAAACTATACTCTGAACTGAATCCTTTCCCCTCCAAATTGCTTCTGGTTGTGGTGTTCTAGACACTGGACTAAGATAACTAGCAGACTTACACCTCCTTTTTATAGCGGCTAAGGAAAGAAAAGAGTCTTGTAGAAACTCTGACTTCTTACTTCTTCAGATGTGACTGTTTCCTACCCTCACTAGGTAAATCTTTCCCCAAACCAAAAAAAAAAAAAAAAAAAAAAAAAAAAAAAAGAATAACCACTTTTGCCATTTTAGAACCAGCTGAGGCCTACGCCAGCACCTGTTTGCTTTGTTTTTGTTTTTGTTTTTTTTAATTAAAAAAAAAAAAAAGGCGAACAAGCCACAGGTGCCTGACCGCTCACCTATATGGAGTCTTCCACCACAGAGCTACTCAGCTGCTTTGCCAGGTTCCATAATAGAAACCTAAACCTGGAAACAGTACTCTTCCTTCGGATCTCAGAAACACAACTCTTCCTGACTCATGGAAGGTTAACTTCAGTCTGTAGAAAACAGATTAACATGCCTGCCTATACTCTTTCAGAAAAATATAAAATATTTTTCAATCAAAAGGTCATCAGATCAAGGCTAACCTGGATGACAAAGAGAAACCCCATAACTAAAGAGTCACCAGAATCAAGAAACCTTTTGAAGGTCAGCAATTCATAACGCTGACAGAAATCCATCAATCTGAGCTCCTGACACTCTACTACAACAGGGCACTGAAATTAACTGCGCACAACAGATAAGGCAGGAGAACAATAGCCACACGGAAACTCTGCTTCAAAAAAATAACTGACAACAAAAAATAAGACCAGATGCCATGCCCCACACAGCAAACTGCACAAACTCAACCGTCTGAGACAGACTCGCTGGAACCAAGGGTGGCCTTCAACTAAGGTTCGCCAGTACTAGGATTATAGGCTTATATAAGCCACCGTAAAACTCGAGAGTTCCTATGTGATTGAACTCCCAACTTCTAACAGAAACAGAATTTACAATGGCAAATTTTCTACCTACCAACTTATGAGATCTGAAAGAAACCTATTTAATTTCTGGCCATGAAATTTACTTTCAGAGGATTAGACTATGCATAACTGTTGTAGGGCCATGAGCAAACATTCCCACAATAGGTATCAAGCAGTTCCTGTACCCAAGATGACTACAGGACAGTATGTCACCATACATCAAATGTTCTCTCTTAACCAGCAATATTAATCACCACCATCTAAAGCAGCATAGGGTCATCTCAGATATGAAAATGAAGGCCCAGAAAAGTGATGTGACTTTGCTACAAGATGAAAGATAGTAGAATTAGGATGCAGACACATATTTTTCAAACATACATTATCGAGTGCTGTTGTTATACCGGTGTTACAGCACACATGTAAGGTTAGAAAAAATCAGTTCATCAAGCTCAGTAAGTAGTAAGGGAACCATCCTGACAGGCCGCCTCTAGAGAGAACAATGCCTTTCTCAGAGTCTGGTCAGTAGATCCCACAAGCAGACATTTGATTCCCTAACCAAGTATTTAGGTATCAAACACTCTAGTAGATAAAAGCACACATTCAAACAAAACCATCACCAGAAAAAACACTTCTGCTCAACTCACACTCAGTGCTACAATGCAAGCTTCAATACACGCAGGTCCTAGCTCTTGAACTAATGCTAAGAGAGCTGGTTCAGCAGTAAAGAGCTCTGGATGCTCTTGCAGAAGACCTGGGCTTGACTGCCGACACCCAAAGCGACTAACAACCATTTGAAACCCTAGTCCCACGGGATCTAACAACATTTTGTTCTGGTCTCCGAGGGCACCGAGCATGCATGTGGTACACAGGAATGTATTGAGTCTAAAACCCATGAAAGTAAAACTGAAAATAAGGTTAATTTTTTTGCAATTATTTTTGCACTGTGATAGATAACAGCCCTTTGAACATCTACATTTTCTCTGACCCTTATATTATTAATTACTTTATGAATAAGAGGCCCAAAACTTTTAGAAAACAAAACAAATGCAGTGAGTGAAGGCAGAGGGAGGGGAGTGTGAGGCCAGGCAGGGTTGCACAGTAAGCCCCTGACAAGCAAAAGAACAGAGCAAACACTGGGTTTGGCGGTCCACATACGAGCCTAAGGAGCAGAGGGTCAGGAATTGAGGGCAGCTTTAGGAACACGTAGAGTGAAAATTAAACCAGGAAATTGGAGACTGTCTCAAAAACAAATAACCCTACACACAAATCACAACCTATCCCTGGATAAACAGACAAAACATGTTCTACAAAGTCAAGTCTATGAATTCCCACTCAGAATTTTGAACATCTCAGATCAATGCCACCGAGACACGTGAAACCTGGTTTAGGATTAGTTCCTCTCTACTCCACCCCCCTTACAGATCTTGGAGATACTCACAGGCAAGCTGGAGGGTCTTGACTGAAGACTCAGGTTCATATCTTCTTGCCCTCCCTTGCTGGAGGTCATCGAGGGGGCTGAGGATGCCTGAGACCCAAATGAATCTTGAGAAAGCTCCTGTAAGGAAACACAAAGGAGCTGTGAGGGCTGCTCCGAATGGCAGCGCACACCTTTAAACTCAGCACGTGGGAGACAGAGGCAGGCTGGTCTCTATTCAACAGCAGCCAAGGTTACACAGAAACCCTGCCCCAAAACAAGAAAAGAGACCGACCAACTAACCGGGCTGCAACTGCAGAGACAAAGAAGCCTGTTTTCCTTGTAGATCCAGGTTCAGTTCCCAGGATCCACATAAAGGCTCACAACTCACAGCTATCTGAACTTTTTTTCCTTTTCTTTTTTTCGGAGCTGGGGACCGAACCCAGGGCTTTGCGCTTGCTAGGCAAACGCTCTACCACTGAGCTAAATCCCCAACCCCCTGAACGTTTGTTATAGAGGCTCTAGCATAGTTTCCTGGCTTCTACGGGCATCGAGTACACAAAAAGTAAACAAGCACACATACAGGCAAAACACCCATTCAAACGAGAATAAGAGACCAGGCAAGTGCACTTGAGGGTGGGAGAGCTGTGCCGTTATCTTACGCAGGGGAGAAGCACAACTGCTTGTATTATTTGCAGAGACAAAAACGTAAGCAATGGTTCTTCAGGATGTTAAGAGTGAGCCTGATACGGTAGTGATCCCATCACTAGCCAGGCCGATGCAAGAGGATGGTAAATTCAGTGTGGCCTGCATTTGAGGCATTATCTCAAAACAAAAAACAAACAAAACTTCCAAACAAATCCATCTCAACAGTGGAATTTGATGGAATTGTTTTCTATTTACTATTACCCCAGAGGAGCCATTTCTTAGAGTTAAAGGCAGAAATCTAACTGAAAGTTTAGTGTCTTATCAATGAATGGATCCGATTAATTTTAAAGATTTATTTATTTTATTTATATAAGCACACTGTAGCTGTCCTCAGACACACCAGAAGAGGGCATCAGATCTCATTATAGATGGTTGTGAGCCACCATGTGGTTGCTGGGATTTGAACTCAGGACCTCTGGAAGAGCAGTCAGCGCTCTTAACCACTGAACCATCTCTCCAGCCCCCTCCCCAATTAATTTTAAAAACAACCAAAACCTGCTAGCACATTTACCCAGAGTTTAATTGATTTTGCATATGGTAAAGCTCTCAAAACGCCAAGCTGTGAGGCTTCGGGCTGAGTCCATGCAGAGCAAGAGCAAGAGCGTCTCACCTGTGGTGGAGGGAAGCGCTGCTGGGAATAGGCAGTTTGCTGGGACTGCTGAGGCTGGGGCTGAGGGTACGCAGCCTGCTGGGAGAGCGTCGAGGATGCTGGCTGCTGAGGTTGCTGCTGCTGGTAGGGAGCCTGTGCCTGTGGCTGTGAGTAGGGGGGCTGGCTCTGGGGGTGCTGTTGTGTCGTGGACTGCTGGGAGGGGTATGGAGTTTGGGACTGCTGATGTGGAGGCTGGGAAGGCTGCTGGGAATATGGAGGCTGAGAGGACTGAAGCTGTGGTTGCTGAGTCTGCGGCTGCTGCTGATATGAAGGCTGGGCATGAGGGGTCTGAGACGGTGGCTGCTGGGAGTAAGGTGGCTGCTGCTGCTGCTGGGGGTGAGGACTTTGCTGGTTATAGTACGGAGTCTGGCCCTGCTGACCATAGGCACTGGGGCCTTGCTGTCCGTAAGGTGGAATCTGTAGGAAAGAAAACAACCTTTTAGAGTGAGTCACCTCCATGAAGTTAGGTGTGGAGAGCAGTCAAGCCACATCTCAGGGTCCATCCTTCTACCACCCCTCTAGGAACTAAGCCATAAAGAATGGCCAGACTCTTTAAACGTAAGGCTGAATTCACTCATGAACTGATGCTAGTTAATACTCACACAACTCATATGCACTCAACAACAGTTATTCCCCAGTGAGCCTGCTCTTTTCATCCTGGCCTAGATTGGTTTTGTTAAGAATTTTTTCCTGGGGTTGGGGATTTAGCTCAGCGGTAGAGCGCTTGCCTAGCAAGCACAAGGCCCCGGGTTCGGTCTCCAGCTCCGGAAAAAAAAATAATAATTTTTTTCCTAACTACCATAAAGAGACACTAGGCGCTTGGTTCATACAATTGAAGACCCAGTGTTTAGTAGTCTGGATAATATACAAATCACTAAGCTACCCTGCTGCTCGTTCATTTAGTCTTCATTTTAAAATTATTCAGGAGCGGGCTGGGGAGATGGTTCAGTGGTTAAGAGCACTGACTGCTCATCCAGAGGTCCTGAGTTCAATTCCCAGCAACCACATGGTGGCTCACAACCATCTGTGATGGGAGCTGATACCCTCTTCTGGTGTGTCTGAGGACAGCTACACTGTGAGAAAGGAGAAGGGCCTCCTCACCACAAGGCAAGCGGCACAGATGGTACCGCAGTAGCAGAAGCAGGTGCTCAGCTGTGGCCTTTGTACCATTTCATCTCCCAAGGGAAGACCGGCAAGGTCAAGGGACGACAGGCACTGAGGTATACTGGGTTAAATCCAAGCTATGCTGAGAACTAAGACAGACATGGAACGGTTTGGAGAACCTTGTCCTTATTAGCAGTTAAGCCAGCAAGGCCATGTGCATAGCAAGATGCCTGGAAACCATTCTGATCCTATACCTCAAACATAAATTGTGGACAGCAAAAAAGTGTCAAGGGAATCAATCAAATACCTGCTGTGCATAAGAGAGGCTACCCATGGCACTCTGAGCCCGGCCCTGCATGGTCATCGGGTACCGCTGTGGAGTCTGGGACCCATATGGCTGCCCTGGGTACCCATGTCCTTGTTGCGGTCCTGAAGGAGGTCCCTGTTGTTGTGAGTATGGGTTAGTCCCACCATACGGCTGAGGTCTCATCTTTCCCATCTGATCCATTGGACTCGATGACTATAAAATAAAAAACATTTTCATCACCCTCAGGCTTCAATTGTCTCTTGCCAACAGGAACATACAGATGTCAATTCTAAGTCCACATGCTACAAGAGAAACCAGTTATTATAAAAAGTAATGGGACAGTTCCTGTAACCCTACAGTAGTCACTTAAAAGACTTTCATAACTAAAATGGCAGTGATACACGAAAGCATTTGGAAGCTAAAAGTTACTTTCTAAGGAAGGTACTGTTAGAGTCCAGGGAAAGGCCAGGTGCAGAGTCACTAACATGCACATGGCCCAGCACAGAAGTCAGGACAGTTAGAAAGGACAGTGTTACCCACATACATTAATTACTATAACCTTGTTCACCATCAAAACTGATTGTTCCAATGCATCAAAAACTGAGATACACATGCACCCTTGAAAGCTGAAAGAGGCGTGGGGGGCTGACTCCACAGTCCACCAATGGAAACTTTCCTACGCGTGCCTACTGTGCCATTGTACAGAGTAGTTCCATTTACACTTTCTTCAAGTGAGCAACAGGCTTTGCAATAGTTGCTGAAAGAACAGTAATGAATTTGGAGCCTTGTCTATTTTGAGTAAAAAATCCTTTTCGTTTAAAACTGAAAATTTTAGCCAGGCAGTGGTGGCAGCACATGCCTTTAATCCCAACGCTCAGAAGGCACAAGCAGGCAGAAGTCTAATAAGGCCTGCTAGGGCTAGACAGAGAAGCCCTGTCTCAAAAACAAATAAACAAAAGTGAAGCTGAAAATAATACAAGGACAGAACTTTGTCTCTTCAAAGAAAAGATACAGGGCTGGAGAAATGCTCAACAGGTAGGTAAGGGCATTTCCTGCTCTTCAGGAGTTTGGTTCCCAACACTGGACTGCTCATTCTAGCCCCAGGGGATCCAATGATCTCCTCTTCTGGTCTCAGCAAACGCATGTGCATGCACGCAGAGAAACACAAATAAAAGGAAATCTTTAAATAAACAAGTAACAAGATGAAGGCTGGGTGCGACACACAGGTCTGTAAGAGGCACTCAGGACCTAGAGGCAGGATGCTGAGGGAGATCAAGGTCATCTTAAACTATAAAGTGAGTCTGACACCAGTCTGGGTTAAATGGGACCTGGCTCAAAAAAGCCAAAAAGAACCAAGTACAACACCAACCACGTAAGCTCAAGATGTGGAAGCATGGGCGTCAGTCTACAAAGGCAGCTTTCCAGGGGCCTGGTGGCCAGACACAATCCTGGCACTGAGAGACCAAGGACTGCTGTGCATCGGAGGTAACGACCAGCTCTGAGGAGTTTCAGGAGTCTTCAAAGAAATGCTTAGAAATCCACGTGACTTTCCAGCCCTCGGTCTATGACAGATTCAATCAGCTCATGCATTTTCTGACAGTTTCAACCTGATGAAGCTATACGACAGTCCCAGTACACTTCCTCTACCAGAGACACCTATCGGTATACAGTAAGAATGTGAAAAGGAAGAAGTTTTCTAAATAGCTCTGAAACACACGAAGGTAGAGAATAGGCACAGGGCCTAATACAAAACAACTTCAAGCAGGATCTTCAATCCGAGTAGGGGATAGAGAAGTATTAAAGGGATCAATATCATTAGCCATCAAACAGAGGAGTTCAGTAATCAGCAGCATACGGCAACATCTCCTGGGGAGTTTGGCCTCCATCTGCGATTCAGTAAGTTCTGACTAGGCCCGGGCCATGCATATTCATAACAAGTTTCCTGATGATCACTGCACCCAGGTCCGGGTCCGCAGCTGAGTCTAAAGAGTTCCAGGACAACCATGGCTGTTACAGAGAAACGGAAAACCACTGCAGCAGGCCTTGGGCACAGCCCAGGTGCGTGTCGGACACTACCTATCCTAACAAGTAGTAGGCCCAAGGTCCAGGTCTCACTTTTTGGAAACATACACAACCACTTCTCGCTTCTTCCTGCCATCCCGCTCCCCTCTTTAAGCATTTTATTATACTGGAGGAAGTAAAGCTACTATGCAGGAATATCCACCACAGAGTACAAACACAAGCGGGGACAGTACAGCCGTGCACCTGAAACCCCAGCTACTCAAGAGGCTGCGTCAACCTCATCTACATTTAGCAAGTCTTAGGCCAGCCACAACTGTGTATTCTTTGTGTTTTGTTTACCCTGAGAGAAACAAAATGAAGCAGAAGCAGTTCTCTCGGGCTATGGGTAAATTTCAACTAAAAAGTAACTATGGTAAGACCACTTTCTTCACAAACTGTAGAAATGCCCAGAACTGTGTCCCAAATAACTGCCCCTCAGGGTTCTTCTAAACTATTCCCAATCTGAAGACCCAATCAATAATCAGAATAATCAGAATTTTAGCACTAACATGCATTATTTTGGGAATAGTTTAACAAAAATTAGGCTAGTGAGAAATATCACAATTTCCAACAATACTGCTGGCAACAGAGCCAGGACTGACGAGGGGAGGACCAGGGGAGGACCCGTGAGGGTGTCTTTGAATTCCACACATCACATCTCACTTCACCCCAGGCTACAGGGGCTGTCTGAGGCCCCCAAGTGAAGATAACAGGGACCAGCATGCACTGGCTATCTGTCAGTCTATCTGTGCTCCAACCCAGCTTTAGTCATGACCATGGCGTCGCCTTGGAGCTTCTACACAGTGGCTACTTAGCAAAGGCTGTCCACCCGGAATTTCCATGAAGCTTCACAAATGCCCAGGCCTCCAGGTTCCAATTTTATTGATGTGGAAGGGCTTGAGCCCCTCCCACTTCCAGATCTATGAGTAAGTGTGATGTATATGATTAGTTGGGAACCAGTGTGATCCAGTAAAGGGATTATTCAGGAAGTTGTACTGATGTAATGTGTTACTATTACACACTTAAACTATGAAATGTAACCAGAGAACTGAATTACTTGCCTTTCTTTCCCCTTAGATTTTGCTACATGAAAGCCGGTCTAACCTCAATTTGACAACCTTAGCTTCCAAAGTGTTGGGATTAAAGGTGTGGGCCACTATATTTAGTCCTTTTATTTTTATTATTATTGTTGTCTTTTTTATCCAGACTGGGTTTCTTTTTGTAGGCTGGCTGTCCTGGAACTCTGTAGACCAAGCGGCCATGGAGCTCCTAAGATGCGCCTGCCTCTGTCTCCTGAGTGCTGGGATTAAGGGTGTGTGCACCAAGCTATTTTTGTTATTTGAATACTTGGTTATTTTTGCAGTCCTGGGGATTGAACACAAGGCTTCACATCCGCTACATCAGTACTCTGATACCTCACTTTACTTTTTACTGAGGTAGCCTTGGCAACTTAGTAAGACCTTAACTGTGAACTTTAAAACAGATGTGTATGTTTATGTGTCTGAGAGTGTTTTACTCAAATATATTTGCCTGTGTGCGATGCGCAGGCCTGAGACCTAAGGAGCTCAGAAGGTGCTGGATCCCCTTTAACTGGAATTATGGACAGCTGTGAGCTGCCACGTGGGTGCTGGGAATCAAACTCTGTAAAACCAAGTGCTCTTACCATTACTTCACCTCTAACCATGAAATGGTGACACTCCTGCCTAAGCTCTGAGTAAGATTACAGGCCTGTGCTCCTAAGCTTGTCATTTCACTCACATTTGTTAATTTATTACTTATTGAGTGTTTACTTTAGTCAGGGTCTCAAGTAGCCTCGATGGCCGTCTCAAACAAGCTACACAGCAAAATATGACTTTGAACTGATGTTCCTGCCTCCATCCAGCAACCCTATGTGCTGGGAATAAAGGTTAAATGCCCCCATATCTCGGTTACATGGTGTGTGGGATCAAATCCAGAGCAAAATGTATGTTAGACAACTACTCTACCAACTACTCTGTATTCCCAGTCCACTTAATTTAGTTAATTTAAATCCACACAATCACATATGGCTGGTGGCTATCATACTATAATGTAATTTGGGAGCAATGTTTCCATATAATTTATCACTTCCTGCTACATATGGCTCCAAACCTATTAAATTCTACACAGTATTAACATATAGACAGAATAAAGAGTGTAGTAATCTGACAGACTTGGAATTTAAATCCTGACTCGCTATTTGGCCCAGAACACTTCAGTTCATTACCTAAAATGTATACAATGCACACCCTCCCACTTGGGAAGCTGAAGCAGGAGGATCACCATGAGTTTCACACAAACTAAGAATACAAAATAATCTCTCCTTATATATATTAAAATAATCATCATCGTCGTCGTCGTTGTCATCATCATCATCATCATCATCTCTAGGTCAGCCTGGGCTACAGAATGAGACAAAAATAAGCTTCCTCCGGTGCGTGTATAGAAATGTCTTTCCAATATCATGTTACCCAAGCTATGCACGCTGGTTCCTGTTTCTGCTCTCTTGCCCACAATGGCTCCCTCTCACTCCAGTGTTGGCAACTACACTTAAAGCCTCGTTTGTGCTTTCCCAATCACTCCCAGACCTAAACTGCCTTCTAGTAGCATAACTCAACCTGTCAACATGCAGCATGATGTGACTTTTAGCACACTTCAAACCTCTCCCATTTCTACATGGCCTACTGTAAATTTACAGAGCACTGCAAGACTTAACTGTACCAACTACTCCAATAAACTGCCTGTGTTTCTGAGTCCAAGGTAGTTTTGCTTTGTTTTGAATAGTACGGAATCTCACGATGTTGCCCATTCCTCAAATACCCCAAACACAAGGCTGGATAGCTCCAACTATGAGGGCTGCTGCAGGAAGGACCAGGTAAGGAAGGTGCACTCCAAGGAGGAACCCTCCTTCCAGTTACCCAGCCAGAGGCAGCAGATACCCTCAGCCCCAGTATCAAGTATGACTCTGGGAGCAGAGGGACAGAAACTGACTGGACTGAATTAGAAGAAGGGACATTAAAATAGTCCTGAAGAAACAATGACATTGAGATAACCCAACCTGTATCAGCAAGGGTTCTAATAACGCATGCCCAGCCCCAAACACATGGCCAAAACTCCAAAGCTCACAGCGGCATGGTAGCACACACCTCCCCTGCACTTGGAAGGTTTAGTCTTACACTACTCTGGCCTCACAACAGGATCCTTAAAGGGGCAGTCAAACAATAGCTTCTCAAAATGAAACCGACATTTTTTGGTCAAACTCACTATCAACAGACCATTGCAGCTCTTTCACCAAACAAAAACATCTTCAGCTCAAACAACCAGACCATTCTGGTCTCATGTCAAAGGCCCAGTATATGAAGAGAACCTAACTCACTTCTGAGATTTAAAAATATTGTGAAAGATATGTGGTGTGCAGTTACAGGGGGAAAAGGCAACCCTCCCCCCAAATCTCTTAAAGTAAAGAACATCAAGTCTTCATCAGTGTTATTGAAACAGAAAATTTCCTACTTCATGTAAAATAGAAAGGCCGGTGTCTGTAGTCAGTAGCCACAAAGAAGGAGAAACCAAATCTTAGCTGCAAAAGAGCCAGAGATTCCACTCTGGGAAAGAGAGAGAGGAAATCCTTTCAGCGGGAAACCACAGGAGTAGATTACTGTGATTACGCTTCAAAAGCAAAGGCTTTGCCTCAGAGACACATAATTGAGAGGAAAATGCTGGCCCTTGATCATGGAAGTCAGGCCCCCTGCTATATACTCTCCTGCATTCATAAAAAAATAAAAATAAAGGGAGGAAGAGACATAAGAAAATGCGTATCCGTCCACCACTTAGTTCCTTGCAGACCACTGGCCAAGCTATAAAGTGCCTGACAAATGAAATGAATGCGGTTTCGGGCATCAAAGGCATGGGTGCTTAGCAGGCCTATCCTGAGCATATTCAGTACAAACAGCTCGCACACTAACCACTTGCAGAGTTCCCTGCTCCCAGCAAATGGCGTTACAGGCACCCCCGGACCAGGTGGCAGCTACTGGAATCCCTCAGAAGTTCTTATGGAAAAGGAAAAGCCACAGTGGTCCTTTGAATTGCTGACTGTAACAAACTGAGGTTTAAGGTTCATCAGGGTTAAGTGTCAGATGATCAAAAGTAACCAGTTTCAGGATACTCAAAATATTAAACATAGTTGCAAATCCTCTATCTGACCATAAGTCACTCAGAGAGGAGACAAGACCAGACAAGCACTAACACTTCCAAACACCAGGAGATAGCTAGCACTCCCTACCCCACCAGGTATGGCACCAGGAAAAACAAACTCTGATTTAAAAAAAAAAAAAAAAAAAAAAAATCTGAGACTGGACAGTCTGAAGCCAAAGATATGGAGAGGAAGTGACCAGAAGTGGAGGTAAGGGCCAACTTTAATGCCTAGCAGTGCCAAAGACTCAAAGGATTAACATGAAAGGTTGGGCCTGGGACTGCCAAGAGTCTCCATCGTTGGAAAGGAGAAGTCCTGACCAGCACACACTTGTGCTTTCGCTCTAGATGCCAACTAGTCGGTGCCAGGATAAACCTAGAGCCATACCCTTGGATTCTGGACCTCCAAATATTATTTTTGTACTTCTTGTGCTTTCAATTTATTCCTGGCCAGATTTGTTTATGAGTTTTAATAATAACAATAAAAATGCATCCCTGGCTCTTTAACCGAAAGAAGCCCCTAATTGATTCCCACAGTAATTAACCTGCATTTTACCTCAGAGAGCGGTAGTTAAGGAAGTCGGCACTGCTATTTATAACTCATCTCAAATTGAGGGCAGACTGCCTAAAATCTAACACATCCCAGCTGTACTCCTGTTTGAACTGGGGCCAAGGGAATTTTTTAAAGCAATCTTGGCACCGAATGAATGACACCAACAGTATGAGAGCGCGAGTGGTTGTGTTGTGGTGACGTAGCATTGGAGGTGGAGGGGGGGCAGTGTACTGTGATCCCTCTCGTGCATGCCTGCTGCTTGAGTCCCAGTACAGTAAGCTGGGAGCCGCCCACTGAGAGCCAAACACAGGAAAAGGCTTTTCCTGTGGACCGCCTTGAAGTGAGAAACACATGGCTAATCTGCATAAACTCGAAGCCACACCGCCCCTGCCAGGAAGGTTAGTGCTCGTAATCTCTGGCCATGAAGCTGGCTGCCTGGGAAGACTTGGACTGGCGCCTGATAACCCAGAAAGAGCCGAGAGAACAGATGGGTAAGGACCCCAGCAAAATACAGCCTCGGGTCACGTGACTCGCCACATGGCCCCGCCAGCACAAACTATTGTCTGGCTGCAGAGCTTCTATACAAAGGCACCAGGCTTCCACTTCCTGTGATTCTAGGGACTGGCAGCAGCTGTTGATCAGTTCCCCGGAGGGGACCCTCCTCTGCTAAGGCAGAGATGAGTACAAAAGTTAAGGCCTCTCCCAACCAACAGGCTTTACTTTCCCTTCCAAGTTCCACCGAACTCGCGTAGATCTTAGAACTAGAGATTTCTGCAAGAACAGCCTTGTTCCCTGGTACATAAATGGAGCAGCATAAATCACTCCATTGTCCCTTCCTCTATAGCTACAGGCCATCTCTGCCTACCTCCACTTCCATCCACACACCCTGGTGCTGAGGACTGGTCAGATTCTTACCAATCCAAGAAGGAGTATACAATGAACTCAGCTGGGCTCAGTCCTGTCCTGAGACTGAGACTACAATGAGGATACTGGGGCTATGGGATGGAGGGCTATCTGGTGCTTTTGATAGTGCTTTGCTATCGTGTCCAGGCTGATCTCTAACTCTTTGGCTCAAATGATCACCAGTAGTGCTGAGACTAAGAGGCAGTTACACCACAGCAGCCATGTGCTGTACTTTTAAGCAGGGGAAACATGAGTACACGCCAGGACCATAACCTATCCCTTACCCTCCTATTTAGCCTTACCAGAGCCATCTCATCCATGGAGAAATGGAAATACACTAACATTTTATCCAGAGTCAAACCCACCTACCCTGGGAGAGTCTCATTATTTATAACCTGGAGACCACATGCCAATTTACTTGTTTATAGAAGATAAAAACACTTCATTCAAATTCTGGACAAACTAGTCATCTGCCTGTGTGGTTGCTAATTTGCAACCACCACCCCAAAAGGCTGTTTTGTTAATTAAACTCTTTCAAACTTCCCTGTGTTTAAAAGCTGAATAAGAGCGTTCTTCCAATGTATCACAACCAGACCTGAGAGCCTCCGGTCCTTCCAAACTCGCACCACCTCATAATGATACTGAGCAAGCTGGGCACGGCTGGCACGTGCATAGCTACAATCAATCCCAGCACTCAGGACACACAGTATTCAAAAGATGGGCTGCGGGGTTGGGGATTTAGCTCAGTGGTAGGCGCTTGCCTAGGAAGCGCAAGGCCCTGGGTTGGGTCCCCAGCTCAAAAAAAAAAAAAAAAAAAAAAAAAAAAAAAAAAAAGATGGGCTGCGTTACAGAGCCAGACAGACACCACCACCCTCCCAAAGCTAGACTCTAACTCGAGATAAGAAAAAATTGACTATGGATCCTATTCAGACCAGAGGAGCATGGAAAACTTATTAACGCTGAGAAAAGACCAAAAGAAGAAGTCACTAAACCAGCTAATAAAACTTGCAGACTAGAGCCAATTGTAATAGCCACTCACGGCTGCCCACCCAAAACAGCCATGCCAGAAAAACCACAACCAGGTGCCTGCTATTTCTTCACTGCATCAGAAAGAGTACTTGGAGTAAAGCAGCTAGAAAAACTAGTGAATTCCCCACAAATGAGAACGTTCACCCTCCATCCACAGCACTTTCAGCAGCAGCCTTTGACAGAGGAAGGCTCAGCGAGGAAGACTGCTTGTAATGACACTTCCAACTACAGTTATCTCCAAGGAAAGCAAGCAACTTTTCACAAAAATATTCCTCTTGCTGGGTGTCAATGTCTTTAACCCCAGCAGAGGCAGGCTGATCTTTCATAGTTCAAGGCCAGTCTGATCTACAAAGTAAATTTCAGGACAGCCAGAGCTAATAGAGAAATCTTGTCTCAAAAACAACAACAAAAAAGTCCACAGACCTAAAAAAAGGAACACAGTGCCATAAAAACAGGGTAAGGCCCCAAGAGAACAGTAGAAACGAAAGGTTATCTGATAAATCCGGAGCTCCCTAGTTTACAGTTCTCCAGGATAAGACGACCATACCCGTCCCTGTGGGCTGGCGGACTGCCGTCCTGTTCTCACGGCAGCTCCACCGGGAAAGCAGACAAGAAAGGGAGTCAATTTTAAGTCAAGTTTGGTCCCAATCTTACCATCCAGATTTCTGAATTAGTGGCAAGAGAACAGGGTCAGGGGTCTTAATTTGGGTTTATTTACTTAATTACTTACTGTTTTGTACCCTTAACAAGCATAAACTCTGGGAAGCTAGAATTGTTTGCAAGATTTCCTACTTTAAGGAAAAGGTCTTCAGATAGTTCCCAAAATACAGGACTGACTGTAAAACTAAACGCCCCAAAGGCCGGCGAGGTGGTGCATACCTTTAACCCCAGCACTTGGGAGGCAAAGGCAGGCAGAGTTTGGTGAGTTTGAGGACAGTCTGGTCTACAAAGACAGCCAGGGTTCTGCTACAGAGAGAAACAAAAGACATGCTCTGAGGGTCGGTCTGTATGGCCTTGCTGAACAAAGGGCTTGAGAACTTTGCCTATGGTATTTCTAACTCATTGGCCCTCAGTTTCTTCATCAAAATAGAAAGGTAACTGAGTAGAGAGGGAGAAGCAGACAGTTCAATTGGAGTTTTCCACTGCATTGGAGGCCAGCTAGGTCTACACAGTGAGAGCCTATCTCAGAACATACATGCACATGCAGAGAGGAAGAAGAGGGAGAGAGGATAGAAAAGGAGAAGCCAGGCATGTGGTATGGCATTCACCATAGTCACTCCATTACTCAAGAGGCCAATGGAGGAGTTGGGGATTTAGCTCAGTGGTAGAGTGCTTGCTTAGCAAGCTCCAGACCCTGGGTTCGGTCCCCAGCTCTGAGGGGGGAAGGGGGGAGGCCACCGGAGAATTGCAGTTTGATGACAACTTTAAGAAACAAGGTGAGAAACTATCTGGATGGAGAGATGGATGATAGACAGACAGACAGACATGATTAAAGAGCATGCCCAGTGGTGAAGAACTTGCTGTACTAGCACAAAGACTAAGTCCCTACCCCAGTCCCCACGTGGACACCAAACAGAGGAGCAGTGTCTGTGGCTGGGGAGGCCGGCCAGGCCAGTTGAAAGGGCAAGCTCCAGGCTGAGGGAAGAATACTATCTCAAGAAATAAGACAGCGAGTGACAAAGAAAGGAAGGCACCCACCACAGGCCTGCATAAGCAGGAAAGAGTGAGCTAAGATTTGTAGCTCAGTGTTTGTCTAATGAGGACCTCAATTTGATTCCCAGCACTGGAAAAACAAAGAAAAAACCAAAAACAAACAAAAAACCGCATGTAATTCTTGGCTATATGAGCCAGCCTGAAATAACTGAGATAGAAAATAAAATAATCAATCGTACGACAGTCCCTCCCTATCTGAAACTGCACACACTACACTTGTTACACATGCTCACACACTCACTTCAATGCATACATGGCTACGAAATTTAATTTATAGATTATACATTGCAAGAGGTTAACAGTAATAAAATATTTGCAACAACAAATGTCGATTTCCAAAGACGTGGAGTTTCCATAGAGTATTTTCAGATAGGAGTTGAGTGTTAGTACCTAAAGCCTCAGAAAGCAGAAGCATAGATGAGCAGGAAGACGGCGCCATTGCAACAGTACGCGGGCGGGTAAGAAGGAAGACTATCGTCCAGCCAATAGCATCTGAGGGGTCTGAGGGAGTAAGTGAACCGGTGAAAAGTGTGCTCAATTCAACTAGACATGCTCCAGTCTTGAGGACTATTCACTGATTCCCGGAACGTTCATTTCTTCTACACAGGGACCAATCTTTTACATCACACAACTCTCCAAGCCTGAAGATGTAGCTCTGAACAAAAAACACTGGGCTCACTTTCTAGCAAGGCACAGAGTGACAGGGGATGGGGAGACTGAGGGAGGAAGACCATGCCTGAAATCCCAGGACTCAGGTGAAAGCAGGAGGGGGAGGATCTGAAGTTCCAGTCGTCCTCAGTTACAGCTGAGGCCACAGTGGCCCACATAAGACCCCATTCTCAACACACACAAACGCACGCGACTCCTGAACAGACAGGCTTCAGTCTGGCCTTCCCTGTGAACCATTAGAAAAGCAGACCCTGAACCTTTGTACAAAGAGTCTCTTAATTTTTTCTCCCACCATAGCATTACCACACAGGATGGTAGACGCTAACAACTGCTTAGTGTGTGAGCCTAGACAGCACGCAGGTCCCAGGAGAAAGCTATGGGCATGTGTGATTCATGCTGGGTCTGTCACCTAGCACCCTTAGCCATCTTCTTCCTGCTTGAGTCCCAAATTTCCAGCAGCAAACAAAGCTTAGAAAGCAGAGCAATTAACACTTACCCCGAACACTCAAAAACAAGTTTCCCATGAACAACTAGAGGCTAACTGGTGATCAAATTAAGGTTGTAATTAAGAAAACAAAAACAAAAGGCTGGGGTTTAGCCCCACTTCAGCAAGGGCTAGTAGATCTCCCATGTGTCCAACAAGGATTAGACCCCGTGTTTAGCTGTGTAGGATGCTCCGCTCCTTCTGAGTCCAGCTCCCAAGAAGACTGAGGCAGGAGACTGGAACGTCAAGGCCAGCCTGGGCAACACTAACACTATCTCAAACAAAAACTCTGGGCATGCAAAAGGCTATAGGAGAAGGCACTGGTGGCCAAACCTGGTGACTGGTGGCATGAGTCCCATGCTCAGGAGTTGAATGGTAAGAAGGAGCCAACTTCTGTTGTCCCCTGATCTCCGCGCCAATAGCATGCCATGAACACCCTGTCCCCCGCAAGTAAAAATTTTAAATTTTCATGTTTAACAAAGATATTTGACAGCTCAAATGTTAAGTACAAAGCTGAAATACTTATTAAGAGTGCCAGTATGCACAGTAGCCACAACCTCTTCCCCTTACAGCATCAAAAGCAAAAAAGGCAGTTTTGATATAACTTTTAAAACATCAACACACAAATTAGATGCCCAGCCCAAAGCACCTATTTTCAGTCTGTTTTCCCAGAAGTTGCTCAATAGCTTCTTCCAAGGAAGGATTCTGACAACACAGCCGTGAGCGTCAGCAGGGGCCATACACTCCAAGTATCTGCAATTAAATGTATGAAAAGCTTTTCTTCCTCTCTTCCTTCTTTTCTTTTTTTTTTGGGGGGGGGCGGGGGGTGTTGTAACAGAATCTTTTACTACTGACATTTATTACCTAGGGAGCAAAGTGCACTGCAACTCCACACAGAAAGAGACATGGACAGTCCTCACCCGCCACAGCTGAGTAAATACAGCTCTAACTTACCAGAACTTAATCTCTGGAGCTTGAACCAAGGGAAAGGAAGTCAGAGCTGCCCAGCACTAAGTTAGACAGCACAAAGACACCTGCTAGCCAAGGAGAACATAGCAGTTTACTTTAAATTATAGCTGGAGTCAGGCCTGCCTGTGGCTCATGTGTAAGGCAAAGACTACTGTGAGTTTGATGCCAGCCTAGACTACTTACTGAGTTCTAGGCTATCCTGGTTGTTAAGTGTAAGTAAGATCCAATCCCAAGCACACACTTACACACACGCACCCCACTTGTTAGAAGATAAACTACCAAAAATTATTTTGACCTCATGTGCGTGTCATAAGTCATACTATTGTCTGTTATTATTCACTTGCAATTTATTCCTCACTACAAAGCATCCACAGAGGCAGAGACTGTGTCCTGTGTCACAGCACACTGACAGGAGAGCAGCTAAGTCTGCTAACTGATGAAAGCAGACTAGCCCGTGGTAGATCCTTGTGAGTTATTATGCTGGCAAAATCCCAATTATTGTATGCTTAACTTAGGTGATATTTCAGCAAGCATAACTGGCAATTATATGAGGAATTTAAAAGTACAGTCTTTGTTACTCATAAAAGTGACATGACTTAGTACCAAAACAAGGCACACTCACAGGACGTGACGTCGGAGGAAAGGTACTTCCCTCCTGCAGCCATTCTCTGGTGCTTCTACTAGGGAAAGGAAGCTGGTACACAGTTCTCTTTGCACCTTCTGCCGTCCTCATGTGCCACACTCATTACTGCGTGACATGGCACAAGAGGATACAGAGGAAAGACCATGGGACTTGCACACAGGCTCACCTGGGAGAGCACAAAACACCATCCAGCCGTTCAGATTAGGTTAGTTGCTCCTCCAGTTTAAGTATCTGGTTTGCAGATTCATCAAAACGAAGAGGCAAAAACTACCCCTTTCTCTTTTAAAAACACGCATGGAGGGCGTATAAACACAAATAAGTAAATAAATGTAATAAAGATACCAACTCTAAGCATACAGTTTTATCTGTTGCCAAGGTTTCCTCCTGTGATAAAAAAAGGCATCTGCGGCCCTTCCCGAAGCAGAATTTAATTTACACACAGACATGTACATCAGCATACTTTGAGACCAATGGCACTCTGTGTTGGCCTCACTAATTCCTAGAAGTACCTTGAGTTCCTAAGGTACTTCTGCCCTAAAATACCAAGATTTCAATGAGGACTCGCCCCACATCTACTGACAATACAAGAGGCACAATTACAGAGTTTAGTTACAGAATGGCTCAATCTTAGTAAGTCAGCTCTACTCAGATGTGTCCACATCCTAGGATTAAGGTCAGCAATTTGCACATTGGTATATAGCCTAGCAAATTCTTTACCTTTCAAAGCTTCTGAAGAATACTGTAAAAATATTCTTTTAGGCTCTGTCCAAAGCAACATGTTCATAGAGCTCTGCCTCAAGATTTTCAATTTAATCTCGACTCTTAAAGAGACAGAGGGAGGTAGATCTTTGAATTCTAGGCCAGCCTAGTCCACAAAGCAAGTTCCAGAACAGCCAGGGCTACACAGAGAAACAGTCTCAAAAAAAATTATTTCCACCAGAAAGACACGAGACTAAAGTTCCCAGCTGTCGTGTAAGAGGCACATGGTCTCCTAGCTCTTTGGCCAGTTGATCATGCTGGAACGGATACTTGGCATACTGAACAACCATAAAAATCTAACCCTCTCCCATCTCTCCTCTGCTTCGCCTTGTGAGCCCTGGTTCACACATTCTTCAGAGATTATCTAATTTCAAGGCACAAAAAAAATGTCCCTTTAGTGTATGTGACTGGGAGATGAAGCCAACTACTTCAATCATCTTTTATTTTAAACCCAAATGCCATCATGAAACCACTATCAGTCACGTGAGGTTTTCTGAAGGGAGTTTTAGAGAAGTCAGTTCCAAGCTGAACTAGAGAGCAAGGACTGGAATCACAAACTGGAAAGACAAACAGGAGTGTCACAGAACTGTCCGTACCAACTGACCCCCAAAGAAGGCTGAGACGGTACTCGAGACCATTTAGGAACTTCTGTTTATTAGTGCCTCCTTCACAGGCCTTCACAGCAGAGGTGAGACACCAGGATACGAGGCACCTGCGCAGTGCTGTCCTGGAAGAGCAGCATCACCGAGCCTTGCACGGTAAAGTTACTGGAGTGCCCATGTGTTTTATATTCTAGTAAGAATGAAGAAATGCGGGTTGGGATTTAGCTCAGTGGTAGGCTTGCCTAGCTAAGCGCAAGGCCCTGGGTTGGTCCCCAGCTCTGAGGGGAAAAAAAAAAAAAAAAAAGAAAAAAAAAAAAAGGGCTGGAGAGATGGCTCAGTGGTTAAGAGCACCCGACTGCTCTTCCAGAGGTCATGAGTTCAATTCCCAGCAACCACATGGTGGCTCACAACCATCTGTAAAGAGATCCGATGCCCTCTTCTGGTGTGTCTGAAGACAGCTACAGTGTACTTATATATAATAAAATGAATAAATCTTTAAAAAAAAAAAAAAAAAAAAAAAAAAAAAAAAAAAAAAGAATGAAGAAATGAAAGGGGGAAGGGTGTAAAGAAACAAAGCCAAAAGCAGGAGAATGATAAAATGAGTTTGAAACGCCTATGTAAAACCAGAACTCCCTCTTAAAAAGGAGCACACACACAAACATCAATATGCAGGTCAAACTGTTGCAGGTCAACCACTGGCCTGTCCTGGTTGGGTTTTAAAGTTACCTTTCTCAGGCAGCAGAAAAAGGAGGTCTGGTAGTAGTACACTTGTTTCCTAAGGAAAGGACCAAAAGCCACTGGTTCTCCACATGGTTTAACTAACCATTTCCGAAGCTCTCATTACACTGCCAGGCGCCATCTCGAACAGTGAGAGCCCACACAACTGGAGACAGGTCTTAGCGCAGGTGCACACTCCCAGACAGGACTTCAGTGATGGGGTAACCTGCAGGATTCTACTCTGCTAGGACTTCGAAAGGGCACAAGGGAAAAAAACCTAGGCCAGTCACTGAAAAGTTTAGGCATGGAGAGGGAAAGATAGAAAGATTATCACAATGCTCAGAAAATTCTCAGATAAGGCGGCAGGATCTGAGATCAGAGGGCAGAAGAAACACATTTAGCATTACAATACTGGGATCTTTTTTTTTTTTTTTTTTTTTTTGGAGCTGAGGACGAACCCAGGGCCTTGTGCTTGCTAGGCAAGTGCTCTACCACTGAGCTAAATTTAAATTCCCAACCCCCTGGGATCTTTTTTGACACAGTCTTATGCAGCTGAGGCTGAATTTGAACCCTTAATCCTCCATCTCCCAAGCACTAGGATGAGGTGTACACTACACTGATCCTGTCTGGAGACTCTCCGACATATCCCAGGACAGATAGACCACTCTCATGTCACCCCACTGCACAACCTGAAAGGAAACCAGCAAGAGGCCATTCTCAATGACAGAGTGTGGGTCACCCCACTAGAGCTTATCCTCACTGCACAGTACATACCCCATCTGTTGTGTACACAGGCAAAATGTTTGGAAAACCCTGACAGGCCCATGCTGAAAGCCTAGCCCCTAAAGGAATGATTTTAGAAAGTGGGGTCCTAGGCAATGTTGAGTTTAGTCTAGATCACAGCACAAGGCCTCCATACCAGGATTAGTACTCTTTAATGGCATGTAAGGCACTAGTGAGAAGATGTTAAAACCAGAAGCAATCGATGTCACCTAGAATCTAATCTGGTGACATCTTAACCTTGTACTTCCACAGTCCAGAACTATGACAAATAAATGATCTGCTGCTTAAGCTGCACAATCTCCGAGGTTCTGTTATGTAGCTACCTATGGGAGCTAACACAAGTTCAAGCACTTTTACAACCTTTTCTCTATCCAGTAATGCTCTCACGGAAGGAAGAAGACAGAGATCGGAAACACCCATCTACAGTATAATTAGAAGCACCTCAGGCAATGTGGAGCTGCCCCGCAGCCCAGTTGCGTGACAATGCAGAGTTCAGTACTTCTCAATCTGAGTGTCCCTCAGGACACTCTGAAGGTGGACCACTGAGTTCTGGGTTCGGGGTTTCAATTTCTAAACAAGGCCACCCATAGTCTCTCAAACTAGGCCAAAATTCAGGTTTTTCAGGCAGATTTGGTGACATGGCCCTCAAGGCTGACACAGGGCCACTACAAATTCAAGGGCAGCCAGGGCTACATAACGAGATTCTGGCTCAAGAAAAGAAGACTGGGGCTGGAGAGATGGCTCAGTGGTTAAGAGCACCCGACTACTCTTCCAGAGGTCCTGAGTTCAATTCCCAGCAACCACATGGTGGCTCACAACCATCTGTAATGGGATCTGATGCCCTCTTCTGGTGTATCTGAGGACAGTTACAGTGTACTCATATACTTTAAATAAATAAATCTTTAAAAAAAAGAAAAAGAAAAAAGCAAAGAAGGCTGCCTGCCAGGAAGAGGGCTCAGCAAGGGAGCTGCTGGCCATGCAGGCCCACCGACAGTTTGACCCCTGGTCCAGTACAGAGGAACAGGTCCACAAGGATGGCCTCTGTGCTCTCTGACCTCCACGTGCAGCATCACACTTCTGCACCCGTACACACATAGTAAAAGAAAAATGTCCACAGCCGTTAGTACTTTTTGTAGTATGTATTATAACGCTCAAAACAGGGGTTTCCCTATCACATAGTCTAGAATACAAGGTAAGAAAAATAGCTGATGTAAGGTCCACAGCCTAAAGGAAATGTAAAACTACTTCAGAGCTGACGCTCCTGTCAAACTCTTTCTGTGACACTTAACTTTATCCAGGCAGCAAAGTAATAGAGTAACACCCTGCTCTCCAACTGAGTTTCTGAAAAGTAATTACTCTGTAAATATTTTCATAATGCAAGTCGCTCAGACACAGGTTACTCTATCTTGGTAAGAACCTGCGCCCACCCATAGTCGCAAAGGTCTCCTGATTAACGGGGCTCGAAGGACCAAGTTCCGCCTGGTCTCTTCCCAGGAATTACAAGGCAGCAGTGAATCGTGAGCCATTCATGAGAAACTTAGAATGATAGAACCTTATATGGAAGAAATGGCCAGGGCCACCAGCCAGGCAGGTGTCACCGTAGTTCACAGCAGGGCTGGAGAGACACTGCTCAGCAAGTATGAGTAGCCCTGATGTTCTGGGAAACGCCATGTTCCTTTGGTTCCCAAGACCCATACCAGGCAGCTCACAAGTCTGACTCCGCTCCAGAGAATCCCAAACCTCTTTTGGCCTCGACAGGTGCTGCACACGGCGGACACTCAACACACAGACAAGTAAGTAAAAATAACATTTAAGTTCTAGGTAATTACAAAAATAATGTACTAAATCATCCTGATTCTTATGTGATCTATTTTCGAGACTCAAAATCGGTTTTTTAGCAAGGAATGGATCAGTTCTTGCCTGGCATCAAGAGAGCCTAGATTTAATTCTTTATACCTTAAATGAATAAGAAACCTATGGCTCTGACAAACTTCCAACCTAACCATAAACTAACAACTACCGTAAAGGATGGTTTACAATTCTATACTAGTAACTGGAAGCCAAGAAGAACAGAATCCTCCCCTCTCGGGATTCTGAAGAGTGAATGAGGAAATTCATGTAAGATTCACATATAATGCTTGCATAGCACAAAGTAGGCCACAGTGAAGGTAGGTAGCTATCACGAACACACTTCAGCAGGATGCTACTTCAAAGTCAAGGTCTTAGTACAGACGCCTGCCCCTGAGCAATGTTTGGAGAAATTGTTCCCTAAGTCCATTATGATATAGGTTTTTTTGTTTTGTTTGACAGCCTAGATTCCTAAACAGATACTGAACTTGGAAAACAACAACATCAGTTATCTGAACTGGATGACAAAGAGTCTGAGGCTGGACTAAAGTGGGACCAGCCCGTGAGTTCCACAACCTCAGGGTCAGAGCAGAAGGCTGCCCAAAGATAAAAGGACAAAGCCACCTGTGTTTGTCAGCAAAGACACAATAAACACAGCAAGTAACCACAGCATTTCTGCCTAGGTGACCTGTTTTCTAAGGACAGAAGCAAGCCATGAGGTCCACTCCACTTCCAGGGAAATCACTCCGTAGAACCTCTAAAAGGATGTACCCCAAACATTACAGTCTTTAGTCCTCTACCACATAGCCGAATTCATACTGTGTTCTTAAAGTCAAAGTGCACTACTTTTGAGTCAGCTGAGGCAGGTTCAAATGCACCCTTGAGCCGAGGGCTCAGCACGCAGGCAGTAAGCAAGAAAAAGCGGAGACAAAACAAACCAAGGCATCCAACAGGTGTTTTTTTAAAATAACCATTTAAATAAATATCACACCGACCCTCACACTTCCCCCCCCACTCCCCTCCTTCTCACTTCCCCCACACACACCCCCCCACATTCCCCACACCACACTGGTGCTGTGTCTTGGGAGTGGTCAAGGGGGGTCCTTTTAACTGAAATAAACAAGCAAGCTGAAAGCTAACAAGTTTAAGAGTGAAAAAGCAAATAAAAATCTTGGCTGCTGGTGATAAGCAGAAAAATCACGACTGTGCCAATGCCAAGGGAAAAGGAAATCTAAGATCAAACACTGCAGACTTGGGATCTAGAAGCAACAAAGCCGTAAGACAGGTAGGTAGATGGGGGGCAGCACATGGCCCATTTCCCATTATGGGGGTGATGATTCAAGCAAGGCTCTCTGGGTCTGTGGAGTACATATAGTCCTATAGTCAGGTCCCAAAGCCCATTAGTATTAGTATTCAGTAGCAACATAACTTTCTGGAGGATGACAAAAATCTGCCCTGGATTACTGGGTGATTTCTAACATGCACCATAACCAACACTTAGGTCAACATTTAGGGAAGGAATTCCCACTGCAGCTGGCTGCAACACCGCATTCTTGGCATCAGGCTTCTTCCCATTGCAGTCCACTCTTACAACCTGCAGAAGTCACTGGGAAATACTCAAACCTGTCCCAAAGACACTCTTCTGATAGGTACAAGTGACAGACAAAACCTCCCTCAGATCTATCTCCGCCTTCAATGCAATATAACAAACACACACCTTCCCTCCATTTAACTACCCGCTGAATAGTTAAAACTATTGACTCAGTGTGTCTACCCTAACTTGACTCCTCTAAACTAACTGTGGGACTAAGGCTCAGTAACATGAGTGGGTCTGGAGGTGAGTCCTCAAAACCCTCACAGCAGTTCACAACTACCTGCAACTGCAGTACAGGAGAGCCCAGGGCCCTCCTCTGAACTCAGCGGCCCGTGCATGCATGTGGCCCATGTGCACACTCAGACACATACATAGCTGAAGATCAGATACCGTGTAGCATTAAGGAGTTCAACTCCAGGTCCTGCACGCCTACTACCCAGGACAGATACACTATGACACGTTCACTTTACCAAAATGCAAACAATCCAAGGCAAGAAAGTTTGAGGAGATCTGACTTGGGAGACTTCTTTGGTTGGTTGGTTGGTTTTGGGACAGGGTTTCTCTTTGTAGCCCTGGATGTCCTGGAACTCACTCTGAAAACCAGGCTGGCCTCAAACTCAGAAATCCACCTGCGGGGTTGGGGATTTAGCTCAGTGGTAGAGCGCTTGCCTAGGAAGCGCAAGGCCCTGGGTTCGGTCCCCAGCTCCGGAAAAAAAAAAAAAAAGAACAAAAAAAAAAAAAAAAAAAAAGGGGGTCAAGGGGAAAAAAAACGGAAAAAAAGAAGAAAAAATAACAATTTTTGCAAATGATAAAAAAGTATATTTAAGTGAACCCAAAAATACAAACAAATAACTACAAAAACTAATAAACAACTAAAACAAAATAACACAAAAAAAAATTAAATCAAATAAATAAAAAAACACAGTAAAAAAAAAAAAAAAAAAGACAAGTCTGACCTGCATTCACCACCTCCCAACTCTCCATGCACTCTAAGAAGGTAGGCGGAAAGAGGTACTATACGCGTGCGCACGCGCGCGCACGCACACACACACACACACACACACACACACACACACACACACACAGAGAGACAGAGAGAGACAGAGACAGAGAGGCAGAGAATCCAAACTTCCATACTGGTGCAATATAACCCCTACCCACTTCCAGGAGGAAGCATTTTTCTGTCAGAAGTGGCTTGACCGTTGGCCACACAATTCACACTTGGGTATTAAGCACCCAAGGATGGCCCTTCACAAGTGCCAGGTTTAAACTCAAAGACCAGAAGGTGAGAAAAATCACAACCACTGCATCTCAGAGGCTCCATAAGGAGTAAGTGTATCTATAGCCTTGAGCTTCTTGGCCATGGTCAATCTAATAAACTGTATTAAAGCCACGTCTCTAAAGCGACTGACTAAGCAAACTGCATATATGCAGTCTTACCCGAGCCAAGCAGTCTAGGGTCTACAGCAACTCAGCTTGAGCACAACTGCAGCCCTTCAGAAATAAATAACAGCAGGATAAGCACTGTTACTGGCCAGGAACCAGAGAAATGGCTCAGTGGTTTAGAGAGCTTCCTGTTCTTCCAGAGGACCTGAGTTCCGTTCCCAGCACCCACACTGGCTGGCTTACAACCATCTTTAATTCTTTTTTTTTTTTTTTGGTTCTATTTTTCAGAGCTGGGGACCGAACCCAGGGCCTTGCGCTTCCTAGGCAAGCGCTCTACCACTGAGCTAAATCCCCAACCCTCTATCTTTAATTCTTAACTCCAAGGGATTATATTTCCTCTCTGGCACCTGAACACATGTGACATTCACTCACACCAATGATTTGCAAAGAAAATTCAGCTAACTCTAACAACACTGTCCAGATTTACCAATCAAAACTGAACTACAACCACCACAGGGCTATCCTGAATATACAACTCCAAAGGTGACAAGCCCTTTCAAATGCAGAAATTAGTATTATCCACAAACTGGTCTGAAACTTAGCAGATTCCAACACAGCCAGAAAAACCAGCAAGCCTATCCAGCCATTCTTTTTCAGGAATTTTATGGGTAGTATACGATCTGTAACACTAAAGTAAAGCGGAAGTCCAGAAATGACAATACCATTTGGATTCAGCCAAGCCATGAAATTAGCAATCATCATGACCAAAGGGCAAGTTAATATTTTAATCTTTTTCTCTTTTAAAATATTTAGCTTGTTGGATGCTCCCCATCTAAACAGTTCTCCCTCTCTACGTCTGCTCAGCTCTGACTATCCCTCACTCCTGACTCCCTTCAGCCTGTATACTTTTTCCCCTAAGAAAGGGTTTCTCTGGCAGCCTTGGCCATCCTAGAACTAGCTCTGTAGAGCAAGCTGGCCTCTCAAACTCACACAGCTCCACCTGCTTCTGCCTCCTGAGTGCTAGGACTAAGGGTGTGTGCCACCCCCTGGCTCTAGCCGACTGACTGACCTGGTATACACCCACAGCAAAGCACTGTGCCAAGTATTCTGGATGCATACGCACAGCCCAAGAGAACTCAATCCCTTTACAGCAGATGCTGCCTCATCTTTTCTAGGGAGTGAATGGACATGAAACGGTCTTCTATGTACGACAGGCTGGCTTGAACTTGAAGCAGTTCTCCTGCCTCAAGCCGTCTAAATAGCAAACCCCAAGTGCTGAGACTACAGGCACATGCCTTCATACCTGGCTGTCTCTCTCTACCTTCTAAATCCTTTCCTAGTACCTCGTCAGCATGAAGTATTTAGGCCCATCCTCACCCCCACTGCAGTCTCCAGATCTTCTGATGTGGCGATTATGCTCTCAGCAACAGGACTGCAGCTCTCACAGCCTTAGCAATACTGGACGGTCAAAGTCAGTGCCGTCCCAAGTCCCTTTCTAATTACTTTTGCTTTAAAAGCTGATGGCCTCTCTAAGAGCTGAACCTACCAAAAATTAGTCATGGCCATAATTACATTCATAATCCCTGCATTATGTAAAGTAAATCAAATAGACCCTCTCAGAACACTATCTTTAAAACAAAACTAAACGAAAAAACAACAGAAACACCTTTTTGTGATATAACTGATGACAGTCTGGATTTAGTTCCTAATTTTGGGGGGTGGGGCAGTGGGAAGTAGTGGTAAGATAGGGTCTCACTGTGTAGCCTTGGCTGACCTTAAAGGCAGAGATCCACCTGCCTCTGCCTTCCAGATCTGGAATTATAGGTGTGGGACACTATACCCAGCTCCCTGGGTTTAGTCTTAAAAGACAATGACAAGATTTTCTACCAAATCAGGTTCTTCTCCATAAAAAGAAAGTTATCACTGAAGGATCAGATCCAGAAATATTAATATAAAGTGGAAATTTCTAAACTCTACCCAGGTAACCTTGAAATAGGATCTTGTCAGCTGAGTGACCCAGAACTGGGCAGATGAGAAGACTTTTAGCATGTGCATTACTGAGCAGCCCTGTAAAAGCTGTCTAAGCAGGCCTGGCGCTTGAGAGAGGAGGTTTATCATACACAGATGAACAAGAGAAGGAGGGGACAGAGAACCTTCGGTGTCTTCCTCCTTTCTGGTATTCCAGAGATGTAAATCCACTCCAAGACCTCATGCCAAAACTACAAATCCTTCTGCAAAGTACAAGGCTGTAACTCGGTCTCCTAAGCCACCCTTCTGAACACTGAACTTACTTCACTACAGAAACTCAAGGCGCTCTTTCCAAACTTCTCTAGGCTTCTCTATGGAACTGCAACTGACTTTTAACAAAGTTTCATGTCTTCCTTGGTAGTTCTTTCGGATGCTCTCCAAAGCTCTCTGACCTGCACGCCCTACACACGTGCTGTACTCACTACCTTGTTCTCTCTCCCCTTTAGGGGTTACTTTATTGTACCTTGTGAGGTGCCTAGCATTATCTTTGCCTGGAAAAATGTTTATTAACTTGCCCGTCAAACATTCTATAGAGCCGTTTCCATCTTAGAACAGAAACCTCCTGGGTACACATTGACAGCTCAGCAAGTATTTACACAAAGCTCTGAAACATTCGGTTCCTTCCGAGGAAGAAGCTGCTGTGTCAAGCAGAGAATTATCAAACAGTTTCTTCTACCTTTATTCCTCCTCTGCAGAGGCAAGCTTCCCTCCAGCACAGCTCCAATATGCAGAAATTACACTTCTAAACTACTAAAAGAAGAAAAACATGAAAAATTCAGGTGTGCTGGGGTAGGGTGGGGTAGGGGAGACACCCACTCCCAACACTACAGCAAGCCATACTATGCCGTTCTTTAAAGCATGGTAGGAGGAAGACTACCTAAAGAATTTCCTGTCTAACACTTGGTCTTTCCTGTTCCAGGCTCACAACTTTTGTTTCTCTCAGCAAACTTACAGGGCAAGTCCAGGCATTCAGATTACAACCAACCGCCCAAACCAGACCTAGACCTGCCCAAACACCGGAGTCTCAGAGCTAAATGCTACCTCTCTCTCCACCTCCCTAACCACCCGCTCCTGCCTCAAAGCAGTATGCTGATGTTAAATTGTATCAATACCTACTTCCTGTCCCTCCTCAGTAGCAAGCCTTCTGGGGACCCCACAGCAACTCTTTCCAAGTCTGACTGAATGAAGAAACCTAGTACCTTCACCGTCTGGACCTCCAACAGATGAACTACCAACCAACAGATCTGACAGGTTTTTGAGACTATTTTTTATATGCCATATTCAACTTCTCCAAGCTTGTCCCTGCAAATGCCAGGAAACAACTTTGGGTTCCTTAGGCCTAGGGGAAGAAAGATAGCTTTAAAACACCTCTGAAATTCCTACCAAACCCAGTAAGATTAAGAGTTTGAAAACCAATCTGAGCAACACAGAGTAGGACTACATCTCAAACACACTCAAACACACACACACACACACACACACACACACACACACACGCAAGGCAGGTGGGTGAGGGGGCTACTTAAAAGATTATTTGGTCCATCCACTTCCTTTAACCGAAAATGTAAATGACTCGCCCTGGGTCAGGTTCACATGGAACCCAGGCCTGCCTGCCTCCCTCCTGAGTGCAAGCTCCGACCTTCAGCACTAGGCAGCATGAAACTCGGTGTGCAACTGAAGACCAATCGAAAATTAAAAAATAAAATAAATAAAAGAAGGGATTTAGGATCTCTTCCAAAGGCCAAGGAAGCACAGTTTACTGGAAGCACTGGAGGATACTATTCAGTTATCAATTTATTCTGTATACTTCACTGGTTTGTTTTGATTCAGGGTCTCGCTTTGTAGCTCTGGCTCTCTCAAAAATCAGGACATCTTCATGCTTCTTCGGCCTCCCGAACTGGGATTACAAGTATGTGCCACCATACTTTTTCCCCTTTGATACAGGTAGTCCGGGCTGGCCTGGGATTCACTATGTAACGTAGGTTAGCCTTAGATATATGGTCTTCCTGCCTCAGCCTGGTGAATACAGGAGTCCAGGTGTCAATCCTCATCCCTTGCTTAAATACCACACTGTAAACATCTGCGCACTGCCCTGCTTCCAAAACGTAAAGGATTTTAAGCAAATCAATATAATCAACAGGAAAGGGCCCGGCCCATTACCTCTGCTAGCCTACTCTCACACTTAAAAAAGTTCAGCAACTGCTGTGAAAGCCTACTGTAGCGGACAGCACACCAGTGCAACTGATCCAACATATGAAGGCTATAGCAGGCTCTGCTCATCAGTTTATAACATGGAGGGTTATGAACTGCAACTAAAAAAGTCCTTCTAGAGATAAGTCAGTCCTGAAGAAGTCAACCTTGTGTTGTGGCCCCCTCCCTTCTCGCACCAAGACCCCACCCCCATCACACACCGCCATGGACAGTAGTCACATAGATAAAGTATGCACAGCGGCACTGTCAGTGTGGCTTTTTCCTGGCCCTTCTAGGTTGAGGGAACTCCAACTGTTCTGTAGTCCAGCCAGCCCAGAGTCCCTGCCAGCAGGCAGCCAGGCATCCTGACAACAGAAGTCCTGCATCTGTTTCCCAGGGGTCTGGGGTCTCAGCTGGTGTGCACAGTAGAAACAATCCAGAACGCCTCACTGCAGCTTCGCCTTGGTTTTGTAAAGGGGTCTCTGTGGCTCAAGCTGGCCTCAAACTTCGGTTCCTTCGCCCTCCACCTCGCACACATACACACACTCTCACTAGGCTGTATTATGCATTTTCACTATGATAAACTAGTATTACTCTCAAGGTGTTCCTGTTAAAAGTGACCCACGGGAAAAGCTTCACGTAAACCATGCATACGGGTGTCCTAAAACCGGGTCATCGCCCCACCCAAGCCCTTGAACCATGCTACTGGGGATGAAGGGATGAAGGATCACTTCACTGTGAATGTCCTAGTTCCTATGAAACACACTACTCTTTTATTTCATAAAAACAAAGTCACATATCATCATCCTGCCTAATCATCCACTGGAAGAAAAACATTCCTTTTGTTGTTTTGTTTTGAGACTGGGTCTCACTATGCAGCTCTGGCCTGCCTAGAACTCACTCTGTAGACCAGGTTGGCCTAGAATTCAAGAGTTCCACCTGCCTCTGCCTCCCAAGAGTTACCACACCCAGCCCTAAAAAGAAAAAGAAACAAACAAACAAACAAACAAAAGGACTCTTCCATCTCTGCCTGGGTTGAGGCAAGAGGAAACCTTGCTTATTACCTGGGAACTAGGGCTATAGCTCCACTGGCGAGTGCTTACCCAGCATCTGTGAAACTCCAGGTTCAACTCCCCAGGATTACATAAAATCCCTGGCCTAGGGCTGGACAGACTCCACTGAGTACTGGTGAGAGCACTTACTGCTCTTGCAGAGGACCTGGGTTCCTTCAGTTCCCAGCACCCACATCAGGTGACTCACAAGAGCCAGTAACTGTTTCAGGGAATCAGACACCTTCTGGCCACTTCTGTCACCTGCACACATCTGGTGCACACAAACTCAGGTAGGTACAAACACATTCACATCAATCTTAAAAACCTACAAAACCAAACAGGCCTGGTAAAGCATACATACACAGATTCCAAAACTTCAGGGGTGGATGCAGAAGGAACGAGAGTTCAAAGTTATCCTTGAGTTCAAAACCAGCCTCACACTTCAAAAGGTGTGACAGGTTTATCCTTAAGTAGCAAGAGAATCCCAGAGCAAAGTCTATTTCCCTACATCCCTAGGGGCTACAGACTACTGACACCTGGACTGCTATAGGTACCTGAATCTTACAAAAACTAAAGTTGTACTATTTCCTCCACAAGTTACTACTCTCCAGCTCATTCCCTTCACCTCAGAACTGAGGTGAAATGGAATAAGATTCTATTTTGTGAGTGCTGGAGCTTGGTGACACCCTACACACACATGCACAAAGTCATACAATAGCAGCACAATGAGGGTTCTAAACAAGCACTCAACCCACATTCTCATGTTCCCTAGACAAAACACATGGCCAGTACCTAGACACATAGTGGATGGACAATTATTTAAAGACCAAGACCAAAAATTACTGTATCCCAAAAGTTAATTAAGAAATAAACAAAACATGGCTCTTGCCTGTAATCCTACTATTCGGGAGGCAGAGACAGCTACATATACACTCTAAGTCCCAGAATGTCCTAGGGTAGGAGACCCTGACTCAAAACAAACAATTATTTCCTCTAATAACAGTTCAAGAAAGAAAAATTTCTTAGTCAAAACCAAACAAAAGCAAGAGAAGGCAGATCTGCACAACAGGATGGCTAGGGGTGTGCGCTCACTGTCGTCTAAGCCAGAGCCTACCCCAGGTGCTATCTGCCCGGTCTCGCACAGGTTCTCACACAGGTGACGAACATCAGGGGAAGACGAAGCCTCACAGCAGAGCTGCCTTACATGACTATTCTCAAAGTTCCCAGCTCTACACAAGAATACAAAAGTAGGTGGAGGAGGACACGGAAGGGACACAGGATTGAGATCGAAGCAAAGGTACCACTCTTGGGGATGGAAACCTGAGGGGGCTTCTCCCCTCCTTGAACAGATGACTCCAGAGGGGACCAGATATTCCTGGGGAAAGCACCCAGGGAAAGCAAAGGAAAACAAAACAAAATGTATAAAAAGGCACCGAAAAGAGGCAGCCATGTGTCACTACTGTGGGTCACCTTTACACCTTAGAAGACAGAAGGGAGAAAGTTATACAACTTAAAATATAAAGAAAAATGTTGGCAAGTCTCTATTTTAAAGCTCTAAAGTAACTGACGACAAAACAAATATTCCAGAAACAAGTCAGAAATATCCTAAACCCAGCCCTTAGGAGAAAATCTCTCCCTAGACCACAAGGCCATCAGCATCTCCTTCAATTGAGCTGTTCTCCCAAAGTTCAATTAACAAAAGGAAGTGTTCACAAGATTCAACATGTAAACAAAGAGACAAGCCTTGCAGGACTCTTGAACCCACTATCAAATTGTCAGAAGGCTCCCAGCTCTCAGCAAAATATTAACAAAAATCATCTTCTCCCCCTACAGATCTCACATTTGCCTTTTAATTAAAAAAAAAAAAGCCAATAAAATAATTTCAGTTCTGTAGCTGAACACAGTGTCAAAAACTACTCGAGACAAATGTATCTTCAGAGCCATCAAAGAACTCATTTATACCATCAGGAAAGTCACAAAACGAAAACAAACAGCAAACCCATTGTAGAGGAAAAACTCAGCTACTGTTCCAGCAACACAGAATCTATTTCAGACTGCATAAAACATAACAAGCAAAATAAATCCAAGGTGCAAGCAAAATGCCATCGCCTCCTCTTTTGTTTCAGGCACAATGTAACAAGGGCAGCCTGTCTGGGACTCTGCTCCTGCTGATACAGTATTGCTGCTTAAACCTCCCTCCTCAAGGTCACAGCCAATTTCAGCTCTGGAATAAAAGGCGGATAGTGGCATCGATGGTTTGGGTTATCACTGGCAGAAAAGCAGAGTGTAAAAGTTTATGAGCTCATCAGGATTGTTGTACCATTACATCAGAGGCAATTATAAATGGCCAAGAGCAGAAGATGGGGAGCCAATCAGATCACAGATAGGATGTCAACCTAAGACCAACTGTCTCCTGGCTTTGACAGAAGGATTTTACCTCCATAATTCAAATCCCAAACCAAAGCAATCTGCACTTACTACTCCAATCACTCAGCTGTTTACCAGCACTTCCAGAGAGAAGCCCAGGCCACTGGGCCGGCGGAGACTAAGGAAAGAGGTGGCCCGGGCGGCCCAGAGCGAACCACAGTCGGCCTCAAGCTGCCTTTAAGCAGGCCCCAGCTCTCCCCTGAGGTCCCCTGAGCCCTAGGGGCCCTCTTTAAAAGCATATATTGGGAACTGCTAGAGGAAGGCAAGGGGACAGAGGAACGGCAGGTGAGCAAGAAAATGTTGCTTCTTTCTCCCGGGTTCCTGACACTGCCTACACCCCTAACCTGAACCCCCAGCACCCCCTCACCCGGGCCTGGCCCTTCCAGGCACACTTTGCTCTGCACCCCCCTGGAGACCCCCAGAGTTCGAAAGGACCAGCGGAGGAGGAGAAACCGGACAGACACCTCTGGAAAAGCCCCACACAAAGGCTGATCGAGGGAAGGAGAGGAAGGCAGACAGGCAGCCATTTTAAGAGAGAAGAGCCAGACAATGGCAGCTCCCCGGCAGTGGGGGCCCAAGCCTGAGGGGAGACCACGGTCGGGGCCTGCTCCCCACAGCCGCCACCCACCCCCCTACCCCGCTCGTCCCAGCCCCCTCCCCACTCAGCTGTGTACCTGAGGGGTCCGGGCGAGCGGCTGCCCCCCGCCGCCGCTGCTCCCGGGGCTCATGGGCGCGTGGTGGCTCCTTTGTTGGGCCCCTCCCGAGGCGGCCGCTGCCGCCGCCGCCGCCGCAGCAGCCCCCCAGCACTGCGAGGCCATGTCCGCCGGGCCCTTGCCCGCGCCCCCGTCCTGGGGCCCGCCGCCGTAGTCACCCCCGGGGTAGCCCTGGTAGCCCCGGGCCGAGCTGGGCGACGTGAGCAGTTGGTTGAGGGTGGGGGTGGCGGTGGGCTGGGGAGTTCCCCCGCCGGCCGCTGAGGGGCCGCCTCCCCCCATGGCCCCGAAGCGCTGCGGAGCGAAGGACGAAGACGACGAGGAGGCAGAGGCGCTGGAGGAGGGAGGCGGCTTGGAGCCGGCGGCCGCCGCGCCGGAGCCCGGAGTGCCACCTCTCGGGGAGCTCAGCGCGTAGGCCTGGGGAGGCGGGGGGTAGGCGCTGCGGTTGGGGTAGTAGGAGTTGTACTGGTGGTTGGGGAAGCCGTGGTCGTGCGAGTTCTGCTGGGGCCCGGCGTAGGGCTCCAGGCCCCCGCCACCGCCGCTCTGCAGCGCTGCCAGGCCAGGGCTTTGTTGTCCGCCATGTTGTTGGTGGAAGACGGCGGCCGCCGCGGCGGCGACGGCAGACGGGCTCCGGCCGTAGGGTTGCCCGAAGCCGTAGGCTGGGGGCGGCAGGGCGGCCGCGGCTGAGTGAGGAGGCGCCCCCACCCCGTCGCTGCTGCCGCCGCCGCCGCCGGGCGGCTCCGTGAGGTTATTGTTCAGGGCGGGCCTAGGGCCCGCGTTCCCGTTCGAGTTCTTCAGGTCCGGCTCCGCGCCGGGCCCGCCGCCGCTGCCGGCTCCGCCGCCGCCGCCACCCCCATTGCTCTCGGCCCCGTCCTGCAGCTCCTTTCCCAGCGGCTGCGGCGGCCCCACAGCGGGGCCCTCGCTTTCCTGCCCGGCGGCTGCCTTCATTTCCCCGCGCTCGGCCGCTGCCGCCGCCGCCTCGCCCCCCGCCTCCTCCCGCTGTTGCTCGGCTTTCTTCAGCTCCGAGGGCGGCGGCGGCGGGTTGCCCAGGCTGCTGGCGGCGGCGGGGGCGACCTGCGCGGCCATGATCCCCGCTGTCTCGTCCGCGGAGAGACCCGGCCCTGTCTTCGTCTTCTCCCCCCTCCCACCCCGCCCCGGGGCCGAGTCCCCCGGGCTGCCCTCCCCACCCGCCCGGGCGGGCCTCGCGGGGCTCCGCTGCTGCGCTGCGCTCGCTCCTCTCCCCCCCGCCCCGCCGGCTCAGGCTCCGGGCTGGCGGCGGAGGAGGAGGAGGAGGCGGCGGCGGCAGCCGAGGCGCCGGCGGCTCAGCTGCTCCCGGCTCTGTCGGCTCGGGACCCGGCTCTCCCGGCTCATTCCCCCCAAGCCCTTGCCTGGGAATGAGGGGGGCGGTGGAGGCTCCGCTCCCCAGGGCCTGGCCCGCTGTGACTCTCCGCTTTCTGCTGCCGGAGAAAGGAGGAGGAGGGAGGGAGGGAGGCGAGGGGAGGGGCAGGGAAAGGAGGGAGGGAGCGGGGGAGGGGGACCCAGGACGGGCGGGGCTGGAGGGCGCGCGGCGGCGGACGGGGCGCCGGGAGGCAGAGTGGGAGCGCTGCTCCGGCGGGCGCCCTGCCTCGCCTCCCGGCCGCGGCTCAGGCCGAGGCTGCTGCGCGGCGGCGGCGGCGGGCGAGCAGAGCGAGCGGGCGGGCGGGCAGCGGGACTGAGCAGCTAGAGCGCCCCACTCTCCTCCGAGTCCCCCTCACTCCGACACGAGGCTCAGCACTGCCATTTTACCCAGCGCCGTCGCGGCCGCCTGAAAAACCCGGAGTGGAGCGCGGAGCGGGCGCAGGCCGTGGAATGGACTCGCTCCCTTCCCCTCACAAAGGAGGAGGGGAGAGAACGAGCCGCGGCGGCGGCAAGCCCTCAGCCTCTTTCGCTCGGCAGCGCCGCCGCTGAAGGCTTCGGGGAAAACCCGGCCCGGAGCCCGCGCCTCCGGAGCCTGCGCCGCCTCTCTCGCGGCGTTCCCATCCTGGCCTGTCCCCTCCTGGCCGCTCTGAAGGGAGCGGGCCGCGTGAACTTTACCCGCGCCTGCAAAATTGGCCTGAGCCCGAAACCGCGGCCGCGGCGGCCGGGACCTGACCCCCTGGCACAGGGCCTGGTCTCTTGGCTGCGACTTAGCACCTCCGCAGCACTTTTCTTCTTCAAAGCCTTTTGCAGACCTGCTCTTGAGACCCAGCTGAGTGAGCCCTGCTTTTTGCCCCCTTTGGCTAGCCCCAAAGGAGGACTGACCATTGTTCAAACTATCGGTTCTCCATGCCCTGCCCTCATTAGCCCTCCCTGACAAGGCCTTGGGGGCATGAGGTCTGGATTATCCCCCATTTTACCAACAGACAGAAGAGAGAGAGGACTGCCCAGGTCACTTAAAGTCAGAGGGCAGAAGAGTGTAGCTATAAAAAGTGAAGTCGCCAAAGCTGCATCTTGTCTACTTAGCCTGAGAAAAGGAGGAAAGGAGAAAAGAGAGGCACTTACGTTGTGAACAAATCCAACAACAGGATCAGTGTCAGGAGGTTTGAAATCGAACGTGGTCATCCCACCACTTCTCTTAAAATGGTGGCTACTGATGCTTTGGGGGCTTACGACAGTCCTCCAGGCAAACCAAGCTCCATTAGCACTTCCTAAGGGAACCTAGCTCACAATGGCCAGTAGCCCCAATCTCCAAAAGTACCTTGGAAGATGTAAACAAGCCCACAGAAAAGGCTCCAGGGACTGGAAGAACCTCAGTGTTCAAAAACCACTGCAAAAGAGGGATGCAGAAAATGGAAACCATTTCCTCTTTAAAGAGAGAAAAAGCAGAGCCTAACAGGTCACACAAAACGGATGCCCCTCAGATCTGCTGTCTCTCCTAAGGTGTAAGACTCCTTGAAGTTTACCAGAGACCCTAAGGCCAGGTTTATCTGAGAAGATCAAGGCATTCACGGAAAAGCTCAGTTATCCAGATCTACAGGCCTTGCCAAACCCCACAGCAGCCTTTTCTTCTCAGTCAGGCTTGGAATGCTCTCACAGGGCAAGCTAGGAAAAACCAGAGGGAATTCCAGCTTCTCTCCAGGACCAAGACCTGGAAAAGCATCAATGACAAAGGCCTCTTTTCCTCCCAGATTTTATAAATGGAGATTTCGGGCCACAGATCATTATTTTAGAACTTGTGGGTTCTGTAGGCCCCTGGAGTTCTGACTATGTCATGGGTCAACATAAATAATTCTGAAAGGCTAAGACATTTCTACTACCCCCAAGAAAAATCAAGGACATCCCATACTACAAACCCTCGTAGTAAACTGCGAATGGAGAGATGGCCAGAGCCTCTCTGCTCTCCCATCCCCCAACCAAGAACCAAACCAACCTGCCAAGACGATGGAACTGGCTGGTATGGACCAGTGCCTCTTTTCATTCACGGTCCTCAGAAACACAACTCTAGTGGTGCATTAGGTCCTAGAAACCAAATTATAGGCTGCCTCATAAACGGAGCTTTGCTATTTAATCAACTGCCTCAGAGCTGCCAAACAGTCCTGAGTCCCGCACACAAATGAGGAATTTTTTACATGCAATTACCCTGCCATTTTCTTCGGAACTGGGGTGTAATGGGAAACCTGGAGCCCAGTGAAAATCTGGAAGCGAGAATGGATTTGTCTTCAAGGAAAGTCCACATGGCCTTCTTCCATGGCCGTGAATATGAAAAGCGCCAAAATCTCTTTCCCTACACGTGGTCACGCTGTTTTGAAAACAGCCACCATTTTAATCTAGCAATGAGGCAAAGTGCATTAAAAATATATCCACCTAGGTCAGGAGAGGTAGTGTGTTTTCCCCTACTTTTCTTTTTTTTTTTTTTTTTTAAGATCTCAAATCCTAGAGTCTTTTCCACTCGAAAGATCTACATTAACCTAACACTGCTGGGCTGAGGAACTTTCTTAGAAACTGGTCCATCCGCTTTCCCCAGGGGCACTGGGAATGAGAAAGGGGGAGGGGAGGAGCGGGCACGTGGCTGGCCCGAGCAGCGAGACCCCGACTCCGGGCCGTGGGTCCTCCCCTCGGTGGGTATTTTTCCCCCACAGCCCCTGCCTTTTCACCCCACACCCAGGCAGCTCAGGAATCCCGGCGCAGATTATAGGGCTAGGACAGCGCTCTCCTCTCGAAAGCGCCTCTGCCACAGGCAGCCTGATGGCAAATATGGACTGAATCGTTGACATGGAAACCGGACTAAAGTCTCGTTCGCTCGCTCTCACAGGAGAGTTCTTATCACCAAGCTCGGCAGGACGGCAGTCGGCAAAAGCGGACTGGATCCGGGACCACGCGGACCGGGTGTCGTTTCTGGGCGCCGGAACTCCGGCGGCAGCCACAGCCAAGGAAAGGGGGCTGGGCTGCCGGCAGCAACCGGCTGAAAATGGCAGAGGATGTGCTCTCATTCTCTCTGGCTGCACAGCGTGCATGGATTGGGCCCGAGAATGAGGGATGAACCTATGAAGATCCCACACAGTCAACTGCAAAATGTGGAAGCTGGGCCTGGAGGCTTTGCTAGAAGAAAGAAACGCTTGCAGGGAGGACAAGCCCTTCCTCCCTCGCAGTTTGCTCACTCTAAATGTCTGAAACACGAAACTCCTCAAACAAACAAAAGGTCGGCCTCGCCTGCCCCGCAGACCTCTTTCCCATACTGGACTCAGGGCAGAACGCTTGCTAGCAAGGGCAGAGGGAGGGTTCTGCTTGCTCCGGGCTGGAGCGTGCGGAGCCGGGCTGTGGCCCCCGCACATTCCCGCCGCGGCGCCGCAGCAGACACCCAGCCGAGCGCTCTCAAGTGCGAACTGGAGCTGCGAGTTTGAGCAAAAGGGCAACTGTGTCAGTTGACGGAAGCCAGAAGCAGAGTTCAAAGCCTGGCGTGGATTTCCGTCTGGAGCTGTGTTTCTTAAAGTTTGTAACTCCGTGTGAAGAAACAGCCCCAGCGGAGGCTTTGGGATCAGTGTGAAAGTCTAGCACAACCATCTGACAGTGAGCCGCAAAACTTTGGGCTGCATATTAAGCGAGGAAAGTGGATTGAAGCTAGAGTCAAGGCAATTCATTATGCTCCCGGCTCGCAGGCAGGAGCGCTAAGACACGAACTGGATTGTCGCCGGGGAACATGGAACGGAGTCCGAATGGCGCGCCACAGCTCTTCGCGGTAAAATCGTGCCCAAGATGCCCAAAGAGCGAACCGGGAGGCTTCCAGCTTTAAGAACTCTCACACTGCTTTTCCGGATCACTTTTGCATTCACCTCAAAAATCTTAAAACAATTTGGGAGATTCTACATTTTACAAAAATAATAAAAGACCCATTTTAAGAAATGTTCATTTCTCAATGAGACTTTTTTTTCCCCCTGAACTAAGGCAAAACAGCCTTGGGCATCATAAATCCACTGGCTGCTTGCGCTAACATAAGAATTACTCTCACTATCAGCTCCCCACCAAAGTGAAATTAAAATAAAATAAATGCAGTTCTGTGGTAGGACTCTCATTTTGCGTGGATAAGACTCTGGGGTTTGATTCCCAGTCGTAGTTTGATTCCCAGTACTGGTATAAGTTAATAATAATAATAATTATTATTATTATTATTATTATTATTATTATTATTATACAGGTTCGTGCTGATTCTGGAATATTTGGAATATTCTGTAGAATATTTCAAATAAAACATAACTCCCAAGGTCCACCTACAGAAAGAAAACTACTTCAAGTGTTTCACTCTCTAGATAAACCCAGCTCAGTGGCTGTCTCACTGCTGAGTCACTAACTTTTTTTTGAGAAGATAGAACTACCGCATATATGGTTTCATTTGTTTGTTTGCTTGAAATAGGAGTGGAGCCCAGCATGCATGGTGGCACAAGCCTTCAGTCACCGGTTGATCTCTGAGTTGGAGGCCAGCCTGATCTGCAGAGCAAGTTCTAGCACAGCCATTGCTACATAGAGAGACCTTGCCTCAAAAAAAGGAAAAGAAAATGGAACTCTAGAATTTTATGTAATTACAGGGCAGATCAGGAGGTAAGCTAGTTTCTTCAGATACAGGGTCTCCCAAGGCCAGGCTAGCCATGAACCTGCCTCAGCCTCCTGGGCTGCAAGGATTTTAAGAGTTCAGGGGTTGGGAATTTAGCTCAGTGGTAGAGCATTTGCCTAGTAAGCACAAGACCCTGGTTTCGGTCCCCAGCTCCGGGGAAAAAAAAAAGAAAAAAGAAAAAAAAGAGCTCACCCGACCCACTCCCATCAGGATCTAGGAATTCTTATTTCTGTTGAGTCTCACGAAGATTTGTGTTCACTGTAACAAAAATAGTGTGGGAAATCTGTCTCCAAAAACACTTGGTGGCTGCAGCGGCGGTCAGCAAAGGAGAGAACCGTCCTGTACATGTCACCAACTGCTGCTAGGTACTGACAGCTCAGCACCAGCAAGATCACCCAGAAAGGTAGAGTCACAAACCCAGAACCTACTTCCTAGGACAGATGTCCCATATTAAACCGATATAAACTGATTTGCTTTGTTTAGTAAAGCCTAGTTAGGAAAAACTTCACTGCCTATAACGTAATCGGAGGAGAGAAATCAATAAGGCTGAGGGTGGAGAAGGAAACCAGAATGAAGGAGAAAGTCAAGCGTTCCCGAGGGTCCTCTCTCAGCCCCACGCTGACAGAGCTTCCTCATGCTGCCATTTCATAGAGGTGGGACAGTGAGAAAGTTCCTCACAGCAAATCTGGAATGGGTCTGAAAGGAGTCGCATTCTGTTGAAAGGACTTTAGAAAGAAGCAAAACACAGCAGGGTCATAGACAAATGGAGGAGGAGGGCACGTACTCTGAACCAGGAGGAGCGGCCGGACACACAGATGCTCTCCTTGTTCTACAACACAACCACTTCAAGGGATGCCCCCACATGATGCTTGCAGGCCTTTTAATGGTGGAATCAAAGATAATCCAAAGGGATCTATTAAGCATAAGACAGGAAATGAATGGCCCTAGGGGAGAGCATTCTGACAAGCTTTGACTAGGTTTGAACCAATCTATATAGCTACTAAAAAAGAGTTGTCTTTGAAAGATGGAGTGGAACCAGCCACAAAGGTATCACGAGTCTGAACTCAGTGGTGGTGGCAATGGGAGTGGCACCCCACTCCAGGGAAGGAGGAACTTAACAAGGACACCACCTAACCATGCCAGGATACAGCTGCAGGCTTTGGTACCTCCCCACATTATCCCTTGTCTCCCTAAAATTCCCAGAAGCCACCAGAGGGGTTGAGGTGTGAAAGCAGCTACTTTGTCACAGCCATGTCACCAATGAGACACCTCTGTAGGCCTCTGAAGAAGTATACTGTTGCTCTTACAACCCTGCAAGAGGAGGGAAGGAGGGAAAGCCTTTCAGCTCCCCTATTCAATAGAACCTTTAGGAACTGTGTTTGCACACGCACACAAACTCACACTCATACACAGTGACATTCATACACACACATTTAGACACTCAGACACACTCAACTCAAATACTCAGATGCTTGTGCCCATACACACATACATACACACCTGTACATAGTGACATTCATACACGCACACACTCATATATACGGTTACTTATACACACTAGCATGCACACACTCATATATACGGTTACTTATACACACTAGCATGCACTCAAACACACACAGAGGCACTCATGCACATACACTCACAGACACTCACATACACACACTAATACACACTTATACTCACACAATCAGACACCCACACACTAATACATTGTATTTTCATGAATAGAGCCCATCTACAAGAATATGCAGTGCTAACATTAGACACTATGCTTATGTCCCAAACACACAAGAATCTAGAGTACATGTGATGGAAGGAGGTTGGCCTGATGGCTTAGCAACATGCTAGGCGAGCCCTCCACCACTGAGCTGCTATATTGTACACGTTTTACAATTCTAAAATATATGTTAAGGTATATTTTTCCACTTTTAAAAGATATATTCCAGCATGTTAGTAAACTTAGACACTGTGCTGTAGCCTCAGCTCAAGATAACTTTTTTTTTAAAAATCCCAGCACTCTACACAGTGAGTGAGTTCTAGGACAGAAAGCCAGAGTTACAAGGTGAGACACTGTTTCAAAAAACAAAACTAAAAAGTAATTTTATTGATTGTTAGTGGCCTCTGCAGCTGAGGTGGTGGTGATGGTGGTGTAGGTGGAGTGTGGTATATGAATGGGACATGTGGAGGTTAAAGACAACTCTGTGGAGTTGTGGGAGTGTGTATGAATGTGTGTGAGTGTGTGTGTGTGTGTGTGTGTGTGTGTGTGAATTTATGTGTGTGTGTAAATGTGTGTGTGAATGTGTGTGTGTGTGTGTGTGTGTGTGTGTGTGTGTGTGTGTGTAGTCCATCTATTGTATGGCTGGGTTCCAGGGACTGAACTCAGGCTTGGCAGAATGCTTTGGCAACTCACTGAGTAATACTGTAATACTTCAGTAATACTGTGATGCTGTTGTAATACTGTGATACTATAGTAATACTGTGGTACTGTAGTAATACTGTGGTACTGTAGTAATACTGTGGTAACTGTAGTAATACTGTGGTAACTGTAGTAATACTGTGGTACTGTTGTAATAGTACAATACTGTAATACTACTGTATACTACTGTAATACTGTAGTAATACTGTGGTGCTATAGTAATCCTGTGGTACTGTAGTAATACTGTGGTGCTGTAGTAATATTGTGGTACTTTAGTTATACTGTGGTACTGTAGTAATACTGTGGTACTGTAGTAATACTGTGGTACTGTAGTAATACTGTGGTACTGTAGTAATACTGTAATGCTGTAGTAATACTGTGGTACTGTAGTAATACGGTAATACTGTAGTAATACTAGAGCCTAACATACACTCTGCACCCTGAAAATGCTCATCCACAGGACGCAGCTTTAGTCCAGGCATCTGCTCACCTTCAGCTCCTGAGTCGCATGTATTTTTCCAACCACTATCCACCCTCAGTCTCTTACTGAGGTCAGAAATCCTGTGGTGTTATTTCAAATAGACACGAATATGCATACAGTACTTGCTGATAGTAAGATAATCCCAAGGCTGTACCTGGAAACTTCACTCGCTGTCCTGTTTTGGCTTGGCTTTAACTGTCTCCTAGACAACTGATAAATGCTCTAGAAATTGCATTTATTGCTATTTCTTGCTTGTGGAAATTTCCCAAATTCTACAGTGAAATTGACCAGAGAGGCGCTTGAGAGATGAGTTAAGAACAAAATTGAGCTCAGATCACTTTGGGGGGAAGGGGCAGGGAATGACTCAGAACCACCCAGCTCTGCTTGTCCCTTTCTGGTTCTTTCAGCATCTGCATGCATGTGCACATGCACACAAAGACATGCACACAAACATAAACCTCGAAAAGGAAAGAAAGAAATTCCCTGGACATCCGTATACTAACCAGTGGAGAAAAATGCAGCAGACAGACAGACAGACAGACAGGCTGACCCACAGGATTCATGGGTATCTTATCCGACAGCCTGTGAGTTCCGATCTCAAGGATCTTCTAAATGACCCTTTAGCATTCCCGGCAGTAGGCTCTCTGACAGTTTTTCCCTGTCCATCACCTCTGCCACATACACATGCACCACATAAACTTCTGATACAATATTTTAATGCTTGATGGCCAAAGACAAACATTTAACAGGAGAAAGACCACCCCATCCTAACTTTGTACCTCTGAATTGGGAATCCATACATGTCTTCTTGCTTACACAGCAAGCACTTTACCCATTGAGACATCACTCCAGCCCTAAACTCTAGGAAAAGAAAGTATATTTATTTTATGTATATGAGCATTTTGCTTCCACATTGGTACCTGCATGCCTGGTAACCTCAGAAACCAAAGGATACTGGGTCCCCTGGAGCTATGGACAGTTGTGAACTCCCATGTGGGGGCTGGGAACTAAACCTAGGTCCTATGCAAGAATCCAGCCCCGAGCCCCAGCCTTCCATTCAAAGGTTTCCAAATGGTTATGCCCATTTATAAGCCGTGGTGTCCAACAGATTCACAAAGGAAGGAAAGAAAAAAAAGAGAGAGAGAGAGAGAGAGAGAGAGAGAGAGAGAGAGAGAGAAAGAAAGAAAGAAAGAAAGAGAAAGAAAGAAGATTCATTGTTTTATTTTATTTTATTTTTTCTTTTCTTTTTTTCGGAGCTGGGGACCGAACCCAGGGCCTTGCGCTTGCTAGGCAAGCGCTCTACCACTGAGCTAAATCTCCAACCCCCATTGTTTTATTTTTTAATTTGTATGTGTGTGAATCTATGTGAGTATGTGTCTATGTGAGTGTGTGTGTCTATGTATGTGTGAATGTGTGTGTGTGTGTGCGTGTGTGTGTGTGTGTGTGTGTGTGCGTGTGTGTGTGTGTGTAGGTGCAGTCAAAGGCAAGAGAGGAGGGTATCAGATCCCCTGGAGCTAAAATTAGACATAGTTGTGAGCCCCCTGATATGAGAGCTGGGAACAGCAAGCAAACAAAACAGAAAGCAGCAAGTTCCCCTAACCACTGAGCCGCCTCTCCCATCTCTCCTTTCTGAGGTCTAAAGCTCATGTAATTCATGCCTTGAACTTGGTAGGCAGCCAAGGATGGCTTTGAACACCTGATCTTCCTGCCTCTACCTTCCAAGTGCTAGGAATTCAGGCATATGCTACCATTGCTGGCTGAATGGCTTTTTCTTCACCGAAATTAGTCGTCGGGGATTTTTCTACTTTTTGATGTGAGATATCAATCCTCTCATTCAGTTCACTATAAATGGAGGGTAAAAAAAAAAAAAAAAAAAAAAAAAAAAAAAAAAACATACCTCCAAATTAGAATAGGCCTTTTGAATGCAAAATGTATTTATAGATTGGTGAAGATCAGCAGGAGATCACTGAGCATGCTTGAGGTCCTGAGTTCAATCCCCAGGATGGATGGATGAGAGAGAGAGAATGTTATCTAGGACTTGGGTGTGTAACTCAGTTGGCACAATGCAGCCCACCACACACAAGAGCCTGGATTCTATGTTCAATCCCCAGCACCATATAAAGCAGGCGTGGTACCGTATGCCCACATGTGAGGTGGAGGTAGGATGGTCAGAGGTTCAAAGTTACCTTGAACTACATAATATGAGATATGCGAGACCCTGTCTCAAAAAACAAACCAAACGACAAAGCCGAATTCTTTGTAAGTTCCCGGTGGTACTCTGATCCAGATGTCTCACTTTCTAAGAAAACAGATGAACAAACAAGGAGGAGCAAGGAGGCATTAAAGCTACAGAGCTCCTCGTTCTGGGAGGCCGCTAAGAGGATGCAGGGAGCAGAGCCTTATTTCCAGATCGCGAGTATAGTTAGCAAAGGGGTTACTGTTCTTATCATTGCCTTTATATGGCTGGTTTAAAGTTTAGTTTTTTTTCCCTGTAAAGGAGAAGAGAATTAAGGTGATTCCTCCCAGTCCTCAGCACCCCCACTCCCAAAAGCCATTTTTCCTGTTTGTTTTCTCTTTTCATCTCAGGGTCTCTCATGCTTAGGGTGGGGAGGAGAGAGGGGGTGTTCTTGGATATAGTGGCACAAAAATTGTACCCCATGTGATGTTCATGCCACAGGGTCCAGCCCCTGAGAGTCCAGCTCCTGAGCGTCGAGCTTCTGCACAGAGCGGACCCCTGACCATGTAAGAATCTATGAATTCCCGCTTACCTTGAAACCTCATGCCCCCACTGCAGCTATGTGGAATTAGGAAATATTTGTTCTACTTCTCTGGATAACTGAGTTTAGCATGGCCTCTGGTCTTTTCATCTGTGGTTTGTTTGTTTGCTGTCTGTTTTGTTTTGTTCTGTTGTTGGTTGTGGTTTTTGAAGACAGGTTTACCCAGGCAACAAGCCCTGACTGTCCTAGACTATTTTGTTTTGTTTTGTTTTGTTTTGTTTTTCTTTTTTTCGGAGCTGGGGACCGAACCCAGGGCCTTGTGCATGCTAGGCAAGTGCTCTACCACTGAGCTAAATCCCCAACCCCCTAGACTGGTTTTATAGACCAGGCTGGGCCTTGAACTCCAAGAGCTCCACCTGCTTCTGCCTCTCCAGTGCTGGGATTAAAGGAGTGTGCCACCACGCCTGGCCTGGGTCTTTGGCCTTTGTAACTGACAACAGAAACTACTGTCTGCCAAAATGGAGGGCAAAGATGCACCAAATGAAATAATGCCCTTAATTGGACAGATGAGCCGGGATCAGAAGCCAGCTGCCACGGAGTTCCATTGACTGCCGGAGAGAGGGCCTCTGATGGAGAAACAGAAGAGTCTCCCAAGCTTTCAAGCCTGCCTACTGAAAGATCAGAATTTAGGGGTGTGTTTCAAAATTAGTGACCTGGGAAGTCCCAGATCAACAGCCAGCTCTTCCTCACTCTGTGACCACGCAGCTGCCCCTCGCTCGATGCTGGCTCCTGGAGTCAGCCTTTTCCGAGCACCTCCCCTAGCATCTTCACAAAGCAGAACAGTTAATCAAAGAAATCCTCTTTGAGGTTCTGATAAAAAGATGGTGGAGAGAGATGTATAAGATCCTTTGTCTTCTTCTTCAAGTTGCAAATACATGTTTTTGTTTTTGTTTTTGTTTTTGTTTTTGTTTTTTTTTCTTTTCTTTTTTTTCGGAGCTGGGGACCGAACCCAGGGCCTTGCGCTTGCTAGGCAAGCGCTCTAACACTGAGCTAAATCCCCTGCCCATAAATACATGTTTAACAGAAGTTGTTTCTTAAGTTTTTTTTTCCTTCCTTAAAATCAATGTCAGGGGGTTGAGGATTTAGCTCAGTGATAGAGCACTTGCCTCACAAGTGCAAGGCCCTGGGTTCGGTCCCCAGCTCCGAGAAAAAAAGAAAAAAAAAAAAAATGTCAGGAAAGCCAGTTGTTTAGGACAGGATTTGTACAGATTGGAATGGTGTTTACCTAAATGCCAAGAACTGGCTAGTCGGTCCCATTACACTCGTCTACAGTTTAAGAGGAATGCAAATAGATCCATGTCTATCGCCCTGCACAAAACTCAAGTCCAAGTGGATCCAAGATCTCAACATAAAACCAGGCAGGCTAAATCAAATAGAACAGAAAGTGGGGTTAGCCTTGAACCCGTTGGTACAGGAGACAGCTTCCTGAACAGGACGCCAGGCTCTAAGATCAACAACTGATACATGGGACCCTGTGAAACTGAAAAGCTTGTATTAGGCAAAGGACAGTGTCATGAGGACAAAATGGCAGCCTACAGATTGGGAAAGGATTCTTCACCAACCCTACATCTGACAGAAGTCTGATATCCAAGATTTATAAAGAACTCAAGAAGTTAGACACCAATAACCCCAATATCCCAATTAAAGCATGAGGTACAGAGCTATACGGGGAATCCACAACAGAGGAATCTCAAATGGCTGAGAAACACTTTTAAACTGTTCAACGTCCTTAATCTAGTCATCAGGGAAATGCAAATCAAAACGACCCTGAGATTTTTATCTTACACCTGTCAGAATGGGTGAGATCAGAAACTCAAGTGACAGCACATGCTGGCGAGGATGTGGGGTAAGGGAACACTCCTCCATTGCTGGTGGGAGAGCAAATTTGTACAACCACTTTGGAAATCAATTTGGTGGTTTCTCAGAAAACTGGGAGCAGTTCTACGTACCTCAAGACCCAGCTATACCCCTCCTGGGCATACACCCAAAAGATGCCCCACTAGACCACTTGCTCAACTATATTCATAGCAGCTTTATTCATAATGGCCGGAAACTGGACGCAACCTGGATGCTCCTTAACTGATGGATAAGGACGATGTGGTACAGCTGCATAGTAGGACACTATTCAGCTATTAGACACAAGGACTCATGGATTTTGCAGGCATGGAACTTGAGAATAGCATCCTAAGTAAGGTAACCCAGACCCTAAAGGACATGCATGGTGTATACTCACTAATAAGTGGATATTAGCCATAAAAAAGTGGATACTCACACTACATGCCACAGACCCAGTGAAGCTAAATAAGAAGAAAGGCCCAAGCGAGGATGCTTGACTCTCACTTAGAAGGGGAAATAAAGGGGTTGGGGATTTAGCTCAGTGGTAGAGCGCTTGCCTAGGAAGCGCAAGGCCCTGGGTTCGGTCCCCAGCTCAAAAAAAGAAAAAAAAAAAAAGGGGGGAATAAAATAGTCATAGGAGGCAGAGGGAGGGGGAACTGGGCTGGAAAGCGATGGGGAGGGGAATAGGGAGAGTTCGGGGATCAGATGTGGAGAGAGACCGGAGAAATGATCAGATGGCCATGAAAATGGGTGGCAGCGGTAGGGGATATAAGGCATCTCTGGGATGCGCCAGAGACCTGGGCTGGGGGAAGCTCCCAAGCATCAGTAGGGATGACCTCAGGTGAGACTCACAGCAGTGGGGATATGGAACCTGAAGAAGACACCCTCTGTAGTCAGGCAGGAACCCCCGTGGAGTGAGAGGGACACACAATCCACCCACAAAACTTTTGACCCAAAATTTAGTCTACAGGAAAGCAAGCACAGGAGATGGAGCAGAGACTGAAGAAATGGCCAAGCAGCAACTGGTTCAACTAGAGACCCATCCCATGGGCAAGCACCAATTCCTGACACTATTAACAATACTCTGTTATGCTTGCAGACAGGCACCTAGCATGGCTGTCCTCTGAGAGGTTCCACCCAGCAGTTGACTCAAACAGATGCAGAGATCCACAGCCAAACATTGCATGAAACTTGAGAACCCAACGAAGTCAACTAACCTGAACCCTTGGGGCCCTCAGAGACTGAACCAGCAACCAAAGAGCATACATGGACTGGACCTAGGCCCCACCCACGTATGTAGCAGATGTGCAGGTCGGTTTCCACGTGGGTCCAAACAACTGGAGCGGGGCTGTCCCTAAAGCTGTTACCTGTGTATGGAACCCATTCCCCTAACTCAACTGTCTTCTCTGGCCTTGGTGGAGAAGTAAGTACCTAGCCCTTTGGAGATTTGCTGTGCCACTGTGGGGGGATGCCTAGAGAAGGCCTCCAGAGCATCCCAGCATTCATGAGTTCAAGGCCAGCCTGAGCTACATAGTGTTCAAGGACACCCAGGACTACATAGAGAGCTCCTGTCTCAGAAGAGAGGGAGGAAGGGGGAGGGGGAGAGAAAGAGACAGAAACAGAGACAGAGACAGAAATTTTAGGCAAGTTTTGGTAGCACACAGCTACAAGTTTAGCACCTGGAAAGCAGAGGAAGAAGGCCAGCAGGGCTATACAGCAAGACCCTGCCTCAAACCTAATTTTCTGTCAGCATTCACTAGGCTCGGGCAAGAAGATTGCTGGGAGTTTGACACCAGCCTGGGCTACATAGTAAGTTTTCAAGTTATCCTTAGCTACAATGTAAGACAGTGTTTCAAACAAAACAAAACAAAACCCGGAAAGAACTAGGGAGATTTTTGGATGGGCTAAACACCTGCCATGCAGGAGTCAGAACCTGAGGTCAGAGTCTCAGAAGGTGAACACTGAAGCTCGTTCTTGAGGAGAAATGGGAGGCAGAGTCAGGACACTCTCCAGAAGCTCACGGGCCTGCTAGCCTGGTATATCTACAACAGCAAACTGGAGATCCTTCTTAAACAAGGGGAAGGTTTAAGACCTATCCGGACATTTCTTCTGACGTCCACACATGGACCCCCACATCAATAACCCTCCCACAGGAATATGCATATAAACAAAAGGATTCAAACAACAGGAAAAATATTCTTTATGGATCTTCCTGGAGCTCTACATAGCAACGCCTTCTTCAAATGGATGGGGGGGGGGTAGTGGTTTTTTGTTTTGTTTTGTTTTTTTCTAGTGACTAAACCCAGGGCCTCATGACTACTAGGTAAACACTCTACTGTGAGGTTACATGCTTAACCCTCCCCTCAAAGAAACTTCCATACCACTGAACTTTTTTTTTTTTTTTTTTGGTTTTTTTTTTTTTCCGGAGCTGGGGACCGAACCCAGGGCCTTGCGCTTCCTAGGCAAGCGCTCTACCACTGAGCTAAATCCCCAACCCCACCACTGAACTATTAAGAGGAGAAGATCTGGGGTTGGGATTTAGCTCAGTGGTAGAGCGCGCTAAAAGGAAGCAAGGCCCTGGGTTGATCCCCAGCTCTGAAAAAAAAAAGAACCAAGAAAAAAACAACAGTAAGAGGAGAAGATCTAGAAAACAAATGCTCATAACTTTAGGTTCAAATCTTAATATCAAAAAAATAAAACAAAATAAAAGATAACTATGGAATAAGGTAGTTACGAAAGGAAATAGTGTAGAGTATCCATCTCCCACAAATTAGATAATAACAGCAGCCATTACATGTGAGCCACATTGTCACTACTGCTTATGAAGTCATTTGATTGACACAAATATCACTGTTCTACAAGCAAAACCTGAAGGCTGACATAGACTAAGTATTCAAAAATAGCAATAGTAAGAAATAAGCCAGACTCCTCTCTCTCTCTCTTTCTCTCTCTCTCTCTCTCTCTCTCTCTCTCTCTCTCTCTCTCTCTCTCTCTTTCAATGTCTGCCCATCTGTCTGTCTCCTTTTATGTTTTGATGCAGACTCTCTACAGCTGGGCTTAAGCTGTCCTGTTTAAGCCTCTTTTTTTTTTTTTTTTCTTTTTTTCGGAGCTGGGGATCGAACCCAGGGCCTTGCATTTGCTAGGCAAGCGCTCTACCACTGAGCTAAATCCCCAGACCCCTGTTTAAGCCTCTTTAAGTACTTGGATTGAAAATGTCCACCACCACGCCCAGCTAAAACTCGACTTTCTTAAAAATTCTAAGTCCTGGCTTGTTTTGGGTTTTTTTATTTACACACATTAAAAAAATAGAGAGTAAATTTATAATGATATCAGTGTACTTTTCCATGTGTTGCTATGTTGCTAGTATTATCATGTGTGTGTGTATACATGAGCTACTGCACACATTTCGAGGTCAAGGGACTCTTGGGAGACCGACCGTGCTGAGGGATGGTCTTTCTTCTGTTGCACTGCTACTCCGGGCTGGCTCGCCCATGAGTTTCCAGGAGGTTGCTCACCTCTCGGCAGCTCTACTGAGATTAGATCATGCAGGGTATTTTCTGTGTAGGTTCAGAGATGGAGCACAAGTCGTCAGACTTACAGATAAGTGATTTTATCCACAGAGCCATCTCTTCAGCCCAGGCCTCTAACACCTTTATTCAAAAAAAGATTTATTTCTTTTTTTTTAATTTTTATTTATTTATTTTACATATGTGAGTACACTGTAGCTGTCTTCAGACACACTAGAAGAGAGCATCAGATCTCATTATAGATGGTTGTGAGCCACCATGTGGTTGCCGGGAATTGAACTCAGGACCTCTGGAAGAGCAGTCAGTGCTCTTAACCAATGAGCCATCTCTCCAGCCCCAAAAGATTTATTTCTTATTATTTTTATCTGTGTCTGTGTCTGTGTGTTGAGGGAATATCGCGTGTGTATGGGTGCCTAAGGAGAGCAGAACACCAGGTCCCCTGGAGTTGGAGTCATGAGCAGACTGATACAGGTGTTGAGAACCGAACTCTGGTCCTCTGGAAGAATAAGAAGTGCTTGTAACGGGGTTGGGGATTTAGCTCAGTGGTAGAGCGCTTGCCTAGCAAGCAGAAGGCCCTGGGTTCGGTCCCCAGCTCCAAAAAAAAAAAAAAAAAAAGAAGTGCTTGTAACTGTGGCGCCATCTCTGCGGGATGACCTCACAGGTGAGGCAGGCACAAGATAGAAGGAGGCCTGTCATTGGACGACAACGAAGAATGGGCGGGAGAAAATTTTGAAGAGGAAGAGACTGGAACAGAAAGGGAGACCGGAGGGAGAGGGAGAGAAGCCGTGGCGGGACAATATGGCGGGTGATGTTAAGATTCCCAGGTTGTTACAAATGTTTTTAAGGGATGGATGTATATTGGGCTTTGTATGTTTAGGTGGGCGATTATATCTTATCAATTGGGTCAAAGGTTATTGTGTTGTGTGTTCTTTCATGTGTAGATTTAAGTGTAAGAAAGTGTGCAGCGGCTGGTCTGGGCCGCCACAGAGTTGGGATGTGTGTTTCTGTCATGGAAGCCTGCCTTGGGAACTAGATAGAGAGAGAGATTGCTGACAGCTCAGAGAGAGGCCTTCGGCAGTGTGATATGGGATGGAGCAGAGTGGGTGAGACGCTTTGCTGACTGAGAATTAAGATATCCAGCAGATATCTTGGAGCACCTCAGTGCTGGACCTAGTGGATAAAAGACCACCATACTTTTTTTTATTTTTTTATATTTTTACAACAACACATCTCTCCAGCCCAAGCCTGAAACCCATGATCCTCGGACTTTCACCTCCAAAACACTCGATAAGGCATTGCTATGGCTGCCTTATTCTTCTCTTATTTATCACACTTATTTATTTATTTTATTGTGCGTGCAGACATACAAGTGTCCAGGTGCAGGTATTGGGGTCACCAGACAAACTGTAGGACTCAGTTCTCTCCTTTTATCATCTCTGTCCCAGGGATTAAACTTGTCAGCACATGGCTTACCTACTAAGCCATCTTTCTGGCCATGATTATTATTATTATTATATTTTTTTTAATTATTAACAGCGTTGAGATATCATTTCCATCATGGGCTGGAGAGATGGCTCAGCAGTTAAGAGCATGCCCTGCTCTAGAGGACCTGAGTTCAGTTCCCAGCACCCACAGTAGGTGATTCAAACCACCTGTAACTCCAGCTTCAGGAGATGCCACACCCCTTGGCCTCCTGGGTCATCTGCACATGTATACACCCATACATAGGGACACAGAATTAAAAAATAATGAAAATAAATTATTTTTTAAAAGAAAACACAAAACAATATAGTCCTATCCAGAATTTCAGAACATTTCATTGCCCTGCAAAGAAATCCCATATTTTCAGCCTTTTTACATGGCTCAAGGCCCTAGGTACAGTCCTACTTCCTGTGTCTAGTGTTGCCTCTCACAGACACGTCATACAAACGGGAACGCACTATGTGTGTTGGAGAGTCTCCCCCTTCCATTTCTACACAGGCTAACGATGCAGCCTTCTGTTACACTTCCTCTCCCTTCTTCTCCCTGGGACTCGTGCTCAAGCTGGCTGGCACTTGGCCAAGCTTCCTCCAGGCACTGCTGGTGCTGCCACCTTATGCCCGTTTCTTGAAACAGTGGACGGTGGGTCAAGCTCCCTCTGTATCCAAGACCCCTGCTCTTCCACCACTCTCTGGCAATCAGGGCTGTGACACGGGACAGAGTGTCGCCAGGAGAGGTCAAGGGTGTGCTGCCTTAGGACGATGTCCGTCCCAGGTGCCTGCAAAGGACTAAGAGGGAGAGAAAGAGGCGTGTGCGTGTGTGCAGATGCACGCGGGGCTCAGGGGAACTCCGTAGCCGTACGCTCTCTTCCTGATTCTCTTGGCTCCCAGATCTCGTTTCCCCATGTCGCTCTTCAGGGACCCGGGGGAGCTTACCCTCTTTCCATGCTTTTTTCCACCTGGGCTGATGCTGTTGCCACTTCCAGGGGTCACTACAATGGTATTTGGACATCGGCATGCACAGGTTACGTCTATTGTTAAAATAGGGCAAAGGCGCTCTAAAGAGACAGCCCATGCAGAGCAAAGCGAATTAGGTTTTCTGTTCCCCTAAGTGGAGATGTTCTTTTTCTCATAGAGGAAGCTCCCCAATGCCGAGTTCTTGTCATGAAGCGTATCTGAACTGAATATCATCCCAAAGACAGCAAGAGCGACACCTCCCCAGATGCTGGAGCCTGCATCTGCCACCCTCTGTGAGGTGACAGGGGAACATGTTAACTTTTTGGGTTATTATTCACCATTCTTCCGCAGTGACCCGTGTCTCTCTCTACTCCGCATTCTCGCTCCTGGGAGGACAGTTCAAACTCAAGCTCAAGTGTGCTCTGCCGTTCTTTTATATTTGTTTGAAAAACGTAAGACAGCTCTGCAGGGACAGCTGCCAAGCATGAGGACACGAGTTCAATACCTGGGACCCACATAGTAGAAGGAGAGAGCTGACTCCTGCAAGCTGCCCTCTGACCTCCTCACACACCAAATAAGTTGTTGTTTTGTTTTTTGAGACAGGGTCTTTCTACAAGACTGGGACTGTCCTGAAACTCACTATGTAGACCAGGCTAGTCTCAAGCTCAGAGATCTGCCTGCCTCTGTCTCCCAAGTGCTGAAATTAAAGATGTGCACCACTACTGGCTGACTTAGAGGACAACTTTTCTCCTTCCAGTGGGTTCCAGGAATCGAACTCTGGTTATCCAGCTTTGCCAGCAAGCTTTTTCACAGGCTGAGCCAATGTGCTGACCGGTGAAAGCAATTTCTTTCTCTGTTTTTGTTTTGTTTTTTTTGTTTTTTGTTTTTTGTTTGTTTGTTTGTTTTTTTGTTTTTTGGGTTTGTTTTTTTTTGAGATAGGGTTTGTCTGTGTAGCCTTGGCTGTACTGGAACTCACTCTGTAGACCAGGCTGGCCTCAAACTCAGAGACTCATCTGCCTCTGCCTCCTCAGTGCTGGGATTAAAAGTGTGTGTCACTACTGCCCAGCCATTAAAGTTATTTCTAAAAATATTTACTGTATATAGAAAGGGCAGCTTAATAACTCAGCTGGAACTGGGTCTGGTGGCACACGCCTTTAATCCCAGCATTCTGGAGACAGAGGCCGGTGAATCTCTGTGAGTTCAAGGTCAGCCTGGTGTACAAAACAAGTCCAGGACAGCCAGAGCTGGTTAAAACCCTGTCTTGAAAAAACAACAACAACAAAACAAAACAACAAAGCAAAACAAAAACAAAAAACTGAAACTTACCTGGAGCTGAGTGTGCAGTGCCCTGGCGGTCTGGAGGCAGAGGCAGGTGAATCTCTGTGAGTTTAAGGCCAGGGCAATGTAGAGACAGTTTCAAACAAACAAATAACAACAAGAGAATAAGAATGGAAGCTCTGGAGATTCACATTAAATTACAAGTTTTTGTGTTCAACGTCAAATATATTTTTTTTTCTTTTTTTCCCGAGCTGGGGACCGAACCCAGGGCCTTGTGCTTGCTAGGCAAGATCTCTACCACTGAGCTAAATCCCCAACCCCTTCAAATATATGCTATGGTTGGCCTTCTACTCAGAGATCGGTCTATGGAGGAGTTTTCTCTAACAACTAATGTATATGCATTTAAAAAAATTTTTAAAGTCACAACATTTTTGTTAGCAAGTCATGATAAGTACATAGCTGTAATTCCAGTACACAGAGGCATGAGAGGCAAGAGTTCAAGATTCCCCTCAATACATAGTGAGTTAGAGGCTACATGTGATCCTGTCTCTAAACAAAACAGCAAAATTCCAAAAGGAAAAAAAAACCCTATTTGAGAAGGATCAATAGAGTGATCAAAAGTTCAAGATTATTCTCAGCAACTTAGCAGGTTTGAGGCTGGGGTAGATGACTCCCTGGCCCACAAGTAGAGAACAGTAGTGTTTGGAGGGGAGGTGTAACTACACAATACATCTCAGGATTAGCATGCTATCCTTAGCATAATGAGTCATGGGTGGATGGGTAGATTGTAGGTACTTAGACAGACAGACAGACAGACAGATGAGACCGATCGTCCATTATGCCAAACTAACATAGCTCCTTGACAATAAACAAGCACAATGAAGTATATAATACTCCACTTTAGATTTGTAGAAAATTCAGGCAAATGAACATTAAACAACTTTCCCAAACTTGTAGTAGTATTAAACAGAGTAACTAAGACTCAAAATCAATTTTTTTTTTTTTTTGGAGCTGGGGACCGAACCCAGGGCCTTGCGTTTGCTAGGCAAGCGCTCTACCACTGAGCTAAATCCCCAACCCCTCAAAATCAAATTTTGAAATAAAAAAATCTTGATTTTACTAATGCATTTTTACTACAGAAGAGCCATTCAGGTCTCGTAAGGTCGGGAAGGCGACAGCCCTGTGCAGCGGGCAGCTGGTCGTCCTGGTGAAGAGGACTCTGGGCTCCTTCCATGGGGCTGTTTCCCCCTTTCCTAGGCTTTGCGCCTTGGGTGCAAGATCAGAGTTTAGTGTCAGGGTTTCTGAGGCGTCCTCTGGAGTCGCTGCTGCAGACAGGAGTGGGAAAGGCACCCAGACAGCCTAGGAATTGAAGGAAAGGGGACGGAGGACACTTGGCTGCCCTCAGGATGGGAGGACTTGGAGTGGCCATTCTTCCAACTCTACACACTTCACCCAATTCCCTCTTTATTTCATCTCTCTCTCTCTCTCTCTCTCTCTCTCTCTCTCTCTCTCTCTCTCTTTCTTTCTTTTCCTTTTGTCTTTCTTTCTTTTTTTTTTCTTGGAGCTGAGGACCCGAACCCAGGGCCTTGTGCTTGCTAGGCAAGCGCTCTACCACTGAGCTAAATCCCCAACCCCTTTGTCTTTCTTTTATTTCTTTTTTTTTTTTTTTTTTTTTTTTCTTTTTTTTTGGTCTTTTGGGGACCGAACCCATTTTTTTTTTTTTGCGTTTTTTTTTTTTTTTTACTTTTTTTTTTTTTAGTTTGATTTTGTTTTTCGAGAGGGTTTCTCTGCATTTCCCCGCCTGTCCAGGAACCTGATCTGTAGACCTGGCTAGCTTCAAACTCACATAGATCTGCCTGCCTCTGCCTCCTTTAGTCCCAGTACTCCCACTCTGTGCTGGGATTAAAGGAATGCACCAGCACTACCCAGTCCGACCTCTTTCTAGGTCAGACCTAGACATGCAGTCTCAAAGCCTGTACTCCTGCCATCAGCTGGGGCTGCCTTCTTTATACCCTTGCTGATCAATCTCACAGACTAGTGTACAGTGGTGGCCGACTTGACTGTGGATCCACTGGTAAGAAATGTCAACTAGCGGTGGGCGGCGATGGTGTGCACACCTTTAATCCCAGCACTAGAGAGGGTAGGCAAGTGGATCTCTGAGTTCAAGGCCAGCCTGCCTAGTCTACAGAGTAAGTTCCAGGACAGCCAGGGCTACACAAAGAAACCCTGCCTCAAAAAAAAAAAATTATTTGTAGACCAGAGAGGTGGCTTAGAGAGTCAAAGGCCCTTGTCCCAGGCCTGATGACATTAAGTTCTAAGTTCAGTCCTAGGAAGGGGTGGGTGGATGGGTGAGGGAACACCCTCATAGAAGAAGGGGGAGGGGGAGGGGATAGGTGGTTTATGGACAGGAGACCGGGAAAGGGGATAACATTTGAAATGTAAATAAATAAAAAAAATATCCAATTTTTAAAAAAGTTCAATCCCTAGGACCCACATGACGGGAAGAGAGAACCAACTTCCACAAGCTGTCCTCTGACCTCCAAACACCGACTTAGATGCACATACATTTAGCTCAGTGGTAGAGCGCTTGCCTAGCAAGCACAAGGCCCTGGGTTCAGTCCCCAGCTCCGAAAAAAAGAAAAAGTTGTTATTGTATATGGTATATGTATTGAGGTGCATATGAAACTGTGTGGGGAGGGGGCCAGAGGATACCTTTTAGAATCAGTTCTAGCCACTGAACTCAGGTCATCAGGCTTGGGTGGCAAGAACGAAGTTGCAGGTATTTTCTGAGATAGAATCAGATGGTCCACACTGCAGACTATGCTGAGACGGCCACAGGAGGTCCAGTTGCAAAGCCCATGTCCTACTGTCATCCTGACAGTAGCACAAACATCTGGGTGTGGCTGGAGAACAGCAGAGCCCAATTACAAAGGCAGAGCCTGGGGGTTGGGGATTTGGCTCAGTGGTAGAGCATTTGCCTAGCAAGAGCAATGCCCTGCGTTTGGTCCTCAGCTCCCGAAAAAAAAAAAAAAAAAGAAAAAAAAAAAAAAAAAAAAGGCAGAGCCTGGATAAACTGATAGCCATGGCTTGCTGGGGTCATGTCCCAGGCTGACCTTGAACTTACTATATTGCTGAGGATGACCTTGAACCCCTGATCCCAGGGTTTCCTGCCAATGAGGAAAACACCTTACCAACTTGAATTGCAGCTCAGTGCTAGAGGTGTCCCCTGAAGGGCCTATGGTCAGTCTTTCTCTCTCTCTCTCTCTCTCTCTCTCTCTCTCTCTCTCTCTCTCTCTCTCTCTCTCTCTCTGCCTCCTGGAGGCCATCAGAACTTTTGCTCCTCACCGTAATACACTCTGCCTTGGGAGCACCAGAAGCAAAGGAGTCGATGACCACAGACATACATCTCTGAAGCCGTGAGGCAAAATCCAGTGTTCTGCTTCTCAAGCTGTTGTCTTTGGTGTTTGTCACACTGACCGACGGCTTAGAACCCTCATGAAGAAGTTGGAGCCACAGTACCCCCAACCTCTGACTCAGAAACTATGGGAGGTGTGTTTTAAGTTTCTAAATTTGGGAGACTTGTTGTGGTTAGTTTTCTTTCTTTTTTCTCTTTTTCTTTCTTTCTTTCTTTTCTTTTTTCTTTTTTAGAAACAGGGTTTCTCTGTGCAGCCCTGGTCATCCTAGAGCTCTGTAGATTAGGCTGGGCCTCGAACTCACAGAAATCCACCTACCTCCATCTCCCAAACTCTGGGATTAAAGATGTGCGCTACCAACGGCTCCTTGAACATTCCAAAGCTCTTCTGCACCTCCTGAGTACTGGCGTACAGGCCTTCACTACTCCACCAGGTTTCATGTGACTGTGGGATGCACATAACTCTGGGGATCTCTGAGTTTGAGGCCATCTTGGTCCATATACTGAGTTCCAGGACAGCCAGGGCTAGGTAGAGAGACCCTGTCTCGAAAAACTAAAACCAACCCTCCAAACATAAATCCTGAAAGTTCTCAGGAATAAAAGCAGTACGTGAGGCTGTGGGTAGGCTCTTGTGGAGAGGATTTTTTTCCCATTTGGAGACAAAGTCTTGTTTCATAGTCTAGGCCGGCCTTGAATTCCCAATCCTCTTTTCTCAGCATCTCAAGCACTGAGACGAGAGGCGGATGCTACCACACGGGCCTTAATTCTATATTGTTTCAGTCATCTCCCGACTCCTTAGTTTTTGTCACCTTGATATAAGCTAGAGTTATCTAGAAAGAGGGAAGCTCGTTGAGAAAATGTTTCCATTCGCTTGGCCCATTGGTAAGTCTACAAGTGCACCTTCTTGATTAATAGTTGCTGGGAATAGGCCCAGCCCGTTGTGAGAGCTGCCACCCCAGGAAGGTGATCCTCAATTGTACAAGACAGATTGCCGAACAAGCTAGGAGGAGGAAGCCAGCAAACTTCAGCTCCTGCGTGAAATTCCTGCTCTGACTTTCCTTCTTGATGTACCCTAAGCTATGAGATGAAATAAACCCTTTCCTCCCCAAGCGTTTTATCAAAGCAATAGAAAACAAACTAAGTCTCCATCACTGGGGCAGAAACTACATTTAATTTCATTAAGCAAAACTGCCACATTCAGGAGTGCACTAAACGAACCGATCAGTTTGTGGATGGGCTACAAGGTGATTTTCTGTAGAACTCTTCAAGATTTAAATGCTACCCCATTCCCTCAGTTTGTAAGGCCATGCATGGCGGTATAAATCTTTTTTCTTAAAGATTTTATTTATTCATTTTATATATGATAAGTACATTGTCACTGTCTTCAGACACACCAGAAGAGGACATCAGATCTTGTTACAGATGGTTGTGAGCCACCATGTGGTTGCTGGGATTTGAACTCATGACCTCTGGAAGAGCAGTCAGTGCTCTTAACCGCTGAGCCATCTCTCCAGCCCGGCGGTATAAATCTTTTTTTTTCTTTGTTCTTTTTTTTTTTTTTTTTTTTTTTTTTTCAGAGCTGGGGACCGAACCCAGGGCCTTGCGCTTCCTAGGCAAGCGCTCTACCACTGAGCTAAATCCCCAACCCCAGCACTTTAATAAATCTTTAATAAATCTTTAATCCCAGCACTCGGAGGCAGATCTCTTGTCAGTTCCAGGCTAGCCAAGGCTACACAGTATAGTTGAGACACTGTCTTTAAGGATGGAGTAGACACTGAGACCTGGGTTCAAGTCCCAACCATGAAGGACAACAAAAACAAACTGGGCTAAGGAGACAGTTCAGCTGGAAAAGTACTTGCTAGGTACGATGAAGACCCAAATTCAGTCCATAGCCCTCATGTAAAACAGCCAGGCATGGCGGCATGCATCTGTCACCCCACGGCTGGGAGGTGAAGACCATCTGTAGGGAATGCATGCTGTGGACATAGGCGTGCCTCAGCCTCGTGGGAGGGCTGTATCCCTTCATGGGTAAACTTTGCTATTCCTCTGGTCTGAGAGTGAATGCTGACAGTATGTGCTTTCTCCCTCTTGATCTTTACTGCCTGAAGACTGCTCTGCCATGGGGAGAGCTCCCACCGAGATAACGAAGGCTGCCACCGAGCTCAGCTGTATGCACTAATGCTCTGGTTCAACTGCATATAATAAGAGTGCAGAGTTACCAGGGCTCTCCATCAGAGAGTCCAATCTGCCTGAGTCCAGCTCTTCTGTTCATAGGTCTGTGTGTCTGTCCTTTCTTCATGCTCTTGACACCCCTGTTAAGTCGGTCTCTTGAGCTGTGCAAGTACAAGGCACAGGTAGATCACTAGGGCTTGCTGGCCCGGCGGCCTAGCAGAATCAGAGAGTTCTAGGCCTGGTTTTTTGTTTAAAAAAAAAAAAAAGTGTAGAAAGAATAACTTGTGTGTTACGTGGATGCATCACCTGACAACTAAAAAGCCTATGGCCTATGGCTTAGACGGGAAATACAGGTGGGATATCCAGGAGGGAGAAAGGATTCTGGGAGGGAACCAGGGGGGATATTCACCAGGAAGATGTAACGAGACATGGTACCTGGACACTCTGTGGCAGAATGTAGGCTAGAATTCATGGGCTATTTAAAGTTGTGTCTAGTCAGAGAAAAGCCTAGCTGTATGGCTGAGGTTTTGTAAATATATTTTCAGTCTGAGTGTTATTTCTGGGAGCCTGGGGCTGGGAGGAAAACCAAGGAGTAACTTCTACAAAATGGCACCCAACTTGGGACTTGAGGGGTGTGTGTGTGCATGTGTGTGTGTGTGTGTGTGTGTGTGTGTGTGTGTGTGTGTGACTGTGTGCATGCATGTGTGTGTGTGTGTGTGTGTGTGAATAGTTAGTTTTAAAAAAGCTAGTTGTAGCATTTATTAGATAAATAGACCTACAAACAACAAAGAACAAATGTGAATGGCTCCTAAGGAACAATACCTAAAGCTGACTCCTGGTATGAAACACACACACTCACACACACACACTCACACACTCACACACACACTCACACACACAGTCTCACACACATTCATACACACTCACACACACAGTCTCACACTCACGCACACACTCACACTCACACACAGTATCACACAATCACACACACTCTCACACACACAGACACACACACTCACACACAGTCACACACTCACATACACACTCACACACACAATCACACACTCACATACACACTCACACACAATCACACTCACACACACAGTCTCACACACACTCATACACACTCTCACACACAGTCTCACACTCACGCACACACTCACACTCACACACAGTATCACATACTCACACACACTCTCACACACACACAGTCACACACTCACACACTCACATACACACACACACACACACACACACACACACTGTTGTTGTGATGGCATGTGCTCCTAAAGACAGACCTGAGGTAGAGACAGGAGGATCAGGAGTTTAAAGTCATCTTTTATAGCAGGAACAGCAGGGCCACCTCTATGTAAATGCTGCACTCCCCTCCACAGGCAACTGCAAAAAAAAGTATCTCCTGCAGGAGGACCGAATTGAGGACTGCCTGAGAGACCAAAGATTGCTGGTGTAGACAATACCATCCTTCAGGAACTGCTGTTTAGAAGAGATGCCTTCTTGGGACCCATGGAGCGCGGGTGGAGGACATTAAAGGAGCTTGCAGCAGTGTCTCTCGCCTGCTCCCAGAGTCTGTGTCACTGACTGCACCACCTCACCTCAAAGTGAGCAGTTCAAGGCACAGGCAACAATGTTTGATGGCATAGCAAGTTCAAGGCTATGAGAAACCCTGCCTTTCAAAAAAATAAAACAATCATAAAAAAAAACAAAAACAAAAAGCAAACAAAAACAAACAAACAGAGAAGGCTGAAGGCTGGGTGCTAATTCAGAGCTGCTGACTGGGCATAGGAATTTGAGTTCAAACTCCAGAATCCACACGGAAAAGCCCAGCATGGTGGGAACGCATGCTTATAATCTCACGACAAGGGAGGCAGAGACAAATAGATCCCGGGAGCTCACTGGCCAGTCAGTTTGGCCTCAGGTGTAAAAGCTGAGCGTGTATGTGGTAGCCTTTAAACCCAGCACTTGGAAGGCAGAGGCAGGCAGATCTCGGTGACTTTGAGACCAGCCTGGTCTACAGAGTGAGTTTGAGGACAGCTAGAGCCACACAGAAACTGTCTCAAAACAGAACAGCAGGCAGATTGGCTCCTGAGGGACGACTCCTGAAGCCGACTCTGACCTCCACATACATCCTCATACAATGCATAACCACCAACAACCATCAAAGGGACTGGAACACGCACATGCTTCCTTTCACGAGCTATGGCGGTTTGAGGGGTTCTGTCTCACAGTGACCTGTTAAGCTCAATTCAAGCTTTTAGTACAATCACTTTATCCTCGACTAGCCTTTTAGTAAATGAGACTCAGACCGAGGTTTATTTTACTTGGGCCTTGACAATTACCAGGAGTCACCCCTAATCTACTAACTGCAGGCCTGGCCACCTCCCCAGCGGTGTACCCCAGATTCTTGCTATTTCTCCTGGCTACGTGTTCATGGTCCCTCATGGCGGCTTCCTTCTCCCCCTCCTTTTTCCTTTACCCCTACCAGGTCACTCCAAACCCACCCCCCTCCAATCCCTCCGGAAACTGGCTGTAGCCAAGTTTACTTAACCAATAGTTTTTGTTTGTTTGTTTGTTTGTTTGTTTTTGTTTTGAGCTGAGGACCGAACCCAAGGCCTTGTGATTACTAGGCAAGCGCTCTACCACTGAGCTAATCCCCAACCAACCAATAGTTTTAAATCAAAGAACAAGGTTTGTACAACGAAAGTTTGTAACTGTGAGAAGTCACTCATAGGCCTGGAGTAATTCTTTGGGTATAGAATTTAGCATTACGGGGTTGGGGATTTAGTTCAGTGGTAGAGCACTTGCCCTAGCAAGTTAAGGCCCTGAGTTAGGTCCCAGCTCAAAAAAAAAAAAAAAAAAAAAAGAATTTAGCATTACAATACATAGCAACAGACCAAACCTCAACAATGCCCCTTTTTCGTCTAAATTAAAAGGCTCTTTCTCTTATAGTAATAAGCAACATACACCAGGAACAATTATGAAGTTATGAAAATTATTAACAAAGGTTACATTAAAAAAATCCAGTCTGCTCGCATTTGGCTGCTCAGGAGAAAATAGTTTATTATCTAACTTATCCTGGTGAATTCAGAATTCTGTATCTAGATCAATTTCTATCCTAACTTGTATTCTACTCCTCAAATTACCTTCTTAGACCCAGAGTGTCCTTCTAGATTCTAAACAACTTTATCTCATAGTAGGATTACAACTATTTAATCTTCAACCCCATCAGAGATATGAGAAGGAATAAATATCACTTGAGTTTGCAGGAAGCCTCCAAAAACCATAGAGATGACAGAGATAGAAACAACAAGGGAGAAAGAGAGAGAGGAAGAAGCCACCAGGAAGGGAGAAGAAGGCAAATGGAGGAGAAGCCCTCACGGGTTAGATGTGTCATGAAAACATGGCCAATTGGAGTTGGCAGCCCAGATGCGGTAAAGTAAGTAATAACTCAGGGGTGTTGATAGGAAATTAGATTCTAATAGCATAGGGGGTAGATAGTTGCACAGCTCTTTGGTTGTTTAAGGCTTATTGTAAACAGTAAGAGTTGTGTGTCTTTTTTCCGGGAACCGAGTGATCGAGGGGTTAGAAAGTGGCTCATCTGGGGTGGCACTCACTACAGTGCTACCCCAGGGAGTAGAGACAAGAGGGTTGCAAGTTTGAAACCGACTTGGAGAACAGAGCAAGACCCTGTCTCAAAAATAAATGTCGTGCGTGGTAGTATATGCCCAAAATCTCACCACTTGAGAGGCTAAGGCAGGGGGATTGCTATGAGTTTGAGGTAAGAATTAGCTACAATAGCATAACCTTGTAAAAAAAAAAATTACTTTAAAAAAAACCTTTTAGGGGTTGGGGATTTAGCTCAGTGGTAGGCGCTTGCCTAGCAAGTGCAAGGCCCTGGGTTGGTCCCCAGCTCCAAAAAAAAAAAAAAAAAAGAAGAAGAAGAAAAAAAAAAAACAAAAAAAAACTTTTAATAATGTCTCTTTATTAAACCATTTGTTTTTAATCCTTTTTTGTTGTTTGTTTTTATTGTTTGGCGGCGTTTTGGTTGTTTTATTTTGTTTTTGAGACAGGGGTTCTCTCTGTAGCCCTAGCTATCCTGGAACTCTTTCTGTAGATCAAGATGGCCTCGGGGATTTGGCGGTCTGTTCACCTCTGCCTCCCAAGTGCTGCGATTAAGGTGCGTTCCCCCACTGCCCAGTTAAACCATTTGTTTGAGAGGCAGAGGCTCACTCTGTGCTCAGGCTGGCCTGAAATGTATGGACCCCATGTAAGCCTCAAACAATCCTCTTGCTTTGGCCTTCTGGCCCCTGGGATTAAAAGGAGGGCAACAGGAGATCAGAGAAAGGAAAAGAGTTCCTCTTGGGTTTGCTGCACTTCTAGTTTGCAGCTGGAGGGCACGGGACGTGAAAACGTGCATAGGCCATTCGTAGATGTTGCAACTGCATTTGCTGAACTAGCAAATCCAAAGCCACCAGGTCCAGGTTAGCAGGAGTTGCCTGGAGTGAGGATCCCACTCAATGCATAAAGAAGACTCAAATCGGGGGTTGGGGATTTGGCTCAGTGGTAGGCGCTTGCCTAGGAAGCGCAAGGTCCTGGGTTGGTCCCCAGCCCCAGAGGGGGAAGAAATTTCTGTTAAAAGGGGTTGGGATTTAGCTCAGTGGTAGGCGCTTGCCTAAGCGCAAGGCCTAGGTTGGTCCCCAGCTCGAAAAAAAAAAGAAAAAGAAAAAAAAAAAAAAAAAAAAAGACTCAAATGCTAACAGCTGATGAGCCTGATTCATGAGAGAACAGTGAAGTGGGAATCACAACGCCTTGGGATCGCACAGTGCAGCACACGCGGAAAGGGCTATGTTGTAAGAACGGGTACTATGGTATCAACAAGCCAACACACCAGCAGACTTATTTTATTTTATTTTATTTTATTTTATTTGAAAGAGGCATGCACACAGCATGGGTGAGCCTCAAACTAACCACGAAGCCAAGACCTTGATCCTCCCACTTTACCTCCGAGTGCTGAGACTGTAGGCTCTACTGTCATACCAGGCTCATACAGTGCTAAGACAGAGCTCTGGCTTCATAAGCGCTGGGCAGGCACTCTCTCCACTGAACTGCATAGGTCAGCCAATGGGAAAGGGGGATTACATTATGTCAGTATTCGAATTGACAAGACTAGAACCCAGCAAAGTGGTCCATTCTGAATCAACCAGGGCTGCTTTATTCAAGTTGCATAAGTATGCACACCAATCAAAAGGGCCAGAGCATCAGTTGAGTTAGCCATGGCTGAAAGTAGAATTCATCCATTTTCTCCTTAATCTCTACTACCTACTGCAGTGGCTTCAGATTAATGCACACCCTCCTGTCCATACCAAGTCCCATCATCGAAACAATGAGACCCGATCCTCCACAGGCAGCCTTTTGATCGGGTGGTGAACTTTTAAGGTCATGTAGAAAGAAGTGCCATGAACCGGAAGCAATAGAGAATCTATCTTAGATTGACAAAATATACTAACAACATGGAATATACATCCTGGTCAAAAAAGAGAATGCAGGGCTGACAAGATACCTCAGCAGGTAAGGGTGCTTACTGCCAAGCACGGCACACCAACCTGAGTTCAAGCCTTGGGGCCCACATGGTGAGAGGAGCCCAGCAAACTCATTCTTGAAGGGCTTTTTGTGTTAGAACTTTTATTTGTTTCTTTTTGAGGCAGGGTCATTCTACGTAGCCCAGGCTAGCCTCAGATTTGTAGGAATCCTGCTACCTTAGGTTCCGGAGTGCTGGGATTACAGGTGCACCACCGCAGCAGCTAACATTTTACATCAAGTGTAGCCAAAACCGGAAAGCCAAAGGTGCCCCCCATGGACCAAGCTGTCTTGAAGAGGAGCCTTTAAGAACACCAGAGGAGCCAGCACTGTACCCGTGATGTATGATCATAACATTCTTGTTCCGACTTGGTTCTATGATGTTATCTCAGGTCCAGCCTGACTTGCTAACCTGGAGGGTTTCACTAGTTAGTCCTCAGAGAAGAGTAACTGATAGAAAGAAACTGTTGCTTGGGGTATGGTGGTTGGCCTTAAATCCCAGCCCTCAGCAAGCAGAAGCAGGCAGATCTCTAACTTGGAGACCAGCCTGGTCTACAGAGCTAATTCCAGGACAGCTAGGAAACCCTGTCATGAAAAACTGAAAAAAAAAAAAAAGAAAAGAAAAAGAAAATACTGAAAGCTAAGGAGAGCTTGGAAGCTTTCCCAGAAATAGTCACTTGTTATACCCAAATTAACATTCAGTCTCAGCCTATGACAACAATCATTCATTCAACATATGTGATGTGTGACTTTCCTGGCACTATTCTAGATGTCAGAGATGCAATGCCAGGAGACAAAAGTCTCCACCATTAAGAGATTTAAATTTAGTGGCTGGAGGTTATCTAGATCTATTCTGTATATCACATATGTATCATGTAAAATACATACCGTGTCATGAGCTTGTGCATTGGAAATGTGTGTGTGTATGTGAGTATGTGTGTGTGTGTATGTGTGTATATGTGTGTGTATGTGTGTGTGTGCATGTGAGTATGTGTGTGTGTATGTGTGTATGTGAGTATGTGTGTATGTGTGTGTATGTGAGTGTACGTGTGTGTGTGTGTATACTGACATAAGTTCTCATGAATTCCAAGCTAGCTTCAAACTCTCTCTGTAGCTAAAGGTGACCATGAGCTCCTGATCTTCCTGCTTTGATCATGCAAGTGCTCTGTCAAATAAAAACAAAGGCTAAGTCTTGACAATTGGATTAACACCATGAAGGTGCCTGGTGATTTGACCAGGGAAATTTTAGTTCAGTGGTAAGAACAAAACATAGTTAGGTCTCTAACTATGTCAAGAGATTGCCAGGAGAAAAATTCCAAACACAGAGTAGACAAACAAGAAAGGAAAGACGAATACAAGTTACCTGCATCATTCACAAACGTCACCCTCAGGAAAATAAGTGTAGAGTACACAACTGCAATGCTAGAGTTCAGGACACAGAGGCAAAGGGCTTGCCACAAGCTGAGGGCTAGCCTGAACCACATAGTAAGCTCTAGACTAACCTGGTCTGTAGAGTAAAAAGACTGCTTGAAAGAAAGAAAAGAAGAAAGGAAGGAAGGAAGGAAGGAAGGAAGGAAGGAAGGAAGGAAGGAGTGATGGATGGAAGGAAGGAAGGAAGAAAGGAGGGAAGGAAGGAAGAAAGGAGAAAGAGGGAGAGAATTTAAGTATGGCAGGAGGAGGAGAAGGATGAATGGGAGGAAGGAACTTAATCATCCAAGGTTGCGGTCCCAGCCGTTGTATAAGGAATGTACAAAGTCAGGAGTTTGTGGCCAGCTTGGGCAACCCAGTGAGACACTGTCTCAGACAGACATGATAAGCAGACAGTGGTAGTACATCCCAGCACGAGGGAGCCAGGAGCAGGTGTATCTCTGAGTTCAAAGCCAGCCTGGTCTACAGAGCCAGTTTCAGGGTAGCCAGGGCTACACAGAGAAACCCTGGCTCAGAAAAACTAAAACTAAAACTAAAAACTAAAAAACAGAATAAACAAAGCAACAAAAAAAATGTCTTCACATGGGCAAAGGATCTGAATTAACATTTCTCAAAAGAACTTTACTGTATAAAACCAGAAATGTTGGCATATTCCTGTAAATCCAGTCCTCGGGAGCTGAGGCAGTAGGATCACATATTTTGAGGCTAGCTCGGATATCTGAGTTTGCTTTCTGAACTATGGTAAAATACTGATTGAGGGGTGGGGATTTAGCTCAGTGGTAGAGCGCTTGCCTAGCAAGCACAAGGCCCTGGGTTTGGTCCTCAGCTCCGAGAAAAAAAAAAATACTGATTGAAAGCAAACTGAGGAGCAGAATTTCATCTTACAGCTTACAGTCGATCACAGAAGCAACTCAGGACAAGCACTCAGGGCAGGAACTTGGAGGCAGGAACTGAAGCAGAAGACGCGGAGGAAAGATGATAACTGGCTTGTTCTGTTGGGGAGATGGTTTTGTGCACTGTGTATTCAGACTCTGTTATTTTGTCTTTTTTTTTTTTTTTTTTTTTTTGGAGCTGTGGACTCACCCCATGGCTTTGCGCTTGCTAAGCAAGCTTTCTACCTCTTAGCCAAATCCCCAACCCCGTATTCAGACTCTGATTTCTATGCCTTGACATCTGGTTTCGGTCCTAAAGTTGCCATGGTCAAGCATCTCGGCGGGTCTCAATGCTGCGTAAAAATAGTTTCCATTGGGGTTGGGGATTTGGCTCAGTGGTAGAGCGCTTACCTAGGAAGCGCAAGGTCCTGGGTGCGGTCCCCAGCCCCGGAAAAAAAAAAAAATAGTTTCCATCACTTCGAATTGGTTAATAAAGAGCTGCTTCAGGCAATAACTGGGCAGAGGTGGGAGAGGGAAGGCAGGACTTCCGATCCCAGCAGGGGGTCCCAAAGAGACCAGAAGGAGAGAGAGAGAAGAAAGGAAGGCAGGGAGAAATCATGAGGATCCGCCAGAAGGAGTCGCCAGGAGGATACACATGGAAAGTCAAGCCTGAGCAAGACTGGGATGACAGGTAAAGGACCACGTGACCGGGAAGTAGCCCAGCAGCCAAACTGTCAGGCTAGCATAGTAGGGTTAGAACAGATGAGTACCTGCCCAGTTATAGCGCTTGCAGCCTTTTAATAAAATTATTAGGTCTCCGTGTCACTTATCCGGGAGCTAGAATGGTCTAGAGCCCTGCAGTTATTTGCAAGCAAAGTGGGCAAAGCAACCCCCAAAATTACTTTTACATTGCTCCTCAAGGCTAGCTCAGCCTGCTTTCTTATACAACCGCCAGGTGCCTGCCCAGCGATGGCACCATGCAGTGGTGAATGGCACCATAAGTCATCAATCAAGAAAATGCCCCACAGGCCAACTGAGGGAAGCTATTCCTCAACTGAGGTTGGCTCTTCCCAGATCTGTCTAGGTTTGTGTCAAATTGACAGAAACCGACCAGCACACTGGGCTACATAGTTAGTATGAACTCCATGTCAAGACTTCATTTCAAAAACAAGCAAACAAGAAAGCAAATAGGTAAATAGCCAGAAGAACAGCTGGAAGAAGATGCCCAACCTTATTAGCCAGTGGAGAAACATAATCAAAAGAGAGTGAAAGCCAGGCAGATAGGAACACCGGGAGTTCAAGGCTAACCTCTGTTACATAGCAACTTGGAGGCCAGCCTGGGCTGTATAAGACCTTGTCTCAATGAAACAAAAGAAACCCTTACAAATAGACACTGTGAAACCACTGAACACCTGCTCCTGTGGCTACAAAACTAAAGACAGGAAGACAGCTAAGCAGTAAGGGAGCTTGCCGCCAAACCTGACACTCTGTCTGTCCTGAAGCCCACATGGTGGAACTCATGAACCAGCTCCCACAGACCATTCTCTGACTTCCCCGTGTTTAATGTGTCACATGTAGAGCACTCCTGTGAAAAGAAAAGACAAAAATAAACATCAGAATTCCAGCCCTTGAGAGGCAGAGGCAGGCAGGGGCTAGCCTGGTCTAGAGAGCAAGTTCTAGGATAGCCAGAGCCGTACAGAGAAACCCTGTCTCAAGAAACCAAAAGCCATGAACCATAAACCAAAACTATATATATCAGATGGGACTGGATCAGGTTCAGCTGTTAAGAGCACTTGTTGCTCTTGGAGGTCCCAGGTTCAATTCCCAGCACCGGTATCATGCTGATCACAAGTGCCTGGAACTCCAACTCTAGGAGATTCAGTGCTCTTCTGGTCTTCACAGGCTTTTTTTTTTTTTTTTTTTTTTTTTGGTTCTTTTTTTCGGAGCTGGGGACCGAACCCAGGGCCTTGCGCTTCCTAGGCAAGTGCTCTACCACTGAGCTAAATCCCCAACCCCTCTTCACAGGCTTCTTACTAATGTGCACATACCCACAGATGGACAGACACGTTGCACATTGAAAACATAAAGATAAATCTTAAAAAAAAGCAAAAGCTAGGTAAATATTGGTGGCGATATGGAAACTTGGTGGTGGGAATGGAAAGTGGGTTAGTGTTTTCAAGCTGGGGAGACAGCTCAGTGAGTAAAGTGTTTGCCAGGCAAACATCAAGACCTGAGTTTGGATGCTAAGCAACCACAGAAAAAGTGGGCCTGACTGCATGTATCTGGAACCACAGCACTGGGAACGAAGACAAGTGAATCTAAGGGGCTCACTGGCCGTCCAATACGGTCAAATATGATAGCTTCTAGGTTAATGAGAGACACTGTCTCAAAAAGTTAAGTGGATCGCCCATTGGTGGTGGTACACACATTCAATTCCAGCTCTCGGATGCAGAGGCAGGCAGATCTCTGTGAGTCTGAGGCTAGCCTGGTCTACAGAGACCAGGACAGCCAGGACTACACAGAGAAACCCTGTTTTGAAAAACAGTAATAACAACAAATATCACGGTGTCGAGCAATAGAAAAAGACATCTATACCAACTGGGACATGCATGAGCAAGCAAAAAGGAATAAATCATGGGCACACACACATATACACACACAGATAAGTTAAATCAAAAATGATACAGAGTTTTGGAAAGCTTCATAGTTCCTCAAATAAAAGTTATTGGGTTTTGCTGTGTTGTGGGTTTTTTTAAGGACTGCAGATTGAACTTAGGGCCTTACATGTGCTAGATAAGTGCCCTATCACAGAGATCCTATCTCCGACTTAGTTATTTTAATTAATTTATTTGGAGAGAAGATTCCACATACTTCGGGATGGCCTTGAACTCCCCATGTAGCTGAGGATCATGTCTGATCAAGCACCCCACAAACCGAGCTACATTCCAAGCCTCCACCTCTAGCCCCAGCTATTTTCTGAGACAAGGTCTTTCTGAGGAGCCCTGACTGGCCTGGGTCTGTAGACTAGAGAGGCTGACTCCCAGCCCCACCTCCAGAGGACTGTGATTAAAGGCACATACCACCACCTGTGGCCTTCCGTTTTTAATTTGAGAAAGAATCTTGATAAGCTATCTAGCCTGACCTTGAATCCACTCCATAATTCAAACAAGTCTTTCTTTGTGGTTTGCTTGGTCGGTTGTTTTTTGTTTTGTTTTGTTTTTAGTTCAGACCCCTGTTTCCCATTGGTTTTTTCATTGTTTTTGTTTGTTTGTTTTGTTTTGTTTTTTGAGACAGTGTTTCTCTATGTAGTCCTGGGTGTCCTAGCAATCCCGCTGTAAATCAGGTTGACCTCAAACTCAAAGATCTGAATGCCCCTGCTCCTCAGGGTCCTCAAACCTCAGCCTCCCATAGGAGCTGAACCATATGTGTCATATAACATAACCCAAATGAAAAAAAAAAAAAAAAAAACTTGATTACAAACTCAAAGTAACTGCAGGCTAGCCAAAACCACCGTGAGCCAACCGCAATTGCGTTCAAGGGCAGCACTTAATACTGGATGTGATAAAGTAATCCAGTCCAGTGATCTCTTCGGGGACGAACAAATGTTGGGTGAACAGAGAGAAAGAAAGGAGCAGAAGCTGAGGCTATCCAGTGCTCGCAGCTGTGCAGTAGGTATGGACAGTGAATTATGTATAGACAAGCTTTCCTTTGTCATCCAGAGTCAACCCAGATGCCCACTCAAGGACAGACGAGATGACGCACTGAGGAAAAGTGCTCACTGCCAAGACTGAAGACCTGAGTTCGATCCCCTTGGAGGCAAGGAGAAAAATCAGCTCCTGCAAGTTGTCATTCGCTTCTACACCTGCCCTGCGGCCCCCACGCCCACACCCCCCACCTCCAATGCAAACACTGGATACAGGATAATTAAATGTAAGAAAAAAAGAGAGGTGCGCAGGCTGGGGGTGTAGCTCAGTTGGTGAAGTACTGGCCTAGCATACGGCAAGCCCTGGGTTCAGTCCCTGGGACTGGAAACAAACAAAAGCTTAAACTGTGTGTGGTGTCTCATTCTTGTAATCCCAGCACTTGAAAAACTAAAGGAAACCAAACTAAGAGAGAGGAAGGAGAGAGAAAGAGGCAGAAAGTGTGAAAGACACAGCAGGCTTAACGCACCAGGCAGCTGTCACACACCGAACAAGTCACCGATGCCATTAGGAAATACAGTCACACACTGTGCGATGGTGGTGAACGCCTTTAATCTCAGCACTTGGGAGGCAGAGGCAGGTGGATTTCTGTGAGTTTGAGGCCAGCCCGGTCTTCAGAATGAGTTCCGGGACAGTCTACACAGTGAAACCGTTTTGAAAAACCAAAACGAAAGTTGGCCCTCCCTATTCTGGTTTGCTCATTTTTATTTTAATATTTTATTATATTAACTTTAATCAGTTAGTTTTTGAGGCAGGTTTCTCTGTGTAGCCCTGGCTATCCTGGAATAAGCTGGGGAGATCAGGCTGGCCTGGAAGTCAGAGATCTGCCTGTCTCTGCCTCCCGAGTGCTGCCACAGTTTAATATTTGCCCTTGAGTTTTTCTGTGACCCTTGAATGATTTCGACCTGTTGTCCGTGTGTCACTAGTTTACTTCTTTCTCCCTCACACCACACTGTACAGCATTTTAAACTTGGACCCAAACAGAGTGATTTGTCAGGGTAATTACCCTTTATGGGTTCTCCAACTCCCTTTATGGGTCCTGGACTCCAACTTTTGTCCCTTTGGGCTCTTGTGACTGCCAAAATTACATTGTACGATCCTACTTATCGCTCCAGAATCAGTGAAGTGCTTCAGACAAAACTGTCGGGAGTCCTGGGCTCCTCACTCCAGTGTCTTTCAAACAGAAGCCCGATTCGTTCATTCTTCAGTGTATTTTAGACGGTGGCTTTTAAAACATTCCATCCAGCCGGCCTTGCCTTGCTCAGCGGAGGAGTGGTCGAAATCACACAGCCTCCAGCCCCTCCCTAAAAGCCCGTTCCACTTTATTTCTGCAAACGAAGTCATTAGATCCAGTGAGGACTCATTCCTCCTGTCCCAAAGGCAGGGGCACAGGGACATTCGCCATGATTAGCTGTTGATAGAGTAGGTTTCTAAAATGAGGACATGTGGGCCAGCAAGTTGCTGGTCCAGCAGGTAGAGGTAGCCATTGAGCAGGTCCAATGACCCCTGGAAAGGTCATGGAAGGAAAGAACTGGTGAAATTTGATGTTCTCCGACCTCCACCTGCACACCATAGCTTGGTGATTGCCCGCGTCCACCTACACATACACACAATTAAACAGGGGACTTTAATATGGAAAAATGGCTGACATCTTGAATATACCAAACTACAATTTGCGCGCTCTCTCTCTCTCTCTCTCTCTCTCTCTCTCTCTCTCTCTCTCTCTCCTCTCTCTCTGTGTGTGTGTCTCTTTAAAGATCTATTTATTTTATTTATATGAGTACACTGTAGCTATCAGATCCCATTACAGATGGTTGTGAGCCACCATGTGGTTGCTGGGAATTGAACTCAGATCTTCTGGAAGAACAGCCAGTGCTCTTAACCACTGAGCCATCTCTCCAGGCCCCAATCTGCTCTCTTAAAGCATACACATATAGCCATCTTTGGTAGTAGAAACCTTCAATTCCAGCATTCCAGAGGCTGAGGCAGAACTCCTGTGAGTTTCGAGGTCAGCCTAAATTATACAATGAGGGGCTGGAGTGGTGGCTCCATGTTTAAGAGCACTGGCTGCTCTTCCAGAGAACCCGGGTTCAATTCCCATCACCCAGACGGCAGCTCCCACCTTCACAGTCATACATGCAGGCAAAACATCAATGCACATTTTTAAAAATTTTTAGGCAAACGTGGCTGGCAGTAAAGGTACAGGAATCTTTCTGCTGAGGGGCCGTCATGTTTCTCTAGTATTACCTCAACAAGCAGGGTGATCTCATCTATATACGGAAGAAATTTGACCCCGTGGAACAACAGACTTGCTCTGCCCATCCTGCTCGGTTCTCCCTAGATGACAAATACTGAAGACAGCGAATCACCATGAAGAAACGCTTCAAGGCGCTCATGACCCAGCAACCACGACCTGTCCTCTGAGGGCTCGTTAATCTCTGGTCTACTCGTCCCCTGGCCGATTATCAGCAACCAAAAGCGTCAATCTGTGAGCCTTGAGGCCTTCCCATGCAGTTTGGAATCTCATCTCACTCACTACATAGACAAGTTTATAGTGATGGGCATCATCCTTAAAAGGAACAATTTTTTTTTCCATGTTTTGACTTACTGCCAGGTTATTAAAGATACAATGACTTGAAAGTTCAAAAAAAGATTTTTTTTTCTTTTCTTTTTTTCGGAGCTGGGGACCGAACCCAGGGCCTTGTGCTTGCTAGGCAAGCGCTCTACCGCTGAGCTAAATCCCCAACCCCTCAAAAAAAGATTTTTAAATTCTTTTATGACCCCTCAATGTCTTCCTCTATTCTATTCACTAGGAAAATGCCTTTTCTTTTCTTTTCTTTTCTTTTTCTTTTTTTATCTTAGCTCAAATATTCCTACCTCCTCTCGAAAACAAATGGGTCCTTCATGATAGTGCACACCTTTAATCCCAGTACTCAGATGACAGAGGCAGGCGAATCTCTGAGTTCTAGGCAAGCCACAGCTCCACAGCGAGACCTGACTGGAAACAAACAAATAGGTTCAAATTTCCTTCTTTATTTAGGACAGAGATGTTTTCTGTCACCTGCAATCAAAATATATCAAAATAGTAGCAGAAAGTAACATTTTACAGCATTAACAATGTAGCTCTGAAAAGAAAACAATGTTGCTCTGAGCTACTTGAGTTCAGCGGCAGGAACAGCGGATTCTGCCTGAGGGAGCAACAGAAGGGTTCGTGTGGAAAACGACACTTGAATTACAACCTTCCATTTACAGAGCCTTGATGAAGTACAAGGACCAAACAAAATTCAGCGGATTTCTCCACTGCAGACCTTCTGATAGCCATTACTATCGTAAATTGTGAGTGTATCCCAGAGGCACAGTATTTAGTAAATTTAACCTGTACTAATATCGCTGGACTTTAGTTGGTACAGGAGACAGGATATGATGCTAATGGACGCTGAAAGGAAAGAACAAAACTTGTGGCCAACTTACAACATGAAAACCGAGAGGGGCACTTGACAGTTATTATGAACTACTTAAGAGGAGAGCTTCTTTGTTACCCGGCCAGGACTTGAATTATAATCAAGTGATTCTTTTGCCTCAGGCTCTGAAATAGTTTGGATCACAGGTGTATGCCACTGTGCCTAGTCAATGAATTTTTTAAAAATATCTATATTTTGTCAGTATGTATGTGTATCATGTTTGTGACTGGTGCCCTTGGAGGCCCAAGAGCTGGAGTTACAGATGGTTGTGAGTTCACATGTGGGTGCTGGGAATTGAACCTGGGTCCTCTGGAAGAACAGCCGGTGCTCTTAACTGCTGAGCCATCTCTCCAGCCCCCAGTCAACAATTTTTAACAGAAGAGTACAAAATAGTACGGAAATCCAGTACGAATTAGTTCTTGTGTTAAATAGTTTTTCCTTATTCAAGTATTTATTTTATTTTATGTGTGCTCCAGTCATTGTGTGGGTGTAGTTTCTCTCCTAGGTTTGGCCGGGAGCACCTTTACCCACTGGGCCATCACTAACCCTAAAAGGATTCTTTACAATTGTGAGGGCTTAGAAGAAATGCCTGGTGTGCAAGCACAAGGACCTGAGTCCAGATCCACTGGGCTCACTGGTGTGGGTGGGGGAGGCTGGGCCATTTTAGGACGCAGGTGAGTGCTGGGTTCAGTGAGGGATGAATGTGGGAGACGCCTGACATCAGCTCCCAGCCTCTACATTTCATGTATACACACGCATGCACACACACACACACACACACACACACACACACACACACACACACACGCGTGCGCGCATGGATGAGCATCTACAAACTAAATCCAAGTTAATGTCTTTTCTAGTGCATATTCCAGGCAGCTTCCTGATTAAATTAAATTCATCAACTAAGCTCTCCAATCAAGAAAAAGCCTGAAAAGGTAGTCATTGGCAGTGAGTTACTTTTTTTTCCCCTTGAGAGTTTCTCTGTGTAGCCCTGGCTGTCCTGGAACTCACTCTGTAGACCCAGCTTGGCCTTGAACTCAGATCTCCCTGCATCTATTCGCACCTCCCCCACCCCGCCCCTCAGTGCTGGGATTAAAGGTGTGTGCCCCCCCACCCCCACCCCGGCCTGGCTGACATGCAGCACCACCTTTAAAGCTAATTAATAAGGACCTTCTTCTGAGCTCCTAGAGCAGGTCCAACAAATGGAAGAAAACATGAGCAAAATGTACAAAGCAGGAAAACGTTTGGAAGGATTGCCCACTGCATTCATGGGCAACATCTTCAAAGCGGCAGACGGGTGTGACAAGCCACTGGTCCCTTCTTATTCAATAAAGCACTTATAAAGTGCTCGACATCTCTGCACCTCTCTATACTAGCAATACGCCCTGAAGTAATCGCATCTCCAACTCCACTATCTAACAGGAATAACTCACAAGCCCTCTGTAAATGCTAAAACCAATGTCTGCATGGCCAAGACAGACTCAAGTCTCTCCAACCCACTTACAGTTTCTGACAGCAAAGCTTCATATGCCCTCAATAAAGAAGTCTCTCGCCTATTGTTTCCAAATTACGTCTATGAATAATAAGGCAATTAACGCAGCAAAGGAAAAGAGAAGTAATTGTATACATGCGTATCTTTTAGTCTCCGTAGAAAAGTGCCTGACTTTGCTATGAATGGTTTTCAACAAAGCCTTAGTTGATAGGAGTAAAAGGATTGGGGTTGGGGATTTAGCTCAGTGGTAGAGCGCTTGTCTAGGAAGCCCAAGGCCCTGGGTTAGGTCCTCAGCTCCGGAGGGAGGGAGGATTAATAAAGGGAGCATCCCACACAAAATCTAGGCAACATGGCAGCCTATAATCTTGATATCCAAGCGGTAGAGACAGAGGAGCCCCAGGGGAAGCTGGCTGGCTAGACTCACCAGACTGCAATAGTTCAGTGAGGAACTATCTCAATAAATCAAGTGGAGTGCACTAAGAGACACTCTGTCAATCTCAGGCATCCACATTCACACATATGTGCATATGCACGCACGTGCATGCAATCACACGTGTATATACATACATATCCCTCCCCCAAAAGATTAATAAAGGAAATCCAATTCTAATCAAAAGAGGGAGATCATTTTAAAGTCTTCTTCTCTAAGGGTAAACTGTAGGGCTAAAAAGATGTCCTAAAAAGGGGTCCTGATTTCAATTTCCAGCAACCACAACTGTCTTTTTTTTTTTCTTTTTTTTCCGGAGCTGGGGACTGAACCCAGGGCCTTGCGCTCGCTAGGCAAGCGCTCTACCACTGAGCTAAATCCCCAACCCCCACAACTGTCTTTAATGGAATCCGATGCCTGCTTTTGGTGTGTCTGAAGACAGCAACAGTATACTCACATAAATTAATTAATTAATTAATTAATTAATTAATTAATTAAATCTTAAAAAAGAAAGAAAAAGAGTAAACTGTTAGCTCAGTGCACATCTGGAGGCTGAGACAGAAGGACCCCAAAGTCTCTTATTCCTGTGAGGAAACCCCATGACCAAAAGTAACTTGGGAAGGAAAGGATTTATTTGGCTTACACTTCCACATCACTGTTCATCGCTGGAGGAAGTCAGGACAGGAACTCAAGCTGGGCAGGAACCTGGAGGCGGAAGCTGATGTCGAGGCCATGGGAGTGCGGCTTACTGACTTGCTCTCCAGGCTTGCTCGACCTGCCTTCTTATAGAACCCAGGCCCACCAGCCCTGAGTCGTCCCCACCACAACTCCCCTCTATCTAAGAAAATGACTCGCCCGCCTGCAGCCTGGTCTTACAGAGGCCTTTTCTCACTTGAGAGTCCCTCCTCTCAGATGGCTCCAGCTTGTGTCACTTGACATGAAAAGACCCAGAACACAAAGCTTGAGGCCACTTGGGCTGCCCAGCAAGATCCTATCTGTAAACCAAATAAACCAAAACAAAGCCCGAAAACCTTGATTCCTCTGGCTTCATGGAGTCATTTTTCCTTTTAGTTTCTTTTCAATGCTGGGGACAAAATCCAGGGCTGGCACATGCTAGGCACATGAGCCACCCCTCAAGTCCTCGGTTTGGCTTTTTTGTTTGTGTGAGATTTGGGTCTTTGTGTTGTTCATTTGGTTTTCTGGTCCCTTCCCCCACAAGACGCTGCTATGTTGTGCTGGCAATCCCTCTCCCTCAGGCTCCCAATTCCAGGTGTGACGCACCATGGCACATGCGTGGTGATCAGGTGACAAGCTACAGGCCCCAGGAACTGAACCCAGGTCATCGGGTTTGGTAGCAAGCACCTTTATACAATGACTCATTTTGTAAACCTTTTGTATATATTTTTTTCTTTTTTTCTGGAGCTGGGGACCGAACCCAGGGCCTTGTGCTTGCTAGGCAAGCGCTCTACCACTGAGCTAAATCCCCAACCCCCCTTTTGTATATTTTTAAAATAGAATAATCCCAGCTACTCCCACATTGTATCACCTCAAGAAGTAAAAACATCAAAGAACACAGTTACTTCCCCACTTTTCACCAATGGCAAAGTTGGAAAAAAGGAAAAAAAATGCAAAAATTAAGTTTTTCCCCCTTTCCCCAGACAGGGTCTCATTGTAGTTCAGGGTGGCCTTAAACTCACTACTAGCTAAGGCTAGCCCTAACTTCCTGATCCTGGTCACCTCCCAAAGGCTGGAATCACAGGAATACTTCATCACATCCCGGGTAAGGTTATTCTCTCAAATGAGGAAAGTAAGACCAAGGACATAGGGAGAGTCAGGTGACCAACAAGAACTAGGAGTTAGAGAACACAAGCTCACTGACACTAGTGGGTTAACTGGGAATGTTAGTTCTCACAGGGTGGAACTTATCAGCACAGGACAGTGCTTTCTGGGCTGTGTATACACATAACCCCTGATCGATCCCCAGTACTGAAGAAAGGAAAGTCTGTCGGTCTGTGTCTGTCTGTCTGTCTGTCTGTCAGTCTATGTGCATGCTTGTGTGCGTGCACATGCGTGCACACATCTATGTCAGTGCTAAAGTGGAAAGAGCAAAGCACGGTACTGGGAGTCAGAAAATCACGTTCATCCCATCCTCCAAGAGCCCAGCTTGTCATCTGACTTAGACGGAACAAAACGCCTATGGGACGCCTTCAGGCTTGAAGAGGCAAGAGAATCAAGTCAATCAGGCTACACACTGAGTTCAAGGCCAGTTCCAATCTACAGAAACCTTTGTCTCAAAAACTAACCAACCTGGGGGTGGAGAGATGGCTCAGTGGTTATGAGCCCTTGTTTCTCTCAAAAAGGACTCAGGATTGATTCCCAGGACCCACATGGACATGCACCACATCCTGGGGCATTAGGCATACAATTAGAACACAGACACACATGCAGATAAAACACTTATACACATAAAACAATCAAAATAAAAAAGCAAAATCAACCATCACCATCATCACCACCACCACCATCATCATCACCATCATCACCACCATTACCATCATCCTACCAAAACAACTCTGAAAGTAATAATCTTTCTAGGAATGCTTAGAGGGCTCCAAACGTAGGAACTTAAAACAAGCTAAGGTAGAAATTTGGGGAAATCTGAAGCTAATCAAGAACTTCAGACCAAGCTGGGTTGGGCGGCAGCATATGGGAAGCAGGCAGATCACAATGGGTTTGAGGACACAGCCAGCGCCAGGCCCGGCAAAGGCTCCATGGTGAGACCCTATCTTCAAAGAGAGATGACCAGAGTGCAGGAGCAGCCAGTATAAGAAACGTGAGAAACGGAGTGTGAGGAGCAGATGTCACAGGAACCATTTCTAAGCACCTCACTCCAGGCCGCCATCAGCAGGATGGGCCACCCGCGAGTGTTAATACTGTGTTACAAAAGGGCTATTCCAACTTCACATCTAACACGGCCCCTTTGGGAGACATCAAGGCTCCATGGTGACAATTAGCAAGTAGCTGATTTACATGGAAAATGATAGATTTGATTTTTTTTTTTTTGACAAAGTGGCCATTATTCAGTTTACTAGAAAAATTACTACTATGTGGACCCTGACTCAAAACAAAAGGAAAACAGAAGTTGGGAGTGGTGGCACATGCCTTTAGTCAAAGAGCTAGGGAGGCAGGGACAGGTGAATCTCTGCGAATGGAAGGCCAGCCTGATCTACAGAGGGAGTTCCAGGACAGTCAGATGCATAGTGATGCACTGGCTCAAAAAAAAAAAAAAAAAAAAAAAAAACAGACAGAAAGGAATACGGGGATATGCTGTGATGTGACTCAATGGTACAGTGCTCGCTTAGTGTACACATGGTTTCCTTTTTTTTTTTTTTTTTTTTTTTTTTTTTTGGTTCTTTTTTTCGGAGCTGGGGACCAAACCCAGGGCCTTGCGCTTCCTAGGCAAGCGCTCTATCACTGAGCTAAATCCCCAACCCTTCTTTTCTTTTCTTTTTCAAGACAGGATTTGTTTGTGAAGTCCTGGCTGGCCTGGAACCCATTCTTTAAACTGGGCTGACCTCAAACTCAAGAGATTGACCTGCCTTTGCCTCCTGGATACTGAGACTAGAGGTGTGCACCACCACCACCCAGGGTAGGGCCATTATTAGTTTTTTTTTTCAAAACCAAGACTGGAGGAGGGAGGAGGGACAGGTATAACCCTGGATTTAGCATGATGAAGGCCATAGTGATCGATCCCAAGCATTGAAAAAAAAGCAAGAGGGGGGGTTGGGGATTTAGCTTGGGGGGAGGGGGCTTGCCTAGGAAGCGCAAGGCCCTGGGTTCGGTCCCCGGCCCCGAAAAAAAAAAAAAAAAAAAGAACCAAGAAAAAGCAAGAGGGCCCAGTAAGATAGCTCAGTGGTAAAAGCCTTTACTGCCTAGCCTGAGTTTAGTCCCAACCACCCACAGGTTGAGAAAACTGACTCCTAGTTGTCCTCTGACCTGCACATGCACACCATGGCATGCATACACACATATACAGGCAACACATTATATAGAGGGATAAACATGGTTTTTTTGAAGTCCTGGGTAGCCTGGAGCTCACTATATAGACTAGGCTGGCCCTTAAAACTCATAAAGATGCTTCTTTCTCCTGAGTGCTGGGATTAGAAGCAGGTGCCCTAACACTCAACTAAATTGAGATGCTTTTTCTTTTTCTTTTTCTTTTTTTTTTTTTTCTTATTTAAAAAATTGTGTGGAGAGGCTGGAGAGATGGCTCAGAGGTTAAGAGCACTGACTGCTCTTTCAGAGGTCCTGAGTTCAATTCCCAATAAGCACATGGTGGCTCACAACCATCTGCCTTCTTCTGGGTTGCAGGCATACATGCAGACAGAATGCTGTATACATAATAAACAAATCTTTAAAAAAATGTTGTGGGGGGTTGGGGATTTAGCTCAGTGGTAGCGCGCTTGCCTAGGAAGCACAAGGCCCTGGGTTCGGTCCCCAGCTCCGAAAAAAAAAAGAACCAAAAAAAAAAAAAAAAAATGTTGTGGGGGTTGGGGATTTAGCTCAGTGGTAGAGGGTTTGTCTTGCAAGCGCAAGGCCCTGGGTTCGGTCCTCAGCTCCGGAAAAAAAAAAAGAGAAAAAAAAAAAAGGTCAAAGGACAAGGTTGGGGGTGGTATCTGATTAAATGCATCCCTCTGTGAATGAAGACAAACAGTACCAAAAAGCCGCCAACCATAAGTAGGAAAAGGTTGATAGTGACGCATGGGTGAACCTACGAGAGGAAAGGGGCATCCCGACTGCAGGGCTCACAGATTTCAAACCCTTCGCTGCCTAGTCCACGTGAGGGAACTGAAAGAAACAAGAAACGTTTGGTTACAGCACTCTGGGTTTCTGCTAGAAGGAACCAGCTCTAGGGAACTAAAAACAAACTGAAAAGAGAAGTTGCAGGGTGGTTCAACCTTTGCCATCCAAATGCAAACAGTGATGGGTTCGGTTGCTGTCTGACTGATGTCTGGGAGCTGGGGTTTGCCCTGGCTCCTCCGATAGCTGCTGGGTGATCTTGAACGAACGTACAGTTTCCAAAACCTCAACTTTTACACGTGCGAGGGAAGTGGAAGGAGAACCATCAGGGAGTTCAGGGACGGTCTCAGCTCCTCAGTGACTTCTAGACCACGCTGGGTTATAAGACAATCTGAGGGTTGGGGATTTAGCTCAGTGGTAGAGCGCTTGCCTAGCATGCGCAAGGCCCTGAGTTCGGTCCCCAGCTCCGAAAAAAAAAAAAGAAAAAACAAACAAAGACAATCTGAAAGGGAAAGAAAAAATTCAAATCGTAAGTCGTTTCCATTTTGTTCTGTTTGGTTTTGTTTCCTTTCTTTACAAACACGGTTACAAATATTTGCACATTTTTTTCTGAACTGCTTGACTAGAGGGATATCACATGCTTTTACTTCTCTCTACCAAGAACGTCGTTGTTCTGTGTAACCACAGCACTGTGCAACAATGTAGCAGGCTTATACAGCTATTCAACGCACTGTTCCTCTTAGATTCTGACAGCTGTCCTAACAACATCATTAAGCCACTATTTTTCCTGGTCCAGAACCAAACCCAAAACCAGCCATCACCTTTAGTTTCTGCGATTCCTTTGCCTCCTTATATCTTGACCGGTTCCCCAGGTTTTTCTTTTCTGTTTCCTGACCTTCACGACATGTTTGAACAGTCCAGGTCAGTTAGTTTATAGAATGGCTCTCGGTGGGGTTTATTTGACATTTCCTCGTGACCAGATAAAGCATGTGCATTTCTGGGAGAATTACCACTGCCGCAATGCCATGTCCTCGTGGCCTCTTTTAGTTTTAATTACTTGAATATAAATAGGTGAAGATGCTGGCACTAAGGATGCCAGTCCTCGGACACCTGGGGCAGGAGTTACACTCTATTGTGAGCTGTGTGACCTGGGCACTAGGAACCAAAGCCTGGGGCCTCTGGAAGAGCACAAGGAGCTTGATTTTTTTTTTTTTTCAGGGAGGGGGGAGTGTTGTTGTTTTGAGACAGGATTTCTCTGTGTAGCCCTGGTTGCCCTGAAACTCACTCTACATAGACCAGGCTGGCCTCGAACTCACAGAGAGCCACTTGCCTCTGCCTGCCTAAGTGCTGGGATCAAAAGCCTTCGACACACACCAGGTTATCTATCAGCAAGTACTCTCTTTTTTTTTTTCTTTCGGAGCTGGGGACCGAACCCAGGACCTTGCGCTCGCTAGGCAAGCGCTCTACCACTGAGCTAAATCCCCAACCCCCAGCAAGTACTCTCAATTGCTGAGAAATCTCTCCAGCCACCTTCTGGGCATATGTAGTCATTTTGTCCCAACATGAGGGACATTGGGTTTGATGACTTGGCCAGGGAGGCACCAGTGAGTTTCTCCCACTTGTTTCCCCATGTAATTATTTAGTAACCTATGGAAAAACACACTGCCTTGCAAGAATTCAGCATCAGCCTCTGTTTCGAGCACCCATGACTGAGTTTATCTTTCATGGAACCTTCCTAATGCTGTGGCCCTTTCATATGGATCCTCATGGTGACCCCAACCATAAAATTATTTTTGTTGCTACCTCAAAATGGTAACTTTGCTATTGTTATGAATCATAAAGCAAATCTCTGTTTTCCAATGGTCTTAGGTGAGCTCTGTGAAAGCGTTGTTTGACTTCCAAAGGGTCTTGACCCACACAGATTTATGACTCACTATCAGGAAGCTTCTTCCTTCTACATTTAGAGAGCTATATTTACAACTATGGTTTAATACATTTTCATTCCATGACTGATCAATCATTACTGTTACTTTGACTAAAGCACGGATTCTGAAACTCTTCTGTATCATATTAAAAGTTACCAAAAGGGGTTGGGGATTTAGCTCAGTGGTAGAGCGCTTGCCTAGCAAGCTCAAGACCCTGGGTTCAGTCCTCAGCTCTGAAAAAAAAAAAAAAAAAGTTACCAAAAGATTTACAAATTCGTCAGGGCATGGTGATGCATGCCTTTGATCCCAGCACTTGGGAGACAAAAAGTGGCAGATCTCTGTGAGTTCAAGGCCAGCCAGCCTACCCTATATAGTGAGATTCAGGACAGCTAGGACTCTTAACCAGAGAAAACCTGTCTCAAAAAACAAAAAAATTACAACTCTATGGGCCAGTGAGAGGGCTCAGCAGGAAAAGGTGATTGCTGCCAAACCTGATAACCCAAGTTCTAGATCCAGGACTCACATCATAGAAGGAAACTCTTGCAAATTGAATTCACTAGGCAGCTGAAACTGGCCCTGAGTTGCTGACCCTCTCCTCCTCCATCTAGCTCCTAAGAGCTAGGTTTGAAGGCACGCGCTACCACACATAGCAAATGCCTTTATTAACCTATTACAACGGGGGTGGGGCTGGAAACACGGCTCAGTTGGAAGAGTATTTGCTGCTCCTCCGGGACCCAGGTTCAGTTCACCACTGTCTGTAACTCGATCCAGGGGACCCAGTACTGTCTCCTAAGCTCCTTAGGCACGAGGTGTAAACACATATATGTAGACAAGACACTCATACACATAAAATAAGTAAATCTCCTTGGGCATGGCACCCATGTGGTGATCAGATACATGTGCAGGCAAAACATTCACATGCATAAAATAAATCCTAGAGGGCTGGGGATTTAGCTCAGCGGTAGAGCGCTTACCTAGGAAGCACAAGGCCCTGGGTTCGGTCCCCAGCTCCGAAAAAAAAAAGAACCAAAAAATAAATAAATAAATAAATAAATCCTAGAACATAAATAATGGCCAGGAGCTAGTCGTGTGTCTGCAACAACTGTAAAGTGATACGAAATTATCTGAGATTTTTACACACACACACACACACACACACACACACACACACACACGCTCGAGAGCACCAACATGTACTTGCTATGGCACACGTGTGGAGGTCAAAGAAACCAGTTCTCTCCTGCACATGGGTAGCCAGGCTTGGCAGCATTGTCCTTACCTGCTGAGCTATCTCACCACCCTACCTAACCTGTGGTCTCTTTGGATGATAAAACCTTAAGTCTTGTACTGCTAATAGTGCCCAACCCCTCTATAGTAATTTTTTTAAAGACAACAACAGAAAAAGAAAGACTGATGACTCCTAGCTAGGCACCAGGTCCTATACACGAGGGTGAACTCCAGTGGTCCTTGCACTTGGGACGTAGGAAAACCAAGAGTTAAGGTTTATCCTGGGCCTCATCAAGGAGGAGGTCAGCTCTGGCTACATGTTATTCCGCCTCAACTGCTGGAGTCTTCCAGTTCTGCCTCTGTCCCTGAGGCTTCGGTGGCCAGTGTGTAGGTCCATCAAGTCTGACAGAAAAGAAACTAAGATGAAAATGAGAGAAATTCAGGATCTTAGTCAGGATCCCATAAAAATGGAGTAGCGGGTTGGTGAGATAGAAGCTCTGGCAGAGAAGCTAAACTCAGTTTCCAGCATGCATATGGTGGTCATAACATCTGTAACTCCAGTTCCAGGGGATTCCCTACCCTGTCTGACTCTCCCTGCAGGCACCCAGTATGCAGGGCACAGGCATACTGCAGGCAAAACACACATAAGATAAAATGAATTCTTTTTAAATGAAGTCATGGTGGGTTTGGAGAGATGGTTCAGTGGTTAGGAATACTGACCAGCTACCCTTGCAGTGGACCCAGACTCAATGCCTGACACCCACATGGTAGCTTAGAACTGTCTGTGACTCTAGTTTACCCTCACACAGACATACATGCAAGCCCAACAACAACACAGTAAAAAAATAAATCATAAAATAATAAAAGTGGACCTCTTACCCTCTTACTGTTTTTCTTCTCTGTCTTTTCTCTCCCTATTCCCCTCCCCTCCCTCCATGTGTTCATGGCTGGCCCATCCTCTTGTCTGTCTGTCTGTCTGTCTGTCTGTCTCTCTCTCTCTCTCTGTCTCTCTGTCTCTCTCTCTCTCTGCCTTTCTTTGTCTCTACTCCATCCTCAACTCCTCTCCCCATGCCCCAAATAAACTCTAATCCATACTAAAAAAAAATAAAATAAAATAAATAAATAAAAATGGAATAATGGGCCAATGAGACGACTTGGGGGCTAAGGTGCTTGCTGCCAAGCCTGAGTTCAATCCCCAGGATCCTAGATGCAGAGAACAGCCTCTTGTAAGCTGTTGTCTGCCCTTATACATATTTTGTATTTTGTGTTTTATGTGTTGTGTGTGTGTATTGTATATGTGTGTTGTGTGTGTTGTATATGTGTGTGTTATGTGTGTTGTATATGTGTGTGTTGTATGTGTGTGTGTTGTATGTGTGTACTGTATGTGTGTTTGTGTATGTGTGTGTTGTATGTGTGTGTGTTGTATGTGTGGGTGTTGTATGTGTGTGTGTTGTATGTGTGTGTGTCATATGTATGTGTAATAATAAAATGAAGGAAAAACTGTAACGATAAGTGAAGAACAGAGACAGCGCTCAGAACATCTTTAGCAGGCTCAGTAATAGAAAGGCTTCATTTGTCTATTCATCTAGTACACTGAGCCTCTAAAACCACTGGAGAAACGTAAGTTAAAAACCCGTGTTTGGCCAGTCATAGTAGTGCGCTCCTTCAACTCAAACACTCAGAAGCAGGAACAGCGGGGATTTCTAAGTTCAAGCCAGCTTGCTCTACATTTGCAAGTTCAGGACGACAAAGCTACATAATGAGACCCTGTCTCAGACAGAAACAACAACAACAGCAACAAAACCAAACAACGACAACGAAACCATCACCACCACCACCACCACCACCACCACCACCACCACCACCACCAAAGATAAATGGAAATAGAGAAAGACCCAATATCGATGTCTGGTATCTATTCACACATACATGTACACATACATGCACACATACTAATATGTAATATCCAACCCAAAAGAAAGTAAATGAGAACATAGCCTAGGTTACCTGAGACCAAGTCTCAAAAAAAATAAAAATAAAAAAAAACAAAAACCTGCTCAGCTTATCTGGGTGTGAAAGCGCACACCTGTGATCATAAGGCTTGGTAGGGCAGCGGGGACATTTGCCACAGATCCAAGATCAGGCAGGGACGTGGCGAATTCTAGCTCTTCTGAACAACAGAGTGAGAGAGACCCTGTTAAAAAAAGGAGGTGGGAAGGAGAGGAGAGGAATCCAGACTTCGGTAGCTAAGTGTTGGGGTGTGTGCACGTATCATAACATTTGGACATCTTAGGTAGAAGGATATGAAGTTTGAGACCAGAAGCTTGGGTTACACAGTAAGATTTTTGTCTCAGAGAGTGAGGCGGGGGAGGGGGGATGACGAAGGGGGCACACAGCACACTCTATGTACTTGGGAATATAACAGGAGGAACGAGTATTTGCCTAGCACACGTGGACCCTTGAGTTCAATACCCAGAAGCTAGATAACGTAGTGAGTAAATACAGCCAGCTTGGACACAAAATCTACAATACTGATCTGCTCTAAGACAGAGGCTGATGATAGGGCCTGGATCCCAGTCTGACCTGAGAGGCTGACAGCCTGTCATGTTACTTTTCCTGTCAACTTAATTTTTGTGTGGACAGCTATGGGCATTTTCATATGTGTATGGGTGCAAGTGTGTGTGCACTCCCGTGGAAAGCAGAGGCCAACCTCAGGCGTAGTTCTCCCAAAGCCATCCATCTTGGTTTTGAGACAGTCTCTCACTCTGACCTAGGCTCATGGTGACCTGAGACTACGCTGCCTCCTAGTACGACATTACAAATGTTTGCTCCGTTCTGGTTTGGGGAATTTACATCGGCTCCACCTGCTTGGGTGGTAAGCTGTGTCAACTGAGTCCTAATTCTCTCACTTACGCTGTGTGTGTCTGTGTCTATAGAGTGAGTGTGTACACATGCGGAGGTTGGACGACAACTTGCAAGAGTTGGTTCTCTCCTACCACCATGTGGGGTCCAGGGATCCAACTCCGGTTTTCAGATTTGGCAGAAAGATGCCGCCATCTCACTGCCCCTTCTTGTGCATACCTTTTCTTTTGGGAGCTTCACTCTTTAGCCCAGGCTGGCCTGAAGCTTACGGTGTAGCTCGGGCTAAGTTTGGCCTCCTGACAATACTCCTGCTTCAGTCTCTAGAGCGGTGAAACTGCAGACAGAAGCCTCTTTAGTCTTGTAATGTGATTCCCCTCAGGAGTCACATAGTGCCCATTCAGTGAGCGGCATAAACGACAGCAAAACGACTCTAACGTCTCCGAGACACTGGATGCAATAACACACAAGAGTCCCGGAAATTATCCCTGGATTCAAGAAGAAGTAATATATTTTCCATATGTAATTTTTTCATTTTACTTAAGAAACACAACGCTCTTGACATTCTTCCGATTTAACTTCTGAATTTAAATGTTAGAAATGAAATAGGGGGGTTGGGGATTTAGCTCAGTGGTAGAGCGCTTGCCTAGGAAGCGCAAGGCCCTGGGTTCGGTCCCCAGCTCCGAAAAAAAGAAAAGAAAAAAAAAAAAAAATAGAGCCAGATGTGGAGGCTGAGGCAGTAGGATCGAGGGTTCAAGGCTAGCCTAAGCCACATCTGGAGTCTTTACCTCTCCCAAATGGTGTGATTTATGTTATTGAAGGAGTACATTCTTTAAAAGTGTTTTCAGGGGAGGGAGGAAAAGTGTTTTCAAAACTCAAAAGACTGGTCTCTAGGATAACAAAAGTATAAAATTTAAGGGAAAATAATACAGATTGTGTTTTTAAATGACTAAAGGCAGGGGTGTAGCTCAGTTGGTTGCAAGCTTGAGGACCTCCCCGTATTTGGATTCCCAGCACTTGGAAGCCGGATCAGGAATTCAAGGTCATCCTGAGGTAGAATTCCAGGCCAGCCTGGGCTAAGACTGTCACAAAAAAAGCAAATAAAAATATTTGCCAAATAACTCGCCTCCCCTCTATTAGAAGTCTTTCTCTCATGACCTGGGGTCAACGGCCAACTGAGCTGCCTTAGACCAGAGGGACAGCAGGGTCCCGGCAGCCTTAAGACTGAAGCTGAAGTAGCTTAAATTGTGGAAAGTCGAGGTTTGCCCTTCCAGTATGGCAGTTCCCGTGCTTCATTTTGGAAAAAAACTCCAGGGGTCGACCTTGAGTTCCCCATCTGTAAAATGGAGCAGACTAGGCAGAGGGAGCTAGGGTACAGGGTGGTGCCGCGCCCGCAAACGGAAAGCAGCCCAGCAGCCCGGCAGTTTGCAGGAAGTGCTCTAGGGTTGGGAGGGAGAGGGAGGGCGGAGGCGGGAATGCGAAAGGCGAGCCCTTGGCTGCGGAGTTTGTACCGGAGCTCGGCAGAGGCGGGGCGAAACTGGGGTGAAGGGGTTAGTCAGTGGACCGGCCGCCTCCCCAGAGCAGAGCGCGCGGGCTGCGGGGGAAGACTTTGAGGTGGCGGCTGAGGAACGCGGGGGGGAGGGGAAGAGCGAACTCGCTCAGGAAAGGGGCGGGACGCGCGCTCCCACCGCACGCATGCGCGCCGCGCTCCTCCTGCCGGCTGGCTCCGGAGGTTCGCTGCCCCAGCGCGCCGAGCACCGACGGTGCGCACGCTGGGAGAGGAGGAGCCGCCCCGCCCTCCCTGCGACACCCGGCCCCCCGAGGCCTGCGGGGGGCCCTTAGAGGGGACGGGCGGACACCTGTTTCTCCTGTGGGGGGTTCGGGAGCCCAGGACCGGGACTCCTGGCGTCTCCTTCCCCTCCCCCACGAAGAGCGGGGCGGGAGGGCCTGGGCGTGCTCCCGAAGAGTCCGCTCCGGGTTTTCCCGCCCACTTTAACTCTGTGAGCGCTTCGAGCGCGCGGCGCTTCACTCCACCGGGCGCGCCCGAGCCCTAGGCCGGAACTCGTTGTGCCGCCCCCTCACATCCCCCGGGGACCGAAAGTGGCCTCTAAGACCTCTCGGTCCTGAAGTCCCCGCGGCCAAGCTACCACTCCCTATCTCTTCCGGGTTCCGACCCGGGCCGGCTCTGACGGTGGGAGAGCGCCCTCCAAATGAGGCCGCGCGGAGGAACTACTTAACGTGTCCGTTCGCCCGGTGGTGCGGCCGCGCTCTGAGCTCTTCCTGGAAACTCCCGCCTCGGGGCGCCAGGAGAACCGGCCGGGGGGGAGGGGTGCGCGCCGAACAGTCCCCCTCCTTCCCGGGGGAGGGCTCGGCGTCCCCGCCCTCCTCTCTGCTCAGGGGAGGGACGCGAGGGGGGAGGGGAGGGGAGGGCGCGGAAGCCGAGGTGGGGGGCGCTTCCCGCCCCACCCCGCCTCCAGAACAACGGGTTCCCGCTGCTGCCCCCTGCCGCTCGCCGCAGCCTCGACGGAGGCGTCGGGGGCGCCGCTTCCGTGGGAACGGGACCCGGGACTTTCTAGAACTGGCCGCTTTCCCCGGCATAGAACTTGCAGCCACTTTCGAGAAGCTTGTTGGAGCAACTTGGGCCCAGGCAGCCAGAGTTGGCCACATGTCACTTAGCCTGGCGACCTCTCTCGGACTTTTAAAAAGAACAGGGAGTGGGCTGGGGCGAAGTGTGGCGCGCCTGGCTCTCACTCCGGAAACCGGAGTACTGGTTGTTGGGTTTTTTTTGTTTTTTTTTTAAAGGGCTACCAACCGCGGGAACTCGGCTTTTGCAGTCGCAACCCTTTTTCTCCCCCGCCCCCCGTGTGCACACAAAGGTCGAAGTCAGGAAAGTTGATGGCAGCCCTTACGACTGCGCTTCCTTGACTTTGTGCTTTAAAAAGAAAAACTCGTGGACTTCTCTGAAGAGGCACGCTGCTCTCTGAATCCGAGAGGAAGGAAAAAAAAGAAATGATTCGAAAGACCCCGGAAAAGTTTAGTGAGCCAGCCACATTTCGACATTTCCCAGATTTTGCAATATTGGACTGGGTTCGTGCCAGCTTACTGCCAAATTATAAATTTCTCAAGATGAAGGGTGTTCAACCAAATTACTGCCAGGCCCCGTAAGCAGGCACGAACAACACCGGCTTAATTACACCTTATTCTTTCTCTCGCAGCCTTATTTAATTCGCTGCTGGATGAAGTCCTCAACCCGGGTGTCACTAACTGGCCTTTTTCTGGGGCTGAACAATCACACACTTTCCATGCCTCAGTAGTTCCAAGAATTGTATAACCCATCGCCCTCTTTCTGTTTTCTAGTCGATATTGTCCTAAAATTGCAACCCAATCAGGTAAATTCTTTTCTTTCCCGGGGACTGAAAAGACCATAAACAGACATTACACTTGCAAGAAAGTGTTCTTTTAAGAAAAAAGATTTAGGCCAAGAAACCGAATTTGTTGTTTAACATGAACCCCTGAAGGGGATTAAGCACAGTGTGCTTGAATGCGGTTAAACCAGCTTAATCACTTTCTTTGTTCTGTCGCTTCCCATTTACTTAATGTGTTTTAAGGTGATTTGACACAACTTAAACTAATTTCTTATATGTTAGTGTAGTCTGCCCGTGAACCATGCAACGTGACAAAAAAGGGTCTGTGGGACCCTTGATATTTTCTAGAATTTCATACTAAACAGCTCTATGACCAAGAAATAAAAGTTTTGAAGGGACAGGAGAGGTGGTGTTTTCTTGCTTTTTTTTAAATCTGGAGACTGTAACCTTTTAGCCCCTTTTGTCAAGTCCAGCTAGGAGCCACCGAGGCTTATTTCTGTCTGAAATGGGTTTGTTGATTGTTGTCTCTGCTTTCTTGTTTTCCAGTCGGCAGGAAAGGAAGCTCTAAGTCTGGGGCTCAGCTCTGGTAGATTGCAGGTTTTCTGGCCTTTAGTCTTCCTCTTAAATAACCCAGATTGAGGGCATTCATTCACAAATGACCCTGAGCCTCTGTCTGAATGTCCGCTTCCTTATAAAGGCACCTCCGCACCAAGGTTTGCAAAGACACAAGCAGGACCTTTTACAATTCTGGGGATAATAATAATAATAATAACAATAGCTGTTTTTAACTATGTGAGAGCTAGACCTTGTTCTAAATACTCTGAGTGATTTAACTCCTCACAGTAGGTCCAAGGGTTGGCCACAGTTGCTGCCACCATTCTAGCATTGGATCGCTAGACCAGGAACACCCAGGCTGAGAACAATAGTTCTAGGATTTGAATACAGGCCGTTTCCAGCTGCTGCCTGTCACCCACGCTGATCCTCTTTTAACTGTGTGAGGAAGGAACGGTGACTATTCACTTTTTTCATGGAGAATGTTGTCTGTGTGAGCAGCTCCTAGGAGAGGTTCTTTGCTTTGGAACTTCAAGGAAGTGAAATCTGAGATCTGCTTTAGAGGAAGCGTTCCCAAATCAGATTAGTGTCTTGGAAACCAGCGTCCGACTGTCAGCGCATGCATTCTAAAGTGCTAACCAACCAGGAGAGACACATTTGGGCAGTGGCACAGCGATGCGTTGGAACATGTCTACTACTTGATAAAAGGAAGGAAGCTGCCTGGGAAACAGCGTGGATACTCCCATGGTGGACCAGGGAGGCGTCAGGAAGGGAGAGCGGGAAGAGGTGAGGTAATGGAAGGTGAGAGAAAAATAAATGTAGCTTGTGTGCAGTTCGGATCTGCAGTACAGTGCAGAGAAAGAGGATCAAGGTCATGCAGAAGAGAAGCATGTGGGCGTGTTCTGACAGAGCCACAAAAGAAATGTAAACACAACCACCTGAGCTGGAGGCTGGGAAGGTCCTGAGGAGTCGGCCGCTGTCTCTCCACAGAGGGCTTTGGAACAAGAATCACTCTGGGTTGGATTCATGGAAACACAGCTCCTGGAACAGGGAAAAGGCTGCCTTTGGCTTGGTTAAACCATTCCTAAGTAACGAGGCTTCCTTTAAGGAGTATCATAATGAGAACAATTAACCAAATTAAGGCAAAAGCTTCAATCCCTGCTTATCAGGAAAGTTGGATTTAGAAGTGATGGAAAAGGAACTGGACTTGATAAGCGTGGTGTGGTCTTGCATGCCCGAAATCCTAGCACTATTGAGGTAGAGGCTAGCAGATCTCTACAAGTTTGAGGCCAGCCCAGTCTATGTAGAAAATTCCAGGCTTGACTAGAGAGTTGGTTCAGCGGTTAAGAGCACTGACTGCTTTTCCCAAGGTCCTGAGTTCAATTCCCAGCAACACATGGTGGCTCACAATCATCTGTAATGGGATCCGAAGCCCACTTATGGTGTGTCTGAAGACAGCTACAGTGTGCTCATATACATAAAAATAAGTATTTTTAAAAAATAGTAAAAACTAAAGCCGAGCACAGAAAGTTCCAGGCTAAGACCCTGTCTCAAAAAAAAAAATTTTTTTTTTTTAAGGTTTTGGTGTTTTTGGCTTTTTGATTTTTTTTGTTTTGTTTTACAAAGGAAGTAGACTTGCCCTGGGTGGGGTATAGCAAGGCCTTGGAACAGATAGGCAGGAACTTTATCGGAGACTATGGATAGGTCCTGTAAATATAAACTAGACCACCTTCGAATGGGACAAAATCTGTGTCTAGTGACACTGGAAATGTTCATTATAATGGGCCAGCGTGACACTGGGCTATAATCTGGGATACAGCAAACTGAGAAAATCGTATAACCTGTCTCCTTAGTTTGTTGGAAAGCACAGGATTAGCACTAAGAGTCTGCAGATAATACAGTCTTGAAATTCTAGGGCTCAGTTTATTCTCCACAGTTCTCTCGGGATGCTGGAGATGAAGCCAGGACTTTGCACGAGCTAGGCAAACAGCCCACCATGGACCACATCCCCAGCTTTTGGCATTTTTGAAGAGAAGATTGTGGGACCAAGCCAGGCAGCGGCATAGAATTCAGTCCCAGCACTCATGACCCAGAGGCAGGTGGATCTCTGTGAATTCAAGGCTAGCCTGGTCTATAGAGTGAGTTCCAGGACAGATAAGGCTGTTACACTGAGAAACACAGTCTGGAAAAACAAAACAAAACAACCCCCATCCCCCACAAAAGAAAAAGAGTCTCCACTATAGAATTCAGGTTGTCCTTGAACTCACAGCCTGTGTTTCCTTCCCCAGTGCTGGGCTTACAGGAATCGATGCCACCATAACCACCTCTGTGACTCAGTATTTCCGAGTTTACCAGAGTGACCATCTGATCTTCTCCTTATAGATTTATTTATTATATTTTGAGGGCAGGCCTTACTGTGTAGTCCCTTGACGGCTTGGAAGTTGAGATCGCCCTGAGAGATAGCCTAGGCAAGCATTCTACCAGCTCACGTTTGTCCTCAGTCCCCCCAGGTTACTTTACATTGGGGGGAAAAAGCCAACAGAACTAGGCGTGGCTGGCTGAAGAGATGAGTGAGTTGTTAAGAGCACTTGCAGAGACCATGAGTTCTCATCCCAGCACCCACATGGTGGCTTACAGCCACTTGTAACTTCAGTTCCAGGTGATCCAATGCTGTCTTCTGTCCTCTTTGGGCACCAGTCATGAACCTGGTTCATTTTCCTATGTGTAGGCACTCACACATGTACATTAAAAAGTATTTTTATAATATAAAAGATAATATTTTACAATATTAAATATATTTATAATATAAAAGAATAAATATTAAAACAAACAAACGAAAGTATAAATGTTCTCAATAAAAAAGTTTGGGGTTTTTTTTGGTTCTTTTTTTCGGAGCTGGGGACCGAACCCAGGGCCTTGCACTTCCTAGGCAAGCGCTCTACCACTGAGCTAAATCCCCAACCCCAATAAAAAAGTTTTAAATTGGGGTTGGAGCAATGGCTCAGCGGTTAAAAGCACTGACTGCTCTTCCAGAGGTCCTGAGTTCAATTCCCAGCAACCACATGGTGACTCACAACCATCTGGAATGGGATCTGATGCCCTCTTCTGGTTGTCTGAAGACAGCTACAGTGTACTCACATACATAAAATACAGCTGCAATGTACTCACATACATAAAATATACAGCTACAATGTACTCTCATACATAAAATAACTCTTAACTGCTGAGCCATCTCTCCAGTCCAAGAAATATTTTTTTAAAAAAAGATTATAAAAATGTTTAAAATTGGGCTGGAGAGATGGCTCAGTGGTTAAGAGAACTAACTGCTCTTCCAGAGGTCCTGAGTTCAATTCCCAGCAACCACATGGTGGCTCACAACCATCTGTAATGGGATCCGATGCGCTCTTCTGGTGTGTCTGAAGAGAGCTACAGTATACTCATACATAAAACAAATAAATAAGTAAAATGTTTTTTAAAAAGTGTCTAAAATTTTAAAATTGGATCCAGACAGTTTTGAGGAGTGTTCTCCCTATGTCATTTTGTTGACATTAGCAATATTGTTCTGAAAAGTGGCTTTTATATCTCTGGACATGCTTGGCAGATTCTTGTACAGCACGGGGTGGAGAGATAGCTCAGCGATTGAAGAGCTTGGGTTTTCGGGGTTGGGGATTTAGCTCAGTGGTAGAGCGCTTGCCTAGCAAACACAAGGCCCTGGGTTCGGTTCCCAGCTCTGAAAAAAGAAAAAAAAAGGGGGGGTTGGGATTTAGCTCAGTGGTAGAGCGCTTGCCTAGCAAGCACTAGGCCCTGGGTTCGGTTCCCAGCTCCGAAAAAAGAAAAAAAAAAAGGGGGGGGGTTGGGGATTTAGCTCAGTGGTAGAGCGCTTGCCTAGCAATCACAAGGCCCTGGGTATTCAGTCCCCAGCACCAAAAAAAAAAAAAAAAAAAAAAAAAAAAAAAAAGAGCTATGTGATGGTTGAGGGCTGGAGAGATTGCTCAGCGGTTGGGAGTACTGACTGCTCTTCCCGAGGTCCTGAGTTCAAATCCCAGCAACCACATGGTGACCCACAACCATCTGTAATGAGATCTGATGCCCTCTTCTGGTGTGACTGAAGACAGTTATAGTGTACTTACACATAAAATAAATAAATAAATAAAAAAAAAAAAAAAAAAGAAGAAGAGCTTGGGTTTTCAAGCATGGGGATGTGTGCTTGATTTCCACAACCCACATGAAAGCCCAGATGTTGCCGAGCGTGGGCAACACCTGGTTTAATTTCATCAGTCAGGAAGCAGAGGCAGGCAGATCTATGGAAGTTTGAAGCTAGTTAGTCTGGTTTAGACAGTTAGTTCCAGGCCATCCAGGGTACTATTATTATTATTATTATTATTATTATTATTATTATTATTATTACTGTATTGTGTATGTGTGCTTGCATGAAGATGCTTGTGAAGTCTTAAGAGAGCATCAGATCTCCCGGAGCTGTGGTGCATGTGGTACTTTGAAAGAGCAGCAAATATTCTCGACTGCTGAGCCATCTCTGCAGCCCTCTTTTTTTTTTTCATGTAGCCCCCCCCAGCCTCAGGCCTGCTAGGTGGTAGAGGCTAGCCTTGAACTCTTGATCCTCCTGCTTACACTTGCCAAATGCTAGGATTGCAGGCACATACCACCATGCTCAGAACCAACTTTACCTAGTCCAGCCCCAGTTCTCTCATCCGTAGTAAGAACACAGCAACCCTTAAATCATAGCATTTTGGTGGAGGTGATTTGATACACTATTTTTTCCTCCAATACTTAAAAATGAAAATCCAGTGCCTTTAAATGCTAGGCAAGCAAAGCTCTATCTTGACATTATTTGATATTTTAAATATAAAATATACTTAGCATATTCTGATCAGAATAGAGTTTCTATAGGGGATGACAGTGTGTTCTTGTCAGTGATGCAGACCGACTTACAGAAATAGTGACTACCACACACCTCTCTTCCTCCATTTTAGGTGTTCCCTAAAGGGCATTTACTTAGTCCTGGTTTATCTTAAGGAAAGAAGCAGGCTGAAATGTCTCAGTGTCCCTGCTGCCGACACCAGGTAAACCATTTCACTTCTCTCTCCTTTCTTCCTTCCTGTTTTTTTTTCTTCATGCTTTAATCATTTTGACACCAGGCTGTACAAAAGTAATTTAAAATTAACATGTCTGACACTTGGAGGCTGGCAGAACCTGATTCTGAACCCTGCCCCCTCTCTGGGGCAGCCAGAAACTGCCTTTCATTGGCTACTGGTCCTGCAGCAGCTGATGGAGAGCAGGGGAAACACATCCAACAATTAATTTGCTAATTTGGTTTTCTGTCTAATTTGAAACCAGAAAACCTTCAATCACCCAGGAGCCTGGCTCGCTGGCTCCAGCGTTGGCTTCTGAAACTTCCTGTCTTGGAGCTCTCAGAGAATCAGAAAAAGGAGGAGCGATTTACCTCAGCAGGTATGTGGCATGGTCCAGTGTGTCCTTCAGTGGCCTCCTAAGAGATCATAGTTTACAAGTCATGGCACCAGAAGAATTAGAAAGAACACATTCAGAAAGCGTTCAGTGTGGTCACAACTGCTTCCTGAATCAGGGGGAATTTCCAGACCAGTAATGTGCTCAACCTTTAGAAAAGCCAGGGTTTCATGAGCCTCCTCCAGGTTCCTAGCTTAGAGGTCAGCGTGGCTTTAAACCATGACACCTTGGTTAGCCTCCCTGTGAACTCTCTTTGCTGACTTTATTGGGAAGAAGCAGGAGAACTCGTGTGACACTGGGGAAAATGGCATTGGTGTCTGATGGGAAGCCAGACTCAGGCAACGTCCCACAGACCCTCTGCTGGCCTTTCCCCTCTGGAGAGCTCAGCCAAAAAGAAGTGGTAGGTTTCCCTCTCAGATGTGCTCAGAATCTGCCCCTGCTGCCTCTTGGAGTCTGCTCAGTGGCTTCCTGTTTTCCCACGGTGAGCAGGTTGAGCTCCTCTGCCTGACTTCTTAAACCTTATATAATCTGGATTCACCAATCCCGGTTTGAACTGCTTATTAGTACATACTCAAATTTGGCAAGACGCAGTGTTCTCAGAACATGCTGCTCTGTCTCTGCCTCCAAATCCTTTTCCATTCCCCTGCTGACTTTCCTCTGTGTGCTCCGTGCATGTGCTCCCCTCCCTCGCCTCCACGCAAATCCTGTCTGAACCCCGAGTTCCGCCAGTGTCTTTCTTCCATTTAACCTTCTTCAGCGCTGAGCCTTCCTTTCTGCCTTCCCTGGGGTAACGATGCACCACGCTGTTGATTGGCTTTGTTTTGCTTTGATATTTTGATTTTTGAAGGCAGGTTTTCTCTGTGTAGCCCACACCAAACTCACTCTGTAGCCCAGGCTGGCCTCAAACCCACAGGGGATCCACCTGCCTCTGCCTCCTGAGTGCTGGGATTCAAGATGTGTGCACCACTATACCTGGCTAAAGATTTATTTCTATTCCTCTGTGTTTGTCTGAGGGGGAGTACATGCACATGATCTAGTTGCCCATAGAAGCCCAAAAGAGGCACTGGATCCCCGGAAGCTGGAGTTAAAGTCAGCTGTCATGTGGGTGCTGGGAACTCCAAACTCAGGGCTTCTGTGAAAGCCCTGGATGCTCAGAACTGCTTAACCAGCTCGTTAACCCCACTTTGTTATTGGACACCTTAGTTCTACCTTTCTAGATAAACTATAATGTGCATGTGGTTAGGTCAGAAAGCGTGCACTATCTGTGGTCACTCGCAAAGATTCCTCTGTCCATTCAGGACAGCCACTGGGCGTTGGGGCGGGAGGTTTGTGAGTTCTGTATGTGGCTTTGCACAGAGACCCAACTTCAAAGTCCAAAGCACAAAACCAAAACCACGGACCAAAAACAGCAGATAGTACCTCCCTGAGATTCCATTTTGTAAAATGGGGCCCAGGAATCTGTGTGTGTGTGTGTGTGTGTGTGTGTGTGTGTGTGTAAACCCCAAGAAGTCATCTGGTCAGAGCTGGGGAATCAGAGCGCATAGACTTGGCACAGGAAACACTCAGCTTTGGTATAAACATTTGCATTCAAACTACATGAGTATTTATATCACGTCAGCTGGGAACAGAGTTCCGTGGTCATGTATGCTCAGCAAAGCATGAGGCTCTGTGCAGAGCAGTGGTGACCCACACTTTTAATCCCAGCACTGGAGAGGCACAGGCAGGTAGATCTACGTAAGTTTGAGACCGGCCTGGTCTATCTAAATATCAAGTTCCAGAACAGTCAGGACAATATAGAGAATCTCTGACTCAAAGAGCAGGAGGAGGGGGAAGAAGAAGAGGAGAAAGAGGAGGGAAAAAAGGCACTACCCTTAGATTCCCTGAGGGGAGGAAGAAAGGAAGGAGAGGAAGAACTTATTTATACCACATGAATAACCTTATCAGAGCATTCCACAACCCAGCCTGCCCCTTAAGGCATAGTCACAAGGCCCCGTAGCCTGTTTTTTCTTCTGTAGCATCAGATAGGTATGTGTGTGTATGTGTCTGTGTGTGTGTCTGTGTGTGTATTAATGTGTCTCTGTGTGTAGGTGTAAGGTGTATGAATGTGTATGTGTGTGTGTCTGTGCGTGTGGATGTGTCTGTGTGTGCGAATGTGTCTCTGTATGTGTCTCTCTGTTTGTGTATGTCTGTATGTGTGTGTCTCTGCATATGTGTGTGAATGTATGTGTGTGTCTGTGTGTCTGTATGTGTATGTGCATGTGCATGGGGGTGTGTGTGTTTTTCTCTGTGTGTGTGTGTGTGTGTGTGTGTATGTGTATCTCTGTCTGTGTGTGAATGTGTATGTGTGTTCGAGTGTGTATGTGTGTGTGTCTGTGTGTATTTGTGTGTGTGAGTGAGTGTGTGTATGTGAGTGTGTGTGTCTGTGTGTATTTGTGTGTGAGTGAGTGTGTGTGTGTGTGTCTGTGTGTGTATGTGTATGTGTATGTGTGTGAGTGAGTGTGTGTGTCTGTGTGTGTATCTGTGTGTGTGTCTGTATGTGTGTGAGAGTGTGTGTGTCTGTGTGTGTGTGAGTGTGTGAGTATGTGTGAGTGTGTGTGTGTACGCGTGTATGTGAACTCCTGGTCCCTGCAGGTGCACAGGTCAAGCAGATAGAACAGTAGTTGGCTGAAACAGAATCATGCCCCAGCTCCTGCGCTAGCCTCATTTACAGTATTTGTGGAATGGTGTGTAGAAGCCAGTGGAGTTCAGCTTGTGAAAGAGTTGGTCTGATTGTGGCCCAGGCCCAACTACAAAATTAGTCAAATGAGTCTTCACCCATTCCCTGATTCTAGCTCAAGTGCTCAATGATGAACTAAGTTGTGGCCCCTCCTGGGCACCTGAGGAGAGGGTTATCTCCATGACTCCAATTTCCCTCGACAGGCAAGCTGCCCTGCCCAGAGCCAAAGTTTTGGAGAGCAAGTCATCATGTAGATGCCACTGTCTGATGGTGCTCCGCATCCTCCGTCCTCTATGTCCTCAGTGAAGTGACAGGGACCAAGAAGTCCATACTTGCCCAAAGTTGGAAAAGGGTCACTTCCAATTGTTTATACATTCCTTTGTCTTTATTGCGAAGCCAAGACAGCAAGATTGCTGTGACTTTAAAGCCAGCCTGTGCTACGTAACCCAAGGCTAGCCTAGACTAAGAACATCTTATAAAGGAGTGGATGGGAGGGGTTGGAAGGTTTCAGAATCAGGATCACTTGCTGATCTGTCGGAGGCCCCGGAGTTCAGTCGCCAGCACTCACACCGAGTGGCTCCAGCTACCTGTAACTTCAGCTCCACGAGATCTAAGCTTCTTCTGGCCTTCATGGGCACACTCAGGTGGTATAAACAGACAGAGACCTACACATCAACATAAATAAAAATAAGGCTTTAAAAAAATTGAATTAGGGCTGGAGAGATGGCTCAGCAGTTAAGAGCACTGACTGCTCTTCTGGAGGTTCTGAGTTCAATTCCCAGCAACCACATGGTGGCTCACAACCATCTGTAATGGGATCCAATGCCCTCTTCTGGTGTGTCTGTCACACACACACACACACACACACACACACACACACACACACATTCATACATACACAGATACATTATTTATTTATAAAATAAGTAAATCTTAAAAAAATAATATTGAGTTAGACCAAGTGACCTTTATTTCCAGCACTTGGGAGGCAGAGACGAGCAGATCCCTGAGTCTGAGACCGGCCTGATCTACAGAGTTCCCAACAAACAAAACAAAACAAACCTCTCTCTAAAAGGGACAGCAGCATATTTCTGAAGGAGGCGAGGAAGCAGGTAAACTGAACTGTGCACTTATCTGAGACAAGAGAATTCCAGATAAATGCTTTCGTGCCTCTCAGACATTGAGCTATGATGCTGGATGTGTAAACCAGGTGCCTAAACCTATGGTAAATCTATTTGTAAACAGAGCCATCTCTCTAAGTTCCCACCGACAGTTACTCATTAAAGCTGGGAAGCCTTCAAGCCCTGGTAGAAATGTTTATATCAGAGGGAATGTTTACCCACTGTGGTGTCTCACCCTGCAATCCCAGCACTTGAGAGGCAGAAGCAGAGAGATAGCTTGGAGTTCTTGGCCAACCAGTCTACATAGCAAGCACTAGGCCAATTAAAGGAAAGGGCTGTGGTTGTGGCTCATTTCATAGAATGCTTGAGTAGCATGTAGGAAGCCCTAGGTTCAATTCCCTGCATGGCCTAAAACCAGACACAGTGGTACAGACCTGTTATCCCAGCTCTGGAGACAGGAGGATCAGAGCAAGCTTGAGGCCAGCTTATAATACATGGGACCATGTCTCTAAAAAGGTAACAAGAAAGAATTAAAAAGAAAAGAAGCCAGACAGTGGTGGCCCATGACTTAGATCTCAGCACTCAGAAGGCAGAGGCAGGCAGATATCTGTGAGTTCGAGGCCAGCCTGGTGTAGAGAGTGAATCCCAGGACAGGCAGAGCTACACAGAGCAACCCTGTCTCAAGAAAAAGAAAAGAAGGGGTTGGGGATTTAGCTCAGTGGTAGAGCGCTTGCCTAACAAGCGCAAGGCCCTGGGTTCAGTCCCCAGCTCCGAAAAAAAGAAAAAAAAAAAAAAAAAGAAAGAAAAAGAAAAGAAGGGGTGGGAGAGTTGATGGCTCAGTGGTTAAGAGCACTGACTGCTCTTCCAGAGGTCCTGAGTTCAATTCCCAGCAACCACATGGTGGCTCACAACCATCTGTAATGGGATCTGATGCCCTCTTCTGGTGTGTCTGAAGAGAGTGACAATGTACTCATATACATAAAATAAATACATATTGAAAAAAAAGAACAGAATGTCATTGCAGAGTTAGGTGTGATACAGAGCTGAGATCTCACCTCTCTGTGGCTGAGTCTGGAAGATTGCTTCCAGTTCAAAGTCAACGTGGGCTGCAAAGTGAGAAGAAATCAAAACAGCAAACAAACCCAAGGCTCAGTCCACAAAGTGCTTGCTGCACAAACACGAGGACCTGAGTTCAATCCTCAGAACCCACGTAAAAAAAGACAGCCGGGGTTGGGGATTTAGCTCAGTGGTAGAGCGCTTACCTAGGAAGCGCAAGGCCCTGGGTTGGGTCCCCAGCTCAAAAAAAAAAGAACCAAAAAAAAAAAAAAAAAAAAAAAAAAAGACAGCCATGGTGGTGCACACTCTTCACGGGAAAGATAGTGCACACCTGTCACAGGCATGGAACACACATGTCACACACATGTCACAGGCATGGTGCACACTTGTTACAGGCATGGTGGTGCACACATGTCATTAATCCAGCACGAGGAAGGCAAGATAGGCAGGCACCAGGGATTGCTGGTCAGTAAGCCTATTTGGTGACCTTCAGGCCAATGAGAGACCTTATCAAACGACAGGGTGGATGGCTTCTGAGACACAGCACCCTCAGAGGTCCTCTCGCCTCCTGCTGCATGGCACATGTGTGCACTCACGCCTATAAATCCCCATGCACTCACATACCTGCACTCACACATAAGTCCACATACAAAACCAAACATCCACAAGTTCATTGACAGTTTCTGGGGGTTGGGGATTTAGCTCAGTGGTAGAGCGCTTGCCTAGGAAGCTCAAGGCCCCGGGTTCGGTCCCAGCTCCGAAAAAAAAAAAGACAAAAAAAAGACAGTTTCTGGCAAGAAAGTCTGACTTGGGCTGGAGAGATGGCTCAGCGGTTAAGAGCACCCGATTACTCTTCCAGAGGTCCTGAGTTCAATTCCCAGCAACCACATGGTGGCTCACAACCATCTGTAAAGAGATCTGATGCCCTCTTCTGGTGTGTCTGAAGACAGCTACAGTGTACTTGTATATAATAAATGAATAAATCTTTAAAAAAAAAAAAGAAAGTCTGACTTACACTAATTCAAATGAATTAAAACCACGGAAATAGATTCTTGCTATTTGGGCTTTCTGTCTGTTGTTTGACGTAGGGTCTCCTCACAGATTGGCCTGCAATCCTATATTCCCCACATCCCCGAGGATGACCTTGGATTTATCCCTCAAGTGCTAGGGCTGCAGGTGTGCACTAACATGCCTGGATGTTTTTGATTCAGGAGCTCTCTCTGTGTTCCCCTGGCTGTCCAGGAACTCCCTGGGTAGACCAGGCTAGCCTTGACCTGGCAGACAATTCTGAGATTAACGTCATGCTTCAGCAGGCCTGGCTTAGCAGACCTGCCTTTAGGTGCTTCAGAGAGAATCCAGGGCTTCAAGGATGCGAGGCCACATCTGGGTTCCAAAAGCGTCTATCCCAGCCCTGGGGTTCTTGTTTATGCGTTTTATGTTTGTTTGTTTGTTTGTTTGTTTTGTGTGTCTTGTGTGTGCTACATGTATGTCCAGTCCGGGGACACCTCGAAGGAATTATGATTTTCTTCTTTGGGTTTTGGGAAACAAAACAAATCTCTAAGCCTGGTGAATGGGCTATCTCAACACCCATGTAGGCCTGGCGAACCTCAGCACACCCTGTTCCGAGGTCGGTTTCTGTTTTTAATCTTTTTAAATTTATATTTTATTTATTTGATGTATGTGAGTACATTGTAGCTGCTCTCAGACTCACCAGAAGAGGACATTGGCTCGTTACAGACGGTTGTGAGCCACCATGTGGTTCTGGGAATTGAACTCAGGACCTCGGGAAGAGCAGTCAGTGCCCTTAACCGCTGAGCCATCTCTCCAGCCCATATTTTAATTTTTATCTTGTTTTTTTCTGGTCTCCTCCCTCCACCCCCACCCAACCCTTCTTGGCTGTTGTTTTAGATTTTGTTTTCTGTTTGTTTTGTTTTGTCTCTGTGTAGCCCTGGCTGTCCTGGAACTCACTCAGTAGACCAAGCTAACTTTGAACTCAGAGATCCACCTGATCCTCCTAGCATTGTGTTGTAAAAAAAAATATATATATATATATATATATATAGGGTTGGAAAGATGGCTCAGTGGTTAAGAGCGCTGACTGCTCTTCCCGAGGTCCTGAGTTCATTTCCCAGCAACCACATGGTGGCTCACAACCATCTGTAATGGGATCCGATGCCCCCTTCTGGTGTGTCTGAAGACGGCTATAGTGTGTAAGTAAATAAATCTTTAAAAAAAACAAACTTTCAGAAACTTTCTCTATGCCTGATGAAGTTCAGACTACTGACTGCCATGAGGCTCAGAGCTCATGTAATTCTCGGGGAGATGCGCCTTGCTAACATGCGGTGGAGTCAAGAGTTAAAACTCCGGTCTTCTGACTCCAAACACTATTTCTTCTATCAGAGTTGCTGTTTCAGTTTCCAAATTAGAATAGCTGCCCCCGTCCCCGCCTCCAGTATTCACTCCAAGTCTAAGCAACCCCTCGATGCCCTGTGAAACCACATCTGTCATACAGAAGGGAGAGAAAGCCACAGGGCCGTTGGAAAGTCTGCTTGTGAAGTTAAACTTAAAACCAAAGGGCAGGCGGGCAGTTGGCACGGGTTCCTCGGCATAGGTCCTAAAAGTTGGAAGCCTCGATCAGAGCCGAAACAGTATCTGCTTCTAGCACTGGGCTCCCATACAAAGAATTCCAAGACTCTGAGAAAAAAACAGCCCAGAGCTCCCTAAGCACGGACATTTATCAATCCCCGGATTCAAACCAGAGAGAGATAGAACTGCTTATGTTTCTCGAATTTGATTCTTTCTCCGTTTCACAAACCACTTCTGTCAAGCAAGACGCTTGTCGCTTGTCCCTCAGATTCTCTGAAAGTTAACTCTTCTGCTCTTTTCTCCTGCATCAGTTTCTCTCTAAGATAGGGTCGTCTGGTGGAACCCAGGCTGGCCTCGAACTTTTTTTTTTTCCTTTCTTTTACTTTTAGGCAATTTTTAAAAACCTTTGTTTCACTTGTATGGGTATTTTGCCTGCCTGAAGGTCTCTGTGGTATGTGCCCGCCTGATGCCCAAGAGAGGGCGTCAGATCCCTTGGAACTGGAGCTGCAGATGGTTCTGAGCTTCCTGTTCTAGGAGAGCAGCCAGTGCTCTTAGCCACTGAGCCATCTGGCCAGACCTGACCTTGACCTAAGGCCCTGGCTGTCCTGGAACTCTGTAGACCAGGCTAGTCTTGAACTCACAAAGATCCTTTGCCTTCTGTCTCCCAAGTGGTGGCATTAAAGACATGCACCACCGTGCCTGGCCTTAAAGGTAAGTTTCTACTTTGACAAATGAACACCACGCGCACGCGCGCACGCACGCACGCACGCACGCACGCACGCACGCACGCATGCACGCACCAGAACAGATAGGTTTTGGCACTGTACATAGACATTCAGCCTGATGTATTGTGCAAAAAAGAGTTGGAGGTGTTAATTCAGCACAAACAGAAGTGTTTCCATCAGTGAAATAAACTTAGATTATACAAAATGGGGGGGGCAGATTTAAAAATTATCGGGCTGGGGTTGGGGATTTAGCTCAGTGGTAGAGCGCTTGCCTAGCAAGCGCAAGGCCCTGGGTTGGTCCCCAGCCTCCGGGAAAAAAAAAAAAAAAAGAAAAAGGAAAAGAAAAAAAAAAAAATTATTGGGCTGGAGAGATGGGTCAGTGGCTAAGAGCACCGACTGCTCTTCCCGAGGTCCTGAGTTTAATTCCCAGCAACCACATGGTGGCTCACAACCATCTATAATGAGATCTGATTGCCCTCTTCTGGTGTCTGAAGATAGCTACACTGTTCTCCTATATGATAAATTAAAAAAAAAAAATACACACACACACACACACACACACACACACACACACATAAACTATCATGTTATTTGTTTCTTTTTTTTTTTTTTTTAACTTTTCTATTTTTCGGAGCTGGGGACCGAACTCAGGGCCTTGTGCTTGCTAGGCAAGCCCTCTACCACTGAGCTAAATCCCCAACCCCTTATTTGTTTCTTGTATGTGTATGTGCATGAGCATATGATATACATCCATGTGACAGTCAGAGAACAACTTGCAGGGTTTGTTTCTCTTCCTTTACTATGTGGGTCCCGGGGATCAAACTCAGGCTTGGTGGTGAGCATCATCTTGCTGGCCCCAAATGGTTAAACTAAACTGAGCAGAGACCAGCTAGCCTTACCAGCTTACCCTCTGGAAGTACTGGGCATGCAAATGCTTTTGTTGTTGTTGGGTTTTGTTTTTGTTCTTCAAGACAGGGTCTCACTGTGTAGTCCTGGCTGGCCTAGATCAGGTTGCCCTTGAACTCACAGAGCGTCCAAGTGCTGGCATTAAAGGCATGAACTACTACACTCAGAGTAATTTGCTTAAAATACACATTTTAAAAAATTAAGGAGGTTGGGGGTTTAGCTCAGTGGTAGAGCGCTTGCTTAGCAAGCACAAGGCCCTGGGTTCGGTCCCCAGCTCCGAAAAAAAAATTAATTATTTTAGGTGTATTAGTAGATTTTTTTTCTTTTGAGACAGGATATTTTTACATAGCCCTGGCTGTGCTGCAACTTACTCCGTAGACCAGGCTGTCCTAGAACTCACAGAGATCCACCTGCCTCTGCCTCCTGAGTGTTGGGATTAAAGGCGTGTGCTACCATGCCCTGCTAGGTGTGTTTTGTCTGCATGGTTATCATGTGCATGCCTGTACCCATGGAGGTCAGAATAGGGTGTCAGATTTCCTGGGAGAGTTGTGAGCCATCTTGTGGGTGCTGGGAATTGAACTCCTGTCTTTCGAAAGCTCTTGTTTGTATGCTGTTGCTGACACACCAGAAGAGGGCATCGGATCCCATTACAGATGGTTGTGAGCCACCATGTAGTTGCTGAGAATTGAACTCAGGACCTCTGGAAGAGCAGTCAGTGCTCTTAACCACTGAGCCATCTCTCCAGCACCTCAACAACTGTTCTTAAACGTTGAGCCAACCCCTGTCCCCCATCCTGATCAGGGCTTGGATCATTCTCCTCTGGATCCATGGCAATTGCTCCCATAATTAGCAGTTTCTCCTGCCTAGAACACAAACAAGCAAATGTTCCAACCTGGCAGCTGATGCCGGGAAGGCGAGCCGATTAGAGCTTTCTTTGAGAGGCTCCGTTCGGATTTGAATGTGGCGCCCACATCCTCCCACATCCGGCTATCCTGAGACACCTTTCACTTAAACCTTCCCGATTGTGGTCACTCTGGCTCACCAAGTTTATCCCGGCACTTGGGAGGCAGAGGCAAGAGGATCTCTGCCTTTGAGGCTAGCCTGGTCTACAAAGCAAGTTCCAGGATGGCCCGGGCTATGCAGAGAAACCTCGTCTCGAAAAAACAAACACAAACAAACAAACGTAGTCTTAGAAGGAGCTCCCTGGCTCCCTGCTCTCCTAAATTGAGCAATTTAGGAAGAGAGCTCCGCCCCTTTCCTCTCCCCAGTCTACAGCCTGGGGGTTTGCGATGATGAAAGCCAAAGTCTTCCTGAGTGCCATCAAGTGATCAAATGCCGGAGGTGGGGGATGCGAGGGGTAAGGGGGCCGGAATGTTACTACCACACATAACCGAAGTGCGAAGAGCAGGGGAGCCTCCTCTTTAGATTTTAAAAGTTTCAATAAGATGGGCTGACATCCTCCGGCCCCTCCCTGAACTGCCTGGTGCTCTGCCATCCAGAGAAAGGTTTCTCAGGGCGGGGCGCGTTCTTATCTGGATATAGCTAGGATTTTGTGCACCATTCAGACACTGTGGGGAGAGACAATATCCATTTTCCTTCCAACATCAAGGCAGCCTTTTTAAGCTTTATCCGGACTTATTTTGGTTCCTGCAATAAAAAGGCGAGGTGGGAGAATTATGTCTAACAAAAATAACGCCATTGTGCGCTCCGAGTTTCCCACTGCAGGCCACTTTTAAAGCGTTTTGCCGTCACCTCCGCCGCCTCGCACGCATTCAGGCAGGTTGGCCGCGAACAAAGAAAACTCACTTCACACACACCAGCCCTAAACCTCCACTCTCAGGACAAAAGTGTCCCTCGGCAATGTTTTCCACATGGCTCTGCTGAAGGGCCATTCACTCACTTCAACCCTCTTTTTCTTGGGAGACAAAGGCACCTTTGGGCTGAAGTGACACGGGAGAGTTAGAATCAGATTTGTTATCGGAATTGCAGCCCTCAATTTTAGCAAGAGGTTCAATCTGTCTACGGCTACCACAGCAAGGCGGCCTTTACAATCCGGGAGCACCGGGCCAATTATGCACCTGCAAATATACCACAGAAGACATTGCAGGTTCCGAGCACTTTGAAAACCGATACTTAAACAGTCTCGAGGGACCCGATCCCCCACGTCGGGGATAATAGCTGCTTTGGAATCTGCTATTGGCACCAGAAAGCGTCCTCTGAAGTCACTCAAAAGCCATTTTTATTGTGCATTTGCAAACAAAGAGCCTCACCTGGCCAAAACAAAGTCTGTTACCAAATCAGGGTGGGAAGTCAAACTCATCCCAGGAAGAGTCAATTACCCTGGCAATTTTGTGAGGGGCTGGGAAGCGGTTCCTGAGGGAGAGCAGCTCATGGAGGGTGGGTAGAGGGGTTCTGGAAGGGGGCTAGCTTCCAAAACTTTTCCTCCTTAAGAAGAGTGTTCCATTAACTCTGAAATCCTAGCAATTACAACAGAAGGGCCTCCGTGACTTCTGGTTATAAACTTTTTATGATTATTAACTGGGGAAATGTAGATTATGTGGAATTTTTAACAACGAACTTTAAAGCAACCTTGGCTGCTTTCTAAGGGACTTACTTATCTGCAGTGTTGTAACCCGAAGCTCAGAGTCGGTGTTGGCGACCCTCGTGTCCCTCGCCTGAAAAGCGACCTTCTTACGGGACTCACTTCCTTGATAAGCAGGCAGATGCTCACCGCGCTGTTTATCTGGGGAAAGAAATACGTGTGGGAAAAGAAGCAATTTTCTTCTCATTGCGATTAAATAAAGTCATTATCGCCTGTTGTGGGATTAGCCTGCCACCTGTTGGTCAAAAGAAAAACAGCAGGGAAATAGGGATGAAAGCGCCCATCTAAGTGAAGGGTTTTGATGTAGTCAAAACCTTTCTCTCTGCCTCTTTCCCTCCCATTTCCTGTCTGTCTGTCTGCCCGCCCACCCACCTGCCTGTCTCTCTGTCTGTCCGCCCCCTCCCTTTCAACAGTTTACTGGTTTGTTATATGAACAGAGGTACTCATAAAAATGGAACGTGGGTCGGTGAGATGGCTCAGTGTGTAAAGGCACTTTCTGGCAAGCCTAAAGAACTGAGTTCAATCCCCGCGACCCACGTGGGTGGATCGCACCAACGCCCACTGGTTGCCCTCTGACTTCCGCACAGACGGTGCTACGTACACACAGAGATTGTAACTGAAAGGTTTTCTGTATGTCAGGAAAAGAAATAGAATGAATACTCCAAATAAAACTATGAAATAAATGTCAAGAATAGAGAACTGATGTCACAAGGCTTTCCACAGAAAGGCAGAGGGGAAGTGCTATTGTTAAGAGCTTGTTAGGGGCTGGAGAGATGGCTCAGTGGCTAAGAAGAGCACTGACCGCTCTTCCAGAGGTCCTGAGTTCAATTCCCAGCAATCACATGGTGGCTCACAACCATCTGTAATGGGATCTGATGTGGCTGAAGACAGCGACAGTGTACTTATATAGAATAGATAATTTTTTAAAAAAATTCTCTTGAACAAACTGTTTACCACTACTTACACTAAACTTGAGGAAGTGTGCACAGGGCTGTGTTAGCTCTGCTGACCCCTGATCCTACTGACCCCCAACCCCAGATTGGGCAAACAGTTTATTTTTAAAGATAAAGAGAAGCTGAGGCTTGAGGATCCAAAGTGCAAGGTTATCCTGGGCTACATACTTTGAGCCCAGCCTAGGCTACATGAGATCCTGTCTCAAAAACAAAACAAAACAAAAACAAAAACGAAGAGAAAAGCAAGCAAACACAGGCTGGTTCGTGGATTTTGAACTTATGTTTCTGCAGACCCAAGGAAATTGAGGTAATTGAGACTGTTTCTTCAGTTTTAATATTCAATACAGAGAACACAGAGGATTATCTTGAACTCGATATCCTTCTCTCCTCCATCTTTCTTTAAATAAAAAAGATTTATTAATTATATATAAGTACACTGTAGCTGCCTTCAGACACACCAGAAGAGGGCATCAGATCTCATTACAGATGGTTGTGAGCCACCATGTGGTTGCTGGGAACTGAACTCAGGACCTCTGGAAGAGCAGTCAGTGCTCTTAACCCCTGAGCCATCTCTCCAGCCCCACATCCGTCTTTCTTCTTCTTCTTTTCTTCTTTTTCTTCTCCTTCTCCTTCTCCTTCTCCTTCTCCTTCTCCTTCTCCTTCTCCTTCTTCTTCCTTTCTCCTTCTTCTTCTTCTTTTCTTCTTCTTCTTCTTCTTCTTCTTCTTCTTCTTCTTCTTCTTCTTCTTCCTCTTTTCTTCCTCTTCTTCTCCTCCTCCTGCTCCTTCTCCTCCTGCTCCTCCTCCTCCCCCTTCCTCCTGGCTGCCCTGGAACTTACCTTAACTGTGACCAGGCTACCCTCAAACTCAGGGAATTGCCTGCCTCTGCCTCTCGAGTGCTGGGGTTACAGGCGTGCACCAGTACACTTGGTTTTATGTGGTGCCGGGGATGGAACCCGGGCCTTCATGCCTGCTAGGCAAGCACTCTCCCAACAGAGCCACGCCCCCAGCTTTGTTTGTTGTCAGATGGATGGGATTTGCTGTGTTGCCCCAGACCGTGTGCTTGACCTCAGTTGTCAACTTCCTGCGTAGCTAGAACTAAAGGTGAGTGACATCACAGCTGTCTGATTTCTGTCCATCCTTCCATCCGGCATCCATGTGTTTCCCGTGTACATGAGAATTTGCACATCCTGAGCATGTCCTCTCCCGCTGAACCACACCCCTCCAAACTGCCTTTATTGAATATATTAACGTGTCTAGTGAGGTTAGAACTTGTTACCCCTGAAGGATATCGAAGTTCCAATATGTTCTTGTTTTACTAAGAAACAGCAAATAGGACCAGAGAGATGACTCAGCAGAGGACCTGGGTTGGGTCCCCAGGACTGATGGGTACACAGAAGAAGGGCCATGGTTCTAACATCCTAATTTCCAAGCCGGTAGAGTGGGAATGTTATCATTTCCCCCTGGCCATGGGAAATCCTCTTCTCCTCTTGTGGTGACTCCTAGAATTACCATTACCATAGAAATCATGGATCTCCAGGGACTCCTGTAGGAGTCTCCAGGGACTCTGAGAGACTAAAGGCACTCAAGTCAGTGCTCCCTGAGCTGCTCTTCCAAAACCCTCCTTATGACAGAGTGTGCTAATGAATGCTTTAACGTCGTCGTCGTGTCCCCACCCCCACCCCCCCACCCCCCACCCCCCCCCCCCCCGCTTTCAACGTTCAAAGAGTACAGCCAAGCTGGCACAGTGGTGACACACCATAATCCTACCTCTGGGGCGGTGGAGGCAGGAGGATCGGGAGTTCGAGGTCATCCTTGGCTACACAGTGAGCCTGAGGCCAGCCATATGAAAATATACAGCTTGCTAAAGTGCCTGCTTCACAACCCAAAGACTTGAGTTCTGGTCCCCATTGGTACTGGAGGCCCAGAAACCAGTGGATCCCTGGAGTTCATTCGTTTACAAACCTTGATTAATTAGTCAGTGAGTTCCTGGCTCAGTGAAAGACCCTGAGGCACTGGAGGAAGAAGTTTGAGAAGGGCATGGTGGGGGTTGTGTGAATTGCTTGTGTCTCCATCCCAGAATCCCAGCGCTTGGGAGCGGAGTCAGACAGGTCTCTATGAGAATGAGGCCAGCCTGGTCTACACAATGAGTTCCAGGCTAGCCAGAGCTACATAGTGAGATTGTGAGGCCCTGACTCTAAAAAACAAAGAAAAGAAAAACAAACAAGCAAATAAAACCTAAAGAGAAAAGAAGGTGGGATACCCAAAGATACCTCATTGGGTAAAGTCTGACGTTTTTGTTTTTCTGAGACAGGATTTTCTGTAGCCCTGGCTGTCTTGGAACTTTTTCTATGGACCAGGCTGGCCTTGAACTCCCAGAGATCCACAAGCCTTTGCCTCCTGAATGTTGGGATATATACATGTACACACACACACACACACACACACACACACACACACACACACACACACAAGGCACTGATAATAACAACCTGAAATGAACTGGTTGATTCACTGGTTCTCATGTAGCCCAGGTTAGCCTCCAACTTGCTATGTAATTGAGGTCAGTCCTTTCCTGCCTCTCAGGCCTATGTCAGTCCGATTAGACTTACTGGACATTAAAGTCTTCTGCTCTGTCATAGATGGCAGGAAGAGAGATTCTTGTTGTTTGTGACTTGGTTTCACCATCTAAACCTGGTTGGCTCAGAACTCGTAATTTTCACCCCTCTACCTCCCCAGAGAGCTGGGACAACAGGTGCGTCACATGCACAGCCTACACATGTTTATGACAAGTGAGCAAGGCCCAGAAAGTGTTAAGAATGAATATGTATGGGCTGGAGAGATGGCTCAGTGGTTAAGAGCGCTGACTGCTCTTCCAGAGGTCCTGAGTTCAAATCCCAGCAACCACATGGTGGCTCACAACCATCTGTAATAGAATCTTCTTCTGGTGTGTCTGAAGACAGTGACAATGTACTCACATAAAATAAATAAATAAATCTTTAAAAAAAAGGGGGGGGGTGGGGATTTAGCTCAGTGTTAGAGCGCTTGCCTAGCAAGCGCAAGGCCCTGGGTTCGGTCCCCAGCTCCAAAAAAAAAAAGAAAAAAAAAAAGGAGGTGTTGCCTTATTGGGAGAAATGTGTCACCATGGGGTGGGCTTTGAGGTGTTATGTCCTGGTTCAGAAGAGACCGTCCTGGCTGCCTGTGGAAAACAGTCTCCTCCTAGCTACCTTCTGATCAAGATATAGAACTCTTGGCTCTCCAGCATCAAGTCTGCCTGCACAATGCCATGCTTCCCACCATGATGGTAATGGACTGAACTTAGGAAACTGTAAGCCAGCCCCAGTGAAATGTTTTCCTTTTTAAGAGTCGCCTGGGGGTTGGGGATTTAGCTCAGTGGTAGAGCGCTTGCCTAGGAAGCGTAAGGCCCTGGGTTCGGTCCCCAGCTCCAAAAAAAAAAGAAAAAAAAAAAAAAAAAAAAGTCACCTGGATCATGGTGTCTCTTCACAGAAATAAAAACCCAACTAAGACGATATAAAAAAAAAGAACGGGGCTGGGGATTTAGCTCAGTGGTAGAGCGCTTGCCTAGCAAGCGCAAGGCCCTGGGTTCGGTCCGCAACGCTGAAAAAAAAAAAAACAAAAGCACACTGCGCTCTCTGAAGGCAGAAGCGGGAGATAAGCACTCCTGGCTGCACCCATTCAGTCTCGCACGGCGCGGTGCGCACGGTAAAAACAGCGAGTGTAAGGAGAGGCAGAGGCAAACCTCAGGTTTCAGAACATTAGGGTGGGGTTGGGGACACTTTGCTCTACGCACATGGGGAAGTCCTTAGGTGTGCTAAGCTGAAGAGGGAACAGAGTTGACCTTCTGACAAACACCAGAGTTAGAATTTTTTTCTTAGAGAGAGTAAGAGAGAGAGAGGATGAAGAAGTGATTCAGCATTGGCTTCCCTTCCAGAGGACCCAGGTTCAATTCTCAGCAACCACATGGCGACTCGTAACCCCAGTCCTAGGAAGCTCATGTCCTCCTTTGGCCTCCATGGGCACAGCATGCACAGACGCACACACAGGCAAAACACCCATAAATATTAAGAAAGAAAAAAAAAGAAAAAAAAAAAAAAAAGGCATGTTGTTGGGTGTAGCCGCTCACACCTATGTAACTACTGCATTCTGAAGGCCGAGGTAGGAGAATCGAGACCAGCCCGGTTGGCACAGTGAGATCCCAGCCTACCGGGCTGAAAGATGTGCCCAGGCGTTGGAGTGCGTGTCTAACACGGAGGAAGCCTGAGTCTGATCTCAGCACCACATAAACCAGGCGTGGTGGCACAAGCCTGAAATCCCAGGACGTGGGAGGCAGAGGGAGGAGGATGAGAGGGTCACAGTGAGTTTGAGGCCAGCCTGGACTACACGAGACCCTGTCTCTAAAAGATAACAAACAAATAAATGACAACATGACCAGACAGAACATGGTGTGCAGGGGGAGCTCAGGAACACCTGCTGCCAGACAAGCAGGGGCCAACGTCACTGCAAAGGACCATCAGTAGACAAACTTCATCTTTCTATAATATCCTGCTTAAATTTAAATGTATTATTATTATTATTATTATTATTATTATTATTATTATGTTTTTCAAGATAGCATCTCTTTGCATAACTGAACTCAGGTCTTCTTGCTTTCAGAGAAAACACTTTGCCAACTGAGCTATCTCTCCAGCCCTCCCTCCAAAACTTTCTTTTTTAAAGATTTATTTATTTATTTTATGTGAGTACATTGTCACTATCCTCAGACACACCAGAAGAGGGCATCGGATCTCTTTACAGATGGTTGTGAGCCACCATCTCTCCAGCCCCCCTCCAAAATTTTTAAATGAAAAACAAAACAAAACAAAATTAAAGATCATAAAAATCAGGCAGGTAGACTGGAGAGATGGCTCAGCAGTGTAGAGAACTGACTGCTCCTCCAGAGGACTGGGATTTCCCGTCCCCTCGCAAGGGTTCATAACTGTCTGTAACTACAGGGGATCTATCGCCACCTTCTGGCCTCCTGGGGCACTACATGCATTTGGTACACATACATACATACATACATACATACATACATACATACATACATACATACAGGCAAAGCACTCACCCATATACACAAAATTTTAAAAATTTCTCTAGGCAGTGGGAGCGCAGGCCTTTAATCCCAGCACTGAGGAGGCAGAAGCAGGCGGATCTCTGAGTCCGATGATGGCCTTGTCTACAGAGTGAGTTCCAGGACAGTCAGAGCTACACAGAGAAACCTTGTTTCAAAATAACAAAACAACTAAAAAATTAATTTAAAAATGTACTTGTTGGGGTTGGGGATTTAGCTCAGCGGTAGAGCGCTTGCCTATCGAGCACAAGGCCCTGGGTTCGGTCCCCAGCTCCGAAAAAAAGAAAAGAAAAAAAAATGTACTTGTTTTCTTTTCTTTTTTATGTTTTTTGGGACAGGGTCTGGCCTTGAACTCACAAAGATCCACCTGCCTCTGCCTCCTGAGTGCTGGGATTCAATGTGTGTGTACCCCTGCATCCTGCAAAAATCAAAAAAAAATTTTTTTCTTTAAATTTGTAAATTGTTCTTCACCAAAAACTTTCATTCTTCAAATAAAACAATGAGTCACATATCTGGAACACACACACACACACACACACACACACACACACACACACACACAGGACAAGTCTTGTACACAATAGATCCATGGGGTTCTCTGCAATCTGTAGAACTGACTCCATTGAAGGAGGTGGCGAAGGTTCGCAGGAGCAGAAGCAGAGAGAAACAGTGCCTTTGTGAGAAAGGTTCAGTAACATTTGTCATCAGGAAATGCAGACTAAACTCACAAAGAGAAACCACTCCACACCCACCAGCCTGACTCTATTTAAAACAACTGATACCACTGTCCAAGCCCAGGTGTCCAACCTTGTGACACTTCCACCTGGTATTGTCATCTACAAATGTGTTGGGCCTTGTTCACAGCCTGCCTTGGACCCATGTAGCCAGTTAGACACACCAGAAGTGACAACCGGATGTTCATGCATTCCCGGTAGGAAAGGAAAGTGGTCAGCTACTTTGGCAAACATCTAGTGTTATATATATTCAATATATATAACACTAAATGTTTATATATTCATTATATATTATATATAATATATATTTATCAAAGAAATTCATATATATACATATATACTTATATACATATACATTTATACATACACACACACACACACACACACACACACACACACACATATATATATATATATATATATATATATATATATATATATATGAATTTCTTTGGGTAGCTCTGGTTGTTCTGGAACTTGCTCTGTAGACCAGGCTGGTCTTGAACTCAGAGATTCACCTGCTTCCGCCTCTGGAGTGCCGGGATTAAAGGTGTGTGTCACCAAGTCTGATTTTCTTTCTTTCTTTTTTATTTTTTCAAGACAGTTTTGCTCTGTAGCAGGATGACCTCAGACATGTAGTACGTTGGTTTGTCTGTAGCAGGACTCGTTGTCCTGGAACTCACTGTATAGACCTCAAACTCACAGAAATCTACCTTCCTTGATCTGCTGAATTGGGATTAAAGGCAAGCCACCACTTCTGGCCATGCATACATACACACACATACACGTAGATACACACACACACACACACACAGAGGCACATGTACATACACATTACACATACACATCTTTATTTTATATGTGTTTTGCACACACACATACACACACACACACACACACACACACACACACACATATATGTGGCACATGTGTTCCTGGTGCCACCCAAGGTCAGATGTGGATGTTGTGTCTGTGAACTGCCACGTAGGTGTTGGGAATTGAACCTTAGTCCTTTGCAAGAACAGCCAGTGTTCTTAACCACTGAGCCATGTCTCCAGTCCCTCACGTAGTCTAACTTCTGCCTTCCATGCTAAGATTACACTGGGCTGTCACTTTTGTTTCTTTGTTGACTGGGGGACAAGCTTGTTCAAGCTCATGACAGTGGCTGACAACACTGCTGGGCTGACAACACTGGTTTTCAGTAACCTTTCTTTCTTCTTTTACACTGTTATGTGTAGATTCGTGTGTGCTGAGGCTGAAAGTGTTGGGCCTCCTGGATTAGACTTACGGGTGGTTGTGAGTCGTCTGATATGGGTGTTGGGACTTGAACCTAGTCCTCTGGAAGAGAACTATATGCTTTAACCACTGAGTCATCCCTCTAGCCCTCAGTAGTGTTCTTTAAGTCATGTTCTTTTCTTTTTTCTTTTTTTTTTTTTGGTTCTTTTTTTTTTTTTTTTTTTGAGCTGGGGACCCGAACCCAGGGCCTTGCGCTTCCTAGGCAGCGCTCTACCACTGAGCTAAATCCCCAACCCCTTTTTCTTTTTTTAAAAGATTTATTTAGGGGTTGGGGATTTAGCTCAGTGGTAGAGCGCTTGCTCAGCAAACTGCAAGGCCCTGGGTTCGGTCCCCAGCTTAAAAAAAGAAAGAAAAAAAAAAATCAACTAAAAGATTTATTTATTTTATGTAAGTACACTGTAGCTGTCTTCAGACACACCAGAAGAGGGCATCAGATGGTTGTGAGTCACCATGTGGTTGCTGGGAATTGAACTCAGGACCTCTGGAAGATCAGTCAGTGCTCTTAACCGCTGAGCCATCTCTCCAGCCCTAAGTCATGGTCTAAGACATGATATACTGACTTGGTCACACTTGGAAACCAGCAGGCACCATCCTAAAAGAATCTTTCCCACTCTCACCAGACTCCCGAGTCATTACCATGGCGTCTCATCAGAAAGCCCAGAGAGTTGGGGATTTAGCTCAGTGGTAGAGCGCTTGCCTAGCAAGCGCAAGGCCCTGGGTTCAGTCCCCAGCTCCGGAAGAAAAAAAAAAAAAAAAAAAAAAAAAAAAAAAAAAAAAAAAAAAAAACCAGAAAGCTCGGAGAAAGCAGAGAGCCAGGGTCTTCCATGAACGACCCTGGGTCATTCCACTGTTTTCACAGTCACTTCATAACCACAGTCTAAGATTCATCTCTACTCCGCCCCGTATCTGGAGACTAGTGTGTATTACCTTTGTTAAGTATCATCCAATTGTATGTTAAAACCTTGTGCATTTTTCTTGGCTGTAAATGAAAACCCAACATAATGAATGTAGACACAGGCATGAAATTTCTTCCCGGTCTGTTAGGCTGAGTCGGAGTTTATGGAGAGAATCCTTTGTCCCAGTCAGCTGTAAGAACTGGGCACTGCGCCCCCTGGAGGTAACACATCAGCACAGCCCTCGCGGCTGACAGAGCAACTCTCTGAGGTGAACAACTGACAGTAGGCTTCCTTCAGAACTCTGTGATCTTACCTGGGCATGGTGGCACATGCCTGTGATTCCAGCACTCAGGAGACTGAGGCAAGAGGATTGTGAGTTCGAGGCCAGGCTGACCTACATAACAGGTTCAAGGTCAGTGTGGGCTGTGTAGTGTGTTCCAAACCCTGAAATTTGAAGAAAATTCATCAGGTGTAGGTGTCGTAGGATATACCTTTAACTCTGCAAGGGTAGGTGGATCTCTGTGAGGCTAGCCTGATCTAAAAACAAATTATAATTTGGCTGGCCTCAAACTCATAGAGATCTTCCTGGCCTCACCCCCCGCATCCCACCCCCCCGCCCCCCTCCTCCTCTGCTGAGTGCCCGCTCCTGGCAGGCACTCTTTCTTTCTTTTTTTTTTTTTTTTTTTTTCGGAGCTGGGGACCGAACCCAGGGCCTTGTGCTTGCTAGGCAAGCGCTCTACCACTGAGCTAAATCCCCAGCCCCTGCAGGCACTCTTTCTTTGTTTGCTCATTGGTTTGTGTTGTTTAGAAAGAGGATCGCACTTAGCATAGGCTGACCTCAAATTAACTAGCCAAGGACAACCTGGAACTACTAATCCTCCTGCCTTGGCCTCCCAAATTAGGATTACAGCACCCATTCCACGCCCAGTTTAGGCCGTCTCTGTGTTCCCGTTTCTTCTACTCATGGTTACTGCCAGAGCCTTGTCTCCCATTCAACTTTTCCCCCCCCTGAGCATTGAACCTGGGTCCTTACATATGTTAGGCCAGTGCTGTATCACTAAGCTATGCCCCAAGGCCTGTTTCTGCGTTTTAGTTTGAGCTCGTCACAGTAAATTGCTCAAGATAGCATTGAACTCGGACCCTCCTGTCTCAGCCTCCCAAGAAGCTGGAATTCCAGTCCTGAGCTAACGGACCTGGCTCTGTTGATTCGTTTTAAAGGGGGCCCCGCCCACTTGGATTCCCACCCCCGAAGCCCCTGCAGACGCTCTCATAATTAAACTCCATAGCAACAGTAAGGTGACTGGACCCAAGTAAATCCAGCCCCAGGGAGAATTTCCTGCCATGGTTGAGTGACCACAGGCCCTTCCCAGATACAAGCTTCACACTCAGGTCAGACGTGTGTAATCGGCCACCTGATTTCTCAACTCAGCCCACAGCCTTTGGGGCAGGTGTGGAGCCGCAGAGAGAGGAGGCAGAGGAAATGACTTATAAAAAGCAGTCTCAGATTGAGTCACATGCATGAGCTAGAGCTCAGAGATCGGTTTGGGGCAGGAAGAGGGGAGCGGAGGCCTTGTGAACGGCTCCTTCTTCCCCCTGGGCTAAGGCTCTTTACTGAAGTCCACTTCTCTCCAGGTCTTGGTGATGGTTTTGCTTCCCCAAATGTAGAATGAAGAAAGACCTGAGCTAGGAGGCCGGAGCCTGTGATCCGGGAGGAAGGGAGGGTGCCAGCGAATATGTGTTAGCCTGAGCTACTTCTCAGCCATCTTGTTTCACCTGTATAAAAACCAAACCAAACCAAAACCCCAACCAGCAAGAACAACAACAACAACAACAACAACAACAACAACAACAACAACAGCAGCAACACAGCAGGCCCTACTCTGAGCTCAAGTTTAAAGATGGGAGCTCTCTGAGTGATGTTGGAGGGTCAGGAGTTTGAGGTCATCCTTGGCTACCTTGAGAGTTAGAGCCTAGCCACTTGAGATTCTGTCTCAAAAAATAAATACAGGGGCTGGGGATTTAGCTCAGTGGTAGAGCGCTTACCTAGGAAGCGCAAGGCCCTGGGTTCGGTCCCCAGCTCCGAAAAAAAGAACCAAAAAAATAAATAAATAAATAAATAAATAAATACATAAATTCCAACAAAACTGAATAGCCTAAACCCAAGCTAACCCCTGCTCCAGCCTGCCCGCCCATCCTCCTGGCTGTTTGTTTATATCCTCCACCCATGCTCACAAGAACTGCATGTGGGGGTGCAGGGTGCCCCCTGCCCCCAATTGCAAACTCAAGGACCTGAGTTCAAATCTCAGCATTCGCATGAAAAGTTTGGTGTTGGGGTTGGGGATTTAGCTCAGTGGTAGAGCGCTTGCCCAGCAAGCGCAAGGCCCTGGGTTCGGTCCCCAGCTCCGAAAAAAAAGAAAAGAAAAAGAAAAAGAAAAGAAAAAAAAAAGTTTGGTGTTTGGTGGGCAGAGACAGGCACTGGGGCCAATGGCCAGCTATGGCTCAGTGAGCCCTGGGCCGTGAGACCTGTCTTAAAGGACGTGGGTTCCATTTCTGAAGATCACACAGAAGGTTGTTCTCTGGCTTTTTTGAACAGGCACAAACATACAGACACAGACCCAGACAGACACACACACAGACACACACACAGACATACATACACACAGACATACACACACATACACACACAGACAGACATGGACAGACACAGACAGACAGACACAGGCAAAGACAGACAGACACAGACAAAGACAGACAGACACAGACAAAGACAGACAGACACAGACAGGCAGACAGGCAGACAGACAGAAACACACACACACACACACACACACACACGAGTGAGGATGGTAAAGTATAGTTTTGTACTTTTGTTTGATATTTGAGGACATAAAGAACCACAGGGGTCCGGGCTGGAGAGATGGCTCAGCGGTTAAGAGCACTGACTGCTCTTCCAGAGGTCCTGAGTTCAAATCCCAGCAACCACATGGTGGCTCACAACCATCTGTAATGAGATCTGGTGCCCTCTTCTGGTGTGTCTGAAGACAGCTATAGTGTACTCACATAAATTAAATAAATCTTTAAAAAAAAAAAGAACCACAGGCCCAACTGACTTGGTGTCTGGGCTGTGTCCACCCACTGCGGCCTTCCCAGGGGAGCTGAGCAGGAGGGGGAAGGAAAGGAGCACTGTAGGAGTCCTCCCACTCACCTCTCCAGAGTCCTCCCACAGTTCAGTTCCACCCCTTTGCCATCACTGAAGGGGCAGCATCCAGTAAGGCCTCCCTCCTCCTTGTTGAATCATCCCCATCCCCCCAGTCTCCCACAGTTAGTGGGGAACCCCTCTCTCTGTTTCTAGAAATAAAGTGTAGCTCTTCTGAAAAATCTCAGCTCAGAGCAGAGGAACTTTCCAGGGGTGTGGGGACTACCCTGTAGTAAGGTGGATTCTCCACAGCCTGTGATATTTAATCGCTGACCTGTCCAGCAGGTCCAGTTATTCAGGGTCCCGAAGAGGCGCTACCTGAGGGTCAAGGGGGGGGTGAGAAAAGAAGGAGACCAAGCAAGGCTCTGTTGTCAAGGTCTCGTTTATTGGGGCGAGCGTTACAGCTTATAAGGCTTTCAGATAGGGGGAGTGACCTTTGTGAAACACAAAGGAGGGAGGAGCGAGGACATTCTTAGCAGCAATAGCAGGAAGCAAAGAGGTCATGCAGGGGTTGGGGATTTAGCTCAGTGGTACAGCGCTTGCCTAGGGAAGCGCAAGGCCCTGGGTTCGGTCCCCAGCTCCGAAAAAAAAAAAAAAAAAAAAAAAAAAGAGGTCATGCGGTGGAGACATCTGGTGTTTGCTCAGACTGAAACATCCTGTGATTGTTCCTGGAATCTTCCTGTGCCGTCAGTTTGTGGGAAAGGATTTTGTCCAACAATCTCATAATCTTACAGCAGCCATCTTAGGGCTGAGCGTTCTGTGACTGTTTAGCTCAGAATGGCTCCCTACATCTCCCTTTTTTTTCTTTTATAGAAGACCATTAAGATTTCCGAGGAGAGTGCTCGCTTCGGCAGCACATATACTAACATTGGAGGGATACAGAGAAGATTAGCATGGCCCCTGCGCAAGGATGACACGCAAATTCGTGAAGGCGTTCATAAAAAAAAAAAAAAAAAAAAAAAAAAAAAAGATTTCCAAGGAGAAACTGGGCAGAGGAGCAAATGACCGAAAGAGGTGTAGCCATCTCTGTCTTAGGATTGACCTCTCTCTTTTTTTTTTTTTTCTTTTTTTTTTCGGAGCTGGGGACCGAACCCAGGGCCTTGCGCTTGCTAGGCAAGCGCTCTACCACTGAGCTAAATCCCCAACCCCAGGATCGACCTCTCAAACACCAGCCTTACCCGTCGTAGCATTACCTTGTCGTCCTCAAGGCTCCGTGTCTTAGGTTGGTCAGGGGCTAGAGGAAGTTGCCCGTCATTGAGATGGCTACTTTGGGTCATCTTACCATTCCTCCTAAAAGCCCAGGGACGAAAGCCCAGACGGCATTACTTTAGGAGATTGTGGAAGTTGAGCCTCTCTCGATGATGTATTGAGGGCACCTCGCCTTGTTCGCCGTCTCTCTGGTCATCCTCAGTTGTTCTGGTCTCCAAGCAATGATAATGTACTGAAACAGAATTTCTAGGCCAAAAAGAATCTATTTGTGATTTAATAAAGCGTGTGAGTCGCTGAAAGGCCCAAGGACCGAAGGAAATCAACAGAACCAGGCCAACAAGGGGTCCTAAAGTCGAAGGCAGCAGGGTAGAGAGCCATGGGGATCAAGGGTTCTGTAATTCCCCATTCATATCTACCTATTAATCCCTTTCCAGGGAGGAATCCTGTCCTTAACATTTGGTTAGTAATGACCTCATTGGGACTACACTTCATCACTCCCATCTGGGAAAGAATATCCCTTCCCCAGAGGTTAACAGGGAGTCCAGAAACTACAAATGGCCTAACTGTGCCTGTATTATTTTCTTTATCTTTCTAGGTCAGGAGCTTTGAACTTTGGAGTGTATCCTGTGTTTGGCCTATCCCTTTTAAATGTGTGGCGGTAGCTTTAAGGGGCCAGGTTGAAGGCCAGTGTCTAGAGGAGAGCACCGTTGCATCCGCCCCCGTATCTAAAAGGCCCTGAAACTGTTTGCCATCGAGCCAAAGAGACATCATGGGTCTTTTTTTTTTTTTTAAATATTTATTTATTATGTGTGAATATGAGTACACTGTAGCTGTCCTCAGACACACCAGAAGAGGGCATCAGATCCCATTACAGACGGTCGTGAGCCACCATGTGGTTGCTGGGAATTGAACTCAGGACCTCGGGAAGAGCAGCCGGTGCTCTTAACCACTGAGCCATCTCTCCAGCCCCCATCATGGGTCTTTTATCAGTTAATTTTTGAACCCAATAAACATCTGAAGAGTCAGGGAAGGAGGAACCACGTCCTTAGTCCTTCTTCTATGTGAGGGAACTGTCCCATGAAGGGAAGAGGTAGAGCTTGTGCAATGTGTTGTCCGGCCCTAAGCGTTAAGGGGCCCCGTGTGGCAGTGGCTAGAAATTTAATTTCTCCAAAATAGTCAGCATCTATTACAGAGGGAAGGATGACAAGTCCTTGAAGAGCACTCGAGGCTCGCCCAATTATTAGGAAAAACATGCCAGGCGGCGGGGGCCCAAACTCTCCAGATTCTATGATAATAGTCCCTTCCTCAGGGGTTATAATCCTGGTGGTGGAGGAACACAGGTCCACTCCTGCACTCCCTGCTGTTGCCCTGGATAAGGTGGCGTTGTAGGAGCTTGATGCTGCATTTGGGGGGCGTGTGGTCACCTGTGGATAGGGGTCCTGGTATGGGGCCCCCTGTCCGTTTCCCTGGACCGCAGGGAGGATTTGCCCATTAGCGTCAGTCTTAGACCGACATTCTCTGGCAGCAGGGTCAAACCCCTGGGGCATTGGGCCATCCAGCAGGGTTGGGGGACTGGCTAGGTTTTGGGGTGTTGCATTCTCTAGCAAAATGACCAGGTTGTCCACATTTAAAACATGTTTTTGGGGTTGGGGATTTAGCTCAGTGGTAGAGTGCTTGCCTATGGCGCAAAGGCCCTGGGTTCGGTCCCCAGCTCCGGAAAAAAAAAAAAAAAAAAAAAAAAAAGCTGCTAAAACATGTTTTGCCTCTAGGGCGACCAGAATCCCCGGTTTTTTGGAACACAGTCCTGATCGCCAGACTAATAGACTTGGATACTTGATATGAGAAGGAATCGACATCATTGCAAAGTTTAATCATTCCCGGAATACCAAGGTCTTTGGTCTTGCCTCGCAGCGCGGCTCTGCATGCTGAGTTAGCGTTCTCAAGAGCGAGTTGTCTCACGAGGAGCCCCTCACTTTCGCTTTGACCTAAGATTCTTTCGGCTGCTTCTTGTAGTCTCCCCACAAATTGAGCGTAGGGCTCTTGTGCCCCCTGGATTATTTTAGTTAGGGGGGTGGTGAGTGCTCCTGTAGCAGGGACCGCTCTCCAGGCGGACAAGGCAGCCTGCGCTGTGTGAGCGAGTACACCCGGGGACAACCCTAGCTGTTTTTCCTCAGAGGCGAATGAGCCCCTTCCACATAATTTGTCCGCGGTCTAAGAAGCAATCTTACTTAGAGGATATTTTCTATTTCTAGCAGCAAGACTGTCTGCCCTATCTATAAACTCGGATTTCCAAGTTAAATATTGTCCTCTAGTGAGGACAGACTGCACCACCTTGGTCCATTCACTAGGAGTCAAATATCCAGACCCCGCAAGTCCCTCTAAAACGGACAAGGTAAAGGGAGCATTTATACCATAATTTTTTTTTTTTTTTTTTGGAGCTGGGGACCGAACCCAGGGCCTTGCGCTTCCTAGGCAAGCGCTCTACCACTGAGCTAAATCCCCAACACCTATACCATAATTTTTAACAGCTGAGTGTAATTATTTTTTTTTTAAACAATTAAGTCAATTTATTTAAACAGTTGACTTAGGTATCTGCAATGGTGACTTCGACCTCCACTCCAGGCTCAATACTGATGGAAGTAATCTGCTTAACAATCTCTGAAGGACTGTGTAAGTCAATGAGTCGCTTGTGGATTCTCATCTGGAAACGATCCCACGTCTTGGAACCTTCACCGCAAGGGGTTTTTCTGGTAGTGATTCTCAGTGTCTTGGTAGGCATGCGCACCGGTCCTTTCACTTTCAGATTCTTCTCCTTTGCGCCTCTGATCAAGTCCGCACAAACCTTTTCCAGCGACTTCACGTTGCGGCTGGTGAGCGTGATTCGAATCCAGTGAATCGCCACTTCGGGCTCCATGGGAGTCTTCCCGGTATCTTTAAATGCCATGGCTGAGGCGTGGCTTCCTGACCGACCTGTCCTCAGCAGGCACGAACAGCCGTGAGTCAGGACAGAGCAGACTGGACAAGGCTCCACAGCACGCACCACAGGTCTCGGAAAGGCTGAGTGTAATTCTTTTATATGCTTGAGTTTCAGTTTTTGGTACACAGGACGTAAAGTCTCGTATTCACCTTGGTTGGAGTCTTCCTCATCAGAATCTGCAGCTACCTCATCATAATCATTCTCTTCTTAGATCTCTTGTTCCTCATTGTTATTCTCTCCTTGATTATGATTGGTACTATCTGGCTTGGGCTCATCTCTGGCTGTTCTATTCCGTGCCCTAGTATTGTCTAACTCGGGCTCATCCCTACCTAGCCTGTCTGGTGCGTGCCCTAGTCATATCCGGGAAAGTTAGTTTTGGCTGGGGTTTTTTAATGGTGTTAGATGGCCTTTTGGGGGCAACTTGTCCCCTTCTCTTTACTGTTTTTTTTTGGAGCTGAGGACCGAACCCAGGGCCTTGCAAGCGCTCTACCACTGAGCTAAATCCCCAACCCCAACTTGTCCCCTTCTCATGGTCTCTTGTAAGTTTTGAATCTCAAATGTAAGGTCCCCTAACTCCTGTTGTAAATGTAAGACTTGTTTGAGTCCGGTGATTTGAGCCTGAAGCGCAGCCTTAGTCTGAGTTAGTCCCTCTACCACTGTGATTAGCAGAGGTGCAGGAGGAACGGATGGCATTGGGGGCAAATAGGGTGGGGGGCGGGTAGGTCTGGATCTTTGTGTGAAAAAGACCCGAGGTTCCTGTGGCCCGGGGTCGTACCTCTCCTTCTCATATTTGGCAGCTTCCTCCTCTAACCCGGCCTCACAGGCGGGATCTAGCCTTGACTCAGAGAAGCGGCGTAGGCAGTGCCTCTCATTTTTATCTTTGTCTTGGTCCCTAGAGATCTCTTTCAGAGAGGGATAGATGGTTTTCGAATTTTTAGACATTTTGGGGTCCTCTAGAGAGCGTAAGACTTCGCATGAGGGATTTCCCCCATCCCCAGGCATATCGATGACAATGGAAGGGCAAGGAGAGTGTGGCTCCCGGGTTTTTACTTTCACTTTTAGGTGACTGCTGCCACAAAACTTGTAAGAAATCCTCTGCCACAGCTAAGAGGCGGGCACTCTCGCCTCCTTTCTCAGCATCTTTTATAATGTCTCTAATGATACCCCAGTAACTAAAAAATGCCGCGGACACTGGGTCACCGGCTTTCAAGAGCTTATTAATGTCTTGACCAACCTTATTCCAAGTAAGGGGGTGTATATCGGGGCTGCTTAAAATTAACCAAGGACACTTTTCATCAACAAAAGAATTTGATTAAATCCTTTTTCTTTTTTTTTTTTTGTTTTTTTTTTTTTTTTTTTTTTTTTTTTTTTGGGGCTGGGGAATCGAACCCAGGACCTTGCGCTTCCTAGGCAAGCGCTCTAACCACTGAGCTACATCCCCAGCCCCTAAATCCTTTTTCTTAACTCTTATTCCCCTCTCCCTGAGTGAGCGCTTGATCTCTCCTATGAAACAAGTTTCTTTAGATAATTGCTTCCCCATGACAATCAGACGACAATTATTCGGCCGTTCTTACCTCCCTCTCCGGCGACGCACTAGCGATGGCCTGAAGAGTCTTCTCTTTTTTGTGGATCCTTTGTCTCCGTCGTCCAGTAGTTGGCCGTGCTTGGGGTCCCTGTTCAGGCGCCACTTGACCAGTCCAGCAGGTCCAGTTATTCAGGGTCCCAAGAGGAGCTACCTGAGGGTCAAGGGTGGAGAAAAGAAGGAGACCAAGCAAGGCTCAAGGGTCAAGGTGGGGGAGAAAAGGAGACCAAATTGAGGCCTGGGTGCTTAGTTGAAAGGCCTTCCGGTAGGAGGCAGGGGTTGGGGCCAGGCCTTGGAGGCTCTTTAGCTGTAAGCTTTTATGACTCATGAGTTGAAATATAGCCTTTACACGAGGTCAGATACAGGGCATGCATAGGGCTAAGATAGACTTAGGCTCAAAGCCTGCCTTCCTGGCGTATCACGCCTGAGGCAGGAGGGGTTTTGAATGGAGGAACTCAAGGCAACAAGGCTGCCTGGGCACTAGGAAATAGTCCCTTTTCCAAAGACAAAAGACACAGGCCTGCAGAGACAATTGCCACCCAGCCTAAGGCCCTGTGTGATTCCCCAGATAGGAGAGAACCAACTTCTGTATGATGTCCTCTGACCTCTACCTATATGCTTTGCCACGGGTGTCCACACACATGAACATACACACACATAAGCCTTTTTTTTTCTTTTAAAAGTGGTCTAGCCACCTCCTTGCTTGGACCCCGTGTGTTCATTTGTCTTCAATGTCCTTCCCATAAAACCAAAAATGCTTATCTCATGAGACTACACCGCCTCAAATTTGCTAGGTAGCTGAGGCTGACCTCGAACCCCTGATCCTCCCACCTTTTGCTTTCCAAGTGCTGGGATGACGGATATACATGCCCAAAGCTGGCAGTGTTGGAGACGGAACCCAGCGCTTTGGACGCACGAGGCAGCTGCGCTACCCACAGAACCATCTCCCCAGCCGGCCCCGTGAGAGAGATGCCTGGTGTGAAGCGAGGCTCAGTGGATCACACCTCTGACAAGTGCTTCAACAGAAGGCCGAGCCACACATCAACAGGTAGACTTGAACTCACAGAAATCCACCTGCCTCTGCCTTTCCAGTGCTGGAATTAAAGGCCACCGACTACCTGGCTATGCATATATATTTTTAAAAAGTGGGGGAGGGGAGGCAGGTGGATCTCTTAAGTTCAAGGCCAGCCTGGTCTACAAAGTGAGTTCAAAGATGGCCAGAGATAGGGCTGGAGAGATGGCTCAGTGGTTAAGAGCACTGACTGCTCTAGGTCCTGAGTTCAAATCCCAGCAACCACATGGTGGCTCATAACCATCTGTAATGGGATCTGGTACCCTATACTTAGTAAATAAATAAACCTTTAAAAAAAAAAAAAGAGGATGGTCAGGGATACACAGAGAAACTGTACACCCTCCCCCAAAGAAAGAAAGACAGACAGACAAACAGACAGGAAGACAGGAAGACAGGAAGAAAGAAAGAAAGAAAGAAAGAAAGAAAGAAAGAAAGAAAGGATTCAGAAAGGATGCTGAGAGACCCCGATGTGCAGGGCAGCATTGAGGGTGAATCTCTGACCCAAGGGGAACATGTAGTGTATCCCAGCATCCCTCGGTGGAAAAGGAATCTCCTGGACCTTATAGAGCTGGGAAACTTTCCAATTTCCAACTCGCTTCCCATTAGTTTGCCAAGGAGAGGAACTTTCTACTTTCTAACAATTAATTAGACAGGAGACTCCCAGTAAGAATTCTGTGACCCGGAAGCACAGAGGGGTTCTGATTTGCACTCATTTGTGAATTCCACTCTGTAGCCTGAGTTGTGTCCTTGGGCAAGTCAGTCTCTGTGTGAAATAGGGTTGGTGGCATGTTTCTTCCTCGAGGATATAATAACAGAACAGGGGAACCAGTCAGTGCTTGGCACTGGTCATTGGGAGCTGTGACCTTTACTCCTCATCGATGTGGCCTCAGGCAGTTTGCGATGGCAATAGAAAGTAGTTGAGGGCAGGTGAGGCTTGATGGGTTGTAGCCATTTAGTAGGTTCGGCCTAGAGAATCAGCCATGAGAGAGGCGTTCCTGTCGCAGTAGCTGGAGGTCGTGAGCTGCCTTTCTAGAGTCTGCTAAGTTAGGGGGTGGGGTGGGGGTGCCGTCCTGATCAAGTCAAAAGGAGAGCAAACTTCACACAAACCTCTTCCTTTTCTTACTCATATCCACTTACTCGATTTTCAACTGATATTGAGATGGACGGAAATGATTCATTTATTAATTCTTGATATATATATATATATATATATATATATATATATATATATATATATTTGTTACTCCTAACGGGTGTTTTGCCTGTGTGTATGTCTGGACACATGGGTACCTGGTGCCCATGGACGCTAGAAGACATCGAGTCCCTTGGAACTGAAGTTATGGAGGTCTGTGAGCTGCCATGTGGGTGCTGGGAATCAAACTCAGTCCTCTGGAAGAGCGGCCAGTGCTCTTAACCGCTGAGCCATCCTTCCAGCCCAGGATTCCTATTTAGCAAGTGGGAAACTGAGGCATGGAGCAGTGTAGTAGTGGCGGGTTTGTGGCTCCTGGCTATGCTTCCTCCAGCACCATCATGCACAGTTCCGCATTTCTTTTATTTATTTAACAAACACTAGTTGAGTCCCAAGGAAATTTGTGACAATTAGGGACTTCCTAAAGTGGCCTGGGGCTGACCTTGAATTACTGATTTTCCTGTCTATTTTCCTGTCTACACTTCCTAGGTGTTGGGATTATAGGCTTGGGCCTCCATGGCTTGGAGCTCCAATCTCTCATGAGAACTCTTACTTGATGAATCGGTTTGGATATTTAGAAAGAAGCTCTCACAGAGAACCAAGAATTTCCATTAAACCTGCCCACCCCCAACTTCCTTCCTATGTTAAACCTAGATTTCTTTTTTTCTTTTTTTTAAGATTTATTTATTTTATTTATATGTGAGTACACTGTAGGTGTCTTCAGACACTTCAGAAGAGAACATCCTATTGCAGATGGTTGTGAGCCACCATGTGGTTGCTGGGATTTGAACTCAGGACCTCTGGAAGAGCAGTCAGTGCTCTTAACCACTGATCCATCTCTCCAGCCCCAAACCTAGATTTTTTTTTTTTTTTTTTTTTGGTTTTTTTTTTTTTTTTTTTTCGAGCTGGGGACTGAACCCAGGGCCTTGCGCCCCTAGGCAAGCGCTCTGCCACTGAGCTAAATCCCCAACCCCCAAACCTAGATTTCTTGAGGGAGGGTTTTGTGCTGACTTTGAACACCTGTCATTGAGGTTCATCCTGGGTTACTTGCAACTCTGCCCCGAACCAAAACCAAACAAAATCAAGACCTTGATCCTCCTGCCTCTACCTCTCAAGTGCTGGGATTACAAGTGTGTGCTAACACCAGCCACTCAGAAGGATTTAATCTTACTGTGTCTGACGTATGTATGTGAGTGTGGGTACACACACCACAGCACGTGTGTGAAGGTCAGGTCAGGAGCATTCGCTGGGCTCAGGGATCTTTCTACTGTGGGTTCCGGGACTTGATCTGAGAATGTCAGTGCATGCAAGCATGTTATCTTTAAAGTCATATTTTCTTCTTTTGGTTGTTGGAGTTTCTCTATGTACTAGAGCCCCAGCTTTCCTGGACTCACTTTGTAGTCCAGCCTGGCCTCGAACTTAGAGATCCACCTACATCTGCCTCCAGAGCGCTGGGATTAAAGGCGTGCTCTACCTTGCCTGGCTGGCTGTAAGATATTCTGAATCTCTTATCTATTCTCCAAACCCACAAATGTTGTCTACCCCAAAGCATGTCCTGGCCACTCCCTCCCCAGCCTGTTTAAGCTACTTGAGCCCAGACCTGATCACGGTGTTTTTCCTCCGTCTTGCCCCCTCTTCCAGTCAACTTGCTCTACAGCTTTAAAAAAGTAAAAGTGGGCCCAGGGCTAGAGCCTCTGTTTATCACTTTCCAGGTGGCTTAATCTACAGGTACCGCCATGAAAATAGGTCAGTGATTCCCCACTTCCTGTCAGAAGGCTGCGGCAGGGGTACTGTGTTTGAGACCTGCCTAGGCTACAGTAGCAAGGGGCTGGGGAGAGAGACCATGTTAGAGTTGTGTCATATATGGCACGGGGAATTAAAATTAGGCTGTACCTCTCTGAACTACCTGCCTATGCCCTAAACCCGCAGTTCTCAATTAGTGGGAGTGTCGAACAACCCTTCCATAGAGGTCACCTAAGACTATCACAAAATATTTACATTATAATTTATAACAGTCGCAAAATCACAGTTATGAAGTAACAATGAAACTAATTTTATGCTTGGGGGTCACCACAACATGACGAACTGTATTAAGGGGTTCCAGCGAGAACCACTGCCATAAATCCTTTTAAGAGCTTGTACTGTTGACAATGCTCAAGTCTAGCCTGGGAAACCCAGTCTCCTTCCCAGCCTCATCCTGCATAAACTCCTGGTTCTGAGGATAAGGTCTTCAGCTAAGCACTAGACTGAACCATTTCTCTAGTTCTCTAACTGTCTTTGGGTCTGTCCTAACTGGTCCCTTCTTACCATCAGCCCTAAGCTTCCGGGCCACCCTCAATGGTGTCCTACCTCTCTACTCCATTCTGGTTCTCTGCATATCTTATCAGTAGATGACCTTGGAGTTTTTTGTTTGTTAATGTGAGTGAGTCACTGTCTTCACACATCAGAAGAAACCCCATTACAGATGGTTGTGAGCCACCATGTGGTTGCTGGGATTTGAACTCAGGACCTCTGGAAGACCAGTCAGTGCTCTTAATGGCTGAGCCATTTCTCAAGCTCCAGACCTTGGGTTGTTAACTGTTCATTTCCTCTGTATGGGGTAAGATCCAGGGCCTTATTTTCTACCTGGCCTAACAGAAAACACCTACTGTGTGCTGCATGAGGAATGCCATTCCCTCTCTGAGCCTGTTTTCCATTCGTAAAATGGAGTGTCTGTTTGACAGGGTTAAGACTAAATGAGATGGGGGCATAGTTCAGTGACACAGCACCGTGAGGTCCTGAGTTCAATTCCGAGCACCACACAGAGGAAAGGGGGACGGTGGTAGAGCCCTTCTCTCGAGTGTTTAAGGACTTGGGGTTATCACAAAGGGCCAGCGACTGTCGCTGGCTGCCAATGCTAGTGTTTCTCTAGACTGTGATGGAATCCCCTCACAGGAGCACATGCACAGAGCCAGAGGGATTCTCACACGCTCCTCAAATGACGTGTGCTCCAAGCAAGTGCTCTAATCTGTTCCTAGCCTGTTCCTGTCACCGGCGAAGTCTTCGAGGAGGATAAAAAGTGGAAGCGCAGGCGCTTTGACTGGACTGTAGGTTTATTAGAAAGGCCTTGGACAGATGAACCCTGAGTTACCAGCTGAGGAGGAAAGGGAAAAGCCCTCATCCCCCGTGGACTACCTCCCTGGTCTCCTGTGAACTCTGTCCAGTGGCAGACAGGAAGTCTCCCAAAAAGTGCTCTCCGTCTCCTCTCCACGGGGCTGTCCGATCTGACTGCAGGGGCCCACTGCGCATGGGCGCTGTGGATGCTGGTGCCTGGAGCCAAGAGCTGACAGGGTGGGGTCCCGGGCTCTTAGCAGAAAGTGGTTCGAGAACCCCAGAACAGAATGGAAAAAGAGATGGCTGGGGACACCAAGTTCTGCTGAGGAGCCAGTCGACAACTCTGAGAGGCAACGCCGAACTGCTCGGAGGCGGGTGCAGATGGCTCCTCGACCAACAGAGGGGCGGGGTCCCAAAGCTATCACGGGAGTCTTGGCCACACATGGGACTGGGTGTTCCTCCTGGGACTGCAATGGCCAAAAAGGCAAATGGATCTTGTAAAAAAAAAAAAAAATCCATGGTAAATGATGTCATTTTTCTTTTCCTTTCTTAAAAAATAGTTTGTACAGTGAGTGGATTTCACACAATGGAGCCTGAGCCCAGAAGAGCCCGTCCTGGGGAGGAAGGCACTTCACACCCGCACGGGTGAGCTGGGCTAGTTGCTTCCTTTAGGACTCCATTCCACTTGGTCCTGTGACTCAGGCTTGCTCCCTCTGGGAAGGACTCTGCCTCCAAGGAGTTTGTCGGCGCTGTGGTTCACAGGGTGGTGGATGGCAGCTTCCTCACCCGCCGCTGGGCCAGGATGGACGACTCGATTGGCTTGAGCTGGGGGGTGGGTTTGGAGCTACTGAGTGCAGAATATGTTGCTGCCATGGCCCCCTAAAAGAGAAAAGGTGGGAGATCAGACCACGAGGCGGCATGGGGGGTATAGTGGGCAGACAAAACATGTGTGCCCCAGGATCTGGCCCACCCCTCCCAAAGTCCCTCAGCCCACCCAGTCCAGTGTTCCTAGACTTGGTGTTGTTTCATGACCATGGTTTTCCCTGGGACGCAAGAATTCATTGACACAATTGACACCACTGTGTAAGTCTGGGACTCCCTTGGGACAGGGCTATGTCTTTTGCCATATCCCCTGGTTTTGGGCAGACCTAGAACTTCCTGGCTCTGTCACTTCAAGTCCCTACCATAACCCACTGGTCTGAGCCCAACTCACTGCCCTGGCCCCAGATGCTCAGCAGCCGCCCCAGGTGTTCATACCCCAGGTGTTCATACCGACCTTCACAAGCTGCAGGTCTTGGTGGGACAGCTGGCTCTGGGGGAGCTTGTCTTTCTGGGTGATCCACGGGTGCTGCAGAACCTGTTTGGCTGTGAGGCGCTGGTGGGGGTCCACATGCAGCATCTTAGATACTAAGTCCTGGAGGCACATGGATAAGGAGGTGACCGGTGGGGCACCGAGGGAGAAGAGAGCTGTGCCAACTGATGGCCAATGACTGGAAGGCCAACCGTGTCCAGCCATCTCTGGCCTGAGCTATTAACAAAAGCCCCTGCAGTCCGTTCTTTATACACCAAAGCCCACTCCTCCTCCCCATCCTAGGATCTCTTTCTTCCCTCCTTGCTGCTCGAGGTATGTAGGGGACATCTTTCCCTTTCTCCTTCAGAAAAGCCAAGAGGAAAGGTGGGGATTGCCTGAAGACTGGGGGCAGAGAGGGGGCATGCAGGCAGACCAGGCTTAGATTTGACTCTCTTTAGATGCTGGCCAGCCAGACATGCGCGAGGTGCCGGGCTCCATCCCCAGCTCAATGAAGAACAGTTGAAAAGAGAAACCCGTGAAAAAAACATGCCAGGTATTTAATCCCAGCATGTGGGAGGCAGAGCCAGGGATCATGAGTTCAAAATCAGCCTCGGCTACATAGGCCTTGAAGGCCAACCAGGGCTGGGAGAGACCTGATCTTCAAAGCAAAACCAAAGCCAACAAGCTTCCTGCTTGTTTGCTCTTCCAGAGAGTTCAGGTCCCAGCACTCTAATTTTTTTTCCCCCCAGATGGGGTTTTTCTGTGTTGCCTTGGCTGTCCTGGCCCTCACTCTGTAGACCAGACTGAAACCAGAACTCATAGATAGGCCCGTCTCTGTCTCCTGGGCACTGGGATTAAAGGTGTGAGCTCACAGCCGGATATAACACCAGCTCCGGGGGCCTTAGGTCTTCTGGCCTCTGAGGTCACACATGTAATTAAAATAAAACTAAAGCTGGGTGTAGTGTAAACCTTTAAACCCAGTACTGAGGAGACAGAGAAGAGTGAATGTTGGTGAATTTAATGCCAGCCTGGTCTACAGACCAAGTCTAGGATAGCCTAGACTACACATTGAGACAAAACAAAAACAAAACAAAAAAAACAAACAAACCTTGAAACAGTAACAGAATCTCAAATAAACTTAGCTCTCTCTCCCTCCAGCTGAAGTGTTCTAGAGGGTTGTTACCTCTGAGCCTCAGTTATCCCTCTGAGAAACAGAGGTGACAATACCCAGGACAGGTGGTGTGCTATTCACCAAAGGTTAAACCATGCTACGCAGATGTTCTAGGAGAATGGAAACACCCCAATATTGAAAGCTCAAGAGCAGCCTCCTTTGGGGAGCCTTTCCACACTTGGGCAGACGCCCACACACTTGACCAGAGAGCTAGCTTCAATGGGGTGGTGTGTTTTCTACCACGCCAACTCTCCATGGAGACAGACATGGGTTATGCAGCCCTCCTCATCCCTTAGGGGCCAGAACACAGAAGGGGCAGTGAAGTTATCCAGACAAGCAGGGGAGGGGTGTGTGTCCGGGAATCTTCTACTTGGGGTAATGCTGCAAAGGGGATTTGTGGAACATTCTACGTGGGAGAGAGGGAGACTGTAGGAAACCTATCAGCCTGGCTCCGCCCTCCCATCCTCACACGCTTACCTTGGCTGTCTCTGAAACCGTGTTCCAGTTTCCCCCGTTGAGGGTGAACTTCCCACTGCTGATCCGGGTGAGGATCTCCTCTGGGGTGTCACTGGGCCCATTGGCAAATGGAGTGTATCTAGAGAGAAGTTTCCAAATCCAGCGACAGCCACTGGCCTCCGCCCTGGCGCTAGGGGGTTAGGTTAGGAGGTTGGAAGCTCCCGAAGGCAGGGTCAGAGGCCCAGACTTCACACTCACCCTGCCAGCATCGTGTACAGCAGAACGCCCAGGCTCCATATGTCACAGCCTTCATCGTAGCCCTGACGCTTCAGCACCTGGCAGGAGGCAGGGAGGGCGGTCAGGCTGAGGGGCGTAGGAAACGTCAAACATTTCCCATAAGGGTAGAGTCGAGTCAGAGCCATGGACTGGCTGTACGTCTTCCCTTGGAACCTGGGTCAAGGCCCAGACAGTATGGGACATTTGAGAGCAGGCACAGGGTCTCCTGATGCCTCCCTCCACTTACCTCAGGTGCCACAAAGTTGGCTGTGTAGCAAGGCGTCATGAGCAGCCCGTTCTCAGCCCGCAGCTGCTTGGCAAAGCCAAAGTCGCATATTCGTAGGCACTCGGGGTTCCCAGACTCATCCACATACAGGATGTTACTGGGTTTGAGGTCCCTGTGGACGACCTAAGGGCAAAGGGCTAGGGTCGGTATACGGTGCAGGAGTAGTGACCCATGCCAACTGCCAGAGTTGAGAAGTCCCACAGACTGGCCCACAGAGAAAGGCCCAGACCTCTACAACAGGAGAAGGCTTTGAAAAGAGGCCCTATGTTGGTATAACTGCCTTTAAAGAAACTGTGCGTGTGGGTGCCAGGTCATACAACTTGAGGGAGTCGACTCCTTCCTTCCACTGTGTGGGTCCCGGGGGAGCACATCCGGGTTGTCCAGCTTGGCAGCAAACACACGTGCACCAGCCCTGCATCCATCACCCTTTTGAAATCTCTGACGATGCCAGCGGGCACCTCAAAGCTCACCCCAGTTTCTCCTTCTGACCTGCCCATCAGCCCCTCTCTTCTAGGACAGCCCCACCTCCCTGCAGTGTGGGTCCTTTTCCTTCTCTTCTTCCTTCCATTTAAAAGATTTCTATCCCTGTACCTCTCAATCCCCCACCCTCCAAACGCCGCTGGCTCTACCATTAGAATGCCCAGAGCCCAGCTCCTCTCCTGTCAGGAATCCCATCCCCAACATCGTCATCTATCTCTAGATCCCGCAGCTGACAGAGGGAGCCCCTTAAACAGAAGCCCTTTCATTGAGAGGGCTGAGTAGAGAGAAGTGCTCATGGTCAAGTCTGGTGCCTGGGTTTGATCAATAGAATCCACAGGGTTAAAGGAGAGAACCCGCAGTGTCCTCTGACTTCCACGTGCATGTGCCACAGCACAAGTGCACATGTGCGTACACACACACACACACACACACACACACACACACACACACTCGCACGCACAAACAATACACACACACAAACTCTCTCAAAGCAGGGCTAGAAAGGCGGCCTGGCAGTTAAGAACCCTAGTGAGCAAGGCAGCACCTTAATCCCAGCAGTCAGGAGGCAGGGGCAGGAAGGGCTCTGTGAGTTTGAGGCCAGCTTGGTCTATAGACGGAGTACCAGGATGGCCAAGGCTGCACAAAAAAAACCCCTGTCTAACCATGCCCCAGCACCTCAACCACCACCACCAAAAAAAAAAAAAAAAAAAAAAAAAATTGGCTAAGTTATCATGAATATTAGAGCAGAATTTGAACCCCAGAACCTACAGAAGAAACCGGGATGCTGTGCCTGGAACCCTGCCTCCAAGTGGGGCGGGCAGAGACAGGAGGACCGCTGATTGCTGGGGCTTCCTGCCTTCCAACCTAGCCAAGAACAATGCCGGTAACAGGACACTTGACACCCTGTTCTGGCTGCCAGAGTGCACACAGGTATGCACTCCCCCCACATACACGTATAATCTCACAGACAAGTATATAAAGAAGTCTTCTCAAAACGTCACTTCTCAGTCATGATGACACTGCTGGGGCCACTCACCACACCTCGGTAGGCAGGTGACATTTTATAGGGGAGGACACGGAGACGCCGAGAGAAACCCTGACTTGTGAGAAACAGGGGCAGGACTTGAACTCAGCCCTGACCACCATTTTGGGGCTTTCCCAGTTTACTGTGGCACAGAGGACACATTTGGGGAACAGACATTAGGGAAGTTTGTGATCTGACCCTGCCCTAGCAACGTAAAGAAATGAGTAACTCTTTGACAGGAACCAAGTCTCCTTGAGCTGGAGCAGAGTGGGGCGGGGCACAGCTCAGAAAAGCTGCAGACACTGCTGGCTGGTCACCAGGTATGCACACTGTCACAGAAAGTCACAGCTGGCTGGGAAGGTGCAAGGGAAGACAAGAGTGGGGACCATGGCAACCAGACTAAACACGGCTCTGGGTATGGGTGACAGTCACCATGCAGCAACTCAGGCCCTGTAGTTTTCAAAGGCAGCCACCCTCACCAAACCTTAGGACATCAACCTCAGAACAGAAGGCCACCCCTTCTGCAGACCAGGGAGGGCCTGGCCTCACCCTCCACAGTTGTGTGGCCCGCCACTGCATCTTCAGCTCTGGGGCTGACACGTGTGTTCAGGGACGAGGGTCACAGGGAAGGCCCGGGATGTTTAACTCAGGGTCTAGGACAAAGGTGGGGGTTTGCATGGGTAACCACACAGTGGTTTCAGATGAAAGCCCAGTTTTGATGGGGATGAAGCAGGAGGATGGTAGGAGTTTCCTGGTTTCCAGTCTAGCTGAGAAAATACAAGCTGAAAAATCAAGGAATTTTGTAGAAGGAATGGGGTGGGGGAAGAGAACACTCAACCGGACTCTGCTTCCACACAGTCACATGAACCCTTAAGAAAAAAAGTCAGTGGTGGCACAGGCCTTTGATCCCAGCACTCAGTTTGAGGCTAGCCTGGTCTACACAGTGAGTTCTAGGACAGCTAGGGCTACACAGAGAAAAAAAGCGGTACCACAACAAACAAAAGAATAAAACAAAAGATGCAAACGTGTTCCCCAAAGCACAAGCCCTGGCTTGTCATAGCAACTTTCTCTGGGGCAGTAAAGACGGGGCAAGCACCCAGTGTCTACTGACAGGTGAGCAAAGGAAGGGCTCTGGGAAAGCCGTACTCTGGAATTCAATGCAGCAACAAACCTGCAGCCCACAAGGTGTCCCTCAGTGACAGAGGGGAAGGCAATCAGCAATGGGCCTAGCTTGGAGTGGTCACACAAGCCTGCCACCCCAGTGCCCCAGCCTGGGTACACACACACACACACACACACACACACACACACAAAGAAAAACAAAACAAATGAAAAACCCCAAAGCCAAAACCCGTGACCAAACTACAACAGAAAACAAGCAAGAAGAGAAGTTGAGCAGGATCAGGCGTCTCCTCAAAAGGGAGCCGGGGAAAGCTTTGTGCATTGACGTCAGAGCTGGAATGGGGCGTGTTCATTGCTAGGAAACGGACCAGCCTTGTGACTTGTGTGTCACGTCGTGTTTATGGGACATTTCAATAAACATATGCTATTAAAACAAACAGGTGTCCTGGATCTGGCCCCTCGTCAGTCCTTTCTTTTAGTTTCCATGGATTCTCAGCTTCAGACACCAAAACTACCCAGAGAGCCCCTGCAAACACCTCCAAAAAAAAAAAAAAGAGTATCTGTGCCGGTTTCAGTGGCCCCTAGAATCTGGAAAAGGCCAGAAACAGAACACTGGTGACCTGTAAACTCCTGGGCTGTCTTCAAGGGGCCCCGTGCTTTTGGAGACTCTCGTTCTGGAAATTACTTCATTGCTCTAAGCTTCAGGTTACCCACCGATAATTCACTAGCTCAGTTTCACCTTCTTAGACCCCTGGCTGTCTTAGAACTCGCTCTGGATGTAGACCAGGCTGGCCTCGAACTCAGAGCTCTGCCTGTATCTGCCTCCTGCCGGTTAGGATTAAAGACATGCAAAGCCACCATCCTTTCTGGTTTTTTGATACAAGTTCTTTAGCCCAGGCTGCCTTGCTACAGAGTAGCCTAGACTGCCCTCAAATTCACAATCCTCCTGTCTCAGCCTCCTGAGAGCTGGGGTTACAGTCATGTGCCGACACATGCATTTGTGTGTGTGTGTGTGTGTGTGTGTGTGTGTGTGTGTGTGTGTGTGTGTGTTTAGTACTGTGGATGGAACCCAGGGCCTCCAGGCCACTAGGCAAACACTGTACAATGGAACCAAGCTGTTAAGGGAGATCTTTAGCCAGTATTAACAAGACAGGAGAGGAAACATCACTGCTCTGATCTGCCATGGTTAAATACTAGTCTGCGGGGGCTGGAGAGATGGCTCAGTGGTTGAGAGCACTGACTGCTCTTCCAAAGGTCCTGAGTTCAAATGCCAGCAACCACATGGTGGCTCACAACCATCTGTAATGGGATCTGATGCCCTCTTCTGGTGTGTCTGAACAGCTACAGTGTACTTATATATAATTAAAAAAAAAAAAAATACTAGTCTGATTGCACTGACCACATAAGAAACCAAAGCCACTTCAAACACAACCAGTCAAAACCCACATGGCCACCAAACTGAAGCTTTGCTTATAAGGTAAAGTTCCCTCCCTTCTTATGAAAGAATTCTGGGGGTTGGGGATTTAGCTCAGGGGTAGAGCACTTGCCTAGCAAGCGCAAGGCCCTGGGTTCAGTCCCCAGCTCCAAAAAAAAAAAAAAAAAGAATAATAATTCTGGGCCTCTGAGAGGGCTCAGTTGGCAAAGGCACTTGCAGCCAAGTCTGATGACCCAAGTTCGATCCCTACCTGTCGAAAGCGGATAATCGCAAGTTATCCTCACCTCCACACACCCACTGTGGCATACACTCACACACACACTAACTTAAAGCAAACAAATGCATAAGAATTCCCTTAATAAGGCAGACATAATCTAACACTGACATTTTCGCCAAGTTTAATAATAGAATTGATTCAAACACTCCTAAAAAGATAAATCCTTGGGGCTGGAGAGATGGCTCAGCGGTTAAGAGCACTGACTGCTCTTCCAGAGGTCCTGAGTTCAATTCTCAGCAACCACACGGTGCCTCACAACCATCTATAATGGGATCTGATGAATTCTTCTGGTGTGTCTGAAGACAGTGACAGTGTACTTGCATACAGAAAATAAATTAAAAAAAAAAAAAAAAAAAAAAAAAAAAGAGATATAGCCTTAACGTGAGAGTCTTCCCAATGAAGAGATGGGATGACACCCACGGGGGTCTGAGTAATCTGGGCAACATGAGGCTGTGTCTGTGGATGCCATGCAGGATCAAGTACAATGTCCCACCAAGTAGACAAGTGATTCTGGCTGCCTCCCCCACCCCAGTCCTACTTTAATGCTTTGGAGCAGAATGCCCAACACAGACCATGTCACCAAACGGTCCTGCGAAAGAACCCAATCGTAAGTATGAACAAGAGCCTGACTGTTCTCAGAGGCTTTGGCCCTAGGTATGAGCAGAGGACATCATGATCCCCTACTCCCACCCCGTCACTAAAACACATAACTGGATGCCGATGGTTAGACATGGTCATGATAAACCCCCTTTCGAATTCTTCCACTGTAGACACAGTCGGTTAAAGTCCAAGAAAACTAGAATTCCTGGAAGCTCAGTGGCCTGTAATAGCTAAGTTTTCTAGCTGGGTACGAGGCTATGATGTCTGTAATCCCAACACTGGGAAGGTTGAGGCAGGTGGATCTCTGTGAGTTTCAGGTCGGCCTGGCAAGGCTGCAGGGTGACTTCATGACTAGCCTGGGCTACATAGCAAATTTTAGGCTAGCCTAGGTTACATTCTAAGACCGTATCTCAAAACTAATAATAAAAACAAAAGCTGCCGCTGCTCTCACCTAACGGGGCCTCTCTAGTCTCACGGCCTCTGAGGGGAGTCTTGCTTCATAATCTCATGGGTGAAAATACTGGAAACCTACAGCTTTACAGGTGAGAAAGGGGAAGGTCAATGCAGAGGCCAAACCTTGCTCTCACCTTAAGTGTGTTCCATTCCTATTTTACCTTTTTTTCCTGTTTATCTTGGGTTTGGAGAGATGACTCAGTGGTTAAGAGCACTGGCTGCTCTTCCGGAGGTCCTGAGTTCAATTCCCAGGAACCACATGGTGGCTCACAACCATCTGTAATGGGATCTGATGCCCTCTTCTGGTGTGTCTAAAGACAGCTACAGTATACTTATATAAATATAATAAATAAATCTTAAAAAAAAAAAGAAAAGAACGAAAGAAACAGGGCCCAGGTGGATGAGGTCACATGCATTTGAAGACAAAGTCTCTCTATGTAGATCAGCCTGTCCTTGATCTCACAAAGATTTGTCTATCTCTGCCTTTTGAGTACAAGAATTAAAGGTCTAGGATATAGAAGGCCCTACCTCAAAAACAAAAATTCTTCATCTACAGGTATTTCCAGGTCAAGCATCAAGTCCTGTTCAATGTGGCTAGTCAGAGGCAGGCTGCATGGTACCCTTCTTATATTTGTTTGTTTTGAGGCAGGGCTGAGCCCTTCCAGACGACTAAGGTTGACGCCGAGCCCCATGACTGGTGGCTCACACCTGCCCTCTTCTGGCCGGCAGTGTGCACCTTCGCTCACACGCACATAGCATTTTTTTTGTTTTGTTTTTTGGAGACGGGATTTCTCCGAGTAGCCCACTGGGCACATAGTTCTGGGTTATACTCACGACAGTCTGTAATTCTATTTCTACAAGACCCGATGCCCTCTTCTGGCCAATGCAGGCACTAGGGAACTAAATGTGGTACACAGACATGTTTGCAGGCAAAACACCCCCCCCCACTCACGCACGCACGTGTGCGCACGCACACACAAGCTAAACAAGCCACAGTGAGCAAATCAGTCAGCAATGCTTCTCCGTGGTCTCTGCTTCAGTTCCTGCCTCGATTTCCCTCAACTGGACTGTGGTGTGGGAAGTATAATCCAAATAAACCTTTTTCTATTGTCACGGCAATAGAAAGCAAAAGAGGGCGCCAAGTAAACACTGGGCAGACACAGCAGGATCCCTGTAATCTTAACACTCAGGAAGTGGAGACCGGGATGGATCTGAAAATAAATTGCTTGGCTAGTCAGCACAGTCCTGGAACAACGCGAGACCCTGCCTCAGTATATACACAACGTATCGTGACTAAGGACAACATCCAACGTCAACCTCAGATCTCTACACTCATGCACATGTATGCATACCAGCCCGCATACTCGCCTATACAAATGCAAGCTCACACACACACACACATACTACACACATACATACTACATACACTACACACATACTACACACATACATACTACATACACTACACACACATACATACTACATACACACACCCATCATACATACATGCTACATACATACATACATACATACATACATACATACATGCATACTACATACTCGTGCATGTGTGACGTGGTGGTGGCACATACCCAAGGCCTAACTCTAACATGTGATGCTCCTCCTCCCTTGGCCTCTCAAGTGATTACAGGTGGGAAGCCATGTCTAACTTCCTATACTTTTTTCCTCTTTGGAAATAAGGTCTCACTAGTTGGATCAGGCTGGCCTCTGACTCCTGAGTGCTGAGATCAAAGGCTCAGGACACCAGACTGCCATCACTGTTAACCCTTCACTGTCTGATCAGATGCTCCCCAAAACATCACCCAAGCTAAGAGAGAACCACTGTAAGGAACTTGAACCGCCCACTCAGCTTACCCACCAAAGCAACATCAACAAAGAAAGCCATACCCTGCTCTTTGGCCCCACCCATTCTCTCTCTCTCTTAGTACCTGGGTCACCCTCTCGAATACCCTGCATCTTCCAAACAAAAATCTACCCCTCCTTGCAACTTCCGGTCACCATTTTCCCGGTTGTCTGATCCTGGGAAAAAGACTGTACAGCTCCAACCTTCAGACTTTTGATCTGTCAAGTGCCAGCAAACTGACAGGTCATTCAACCAATCAAACATCTAATTCAGGATTTGGTGGAAATCCCACTCAAAGAACCAAGGAAACTTTCTCTTACACTTGTCCTGGTGTGCGGCACACACTAGGTGTGGCACACAGTAGGTTCTCATCTCCCCTTTCCTCTGACAGCCAGCCACCTACCCACCCGGAGACCCCTCTGACTGGCAATTTGGAGACGGTCCCTCATGAGCCAGCCGGTTCTTGCATTCTACCCAGGTCATGACCTTGGACACCCCCAACTCCCCTCACGGAGACTTACCCCTTGGGAGTGCAAGTATTCCACAGTCTTGCTGATGGTGTACAGGACGAAGCTGGCCTCCCGCTCTGAGAAGAATTTCTGCCGCAGGATCTTATCCAGCAGCTCCCCGCCCCTCATCAGCTCTGTCACCAGGTATACGTGCTTACTGTCGTCATACACCTGCCAGAGACCTCGTCATCAGTCTGCGACCCTCACCCATCAGCTCTCCAGACAAGCAAGCCTCAAGGCTGGGTTCTGCCAACATTTATTTCAGTGGCCGTATTGGCCCACCACCCGTTTGGGCTCCCGTCTTGCTGGACAGTGGGCGCTGGTCTCATCTGTGATGGTCAGAGAATGCTGGAGTCCTCAGGGGAGGACTTGGGGACCCCCAAGTAAAACACATGGATTCGGGCTGGAGAGATGGCTCAGTGGTTAAGAGCACTGACTGCTCTTCCAGAGGTCCTGAGTTCAATTCCCAGCAACCACATGGTGGCTCACGACCATCTGTAATGGGATCCTATGCCCTCTTCTGATGTGTCTGGAGAGAGCAGCAGTGTATTCAAATACATAAAATGAATAAATAAATCTTTAAAAAACAAAAACAAAAACACATGGGTTCCCTCAGTCAAATCCTACAGTTGGGACTCCCAGCCCCTACCTGGCTTCGATGATCCCGCCCCACTCACATCTTTCAGGGTGATGATGTTGGGGTGCTGTCCATACCGCAGAAGAATCTCGATCTCTTCGGAGGGATCTCTTTTGCTCTTGTCGATGACCTGGAGAGAACAGGAGCCCGTGGCAACGTCAGGGGCAAAGACCCATGGTCCGAGTCTGAGTCTCTTTGTTATGTTTGTTATGGAGCCCACACTAGAGGGCCAGGGAGAATCAGCCAGCCATTCGCGTGAATTATCCACAGACCCTCAGAGTGCTATAGGTACACTGGCTTCACCCCAACCCAGCAGCCTTAGCCAAGATAGGGTTCAGAGGCTCACTTTGACTGCATACTCCATGTTGGTGGCCTTGTGGACACAGCGCTTACACACAGAGTAGGAGCCCACGCCGATCGTCTCCTTTACTATGTAGCCATCGCTGAAAACCAAGTTCTTCCCGTGGAGTTGCTGTGGAAGACACGAGTCAGCCTGACCAGGGTGCTACGGTGCAGGGGTCGTCCGAACACCAGGCCTTGGCTCGGCAGGGGTGGCAGTGCAAAAAGAGAGAGTCACAAGGCCCTCTCTGGGCCTCCATTTTACTCTGCAATGGGCACGTTCACCTCACACATCAGCCTCTGCATAGGAATGAGGAAACTGAGGCACAGGAGCTGGTGACTCCTCTAGAGTCTGGTCAACTTGTAAGCTAAACCCAGGCCGTGACCTCTGGTGTTAAGAACTTTCTAGCTATGTTTTTAGCTAATAGTCAGGGCCACTCGGAGACAGGTGTCAGGGACGGTGCTTCACTCGTGGGTTTACACACGAGGACAGTGAGGGTCCAGGAGATTGGAGGTCCTCTGGGTCCCAGAGAGGTTTGACGGGCCAGCTCTGGAGCCTGTGTTCTCAGCTATTCTGTGGTAACTGAGCAGCAGGGCCCACGTCCCTCACCTGTACCACCGAGTGCAGCGGAGCCTGGGTGGCCCGAGGCTTGCTGTCATCCTCCATCAGACCGGTGGCCACGAAGCTGAAGCCACGGAAGAGCTGATGGGCACCAGCACTGGGGGGGATGCCCGGCGAATCTGTCAAGGAGAGGACGTGGGGTGAGGGGGTACCCTTGATGCCCTGCAGTTCAGGAAGGAAAGACTGCCGGGATCCTGGCCTGCCTCAGCAGGCAGCTATGGAGGGAGTGTTTAAGGCTTATCTATCCCAGGCCTCTGCCTCTCTGTTAACATGTATAGCTTAGGGGTAAAGCACACTCCTACAATGTACAATGTAGGCCTGATTTCCAACACCACAAAGAAATACAAACACATTCACTGTTAGGTCTCGAAGAAACCTGGGACAAGGGCTGGAGAGATGGCTCCACGTTAAAATCACTGACTGCTCTTCCAGAGGTCCTGAGTTCAATTCCCAGCAACCACATGGTGGCTCACAACCATCTGTAATGGGATCCGATGCGCTCAGTCCAATCCTATGGAACTCAGCCATTTTGGCTGCTCTGGTCTCTTGGTCTCTCTTGGCCCAGGCCACCCCTCTTGGTCGCCAGCGCCTCTCTTGCTCTCCTTCCCTTTCCCCTCATGCCCCTCTGCTGGCCATGTTCAGTCTGGACTCTTCCCTTTGCCTGCCTTCTCCTCTGTAGCCTACGTCTGCAATAAAAACCCCCTCTGTGCTTTAGGAGCAGCCACGGTCTCCTTCGACTTCATTTCTCATCCACACACTAAATGAATACGCAGCTATGGATGACACACGCGCCTGCCACCTCAGCCCTCACCAGGGAGACTCAGGAGGACTGTGCTCCAGACAAAGGCCAGTCTGGGGAACACAGTGACTTCTAAGCCAGCCTAAGCCACAGAAAGAAATCCTGTCTCAAAGACTCCAAACAATCGATTAACAAACACAATATAAACAAACAAATGTGTGCTTTGACCGACTGTTTCAGTCCTGTCACCTGAGGACTGTCTGAGCCCCACACCCAGCCTCCAGCTCAGGCCAGGCCCTGCCTCTTTCCAGCCTCCCCACCTCAGGTCCATCTCCCTCTTCATCTACTGTCAGCACAGCTGGAGGGACAGTCTGGGCTACCTGTGCTCTATACTCATCAGGGGAATGCTCACCCCACCCCCATGTCTGGCAAGTTAGATCCACGCGGCCTCAGCCTCTTTTCTCCCCTTTGGTGACTCAGTCCCGATGAACTCCACATATTCAAAACTGCCTCAGCGTCACCACACACGCCGTTCCCCTGACTAGAATACCCACCCCTTGTCTGTCATTCAAGGCTTAGCTCATATGCCTTCCCCTGAGAAGGCGGCCTGATGCTGCTCCTCTCACCCACATGTCTAAACTCTCACCCACAGCCGGAGCCACATGTCTTGTTCACAATCCTAGGCCTGTCGTCTACACTACCACGCTCACTGTGACTGACACAGAGCAGGGATCTGGTATAGACTTAACCGGTAAATAAGGAGAAGACAGACAGCTCGCAAGTGCTGAGCTTCCAGTTATCAACGGTGTGCAAGCTACAGAGAGAACAATGACCCCCTCAGAAGACACCTCAGAACCAACAAACACCTCCCCACCCACTGGCAGTATCTGGCTGGACGTCAGGATTCCCAAGCTCCCTCCTAGAAGCTACCCTCACGGACGTCCTGCAGCAACAGGGGAACAAGTGGGTCTGTGACTCCCTGAAAATTCCTCACAAGCAACCAAGCCAAGTCTATTCCTGCACACATCCAACCTGGGGGCACTGTCCCCTCCGTTCTGCCAGACTCTGTCAGGGGTTTGCCAGGTCAAATTCCTCGTGTCTGATGCATGTGGAGGCCTGATGTGTTTAGTCATCCCAATGGGCTGAAGGGTGCCTGGGGCAGGGGTCCTGTCGTTCCTGTTGTGGTCTAAGCCACCCCCACACCTCAGTCCCTCATCTAGAAACAAAGAAGCCCACAGAACCCCAGGGAGGTAGCTGGGCAGTATGAAGTCAGAATGGAGCCTGAATCCCACGGAGCCAGATACTGCCTATCCACCCACACATCTGGGCTTCCAGAGTCCTTGGTCACCGCCGGACCCCAGGGTTCCCCCCAGAGATGTGCTACCCAGCCCGAGGCAGACAAACCAGGTCAGGAACATACCCCTGGGTGTGCGTGACGTGAACTCGGTATCAAAGTAGAAGGTGTCATCGGGCTGGGCCACAGCGGGCTTGAAAGGTGGCTTGATCTCACGGCGGTAGAGCTTCTGCAAAGGTGGGGTGTGTGCTCTGATCACCATGGTGACCCCCTCAGCCTGCTAGCAGCCCCGGCTGGAAGAGTAGAAGCTACTCTACCCAGAAGATAACAGCCAGAGAGAGCAACCTTCAAGGGCACGAAGTCGAAGGGCTGTTCACCTTCTATCTCCTACATCTGAGGCCACGGTTGGCAGGGGCCCCTCCCCCACCCTTCCTGTGTCCATCACAGAACCAGGGAGTGGACAGACTCACTCACATTCCAGTCAATGGTAGAGTAGAAGATATGTCTCTTAATTTCCTCAGCCCCATCAGGGCCTGAGCCTGTAAGAAGCCAAAGGAAGGTCCAGCCTCAGACACCCCGACTGTCCCCCAAGCTCTGGACCAGTTGCTACAGTAGGGGGCATCTTGGGCTCACCCTGCCTTGTGTCAATACCCATCACCCTGAAGCCTGGAGCCCACTCAGTGTTTTCTATATTACGAAGCCTCTTCCGGTTTATTAAAGGAGGAGCCAGGCAGGACGGACGGCTTGTCCATGCATCAGTCATGACAGAAGCTGGACTTCTTTTGAGATCTAATAAAGACCTTCATCCACTCCTCCTGCCACAGGCCCTCTCTCCACCCTTCTTCTTCTACCACTGGTTTTATTCCCCAGACAAACACTCATTCAATTCGTCCCAGGGACCCGGACTGGACCTTAGCTGGTTGTGATCCAGATAAAGCCCTCATCTGAAAAACTCAGCGAGCACTGTGTACGCCAGTGCAAAGGAGGCGTGTCCTTCTCTGACTCAAAGAACCCTGGGAGCCAGGTCAGGATCACTGTCTTGACGGACACAAGGAACCCTGGGGGCGTCACCTGCCTTAGCGCAGGCTCGTAAACAGTATTCGGTCTCTCGACAGACATTTACAGTAACTTCCGGGTGCCAGGCAGTGGGAATAGACACAGGCAGGACTGAGAGACTCGTGTCACTCCTAAGCTCATATGCCTTCCCTTGAGCCAGCAACCTTGGCAGAGAGGCTGTGTGGGGGCCTCTGTCCTTGTCCCTGAGAGGGTATGGATGACTCAGTTCCTGCCTTCCCCCCACACAGGTCACCCTCCCAGCACCATACATGGAACCAGAAAACAGGGTAGCCAGCAGCATTGTCTGCACACAAAGGACAACAGCTCCTTTCAGCCCCAGATGTGGCCCTGTGGCCTAGGCTGCAGCTGTACCCTGCTCCCCACTGCCATGTCCCCTCCCCGAGCTGGGGTTGCTTACCAAGCCGGTTGGCAGGATTCCTCTTGAACAGGGCCCGCAGGAGGCTCTGGGCTTCCGTGCTCAGAAACTGGGGCATGCCTAGCTTTGCCCTGGAATAGCCACAGGTCTCATCAGGGCTGAGCCCCACCCTGGGAGACCCAGAACCCCTTCCCTTTGTTCCAGGTCTCTTTCCCAGCTCAGTCCAGAGAAGCCAGCCATTAATTCACCTCCCGAAGACTTTAAGGATACCCTTCCACTGGCCCAGGTAGACAGCAAGGGTCTATTGGCAGGGAAAGGCAATTCTCTGGCCCTGAAGCTTGGGTAGGATTAGGAAGAACTTGCTAGGGTCAGGGTAGCATTGATGCTTACTTCAAAATCAAGGTCATGGTCTCCTTCCGGTCCTTCCCCTGGAAGGGCAGGGAGCCCGTCAGCATCTCAAACTGCAGAGAAAAGGAACCATATAGGTGCGGTCTTGTTCTCTGTCTCCCGCATTCCCCTCCCCCTCCTTCCCAGGCTACCCCGCTGTGGTTCCAGGATTCTTGCTGGCCTGTTAGACTTCAGAGTCTAGCTGCAGCAGGGCCTGTGCCTGCCTCTGCCCCCATCCCAACCTAGATTCCAGGAGCAACACTAAAGCCTGAAGTGGAGGAGAGTCCCCAAGTTAGGGGAAGGGCGGTACTTCAGTCAGATGGACTGAAGCCCACGACTCTTCCAAGGAAAGGAAGTGCAATGGCGTGCAGTTGTGAGACAAGGGGAGGGTGAACTGACTTTTCTCGACTTGGGGAAACTGAGTCCAGAGCCTGGACACTCACCATCAACACCCCATAGGACCACCAATCTGCACTGTGCGTGTGGCCCTGGCGGTTGACAACCTCGGGGGCCATGTACTCCACCGTCCCGCAGAAGGAATAGGCCTTCTTTTCATGGTCAATGGCCTCCTTGCTCAGGCCAAAGTCTGCAGCATGGGGGGCAGAGAAGTCGTCGTTAGGATCCCTGCCAAGTCACTGCTACCACTCTTAGCTCCTCTGCCCAGAGCCAGGCATCGCCTCTGTGATGCCAGGAGAAAGCTGAAGCCCACGTGGATTTGTCCAAGGCTGTAATTGGGAGCTATGAGAGACGGCCCGGCAGTGAAATCACTGGCCGTTCTTCCCGACAACCCAGGTTCGATTCCCAGCTCCCACAGGATGGCTAACAGTTGTAGGCGACTCCAGCTTTGTGGGCAACGCATGCAGGAGGCACAGAGGCCTAGGCAGGCAGAACCCCATTCACAAAAGATAAGTAATGGGGGCCTGTGCTTTTGGCTGCTTCTCGCAGGAAGCACAGTGAACTAACTGAGTTCACTGTGGCCATCAGCTGAGACCCATCAGACGGAGTCTATCCATCCTTCCCGGGAGCCCGAAGGAGCTGGTGCCATTCACTCACCAGTGAGTTTGATGTGGCCCTCCTCATCCAAAAGGATACTGTAACAGAGAGACGCGAGTCAGAAATCCTTAGCCCCAGGCACTGTGTAGGTTCTAATGGTACCATGGGATGGAGAGAGATGGAGCTTGCCCAGAAGGAGGGCTTGGCCCAGCTCTACTCCATGGAAGAGTAGAAGGATGGAGCTCAGGAAAGTAACTCCTTGTAGTCACAAGGTTTGAATGGCTCTGGGTCTTTTCTTCAGGGACAGGGTCTACTGCATGGTACAGGCTGGCTTCGAACTCCTGCACTCAGCCTCTTTAGCAGCTGGTACTACAGCAGAGAACCATAACGCCTGACTTAGCATGTGTCTAACTCTACCAACAGGATCTAACCCAGCTCTCAAGACAGCACGGGAAGGCAGTTCATTGGCCAACCCCAGGATGAACGGATCAAGAAATGATCTTTAGAGGTGGGCGATAGTAATACATGCCTTCAGGCCCGGCACTCGGGAGGCAGAGGCAGGCGGGTCTTGGTGAGTTTGAGGCCAGCCAGGTCTACACAGAGAGACCCAGTCTTGAACACCACCCCCTCCCCCCAAAAAAAGGAAAAAAAGAAAGAAAATAGAAGCGATCTTTTAACAGCAGCATGTCCGATGTCACACTGTATAAGGAAGGGGGTGTGGGTGGGGCCCACAGCTGCCCTGCGGCCTTTAGTAATAGCCGCACTTATCAGGCACTTCCTAATTATCTAAGGTGAATTTGCTGCTGGCCAACCACTGCAACCACCCACCCCTCTGACCGCCCCAAAGAGAGATAAGTTCCCGGGGAGTGCCACACACTGAGTGAGTGGCCGGTCCTAAAAGGCCCAGGGGCAGTTAGTCCCTGCAGCCGGGAGAAAGGGCAAGAGTATGGCAGGGGCTTTTTTTTTTTTTTTTTTTTTTTTAAATTTTTTTTTTCGGAGCTGGGGACCGAACCCAGGGCCTTGCGCTTCCTAGGCAAGCGCTCTACCACTGAGCTAAATCCCCAACCCGGGGCTTCGCCACTTCTCAGGCTTGAGGTCTCTGTAAATGATGCCCAAGCTGTGCAGGTGGTCCAGGCCCAGTGCCAGCTCAGCCAGGTAAAACTTCACATCCTCCTCTGTAAACATAACCTGTCACAGGGAAAGAGACACCCGTCGCTGGCACACCCTGTTCCCGAGGAGCCGGGCTACTGGGCAGTGGAGCCTCTTGGTGCTGGGCGGGGTGGGGGGGTGGGGGGGTGGGGGGGATGTAGGCAATGCAACTTCCTCTAATCTTTCTCCAATACTCTAATTGTATAGACGGACTCTGATAAAGAGTCAATATCTTTAATACCCAAGTCACTCGCTGTGCTGGAGTTTGGAAACAGCAAAGAATGGAAACACCCAGGAATAAAAGACTGGAATAAACCGCCTCTCCTGGCACAGGGGTGGGGTGGGGTGGTGGAAGGAGGGGTGTGGGGGTGGTTGGGGAGGGGGGAAGGGCAGCTCTGCAGCCATGACGTAGAACAAGGAGTTTGCTCTCGTCCTGATGCAGAACAATCTGAGATACACGGACACCAGAGGCCAGGCACAGGACAGTGCGCAGAAGTGAATACTTCTCATGTAAGAAAGTAGGGGTAGGGGTCAGAACATGTATGGGATTTATTTACAGAAAGGAACATTAGAAGGTTAAAAAAAAAAACTAATTAAAAAAATGTTTACTTCCAGGGGGTAGAGGGACTGTGTAGTGATTAAGACTTGACCGTGAATATCTTTCTTTTGAATCATGAAAATGGACTGCCTGATGAAGCATTATTTATTTTTTTTCAAGAGGGTTTCTCTGAGGAGCCCTGGCTGTCCTGGAACTTGCTCTGTAGACGAGACTGGCCTTGAACTCAGAGATCTCCCGCATCTTCCTCCCGAGTGCTGGGATTAAGGGTGTGGTTGCCACCACCGCCAACTGAGCATTAATGTTTTAAATATTGAAAGTAAGTTTCTGAGAAAGTGAGACTCCGCGGGTAAAGACTGGCTGCGTGTCTTCAAGCCCATGTGGTGGAAGCAGAGAACTAATTCCTACAAGTTGTCCTCTGGCCTTTGTATGCACACCTGTGTGCCCACGAGTCTGTCTGTGTGTCCCCACGAGTCTGTCTGTGTGTCCCCATGTAAAGTTTGCTGTTGGTGCTGTTTCAGAAAGAGTGACCTTCCCCCACACCCAGGCTGAATCAGGTCTTGGTATATTCTAGACAAACACTCTACCACTGACTGACGTCTCGGCCATAAATATTTTAGTCGCTCAGGCAGGCCTTCATGTTGTAATCCACCTGCCTCAGTTTCCCATTGTGACCCGTGCCACAATGCCTGGCCAAGCTTGCTTCTCTCCCACGGTTGGATTGTATTAATGATCTTGGTTTTTAGAAATGCGGTTCAGATCCTTTTCTACTGGGTCCTTTGTATTTTTTTTCCTGTGGCAGTGGAGGCCTGTATTGTATTTTTTTATATGAACAACATGACAAGGACCTTAAAGTCTTTAGCTTCCTGGGTGGGTTTGGACCTCTTCCCCTCGGCCAGCACACGGTCTATCTCAAGCATTTGAGGGATGGGCAACTGGAAATCACAGCAGTGTCACCTTTAGGCCCCGTTCATCCTCAGCCCATCCTGAGAGAAACTCTCAGAGGTAGGTGGCATTTCTCGACTGTCAGAGCCGGGAAGTTCCAGGCCGCACCACAATAACAGTGTTCCTCACAGGCCCAGGATGGGACTCTCGGTCACGTCCCCAGCGGTGGGATGCTAGCTTACCTCCTTTGAGAGCCGTGTGAACAGGTCTCCGCCACGCAGGAAGTCCAGAATAAGATAGAGCTTGCCCTCAGTCTGGAAGGCTAAGAGAGGAAGGAGGAAGCCAATGTGGGATCAGCTGGGCCAGTGTCAGCTTGTGACAAATGCCTCTACTCTGAGCTCCTTGGCCAGGCCCGTGAGAAGTTGGACAAGGGACAAGGAAGGCAGCAGGCTGTAGGTGAGGGTGGACGTTGAGGGGACGAGTGGCACTTGGGCAGGGTCTGGGGTCTCACCATAGTGCAGTTTCACTACGAAGGGGTGGTTCACGTCAGCTAGGATGTCTCTTTCCATCTTCGTCCGAACACGGTCACGCACTGGCCGGAGGAGAGAAGAAGTCACTAGTAGAACACACCCAACACAGCCTCTCCCCAAAGTCCACCTCTAGGTGAGGTTTCCCTCAGCCTTCCAAGGCCCCCCCAGGGTGCTCTCACCCTTGGGACGTTCAGCTAATTCTTTCCTTCTGGAATGTTCTGGGTCCTCAGGTGGCTCTTGGTCTCCTGGAGATGTCCAGGCATAGTCCTTGTGTCTTGCCCAGTTGTCTAGCCTCACCTACCACCAGGCCCTGCAGCACCGTGTACCCCAGGGTGCCTAATTTTCTGAGGTCCCCCGCCTTTGACTTTGTATCCCTTCAGAACACATTTATCAAGCCTCTTTCGATCCTCCACAACAGCTCCTAAGTGTAATATTAAAACGCCATTCTGGAGGGGTTGGGGATTTAGCTCAGTGGTAGAGCGCTTGCCTAGCAAGTGCAAGGCCCTGGGTTCGGTCCCCAGCTCCGAAAAAAAAGAAAAGAAAAAAAAAACAAAAACAAAAAAACCCCCCGCCATTCTGGGGTCTAAGCAGCCTTCTATTAACTTCCTTTTCCTCCTGTTGCTGGGGAGGATTATTTGAGACAAGCTCTCATGTAGGTCAGGCTTGCCTGGAAGTCATGATGTCGCCAACACTGGCCTTGAATGTCTGACCCTTCTGCTCTACCTCTACCCTGCGTTTCGATGACAAGTCTCGGGAATGTCTGGTTGGGGATGGGGATAAAAAAAGATGCCAAGCAAATTCCGACCACTAGCAGGTTTTTGGTTGACTAAGTTCAGACTCTACGGCCTCGGGGAAGCATCCCTACCCTGCAGACAAGGCTGGGACCTCTGGGCTCCCACAAGCTGGCGCTCCCCGTCAAGACGTCAAGACGCGTCTTTGTGTTTTTTTGTTTTTGTTTTTTTTTTAAATTTATTTATTTCATATATATGAGTACAATGTCACTGTCTTCAGACACACCAGAAGAGGGCATCTGATCCCATTACAGATGGTTGTGAGCTACCATGTGGTTACTGGGATTTGAACTCAGGACCTCTGGAAGAGCAGTCAGTGCTCTTAACCACTGAGCCATCTCTCCAGCCCCGTCTTATTGTGTTTTGATTCTTGTGTTTCTCTCACTAGATGTGGCAGGGGCCTTGTGCGGTTGTAACTAATCCAGTCACTTTCAAACACACCTCACGCTTCAGCCACCAAAGGGACACGGTTCCTGCTTTCTGGGTTGGGGGAAGTCGTCCTTCCTTACTTTACCATCTTGTTCTGGTAAATTCCTAACATTCTTCAAGGCATAGGTCCTGCAGTTGCCCCCAGAGTGTCCCCCAGACATCTCATCTGACCCCTGTGATTCCACAGCCTACCCCTCAACTCCTTGGCCTGGACATCTATGTGTACAGCCAGGTATTGCTATACCCAACTGACAGGCCATGTAAACACTCTCCCACCAGTCCATGAGCCCCTTAGAGCAGCGACCACATCTCTCCATCTTTCTCCTCCCCTGTGACCCCACAGTCCCTCCTGAGGGATGCTCCTACTATTAGCCTACACTAAAGCCTTTGATAGGCCAAGGACAGATCAGTCCTTATGGCTGGCCCTTCCTTTCTCCCTGTTACACCCCAGCTTAGCATGGGCTCCACCTGATTTCTGGCTACATTGGCTCCCAGACCAATCAGAGTCAACCGACCCTCAGCCAATTACTAACCATCCTCGTGCACTTTCTAAGTCCTCAGAATTCTTGATTTTAAGCTTGGGGACCCTTTCTGAACCTCTGTCATCCAACTCTGTGGCCCGGACCCCAGTCAACCTTCTCTTACGGATCCCAGCTTCTACACTCCCAGGCTGCCTGCCTCTTTTCTCGTGCCCTCCTCCTCTTTTTTGGCTTTTGTTGAGACAAGGTTTCCCCGGGTAGCCCTGGCTATCCTGGAACCACCTGCCTCTGCCTCCTGAGTGCTGGGATCAAAGGCATGTACCACCACTGCCTAGCTCTCCCATACCCCTCTATGGTCTGAGTCTTCTGGGAGTGGGAGACGGAGAGAGAGAGAAGAGAGAGAAGAGAGAGAGAGAAGAGAGAGAAAAAAGAGAGAAGAGAGAAGAGAGAGAGGAGAGAAGAGAGAGAGAAGAGAGGAGAGAGAGAAGAGAGAGAGAGAGAGAGAAGAGAGAAGAGAGAGGAGAGAGAGGAGAGAGAGAAGAGAGAGAGAGAGAGAGAGAGAGAAAGAGGAGAGAGAGAAGAGAGAAGAGAGAGAAGAGAGGAGAGAGAGAGAAGAAAGGAGAGGAGAGAGAGAGAGAAGAGAGGAGAGAGAGAGAGAGAGAGAGAGAGAGAGGTGTCTCCCTTAGACTATTCGAGCACCATGAAGCAGCGATGCTTCATCAATAATGTGATGTCTGAGTCTCGCGCCCCAAGTGTTCTGTACCCCACTACTTCCTTCTCAGCACTGGCCTTTACTTGGCTTTAGAGGAGGGGGAAGGCGAGGCAAGGGCAGCTGAAGGCAGGCTTGTTTTCCATCTCTGTCAGAGACCCCTGAAGACAGAGGAATCTCCCTCGCCGGCTCCGTAACCCTGTGGCCTGGGCTTCTCTCTCATCCTAAGCCCAGCCTCAGTTCTTTCCAGAGAAGTTCTCTTACTCACCTTTCAGCGTGGCCTTCTTTAATACTTTCATGGCATACAAGTGCCCATTGTCAGGCCGGGTGACCTTGCGTACCAGGAAGACCTGAGAAGGCAGAGGTCAGGACAAATCAGGAAGGAGGTGGGAGGTGGCTGGCCCAATTGTCTCCCAGCCTCCAATATGACCTAGACAGTCCCTGGGACCCCAAGTGGACCTTTAGCTCTCCCTGGGTATATCAAAGGGACCCCCCTGCTCCTTGCCCTCTGTTCCTTTGGTGCATCCCAAGGTAGCCCCTGACATTCCACCTCAGACAAGACTGTGATACCCTTCCAATAAGGGACTCTAACTTACTTTGCCAAAGGATCCTTGGCCCAGAACCTTGAGGAGCTCAAAATGGGACGGGTCAGCCTTCTCAGAGCCAGCCTTGACGTGGTGTGTGATAGCGATCTCCTTGAGGATGCCCTCATCCTGACAGAGGGACAGAGCTGGTAGGTGTGGGCTCCTCTGTAGATGTGGGGCCCTTCCCGGGCAACATGGCACACAGCATATCCAAGCCATTCACCAGATCAAAACAGGCCCAAGAGACCAGTGCCTCAACAGCCGTCAGGCTCATGGGTACCAACAGTGTCTCAAAGGCCAACTACCGGAGCGACAGCTCAGGTGAGGCCCTGTTCCTGTGGCATGGATGCTCCTGCCTCCTCAGACACAAGGGACGCTACAGACATGGCCAGGAAGAGTTGACCCAAGGCTTGGGTCTGGTGTAGAGATAAACTCAAGCCAGCCCTTGAGGCTCCCCTCCCCCAGCTGTTTGGGTTTTGCCACAATAGGAAGTAAGGTTTGAGCTCACAATGGGGAGGTAGAGCCGGGCCTTTTTTTTTTTTTTTTTTTTTTGCTAGGCAGGATAAGATGAGCCAAACTCTGGCTGTATGGAAAGACTGAAGTACACAGAGACTCAAGAGGCAGGAGGACATCCCCCAACCCACTTGTTGGCCATCTGGAACAATCGAGAGTTAAGGCCAGAAAAACTACACCCTACCGAACTTCCCTTGATAAGCATTGAGTCACTGCTGTTACAGGACCTCTCTGGCCCTCCAATCTGCCAGTCCTGCCCTGAGACACTGTGATGTCTCCTTACTTCCCCAGGAAGCGAGTCCCGGGCAAGGTCCAGTCATCTAGCGGGGCCAGAAGAAGCCAAAGCTAACTTAGACCAAACCGGCTGCCCAAACACCTGTTCTAGGGGCTACTGCCAAGCCAGGACCAGATATCCGGGTCCACTTACCGAGTCCTGCTGGGGACCAGAGCCAGGGCCAGGCAGAGTCTGGCTGATCCTGGACCGTTGCTTCCTGAGTAGCCAGGGGAGCAGGGTCCTGAGCCACAGACGGGGCAGCTTGGGGTCCTGCTCCATCCGCCCAGCAGGGCCACGGCACCATGGCAAGGGTAAGCAACAACTGGGACTGCCAAGGAGGTGGCTGGGCCCAAGGCGGATGTGCAGGGTGAAGGCGTGGGGGCTGGGCCAGGCTCGAGACAGCCAATCAGACAGGGCCTGTGGTTTCCCAGCTCCAGCCATCCACCCTCACTCTGTTCCCTTCTCTCTCCCCCAACTACCCGGTGCCTGAGGTCTGCCCTCTGGCCCTCCCCTTCATCCTCCTACAGCGAGAAAGTCCCATATCAACCCAGCTGCTGAGTAGATAGGTCCTAGAACAACAGGGACCTGACATGGTATCCTGTAGACAGAGACAGGCATCTACCATGTAGTGGAAGCCAAGGACAGACACCCATCAGACAAGACATACATACAGCGTGTACGTAGCATATAATACATTCATCCAACAGGCAGGGAGGCATAATACAAGGACCTTCGGCAAGGGACATCCTAGGACCATCCCCGGACAGACAGAAACAGACAGGCACATATAGTCAACACAGAGGTGTTGGGAGACCTGTATCCAGTGGTAAAGGCGAGAATACACTTTCACTATCCAGAAGGAAACTCGCATCTATGTGATGGAGACTCATCTGAACATGCAGAGACAGGAGGAAGAAGCCACTCAACAGTTATCGGGGGACCCAATTCATGAAGACAGGCGCTTATCAACTGGAGACAGAGTCTGGAACCCAGCGAGGGAGACAGGGCTGGCAGCAGAGAGCCAGGCAGAATTAGAGACCTCCACAGACTGACAGGTGTCCAGGGCAGACCCAGGTAGATAGCAGGACAGGGGTCCCCAAGGAAGGACAAGGCACAGCATAGTTTTGGATTCTTGCTTAAGTGCTCAGGTGGGGACATAAGCCGCCAGCCTCAGTACCCAGCAGCTGCACCGAGTTGGTGGTCAATCCCATCTCGGAGGTCTTTCAAAACTTTTCCAGGAGGTTCCTAGGGAGCCCCAGGGCTGACAAAGAGGTTGAGAGAGCCATCTCTTAACTGTACTCTGATCTAAACATCCCTAAAACTTCTAACCCCTCTGGGGGGACAGGAAACTGTGGTTCAGGTTCAAGACAAGCCAATGACAGATTTGTCCTGAGCCAAGTCCCTCCTCTGGGTCCCACCTGACTGTAGTCAGCAGCCTCGAGGGCCGGGAAAGGGTGGGCAGGTAAGTCAGCCAGAGCCCACTTCCTGCCCTCCCAAGCCCGCCCTCTCTCAGTCCTAACACCATTCTAGGACTTCCTATTCCAAGCCTCACTCTGAGACTCAGAGGCTCTGCACTGAACCGTCAAACCCCAGAATACTGTAGGCCAGTCAGTGTCCCGAGAGTAATCTGGTAGAACAGACACAAGGCACCGCCCAGAGAGTGACTATGGTTAGGCCAAGGACACACAGCAACTCCTGCTCACCCCACCCTGAGATCTGCTCCTCAACTCTGAGCTGTCTGCCTGAGTAGACCCGTTGGGAACAGATGCAGCTACCCGGAAACTCTGGGGATCAGAGAGATTCCCCCACACCTATTCCGTGCCCAAAGGCATGATGACAGACACTTCTGGAGTCGAATCACCCTTTTCCCTACCTTTCTGGGACAGAAGCCGGGGTCTCTCTCAACCTTGGGGAAATCAGCTGGTGTTTGCATGGTGGGGCTCAGGCTGGTGGCCAGAGGGGCCTGTAACTCCTACAACTTCTGCTTTTTCAGCCTTCTTAGCCCAGAAGGCAGGGTCTCTTACTCCCCTCCTTCTCACTTCCCTCTCAGCTCGAAGGAGGAACTCCAGATGGGTTAGGCTCCCCTGCTAAGGAGGGGGCACTGCAGACCCCAAGTTAGGACCCTGGGCAAGCCCAAAGGTTCATACCTTTTTGTCTCCTGAACCCCAGGGAGAGAGGAGAGGAAAGCGGACCCAAGCCTCGAGGCCATGCGATGCCCACACAATGGGCATTCAGGTCTTGAAAATATATACCCTGGGGGCTCCCCTAGGACATACGGGACAGAAGTCTGCAAGTCCAGTCTGGCTGACCCAGCCCAGAACTTAAATAACCCTTCCCCCAACAGAACAGGCAGCACCCTGATTGGTCCTATCTCTGTCCAGACAACTAATCCTAAATCCTGGGATAGACAAGAAGTCAGAAAATCCAAGAAAAGGAGGAGGAGGAGGAAGAGGAGGAGGAGGAGGAAGAGGAGGAAGAGCAGCAGCAGCAGCAGGAGGAAGAAGAGGAGGAGGGGGAGGCTACTGAGACCAGGAATGGACCAGGACCATCCCTTTCTATGGGGCTGCAGCTCTTCTGACACTAACACACCCACAGAGCTGACAGATTCACTCAGGCTGGTGATCGGAAACCCTTTCTAGACAGCTCAGTGTAGAAACACATGCCCCCTCACGCACCCCGCATTTCCCCTTCCCTGTCCTCACAGGGCTCTGATAACAGTCTGTGGTAGATGGCCTGTGGAACTGTGAAAGACACCGCCCCAATTGTTTCTTCAGGCAGGGGCAGCCTGCCCGAAGATTCACCACAAGCGTGCTTCTGAGGGGATTACCTCAACCTGCTAGTCCCCATAAACAGGGAAAGAAGCATGGTGGTGACCAGGGTACCAGAAGGGACAGGAAGAAGAAGATGGTCTCGGAATTTCCTTTGCTGAACCGTGTGAGGACCTGAAGCCTCTGGTGGGGAGAAGGAGGGATATCAGCTCACATTTCTGGCCCTCCCCAGAGCAGCAGGAAGAAAAGCCCAGAGCCATACCACCTGATTCTTGTCCTCTAGAACCTGTACTCGGGGGGCCCTTGCTATGCTCAAGCCTACTTGTCGGTTGCTGATCCTAGGGACCAGTAACACTCCCTTCCCCAGCCGGCAAAATCCACAGGACCTTCCATGTGCGTCTCCCAGGAAGCCTCTTACAGGCTGGCTGTGCCTAGACATCCCAGGGAGGGGCTGGTCCCAGGCACCAGGTCAGACCGGGAGAAGCAAAGAGCACTGAGCCTCCCATCATGTGAGGACGTAAGCACTTGTTCGTTCCTTCAGCCTTTGCTGATGGAGGTCCCACAGGCCCGGGCTCGGCACAGCTCCCAAGGAAGGACCATTTTCCAACTTCAGTGATAAGGATACAGGACTTAGAAGAAAGTGACCAGTCCCAAGGCCGTGAAGATGGTACAGGGGACAGTAAGGGTTAAACTAAAAAACCTGTACCTGCAGGAAAAGCTTTTCATCACTGACCTTACCCTTACCCCCCATCCTGATCCCTCCATCAAGGCCTTCCCGCAAGCATTAGACACCGGCGTCTCTCCTTTGGACATGGCTGACAGCTCCAGGCCCCTGCTTCATCCACGTGAGAGACAACGGCCCTACCACAGAGCTGCAGTTAAGATGCTGAGGCTGCCCAGAATCGCTGCCCAGAAGTGCGGAGACTGTGGAGGGTGAAGACCTTCTGGATGAAGACAGTCCAGCTGGGTCTTGAGAATTAACAGGCATCGGATGGACAGAGGGACTGAGGGACAGAATCCAAGCTGAGAAAGAGCGATGTGGGGAAGGCGCACGGGAAGAGGGGTAATGAGTCTGTGTGAGTCATGTGGTGCTCCCAGGCAAAATGTCTACCTCAGTATCTGCCTCTCCCCTGCCAAGATGAAGGTTCAAACCATCCCCTTGGAAGGATGCCTCCGGGATCCAAATGGGCCACGGAGAAAAGACACCGTAAACAAAACCTCTTTCTACTTAGACCACAGGCTCTCCCCAGGGAAGGCTGAAGGAAGAGAGCTCTTCATGCATCCCAAGGCGCTAAGCAGGTAGCATGGCTAGTTCCGGTCATCCAAGAGAAGCTTCTCTCAATACCTGAGGCTGCCTGAGGCTCCCCAAAGCCCAGAGTCACATCCTGCCTAAAGTTCCAAGGCCAGGGGAACACAAGGGATCCGAGAGGGATCAGGGTTTCATAAACAGGAAGAGAGGAGGGGAGGCGGGAGATACTCTGCTCTCAAAATAGACCTGCAGGCACTTCAAAGGGGTCCAGCTCCGGAGACAGCCAGAGGAGGGGGCCTGGGTTACCCAGTCTGCTCCCAGGAGGGGAGAGGGAGTGTAAGTGGAGCCCTGATGATCCTGAGGATACAGAAGACAACGGGATCCAGAGTGCTTGCCCGACACCATCAATGCTAAACCCCAGACCTCTCTCCATCCGTAATGGACAATGAATGGAGCCAGCATTAAATGGCAACACTAGGGGCGCAAACCTTGTTGAATGCTGTTAATTTATGCACACAGCACATTCTTCCAGGAGGCCCTAAATGTTAGGTTCCTTTTGGTTTTTTCTTGTTTTGTGGAAAGGTCTTGATAAATAGCCTTGGCTGGCCTAGAACTCACAGAGATCCACCTGCCTCGGCCTCCAAATGCTGTGATTAAGGGCCTGTGCCATCATGCCCAGCAAGATAGGCTCTATTCTGTCCTTTGAAGGAGCAACTTGTCCCAGGCTAGGCAAACGGAGACCCAGGAAGACAGCCCAGACTGCCTGGCTCCCAAGTCCCCACCCCTGCCTCACCTCCACTGGAAGGCCCGCCTCCCTCTCCTGCCCCTCAAAGCCCAGACAACCACTAACTCTGCAGGGAAGGGAGGCAGGTGCCCCGGCCCATGCAGCCTTCCTCCACCTACCACACACAGCAGAGATCACCTCTCCGCTCCGCATTCAGCCATGAGCTCAGGTGACACTGGCTGAGGATGCCTGTGCCACTAATCACTCTCCAGAGAGGAATGTGGAGCCCGGAAGCTGTTTAAGTTCTCTGTGCCTGTGACCACACGATTTCCCCATCTTAGCACCAACTGCAGTGTTCCTGTCTCCACCCTCCCTCCACGCCTAGGGGCTCTCTGAGGTGTCCAGCGCATTTGGGCGAGGGGCGTGTCTCTGAAACAATATAATGCACCAAGTATGCCTGAAGGCCAGACAGCCCGTTCCATCCACTACACAACAACGAGGTCCTACAGCAGGGTGAGCGCCCCCTAGTGTACTAAGCCCAGAAGTGGCCACTGAGGATCCTGGAGGCACAGAGCTCAGTTTGCACTCTGGGCTGGCACCTGGGGTGGTAGATACTCACTGTTCTTCCATACTAGGGATTCCCCAGCCAGGGAGGGAGGAATGTGGCTCTGGTCAAACATAGCTTGGACCCCCCCCCCAGCACTGTGTGACATAGGGCTTCAGTGTTCTCATCTGGGAAATGTTCTACCTCTGAAAATTGTACACGGGGCAGGAGAGATTGCTCTTTGGTTAAGAGCTCCGACTGTTCTTCCCGAGGACCCAGGTTCAATCCCCAGCACCTACTTAACCACTTAACAATCATCTCTAATTCCAACTCCAGAGGACCTGACACCCTCTTCTGGTCCTCTCGGGCACCACACGCTCGAGGCACAGACATGCATGAAGGTAAGACATCCATACAGATAAAATAAAAATAAATCTTAAAGATAAATGAACACAGAGCTGCTAGTGTGATGCCAGGCATGATCCAGCTTTTTCCACTATGTGGCGTCTTAGAGCCCCAAGTCATACTGTCTCCAGGCTTGACCCCCTTCCCACCCCAGGACCTACCACCCCAGAGCAGGAGCCTTAGGTCCCTGCCTGGACAAACTCCCTGTTCCAGTTGGCCTCTCTCTTGGTTTGGTTTTGAGACAGAGTCTCAAGTAGTTCAGGCTAGCCCAAAACCCACTCTGTACTACATAGCTCAGGTTAGTCCAAAACTCGCTATATACCAGAGATGACTTTGAACTCTTGATTCTCCTCTTTCTACCTCCCAAGAACTGGTATTACAGCCTATCACCAGACCTGGCCCCTCTGACCTTTGAGAGACCAAGCTGAGCTCACTACCAGTTCCCCAAAGCCTGTACTATGACCCCTTGGACCTTCAAACCTAAGATCTGAATGCCTGGTTCTCCACTGGGGACACAATGGATGCTTCTGGGCTTTTGTTTATTTTTTGTTTTCCTGAGACAGGGTTTCTCTGGGTAGCCCTGGCTATCCTGAACCCACCAAGGCTGGCCTTAGCTGACAGAGATCTGCCTGCCTCTACCTCACAGAGCGCTGGGATTAAAGGTTTGGGCCACCACCCTCCAGTTACTCCCTCGCTTTATCTCTAGGGAATGAGGAGCAGCTCTTTCGTGGAATCCGTCTCCAGACACAGTGAGAGATAAGGAAGGTCCAAGCTACAAGGTTTACTGGCCCCCACGGCTCCGTTGCTACAGTAACCAACAGCAGGAGTGGGTTGGCTATTTCTCTTAACACAGGCCCCACCACACCCAGCTGGCTACCTTATCTTAGGAAACTAAGTCAATGTAAACATCAGAGCCAAGCCTGACTCCAAATCAAAGGTCACACTTACAGCTGTGCTGACCCCAGGCCTGGAAGGCGGGGCCTTGGGCAGGAAGTTGAACCGAGCAATGCATGAGGGCAGTTCTACCGTGTGCCAGGCGGTTACCACGTCATGTTCTTCACTTCAGTCCTGGGTACTCCCCAACTTTCAGATGAGGACAGAAGAGCTCTTGGGTGGGGAGGAGCACCTGGAATCTAGGTTTGCAGAGATGCTGCCCAGAGGGCTTTCAAAGCCTCTCAAAGCCACTATCTGTGACCTCATCGCTCTCAAGCGCGTGTGCGCGCTCTCTCTGTCTCTGTCTCTCTCTCTGTCTCTCTCTCTGTCTCTCTCTGTCTATGTCTCTCTGTCTCTGTCTCTCTGTCTCTCTATCTCTCTCTCTCTGTCTCTCTCTCTGTGACTTAGGTGTGGTTCTTCCTACTACAAAGATGAGAAAGGCGGGTTCAGAGAGGGCAAGGTATCCAACTAAGGTCACACAGGAGCTTTTGGCTATGTAGAACAGCATGGCAGGCCGGTGAGAAAGCTCAGTGGGTAAAGGCAGTTAACGTCAGCTTGACAAACTGAGTTTGATCCCTGGCATCAGCACGGCAGAAAGAGAGAACGGACTTTAGCAAGTTGTCCGCTGGCCTCCACACATGCCTAGGGACATGCATGCATGCACGCCTACACACAAGAGCACACGTGAAATTATTAAATGAAAGTATAATACTGGTTTTTAGCTGGACATGGTGGTGCACACATTTAATCCTAACACTTGGGAGACCAAGCAGGGCAAATGGATCTCTGAAGTTTGAGGCCAGCCAGAATTACAGGCCAAGATCCTATCTAAAAAAAATTAATTTTAAAAAAGAACAACAAGGGCTGGAGAGATGGCTCAGAGGTTAAGAGCACTGTCTGCTCTTCCAGAGGTCCTGAGTTCAATTCCCAGCAACCACATGGTGGCTCACAACCATCTATAATGGGATCTGATGCCCTCTTCTGGCCTGCGGTTATACATGCAGGCAGAATGCTGTAAACATAATAAATAAATAAATCTTTAAAAAAAAATAAAAAAGAACAACAAAAAAGTACTAATTTTTTTTTTTTTTAAATAAAAAACAGGAAGAGGTAACGGATTGGCCCCAGGAAGCAGAGGCAGTTAGAATAAATGACTGCACCTTGTTTTGGGAGCTGGGGAGCCATCTGGGAGGTTGCTACTAGGAAAAGCTACTAGGTTTTGCAAATCTACCATTCCAATTCATAGGCCCAAATGCTTCTGAGCCCTGTGGCCCCCACTCTCACCAAGGAGATCAGCACAACACACAGACCTCCCCAGTCATTCGGGAGGCACAAACTGCGAGTACATAATAAACCCAGGAGGTGTGGTGGTGTGGGTCACAGCCAGCCAGAACCCTTGGATCTTGAACGTGTTCCTGGCCCTTTCTGGGCCACACCTTTGAGTCCAGGAGTGAAAGCTCCCTCACCTTTGAAGTAGGAGAGTTGAGAGCAGTGTTATCTGTCCTGAGCAGAGACAGAATCAGAGGAAGAGAGCCAAGCTATGCGATGGGATGAGAGGCCGAGGTCTTCACACTCCTCTCCTCTCTGACCAAGACTTCACTGGAAGTCTGTAGTCCTTACCTTGGATGGCTGAAGTCCAGCTTCTTCCCCTGAAGCCTGTCCATTCTGGAAAAGAGAAACAAAGCGAGGGGAATGTCAAAATTTATCTGTAGGCAGAGAGAGAGAGGCAGACAGACAGACACAGACACAGACACACACTGGGACATTCCATCCTTGGCTGCTCCCAATAGCCAGGGAGGCCTAGGAGACCAGTCAGTTCTTTTTTTTTCCCCCCGGAGCTGGGGATCGAACCCAGGGCCACCACTGAGCTAAATCCCCAACCCGAGACCAGTCAGTTCTACACGGGTCCTCTCCACTGTGCAAGAATCAAGTTCTCTGTCAACAGCCCCTCCCAACCCCAGCAGGACAGTCCCAGGACTCAGAATACCCACCCTCCCTCTGCCTACCAAACACCCCATCTAATCAAAGTCTCGCCTCAGGTATTTCCTCTTCCCAGGGAGAGGGAAGGGGCGCGCACAGCCAAGATTGTGCAACCTTCTGGATACCCTAACTTCCCAAAATTGCTCAAAAGATGGAAGAAAACAAGGCTGGGGCAGGTGTCCCCTTCTGGTGGCTTCCCCAGCCCTGCTTGACTCCGAGAACCCATCAACAGGTAAAGCGATTGGCGGTATCCGCCATGCCTTTGCATTTCTCCACAGTACCATTGGTCACACACAGTCCCACGCTTCCCAATAGACGGGGAGACCCGGGAGAGCAGCTACGAGAACCTGTACTACAGCTGCTCTGCAAAGTGCCTGCCACACGTCATGACTGGGCTCCTGGCCTCACACCTGGGGCACAAGTTAGGCCTTGGCTCCATAGGTAGAGAAGGACGCCTAAAGATAGAGCGAGCCCTCACACAACTGAAAAGCAGGGATCTGAAAGGTCTCCCCAAATGTGGCAACTTCTTGGGAAAGGCCTGGGAGCTGCCTGCAGGAGAGGCTGGGGCATAGCCTACCTCTGAGATCCTGTTTCTTTCTGACTTTACCCCAGATGCAAACTACCTACCCTGGCGTATACCACAGCTTGTCTCTCTTGCCTATGTGCTCTGAAGTTCGAAACCCACCTGAGGAAGCTGTCCCCAAGCTTCCTAGCATGGACTGAGCACAGTAAGACAGACAGGTTCCCAAAGGCTGGGACTTTAGAGCCAAGAGTCAGGTTCATGGGGCAGCTTCAGCCTTGCTTGGCAACAGCAGGGACAGCTAAGTTCTATTACGTAACCTCCTGCTCCTGGAGTAGCTGCCCCCTGCCTGCCAGGACATCCTTCCGATCCTGAGCCCCCTTAATGCCCCTAATCCTCCCCAAGAAACCAAGAGTCATACAGGTATACACACATACATGCACGTGCGCGTGTGCTCGCGCACGCACACACACACACACACACACACACACACACACACACACACACACACACACACACACACACTTTGAGAAGGAACAGGTTGGTCAGAGCCTAAGAGCAGGGCTAGGCAGATGCACTTGCCAAGTCCAGTTCACTCAGCAGACAAGACTTCACAGAGGAACTGTCTTACCTACATCCACAAACAGCCTGCTTACCAGCCCCTGCCGCAGCCTTCCAGAGGTACTCCAGACCCTCATCTTCCTGAGCGTCCATCAACTCAGGCCCTGTCCACTGAACACCTCACATCCTCTGTCGCTGGGACTAAGTTTCTCACCATGAAACCCAAGGCCACCACCATCTCCAACTACCCGGCACCAGGATTAAAAAAGATGTGCGTTCAAATTTTGGCCTCTACCATTTGCATGACCCCGAGGAGGTCATTACAGTTCTCATGGCTCAGTCTTCACACCTGTAAAATGGGACTAAATGAGGACGGCTTAAAGTCAGTGACATCATGCCCTAGGTACACAGCTGGTATATGTCTGGCCCATAAAGACAGGCCACTGGAGCCATGATTGTCATCCCTACCCAGTTCCCATCTTTTTATTAGCCCATACAGAATCAACAGTCTTCTGGCCTGTTAAAGTAGTAAACCAAACGACATTTACTGAGTGGCCAGTCACGAAGACTCACACCACATTCACCTTGATAAAAGTGATGAATTCTGACACTTTCATCCACCTGAAAGGATTTCAGGGCAGCCAAAAATAACCTTTCTCGAGCTTTAAACACACAGACTGCTAGACTGGCAGGGTGGCTCATCCGTTTAAGGTGCTTGCCACCAAGCCGGAAGACCTGAGTTCGATCCCTAGAAAGCACAAAAGGGTGCAAAGAGAGAACTGACTCCACAAAGTTGAGCTATGGCCCCCGCACACGCACGAGTGCTCATGTATGCACGTCATGTGTGAATACACACAAAAATAACTCCTAAAAATATCTGAAAGATGCACCACTTCATGAACGTGTGTGCCACTCTTGCCCAGACATCATGCTAATCTCCCCTGCGTCATCCAGTTCTAGCAATGTCCCATTGAAGCAAGCTCTAGTGGGTGTTCTTTGGGGTCTCCACTGAACTCATCTGAGAACCGGGAAAGACCTGTTCTAGAGGATTGAGCATTTACATGGTGGCCTACGCTAACAAGAAAACCCTTTTTGCTCTTCTCTCAGGGCTCCAATCGAACTCTACCTCTCTGCCCACCCAGCCCCTATCCTCGGCATTGAGCACACAACTAAACTCAGGAGGGGGCACGACCTGGGTCTTTCATCTGCTCCTTCGTGCTGAACCAGGGTCCAACATACAGTTTATTGAATGAAAGGCAAAAGGTCAACCAGCAAAGACATCCAGGAAGCCAGTGTAGCTTCTTGTATTTTTCCGAGGAGGCTCAGCAAAAGGGCTCAGAGCTAGCAGGTGGCAGACATGGGTCCATAACTCAGTCCTAACTTAGTCCGCAGGCCTAAATCCCCGACGAAGGAGAGAAGGCATAGCAAGAGGTGTCAAGTTGGTTTTAGCGTAATTTGGGGACCTCCGCCACCAAGCCTTATTTGCCTAAGAGCGGAGCCTATGGACCCATTTCTCAGGATCTCCAGAGACGTGATCCACCCTCAAAAGAGGACTGGAGGGGCAGACAGGATGGCAGAGACCATCTGTCCTTTTGGTCCGACATGTGGGCAGCAGGAAGAACACAGCTGTGTAAACACAAAGCCACCGCCACATTACTGCTCAGTCTCGGTTTCTTCCTCTGTACTGTGACTCCATGTCTATCGGGTCAGCAGGTGCACTCTGTGACCTAGGAGACTGAAGGAAGTCCTTGTCTAGAAAGCCTAAAGGGTGATGAATGACTCAGTGGTAAATGGCACTTGTTGCTCTTCCAGAGGACATGAGTTCAAATCCTGGACCTATGTCGAGCAGCTCGCAATTGCCTGTAACTGAAGCTTTGGGGGTATGGGGGAATCCAATGCCCTCTTCTGGCTCCTGGGGAAAAAGATTTTTAAAAGGGCCTACAGGGAGGTTTAACTCAGAGGTAGAGTGCTTGCCTAGCACAAATAAGGCCCTGGATTGATAGAAGGAAAAGGGGGGAGGAGAGGGGAGGGGAGGAAGAAAAGATAAGCCAACCAGATCCTGGGACCAGGGAGAAAAGCTTGGGACAGGGCCGGCCCTCTGGCCTCTTGGAGCACTCCATTCTCTCTTCCTCAGGTGCACCGCTCATGAAGATGGCCACCTGCTCAGAAGCCCTAGAGCGCCGCACCCCTTCCAGTAGTGAGAGTTGGGTCCTAAAAGAGTCGCTTCTTTCCATCTAAGGGTCCAGAGCAGCTTCTGGAAAAGCTGGGAGTAGAACAGATGGAGAAAGACAGCACGTGCCCTGTAGGCAGGAAGCAGCCCCAGGAACTGGGTTCTGAGCCCAGCACTGGCAGCCCTGGGCACTGCTGGAGCCTGGGGGCCAAGTGCCAGGACACTGCTAGCCCTCAGCCAAGGCTGGACAAGGGCCCTGTGGCCCGAGAAGTGTGTGCCAACATCCGGAGCTGCTCTCTGCCTACCTGCCACCTGTGCCAGTTTAAACCCACCCCTTGCTCATCTTCCAATCTCTTGTGCTTGGTGGCCAACAGCGACAGCACCAAGTTCCAATCCTGTCCTGGCCCTGTTATTCATGCACACGCCAGCATCCCTGAGTTCTGCTGTCCCATTTGAAAACGGGGGGTCATAACTTCTAACTTGACAAGTTGCAACATCAAAGTAACGAAACGTCAATAAACAGTAGAGAGAGTAAAGCCCTGACAGGATAAAGCCTGGAGACACAAGGCTCTGCTGGTTTCAGCAAAACCAAGAAAAGCCCATGTAGCATCCTTACCCCTACGTCCAATTGGTTTATTCCACCTGGGCCCTGCCTGCCAGCAGCCCATTTCTGGTGACAGCAATGCGAAGACAGGGCAATTCAGATCCCAGACCTCTTCTGCCAAATGCTCTTGCCGGCCCCCTTACCTGCCTCCTTCCTGGCCAGAAGCTGCCCACAATGGCGCCAGTACCTGCGGGCCAGGCGCTGTATCACTTACAAGTCATCTGCATGAAGAACAGCAAGGCCCTGTTCTCCAGTGAGCATGTACACCCTCGCTGCCCCATGGCTTCTGTTACCCAAACAATAACACCCAGTCCACAGGCACCTCCTTGGCTTGGGGGAGGGGACACGGGCCGCAGTACCCAGGGTTTTGCACCTTGTCAGGCCCCAGGAAGTAGAGCTAGAAGCTCATCTGTGGCACTGGAAAGAGGGGCCCAGGCAGCTCAAAGAGGGACACACAGCATTTCTCAAGTAAAGCTCAAGCTCAACGGTGAACTCTCCAACGTCCCAGGAAACTTGACAGTCTCCGCTCCCAAATTCAGGTGCCACAGTATTTAAACTAAGATGTTTCCGGTTTAACCTGGCCCCCCATGAAGCTGCCTCTGGCCTCAGGATTTCCCAAAGGGAAGCAGGAAGTGCTGCCCTGGAGGAGGCCGGCACTCCTAGAGCTTTACCCCCCCCACACACTTGCTAGTATAACACTAGGAATCTCTAGGCTAAGTCACTCCCTAACCATATCCAGCTCAGCTCTACCTTCCTCGGGAGGCCCAGGTGGCAGGGGCGTGCCCAGGCAAGGGAGTACACCTCAGAGCCTTCCCTCAGGCCTTGTGCCCCAGTCCTGAGTGGGGAGGAGGGGGAGGCAACAGGGGCCGCGTAGAGCAATGTTCCTCACCTAGGAGGGTGAGTCAGCCAGAGAACCTCCGAGCGGCTGTGTAGGGCCTGTAAAAACCTCATGGCGAAGATCCCAGAACAATTTACTCCAAATTGCGCCTTCAGGTTGGTTACCTAATCCAGCCGCGCCCACCCTCCAATAGCCAGTGTAAGCCATCCCTTTAAAGGGGCAGCGTGCCCTGGGTGCCTTGGGAACCTCACTGTGGATCCCCTCTACCTGTGGTCCTGAGAGGCAGGGCTCAGGGTGACTGACCTGAGGTACCAAACGCAGGTAAAGAGGTTCAAGCCAGGAGAAAAATTATCTAGGCTCTGGGATCAAGTGAGGTCTCCTCCTGCCTTCTGTACCCCAGTTAAGGCAGAGTTTCACCTGCCGCCTCCTTAACATGAGAGCAGGGGAAAGTTTTAAAGTTGCTGGTTCAGAACTTGACCTTGATCCCAGGGTGGCAGGACACCACAGAAGTGGCCTCCTGCATGTGCAGGGTCGGACCACAAAGACCTCAAAAGGACAGGAGTTGCTTCTGGGAAAGGCTAGGTGGCAGAAGCCACATTACCCAAGGGCTCGGCCTTTTCTAAAGGAAAGGAAGACAGAGGGAGAGAGGAAGACAGAAGCAGAGTCTCTTTTACAGAGACAATCTTCACAAGGTCTAAGGGCTTTCCCCACTCTTTAGCATAACCTGAAGTAGGAAGACCAGTGTCATTAGCTTTAGGGCAAAGGAAAGCAGGTTCTAACTCCAGAGGTGGTATCGTCCCACGTTCCATAACTGCTAGGGGTCCAGAGGCGCTACCTTCCTAAGGTCAGAAGTAGAGGAACGAAGAGATGTCTTGGGGAGAGGGAACGGTGAGAAACCGGATTCCCATGATCCTTGTCTCTAGTAGAAGCCCAGACATCTGACCCAAGCCTTTCCCTTCTGCACTGATTGGGGCAACTCCCACAGCTACCAAAAGATGATGAGCGGGAAGGGTCCTAGGGGTCAGACCTCAACACCCCGTGGGGTTCCCTCTCCTGGCTACCGCAGGGAGGTATTGAGCGCCCAGCAGAACCATCCCCTGCAAACGCACACCCGGAGCACAAGGGGGTGGAGCCGGACAGTGGGTTAGAGACCGAAGGGCACTCGCGTCCCCGCGGGGCTGCAGAGACGCTGCGGGCCGCCCCTGCCCCGCCCCGGTGCGGATCCGGGCTGGCCGGTCGCCGCCGCCTGTCCCCCGCCCCTCTCACCTCCGGGTCCAGCGGCACCAGCTCCATGAGCGGCCAGGGTTCCTTGAGCTGGGCGAGCGGCATCGCGCCGCCGCCGGACCGCCCGCGCTCCTCCGGGCGGCCCCGGGCTGTGCCGCCTCTGGGCCCCGGGGTCCTTGCTGCTGCACCGAGACCCCCGCACGCCCCCGAGCCCCTCGCGCTCTGGCTGGGCCGTCCGCCGCCGCCGCGGCACTCGCACTTCGGCTCCCTCCGTCACCGGGCGCCGCCGCGCCCATTGGCTACCTGCGCGGGGGCGGGGCCTGAGTAGCCCCGCCCAGTCCCCCCACGGCGCGGCATTCCCCGCGCGGACCCCCGCCCCCAACGCGCCGGGAGTCAGCCTCGCCTTCACACCAGTCCCCAGCCCGCTGTCGGCCCTGCCCACCGGAGGCTCTGCGGGTTCCGTCTTCCCGGGGTGTGTGCCGCTTTGCAGACCTCTCCCGGGCCTCCGTTGTCCTGCCCTAGCAGCCTTTGGGATGTTAACCCAGATGTGCCTTCTTCCTCCAAGGGGAGGGGCTGCCACCCCACATTTACATGGGACGTCCTGGGCCTGATCCCGCCTGAGGAAGGATCCTGGGCCGTGTGCCCTCTGGCTCTCAGCTTGCCAAGTCCTAGGATCGCCCCCTTTCGAAAGCTTCCGCACAGCATGGGAGGCTACACTTTGGGGTCTCTGTGTGATCCCCCGTGTCCCAAGCCAGCCAGCGCCAGGACCCACAGCGCCCCCAGGGCGATTTTCTAATACGCGTTTTCCTCCTAGTCTGTTGTGCCCTATCACTTGAGGGCGCTGGTTTCAGGCCAGGTCCTGCGCCTCTTCCGCTCCGACCAGATCGTGGTCTGATTTGAGCATGAGTCTCCGTGAAGAGGGCAAAGTCCAGGTCTGGTGGGATCAGGATTCTCGCTGGTTAAGATTTCGCCTGCACCTAAGGAGATTTTAGGCCCCAGGTGTGGTGAGACTTACTTCCAGGTGAGATACAAGCTGGCTAATTTATTAAAAGCCTCCAGCGAGCCAGGCTCCACTGATACGGGATTTCTTTTTTTGTTATGTTTGCTTGCTTGCTTATGGGTGTGGAACCCAGGGTTTGCAGGCCTGGTTGTGCTTAGTACCATGGACGTACACCTCCAGGCAGCTTGGGATTTTCTTGAGACCTTACTCTCTCCTAGTAGACACTCTAAGCGATTTATCCGAAGTCACACAGCAGGTCAGGAGCTCTGTGGTGTTTAAAAGAGTGTGTGTGTATGGGGGTGTGTGTCCGTGGTGTGGTTCAATGGATAAATGAGTTTGCCTGCCCCGCTGATGCCCTGAGTTTGATTCCCAGGTCCCAGGTTGTAGAAAAGGACCAACGCTCATAAGGCGACCTTTGACCTCCACAAATGTGCACAGAGACAACCTTCCCCAATTAAGAAACGTTAATGCAGTGTATTTTCAAGTGGAGAGAAGTGGAGCACGTCTTTAATCCTAGCAATGGGAGGCAGAGGCAGGAGGATTTCTGTGTTCAGGGCCAGCTTGGTCTACATAGCGAGTTCCAGGCCAGCCAAGACTACATAGTGAGAACCTGTATCAAAACCAAACAACCAAACAGCCCCCCAAAAAAACCCAACTAAATAAATATATAAACAAATAAATAGAAATAAATTTAATCCAGGAGATTTAGGTCAGATGATTGTGAGTTTTGAGGCCAGCCTAGACTACATAACGCAGATGTTGTCTAAAAAAATCAAAAATTAAATTAAATGGAAAAAAATAGAAACAGATGCTGGTCACCCAGGAAGCATTTGTAATCCCACTGCTGAGGCTGCTGAGATTGGTATGGTTGGTCAGCCAGCTTAGCCAAATAGGTGAGTTCCAGGTTCAAAGGGAGACTCACACAATAAAATAGACAGATTTAGAAAAAGATGAAGACATGGACTGTCAACCTGTAGCCTACACATACATGGGCACACACATGCACATGCACAGACAGTTATATGTACATATAGCGCAGACACATGCACATATGTATACAGACACATGCACACACACATGCACACACACACACATGCATACCATCATAATGAAGTAGACACTGATTTCTCCCAAATCTCCATGCCCCCTTATCCTACGTCTCCCCTTAGTGGAATCACTAGTGACTTGAACTGTATTTTGAGTAGATAGGACTTTGGAATCCAAAAATCACAGAGTTGAATCCCAATCTTCCCCCTCTTTAAACACTGGACAACTCCTGCCTTTAAATTCAGCTACTTTATCTGAATTTAAAATAAAAATGGAAATTATAACTCCAAGCTTTTAGGTCTGCAGTTGGGACTAAAGTCATTACAACCCTATATATTATCTATAGTTAAGAATAACACAGCAGACCCTCTCAGCCCGGTGGCACAAGCCTATAATTCCAGCATTCAGAAGGCTAAGACAAGAGGATCTTGAGTTTGGAGCAGATTATCCTGGATTATAGAGTGAGACTATATCTCAGAAAAATAAAATAAATCTAAACACAGCCAGATGTGATGCCTATAATTGCACCTCTTGGAAGGTAGAAGGCAGGGGGATCTGGAGTTCAAGATAATCTTCAGCTTCACATTGAGTTCTAGGCTAGCCTGTACTACCAAAGACCCCGTCTCAAAACACCTGGCAAGATCGCTCATCGGGTAACGGGGCCTGCCTCCAAGCATGAAGATATGAGGTTGATTTCAGGATCCACAGAGGAGAGGGAGAGAACTAGTCCCCAAATTCTCCTCTGATTTCCACATGTGCCACTGTGAAGACAGTAGGCAGACAGTGAGTTCAAGTCCAACCTGGTCTACGTACTGAGTTCCAGGATGCCAGGGCAACACAGTGAGACCTTGTCTCAGCGAATGAATGAATGAATGAATGAATGAATGAATGAATGAGGTTGGAAAGACAGCACCATTGTAAAGCAGCGGTACCAGGGTAAGGATGGAAGCTAAGATCTCCAGAGCCTATGAAGAAGCCAGGCAGTTCTGACTGCCTCCTGCAATCCCAACGTTGGGGAAGCAGAGACAAAGGATCCCCAGGGCAAGATGGCTGCTCAGATGAGCTGTGATTGGTGAGCTCCAGGTTCAGTGAGATACCCTCCCTCAGTAAAATGGGCGCGCGCGCACGCACACACACACACACACACACACACACACACACACACAGAGGAACACACAGCTATGTGAGCACACACACACACACTATATTCACACAAACACTTACTAAACGCGGCGATCGCCAACACAGCGCTAACGAGCTCTGTTCTAAGCATTCTTCCTGTACTCTGTTCTGTGGTACTCATGCTATTCTACCTGATTTTGTCGATGAGGACATTGGGGACAGCTTGGTGCCAGATGGCAGCCAATTATGAACATCCGTGTCCGCATGGTCCAAGTCGACTGCTTGGGACCGTTTGTGATTCGCCAGCCCTGACTGCTCAGGGCTAGGATTTGAATACTAGGGCACACTTGATTAAATTATTACCTGTCATTTATCTGCCACTTGAATTGAACTGGGGAATCCTGGGTTTTGACTTGCTCAATCTGGTCATCCTCCTCAGGGCTCAGAAGAAGTTGCACCCAGGTGACAAATGTCAAACACATTTAAGTGACACTTAGGGAGGAGGACACACTGAGAGCCATGAATGGCACTGCTATTAGAGAACTGGGCTACAGCAAAGGAGGTAGTGGTGGTTTTTTCTTTAGACTCTCTCTTCCTTCCCTGTCTCGGGACTCTTCCTCTCCAAACACTGTCTTACTTAGGGACCGAGCCAGCGATTACATTTTCAACTTAAAGTTTATCTGGTCTACATAGCGAGTTCGAGGCCAGCCAGAGCTACACAGCCAGACCCTTTTTTTTTTTTTAACAATATTTATTTTCTTACATATATGAGTACACCGTAGCTGTCTTCAGATACACCAGAAGAGGGCATCAGACCCCATTACAGATGGTTGTGAGCCACCATGTGGTTGCTGGGAATTGAACTCAGGACCTTTAGAAGAGCAGTTGGTGATCTTAACCACTGAGCCATCTCTCCAGCCCCCAGACCCTATTTAAAAAACAAAAACGAAAACAAAACAGCATCAACTGGAGATCAGAGGACAACTTTTGGGAGTCAGTTCTCTCCTTCTAAGATGGAGAGCTAGTCTGGTCATCAATCTTGGCAGCAAGCGCCTTAGCCGCTGGCCATGTCGTCGGCCCATACTTCGAACAAATAAAGATTTGTTTCTTTGTGTTTTATGTGCCTGAGTCTTGCCTGTTGCGTAACAATTTAAAAAAAAAAAAAAAAGAAAAGAAAAAAGAAAAAAAGAAGAAGAAAAAGGCTGAGCTGCAAACAGGACTCAGACCAGACCAGCAGCCTGGAAGAAGCAGAAATGGGCTGAACTTCTAGGAAGAGATTTAGACCAATAGAGACTCCTGGAAAGGACATTCTCTCACCTGTTAAGCAGCCTACAGGCTCTACAGTGTGCGACGCTGTCACCATGCCGGGGTGGGCCTCAGTGGTGCATTTGTCTTTGAGTCATTCCTGCCCCTATAAGTAATGCCAATAATATTTATAGTTTACCAAGTTAGACTTTGATGGTATCTGTATCGGGTCCATTGCGGGATCCCTGTCTGGGATGAAGAGACAAGTGTGCTCTATTTCCCCAGGAAAGGTTGGGTTTTTTGTTTGTTTGCTTGTTTGTTTGTTTGTTTGTTTGTTTGTTTGTTTGAGACAGGATTTCTCTGTGTAGCCCTGGCTGTCCTGGAACTCGCTCTGTTAACCAGGCTGGCCTCAAACTCAGGGATCCACCTGCCTCTGCCTCCTGAGTGCTGGGATTAAAGGCGTGCACCACCACTGCCAGGCCCAGGAAAAGTTTATCACACTACATCATTGGCACCCAAGGAGGGACCTGACAGAACCAAAGATGAGTTGGGAAGAAGTGAATGCATTGCCCTGGCTATGGGTAGCAGGGTGAGTGAGGCCGAGAAGCCTGACAGAAGAGCATTGCAGAGGAAATTTCAGTAGTTTTCTATGGTGTGTGGTAGTGTGCCTTTGTCCTGTGACAGCAGTTGCTTGTCTCACTACCCACAGTGACACATGCAACTAAGGGTGAGCATCAGGATTAGTAGTGGCTGTGGGAGGAATCCCCGGACGGCAGTCTTTTGTCTGTGTGGTATGGGATGCCACACCACCTGCTCAATGAGTCAAGACTCTTGGTAAGCAGTGGCTTCCATTGTATGTAATTAGAAGTGCATCTGAGATGCCCGGTGGTAGCAGTGGTGGCACAAGCCTTTAATTCCAGCACTCAGGTGGCCGAGCAGGTGCATCTCTGAATTCGAAGCCAGCCTGGTCTACAGAGTGAGTTCCAAGACAGCCTAGGCTATATAGTAAAATTGTGTCTCAAAAAACGAGAGAGAGAGAGAGAGAGAGAGAGAGAGAGAGAGAGAGAGAGAGAGGGAGGAGGAGGAGGAGGAAGAGGAAGATGACGACGACAACAAAGAGGAAGAGGAAGAAGAAGAAGAAGAAGAGGAGGAGGAGAAAAGAAAATAGGGCTGGAGAGATGGCTCAGTGGTTAAGAGCACTGACTGCTCTTCCAAAGGTCCTGAGTTCAAATCTCAGCAACCACACAGTGGTTCACAACCACCTGTAATGAGATCTGATGCCCTCTTCTGGTGTGTCTGAAGACAGTGACAGTGTACCTATATATAATAAGTAGATGGATCTTTAAAAAAGAGCAGACATCTGCGGCCGAGACAGTGACTAAGCAAAGGATCAGTTGCAACAGAGAAGAGAGATGGGTCAGCATCCTCCATGATGTCCTCTGGTTTGTCAGGTAAATTAGATAAAGGAAGATGAGAGAGGTGGTAAAAGCCATAAACGATGTCCCTAAAGTCCAACTTTTAGTAGAAAAGGGGAAACCTATACCAGGATGCTAATGATATAGTGTGATTCAGCATTCAGCTGCCGGAATTAGGGAAGACTAATTAGTGAAAGAATTAGTAAAATTAGAAGGACTAGTGAAAGCACCCTTCCCTGTCACCAAGAGGCTTGTGAGGCTCTGGGACACGAGAGTCAACGGAATCAGTCAGAGTGAGGTGGAGATAGGAAAACCGAGTAATATAACTTTCCATCCTCCTCAGAGTCAAGGCTGTGTATCCGGAGACAGTATGAGGGAAGTCAGTCCCTGATGGACTGGCTTATCAAAGCCATAGGAACCTTTGACTCCGTCCCTGTCTGAGGTCCACACACATAAAAGGAACTGAAGGACCATTGAGAAGGGGTGGGTGCTATTGGCAGAAGCAGGATAAGAGGAGCTGTGTTTGAACCCCAGTTCACTGAGCCCGAAAAAACAGTATTCACAGAGGAGTTAAAAAAAAAAATTGGCTGGGGTTGGGGATTTAGCTCAGTGGTAGAGCGCTTGCCTAGGAAGTGCAAGGCCCTGGGTTTGGTCCCCAGCTCCGAAAAAAAGAACAAAAAAAAAAAAAATGGCTGAACCTGAGGCTGGTATGGCCCCTTAGTGTCTTTACTGAGCCCTTTGGTTAGGCAAGATCTTTATAAAGTAGGAAAGACTTTGGCAGATCTCAGAGACTTAAACCAGCATGTAAAGAGAATCTGTACATTCGAGAAAGCAACTTAAGGGGGATCAGAAACAGGCAACAGGCGAGGAAAACGTTTGCCTGAGTTACTCGAGACAAATATGGCAAGATTGTGTCGAGCTGGAGCTGTGGAGAAAAAGATTGGTAGAAAGCCAAATGTGTACTAAAGCTGGAAGGCTGTAAAGTCCAGGAGCAGTTCACAGAAGACACACTTGATACATTACTACAAGTGAAGAAGGTCAAACCTGTCCGGGAGTGATAATAACCCCCAGACTAAGGTTGGCACATTTCCCTCCAAGCAAAAGGTTATGTGAGGGGTGGAGGTGGTTTGCCCAGCCAGGAGTTTCCCCATTGATGAATGGAGAGGCAAAAGCTACAGTTAACCCCACAGTGCCAACTCACAGCAACGCTAACACAGGGAGCCGGGTGGTACAGCTGGGAGAGCAGGGCCCTAAGTAGGTCTGAGTAAGTTAAGTGAGGCCCACTGGGTTGGGTTTATCAGGAGGCTCCATGGAAGAGCTCCAGGATATGGAAATGTTAACAGCTTAGATAGAATGACTAAGGATTACAGTCAGGAGCTAATTAAGTTAGCGCCTCCTGAGTGAGCTTTGCACCCAACCTTGATCTGTGGAGGAAGCTGCTGATTGAAATGGATGGAACCGGTCCAAGGATGCTCAAGTCCGGATTTCATCTTAGCTGTGAACCTCTGGGGTCACCTGACACTGCTGAGAGCAGATGGCGACAGACTCAGAGAGTTTCACCAACGCTTTCTCTGTAGCCCTGCTTCATGTTAAGGAGCGGTATCTTGGGATTTTGCCTTGTCTGGCCCATCCTCTGGAAATCGATTCGTTATGTAGATGATATAATGCTAACCTCTGAATGTTTTACAGAATTCGAGAGACATTGGAGACACCACCAGGTACCACGGGGCTTCTATCTGCCTCACAGCCCTTCTGGGGCTGTGTTAATTAACTGAAGGGGGATCTAAAAGGGTACTCAGTGGCCATGAAGTTATTGAATCCAAACCCCAGTGCAGTGATGGGCTGCCTTCATGTGAGTGGCGCATGCTTTTAATCCCAGCACTTGGGAGGCAGAAGCAGGCAGGTCCCTGTGAGTTCAAGGCCAGCCTGGTCTACAGAGTAAGTTCTAGGACAGCTAGGGCTACACAGAGAAACCAAAACCAAACCAAACCAGAAACAAACAAACAACAAAACAACAAAACATTCCATCCTTCAGGGGGGCTCTTAAACAGGAAGGTAAAAAACCCTAAAGAATAGCAGTAAGAACTCCCAGAAATTAACTAGATTCCCTTCGCTTTCCTTGGCAGAATAAACAATAAGAGCTGAGAGTTTCTATGAGGAAAAAAATACAGATACATCGTATACATATACATCATATACAGATACAGATACATCAGATACAGATACAGATACATCATATGCAGATACAGATACATCAGATACAGATACAGATACATCATATACAGATACAGATACATCATATACAGATACAGATACATCAGATACAGATACAGATACATCATATACATCCTATACAGATACAGATACATCAGATACAGATACATCAGATACAAATACATCAGATACAGATACATCAGATACAAATACATCAGATACAGATACATCATATACAGATACATCAGATACAGATACAGATACATCAGATACAGATACAGATACATCAGATACAGATACATCAGATACAGACACAGATACATCATATACAGATACAGATACATCATATACAGATACAGATACAGATACATCAGATACACATACAGATACATCAGATACACATACAGATACAGATATGGGGGGTGAGGGGAAGCTACAAAGAAAAGGCTGGCTGCTTGGAAGAAGCAGAAGCCCACAGAGCTGCCTGGGAGAGATTTAGACCATTTGAGTCTCCTGGAAAAGACAATATCCAACCTCAACAGCTGCCTGCAGGCTGTGCAGTATAATCCAGGTTTCCCAAATTTTGTGGACCGTCCCCCATGCTAGGGTGAACCTTGGTAGTGCAGTTGTCTTTAAGTCATTTCTGTAATTACTCCCCACCCATTTTCCTATAAGTAACCCCGATAAAACTCATTAGTTCACCAGGTTGGACTTTGGTAGCCTCTGTACTCTGGTCTGTCCTGGGTTCCCTATCAAGAGTGAGTAGCTGAGTGAATTTTGTTTCCCCAGGAAAAACGTCACCACACAACCTTGCCTATATGTTGGTATGTATGCTATGTCTATGCCGTGTGCCTGTAGAGAAGAGGGCGTCATATTCCCTGGAACTGGAGTTACAGATGGTTGTGAACTGCCGCATGCAAAAGAACCACGTGCAGGGGTTGGGGATGTAGCTCAGCGGTAGAGCGCTTGCCTAGGAAGCGCAAGGCCATGGGTTCGGTCCCCAGCTCCGCCAAAAAAAAAAAAGAACCAAAAAAAAAAAAAAAAAAAGAACCACATGCTCTTAACTGCTGAGCCATCTCCCCTGTCCCCCAATGCTTTGAACCTTTTCTTTGTTCAGTTGTTTGTGTTTTTCAAGACAGGGTTTCTCTGCGTGGCCCTGGCTGTCCTGGAACAACCCCATCCCCGGAAACCAAGCTGCGGTCAAATTCAGAGATCCGCCTGCCTCTGCCAGGATTAATGGTGTGCATCACCACTGTCCAGCTTCCTTGAACTTTTAATGAATTCATTTCACCTCCTATGTCTCCTTTCTGTGGTAGAGTTGGAGAGCCATGTGTCACCATGGCAAGAGGGAAGCCCAGAGGACAGATGGGCTCTCTATGGGTCTCTTGGTCAGGTCAGTTTGCCATCTGGTCCTGGAGTAGGAATGGCAATTATTCAAGAGAGAGTTGTAGCCAGTGGATGACAGTCCCCAACCCCAGCACCCATGTAACCATAGCCCTCAGGCACCTTAAGCTTGGTTCTACTGCTCTCTTAAATGCCACTCATTTCAGAACTTGGAAGGCAGAGGCAAATTCTTGGGAGCTCAAGGCTGGCCTAGTCTACTGTTTTAGTTACTTTTCTGTTGTGATACAACACCATAAACAAGGCCACTTAGACAAGAATGAGTTTATTTTGGGATTATGGTTCCAAAGGGGTGAGAGTCCATGACTGTTGGCTTACAGGGGATTCTGCTGGGCTCCTCCCAGGGACCTAGTGATGGCTTATGTCATTGTCTGCTGGTGAGAGCCAGGACTGCTTGCCTCCCGCCAACCCCACTGATTCTCTTTCTTTTTCCTTGTCCACAAGTGTTCCCAGTTGGCCAGTTTTTCTTTGTCCCGCCCTTCATGGCTCCTCTTCTGTCTGTCTGCCTCTATCCTTTCTCCAGGTCCTCATTCTCCTTCCTTTCTCCAAATAAACCTCATTTATGCCAGGTCTGTTGCATGGCATGATTTCTCAGAGGGCCACCTTGGCATGGGCCCACCAGGTATCCCGCCTGCTACCTCATTATAGTTCATGACAGTCACCACCAAGGGAAGGAAGTGTGACAGCAGGCGGGAGGCACAGGCAACTGGAGTTGCTGAGAGCTTAAGTCTCATAGCAGGAATCAGAGAGCAAAGTTAAATGGATGGCAGTTGTTAACTCACACCAAGTGACACACTTCCCTCAGATAGGCCACACCTCCTATGCCTTCCCAAACAGGACCACCAACTGGGAGCTAAGTGTTAAATGCCAAAGACTCTTCTCCTTCAAACCATCATGCCTGCATAATAATTTCTAGGCCAACCAGGGAGATCCTGTCTCAAAAGAAGAAAAACGGGTAAAGGGTAATGTCCAACAGGGCCCAACTAGGAAATGACAGTGGTAGTCTGGTAACCAGAACCCCATGTCTAACCCATGTTCTGAGATGTCTCATGACCAGCGCTGTCTATCGGTGACCGTGATGCTATAGGGTTAGTACAGGCTGCTCTGGGAAGCCACTTAACGTGTTTGTTAAATGACTGACTCATGAGTGAGAGGCCATTACTCTGTACCTTGTCAAAGGTCTAACTCTAGCAGTGAGTGCAGGCTGAGGCCTAGGTGTGGGTCTCTCTGTTGTAGCCTGAGCTGCGGTGGGCTGTGGCACTGAGGAGGTCCTTGTGTGGATGAGGCCTGTCCCCAGGGAGCTGCTCCGTTAGTTTTTCCTGGCCTCTGAGTAGCGGAGGGTCTTGGCACAGGTGTCTGCCGGCAGCAGGTGGAACAGCGGGAGGCGGTTACTGTAGCGACTGCATCTTTACCAAGTTATCAGGATCTGTCAGAACCAGGCTGAGCATTTACATCATAATCAGCAAAGCAGGGGGCTTATGGCCTACCTTTCTGCCTCCCTCTCTCTCCTCCTCCTCCTTCCCTCCCTCTCTCTCCTCCTTCCTCCCTCCCTCTCTCTTCTTCTCCCTCTCTCGCTCCCCCTCCTCCTCCCTCCCTCCCTCTCCTCCTCTCTCCCTCCCTCTCTCCTCCTCTCTCCCTCCCTCTCTCTCTTCCTCCGTCTTTCCCTCTCTCTCCCCCTCCCTCCTTCCCTCTCTTTCCCCCTCCCCTCTTCCCTCCCTCCCTCTCCTCCTCTTCCCCCTCCCTCTCCTCCCTCTCCTTCTTCTCCTCTCCTTCCTCTCCTCTCTCCTCTCTCCTTCTTTTCTTCCCTCCCTCTACCTCCCCTCTCTACACGGAAGTAGAATCCAGGCCCTGAGCTTCCTAGGCAAATGCCCCACCATTAAGCCACATCCTAACACCTGTGGCAGCCCAAGGGACAACTATGTTGTCCTGACTGGAACTGAAAACTTTGCAAGTAAGATCTCATCAGATATCTCCAACAAGGCCACAAGACATAAATGACAAGAAAATGGAGGCGCAGAGAGGGATAGGCTTGCCCACAGCCAGACAGCAGGCATTGCAGATGAACTGGAAACTCACCTGTGTGTCTCTCACCTGAAAACCAACATCTGTAACCTCACAGGCACCCCAGTGTTGAGGAGGGAGGGTGGGAGCAGCTGGGGGGGGGGGTCGTGCTTCTCCTGTAGGTCCAGGCACAGGATGGGGTCATTCCCCACTTGTACCCTCCTCCAGGACACTTCAAACAAAACCCAAGCCTTTGCCTGCAAAGCCCCATGGGATGGACGCTGTACCCTCTGCACCTCCCCAGTGCCATTTGTCTTGGCTCTCTGCCTTCCGGCTGCCATTGTCCTCGTGCCTGGTGAGCTCTCTCCTCATGTTGCCCTGCTGTGCTCTCTGCCTGGGACATTTTTCCTCAGCTCTGGGAGTTCAGACTCTCACTTCATCCCTATCTTGAGTCTCCGCTGTAGTGATGCTGTCTCAGAAAGGTTGGCACAGCAACTGTAGCCCAAAGGCTGCTTCTGCAATCACACCACATGCTCATCTGTCTGCCCTCCCCAGGAGAAGCAAGCTCTGGGAGGGGATGGTGACATTCCTGGATCATCCTTCACCTTAGCCAGAGACAGGGCTCTAAGTTCCAGTCCACACTGAGACTCTTATCTCAAAAATAAATAGAACCACAAGCCTGATTTTCCAGGACAGCTAGGGCTGTCCATTTGGAAAAACTAACCAATCAAATAATAAATAAATAAATAAATAAATAAATAAATAAATAAATAAATAAACAAACCAAATCAAACACAAAAGCTGCAGGGGTCAGGCCCAGACTCTTGTTTCATGCTATATGCACGAGTACATAGGATAATGTCACAGGTCACAAATCTGACTTATGAGTCCAGCGCTGCCCACTTGAACTCCCAGCCCATTTCTTTTTTTTTTTTCTTTTTTTTTTTCTTTTTTCCGGAGCTGGGGACCAAACCCAGGGCCTTGCGCTTGCCTGAGCTAAATCCCCAACCCCATCCCAGCCCATTTCTTAGCTGCATGAGCCTGAGTATTTAAGATACCGTCTTTCAGTCTCCCTGTTACCTAGGAAGCACTGGCTCTGTAGAGCAGGCAAGCCTCATCACAGAGATCCATCTGCCTCTGCTTCCTGAGTGCAGAGAGTACAGGTGTAGGCCACCAAGTCTGATGATGGCTTTTACATTTTAAAATAATTTTAAGGGAAAAAGAATGATGATGCATGACAGTTGTATGAAATTCAGATTTGGCCACCCGTAAATAAAGTTTTATTGGAACGCAGCCATGCTCCGTTTGTGGATCCTCTGTGCTTCCTTCTCACTACGTTAAGTAGTTGCAACAGAGACCATATGGCCTGCAAAGTCTGAAATATTTACGAGCCGTCTCTTGGGAAACAGTGTGTGGCGCGCTCTAGGAACTTATGTCCTTACAGAGGAGCCAGAGAGTCAGACAAGCAGGTCAGGTCAGTTGAGTGTAGTATTTCCCTACAGGCTGCTTCTCTGGAACCCCAACCCTGGGGGGGTGGGGGATGTTCCACCCTCTAGGCTGCCACCAATAGCCCAGTGTGCCCCCCTAAGTCACTGTGACCAGCCAATAGGATCCATCCCCGATCCCCTTCCCTTATCTGAGGATGTGGATTCAGGAGCAGGTTTGGGGGGACTACAGAAGAACTCATCACCCTTTCTGGGTTTGTGGCTGTTGCTTTTGAGACGGTATCTTACTCTCTAACTCTAACCCAGGCTGGTCTAGAACTGGTGTAGACCAGGGTGGCTTCAAACCAGCAAGAAGAGTCCTATTGCCTCAGCTTCTCAAGTGATGGAATTACAGGGAGGAGCTACCACATCCAGTCTGCCACCTTTGCGGCCCCTTCAGGGCCTGTTATGTGTACGCCTGATCTCCGGGCACTGTCTTCATTCCCCTGCCTGGCAGGTGTGGATTATGGATTTGTTTCCAAGGAAAGTAAGACTGACATCAGCTGCTGACTTGTCACCACCGGTGTCAGAACTGGAAAATTAGCTTTCGGAGGTACCTTTGGGCTCCCCTTAGTCAGAGCTTGGAAACTGGTGGCCTGGGGCAGCATCTGCTAAGGGTGGCGGCTAGCTAGCTATATTCAAGCACCGAGGCATGTAATATCTGTAAGACTTTTAAGACGTTGCAATGAAACTGGGTAGACCTTTTACTGTCTCCATGATAAAACTGCCCTTTCTTTGAGCACGGCATAGTGCCTCACACCTTTGATTCCAGCACTCGGGAGGCAGCTGGCTCTCTGTGAGTTTGAGGCCAACCTGGCCTACAGAGTGAGTTCCAGGACAGCCAGGGTTACACACAGAAATCCTGTCTCAAAAAAAACCCGAAACAACAACATTCTTCTCGGGTGACCTCAGTGGGGGAGGTGTGTGTTTTGCATGAACACAGCCCTGGTTTCAACCCCCAGCACTAGAACATTGTCATTTCTAAGATCTTCCATTATTTTTTTTTAAAGATTTATTTTATTCATTATATATAAGTACACTGTAGCTGTCTTCAGATACACCAGAAGAGGGCATCGGATCTCTTTACAGATGGTTGTGAGCCACCATGTGGTTGCTGGGAATTGAACTCATGACCTCTGGAAGAGCAGTCGGGTGCATTTTTTTTTGGAGCTGGGGACCGAACCCAGGGCTTTGTGCTTGCTAGGCAAGCCCTCTACCACTGAGCTAAATCCCCAACCCCTCAGTCGGGTGCTCTTAACCGCTGAGCCATCTCTCCAGCCCCCCATTTTTTTTTTAAAAAAAAATTAATCTACATCTTTTGATTTTGGGGGGGAGGGGCGCAAGTGCACACCACAGTGGTCAGAGGACATGTTGTGGGACTTGGCTCTCCCCTTTCACCATGTGGGTTCCAGGGATCAAACTCAGGTTGTCAGGCTTGGTGGCAAGTGCCTTTAACCACTGAGTTATTTCTCTGGCCCCCAAAGAGATCTTTCTGTTGGCCGAAACACTTCGTGTTATTATGGTGACATTGAAAACAATGGAACATATAGCTGAGCACAGTGACGACGGGTGCCTGAACCACTCAGGAGACAAGACTCTGTGGGAGCTCCTTCGTGTTTTAAAGGAGCTGGGGGAGGGGTGCACACCTTTAAAGCAGCAGTCTGGAGGCCCAGGCGGGCAGGTCTCTGAGTTCGATTGAAAATGGCTCGCCTATTGAGTTTCAGGGCAGCAGGACAGCCAGGGAGAGAGCCAAAAAAACAAAACCAAACCAAACCAAACCAAAAAAAAAAAAAAAAAAAAAAAAACCCAAACAAACAAATCTATAGGTAGACAGACAGACAGATAGTATTATTTTAAAACAGTGGGCCTTTTATGTCTAGTTTATACGTGCAGTGCAAGGGATCAAGCCCGTGGCCTCTGGGACTTTACCAGTTGAGAGTCTTCCTCAGTCCTAAAACACTGTCTTGATTATTGAGATTTTGATACCTCCTTGATTATTGTGGTTTTGTGCCCAAGACCCAACTTCATGCCAGTCTCGGCATTTCTCCTACAATGGTCACTGCAAAATCCTAGGATGTTTGCCATAATGGTTGCCATGTTACAGATTTTTTTTTTTTTTTTTGGTTCTTTTTTTCGGAGCTGGGGACCGAACCCAGGGCCTTGCGCTTCCTAGGCAAGCGTTCTACCACTGAGCTAAATCCCCAACCCCCAGATTTTTTTTTTTAAAGATTTATATACACGGTCGCTATCCTCAGACACACCAGAAGAGGGCATCAGATCTCATTACAGATGGTTGTGAGCCACCATGTGGTTGCAGGGATTTGAACTCAGGACCTCTGGAACAGCAGCCAGTGTTCCAGCCCCAAATTTTTATTCTTTTAAGAGTGTGTGTGTGTGGGGGGGGGTTTATGTGGCTGCTGGGACCCAAATCTGATCCTGAGGAAGAGCAGCAAGCTCTTACCCACTGAGCCATTTCTCCAGCCCCTCAATCCTGAGCTGAGACACAAAGTTTTCTTACTTTAGATCCGGGAGCTATGTTTGGAGGAGGATGCTGGAGAATGAACCTGGGGCCTTCTGTGCACTAGCTAAACACTTTACCACTGAACTATATCCCCAATATTCCCCTCCCCTCCCCTTTCTCCCCATCCCCTCCTCTTCCTTCCTTTTTCCTCTCCGCTTTTCTTGTTAGTTTTTCTTCATGTTGTTGTTTTGAGACGGGGAGGGGAGTCTCACTACGTCGACTTGACTAGTCTGAAACGTGCTCTGTAGACCCAGCTGCCCTTGAACTTAAGACGTCTTCCTGCCTCCGTCCCTTGGGTGCCAGGATTAAAGTCCTGCGCCATAACGCCTGGCCCCAGACCCATACTCTGTGCTTGCTTTGGCTACAGGTGTTGTTAAATAGCTCAAAACACTAGCTTTTAGAAGAAAGCTTTCTAGCCTCTTTCAGATTCTGGCCACCTGGGTCCTTGTCCTGCCTGGTCCCCTCCCTTAGCTGACTGTCACAGATGCTCCATGCCCCTGTCCATACTCATGTCCCCCACCATGCTGCACTGGTGGGTGTTTGGTGATTTTACAAATGGAAGACTCTTAAATCCCAGAGAGGAAGAGGCGGCAATGTACACAGTGGATTTGTGACAAAGCTGGGCACCGTGCCAAGTTTCCCATGGCCCCTCAGTGACACAGACAATTGCCAGTGCCCTCGAATGTGATGGGAGCTCAAAAGGGGACTTTCCCAGTGCAGACCAAGCTCACTTGCTTTTTCCTGAACATATCCAACTGCAGTACCACGGTGGGGACATCCTCCCCCACCCGCCATGCCATCCCTGACACCTCTGCCCTCCAGATGGGCGTGGTACAGGCCTACAGCATGACTTCCCAGAATCTCAGGGTTCAGGGTGGATCTAACTTCTGCCCCAGCTCTTGACAGAAGACCAGAGGAGTCTACCCCCAGCTGCCCTCCTGAGTGGTCCCCATTCCTTGGAACCAGCAACTGCCTGAGAGCTGTCCCCAAATAAATCTGTCTTTTTACTCTCAATTTCACTTAAATTGGCTTATCCCGTCAGTGGAGAAAACCTATTACCTGTCTCAAAACAAAAACAAACCAACAAAAAGGCCATGCGGAAGGAAGCATTTCCTATCTTGTATAAAGAATTTCAGGAGAATAAAATAGTGAGGACAAGTTCATTTTTAGGGAAGAGTTATCTAGGGAGTGCCACGTGAATGAGAAAAATCACCATTTGGCAATGCCTAATAACAATGACTCATTAGTGGTCGTTGAAACCAATAGGTGGGAGGCTGATGGAGACTTTTTAAGAGATCAATAGGACCTCTGATTAGTCAGCTAAGACATTACGCACTTCCGGATCTGCTGTAATATCAACTCCACAGTGGTGGGGAGTTGGTCGAGATGGCACAATGCTCTTAGCATGCGGGAGGCCCTGGCTTCCATCCCTCCTACTGAATCAAGTGGGCATGGTGCTGTTCACCCACAATCCCAGCACTCAGCAGGCAGAGGCAGGAGGATCAGGAAAACATTTGGCAAGATGTTAATAATTATTGAAGGTGAGAAAGGTCCCTGTCAAATGCTGGTTTTCTTTAATGATAAGGACGTTGACGGTTTCTCTCCCAGCACTGGGTACAGAGCTAAGGGCCTCACACACTCTAGATGCATTAGTTACGTCTCATTCCCAGGGCTGAAGACCTAACAGAAAGCACCTTAAGGGTGAGCATCTGTTGACTCACGGCTTGCGAGATACTAAAGGGTACTTCTGGAAGAGCTCTGGCCAGTTAGCTGGTTGCACAGAGTCTGCAGTCAGGAAGTGGTGGGAGGGAGGAGGGAGGGTAGGGAGATGGGGGTAGAGGTGGGGGGGAAGTGGTGTGGGGAGGTGGGGTTTTCGGGGGTGGGGAGGGGGAGGGGAAGAATACCAGGTGGAAAAGGGGGGGGGGTAGGGGGGGGGGAGGGGAGGGCCGATGGGGTGTGGTGGGGAGGGGACGATGCTGGTAGCATTTTAGCTTCTCTGTTCCTTGGTGTCACTACATCAGAGAGGGTCTTCCTCCTAAGTGAAGGTCTCTGGAAATGCACGCATAAACACACCCACAGGTTTGTCTCCTAGGAGAAGCCAGTCAAATTGACAGTGAAGACTTCTGTGACAGTGGACACACACAGAGCCACTGAGCTGGAGCCCTAGCCAGGTTTTAGTTTTAGACAGGGTTCTATTGAGATGCCAAGGGCTGACCCCTGAACTCAGTCTGTACCTAGGCTGGCCTTGAGTTTGCAACCCTCCTGTCTCAACACCTGAGGTTGCTGGGATTACAGGAAAAAAAGGTTTTAAAACTAGAAAGTCGGGCTGAGAGATGGCTCAGTGGTTAAGAGCACTGCACTGCTCTTCCAGAGGTCCTGAGTTCAATTCCCAGCAACCACATGGTGGCTCACAACCATCTGTAATGGGATCTGATGCCTCTTCTGGTGTGTCTGAAGACAGCGACAGTGTACTTATATATATAAATAAATCTTAAAAAAAAAAAAAAAAAAAAAAACTAGAAAGTCAAAAGTCAGTAAGAAACTGGAATAAGGGCTGAGAAAGGGCTCCATGGTTAAGAGTACAGGCTGCTCCTATGGGGGGATCTGAAATTTTGGTTCCCAGCTACACACTGGGCACTAACTGTCTGTCACTCCAGTTCCAGGAGGATTGCCACCTCTGGGCTCCTCGGGCACCTGCACTTGTGTACACATACCCCCCCCCCACATAACAAAAAATGAGAAGGGATTTTAAGAATAAAAAAGGAAATTAGAAGCCAGGCAGTGGTGGTGCACACCTTTGATCCCAGCAGAGGCAGGCGGATCTCTGTGAGTTGGAGGCCAGCCTGGTCTACACAGTGAGTTCTAGGATACTAAGGGCTACACAGAGAGACCCTGTCTTAAAAAAATAAATAAATAGGGGTTGGGGATTTAGCTCAGTGGTAGAGCGCTTGCCTAGCAACCGCAAGGCCCTGGGTTCGGTCCCCAGCTCCGAAAAAAAGAAAAGGGAAAAAAATAAATAAATAAAATAAAGGAAGGTTACAAAAACAAAACAAAACAAAACCAACACAGACGGATCAAGAAAGAGAAGTTCTGCATTTCTGCAATTGAAGCAAGAGGGCAGGAAGAGTCCCCCTGACCACAAGGCTGAGAAACCCGCAAAGCAGCAAGCTTCTCTGTGGGTTTCTGTTTTGTGTGTATTTTGGGGCTTGGGGAGGGGTGCGTGCGGACAGATCATTGCTGTGCCACCATAGATGGCTTTGAACTCCAGATCCTCCTGCTGCCATCTCCCAAGTACAAACATTCACCACGATGCCTGGCTCCAGCACAATTCTTTCCTTTCTTCTTCTAAAAATAACTACATGTATTTATTATTTATGTGTGCTCATAGGTGTGTGTGCAGAATGAGTGTGTGTGTGTGTGTAGGAGAGTGGGTGTGTGTCTGTGTAGGTGAGTGGGTATGTGTGAGTGTGTATGTGTAGGTGAGTGTGAGTGTCTGTGTGTCTGTGAGTGTGTGTGTGTGTGCATGTGAGTGTGTGTGTGCATGTGAGTGTGTATGTGTAGGTGAGTGTGTATGTGAGTGTGTGTATAGGTGAGTGGGTGTGTGTGCATGTGTGAGTGTGTGTGTGTACGTGAGTGTGTGAGTGTAGGTGAGTGGGTGTGTGTGTGTAGGTGAGTGGGTGTGTTTACGGGTGTGTACGTGGTGGTTCACAACTGTCGGTAACTCATTTCAGAGTACTCGACAGCCTTTTCTCACCTTGCACACCTGGCAAGGGCACAACACACATGCATGTGGCAAGCACTCATATACACCAAAATAAAAAAGTAAATCTTTAGAGAAAGAGTACACAGTTCACATGTCTAAATAAGCTAGACTTTTTTCTTCTCCTTGTAACTCATCGAAGCTCAAAAGGCACAGACAGGAGGCAAAAGCCGGAACTGAGCGGTGTGGAGTGTGCAGGGCTGACATATTAGCCAGGGTATCTCGCAGCAGAGAGCAGCTCAGAGTCCGAAGTCTTCCTCCAAGTCCCAAGCTGCCAGCGCAGCTCCAGAATGGCCTGCTTGCTCTTCCTCCTCCATATCGATGACCTCGCCGGCTCTGCCAACCCACTTCTCTGCCAGCGGCTTTCCCTGAGTGGGCCTGGGAGGAATCCCTGCAGAACACAGCAGGCTTGTGCTTCCCTCTGCCCCCTCCCTCGGTAATCGGCACAATATGCTCGGAACCAAGGCTGGAGGAGGAGAAACCATGAATATTTACATGTAAATATTTTTGCCAGGTTGCACAGAAATAAAGATTGGAAGGAAGTCAGCAGGAAGCTAACAGGAAGAAATCAACGGAGGCATGGGATCAGATAAAGTCGGGCCCAGTTTGGGGCTGTGCCATTCTGTCCTGTGTGACCCTAGCAAGGAACCCTTCCTGGAGAACTTTGTCCAGACCCCGGATTCCCATTGCATGAATTACTTAGCATTAAGCACCCTGTCCAGTAGAGTTTACAGGACAATGTGTTCACAGCAATGTAGATCACATTTGTATTCTCAGCACTTGGGAGACTGAGGCAGGAGGACTCCTAGAAGCTGAGGGCCAGCTTGGGTTACCTTGCCAGTTCCAGACTTGTTTGGGTCATACAGACTCTGCCTCAACGAACTAAGACAAAACCAACTGTTCCAGTGTGGTGGCAAACACTTTCACCCAAACTAGCACTAGGGAAATAGGAGCTGGAGGATCTTTGTGAGTTTGCTGGGGCCAGCCTGGTCTGAAGAGTGAGTTCCAGGCCAGCCAGGGCTACATGGTGAGACCCTAGCAACCAAACCAGAACCAAGTAAACAAACAAGAAAATGCAGGCTGGAGGAGAGCAGATAACAAAGAAAACTCAATCTTAATGAATTTCTTGGCTCCTATCAATATTCTCTCTAAACCTGTTTTTCTGGAAATATCGACTCTTTAAATAATAATATTTATTTTGTATTGACACAAATACAGGACAGTATACATTGAGCAAACCATAGGCATGTGACCTCTTTATGTTTATCTATGTATGATCTCTTAAGCATGTAAACACAAAAATACTGCCCTTATGTCAGTAAAAGGATGAGGACTTTTACATGACGGTTCTACATGACGGTTCATGCCTTTAATCCCAACACTCAGAAGGAAGAGGCAGGCAAATCTGAGTTCAAGGCTAGCCTGGTCTACAAAGTGAGAAATTCTGTCTCAAAACAAAATGTGAAAGTCCTCATCTTTTTTCTTCTTTAGGACATTTTTTCTCTGAGCGCTATGGAGACCAAGATGACCGAGCTGACCTCAGAGATCCGCCTGCCTCTGCCTCTCCAAGTACTGAGATTAAAGGCTTGTGCCACTATGCCCAGCTTAAATTGGTTTTTGTAAGGTTAATTTTAAAAAGATTTATGAATTAGAATTACATTTTAAATTTTTTTAAACTTAATTTCACTGTGCCAGGGCCTCAAGTTGAGAGAGAGAGAGAGAGAGAGAGAGAGACCAGAGACCGGGGGGGGGGGGGAGAGAGAGAGAGAGAGAGAGAGGGAGAGAGAGAAAGGGGGAGAAAGAACAGAGGCCCGGGGGGGTATGTTTGGTTGTTCACGGGAAACCCCCGGAAAAAAGAAAGAGAAGGGATTACATTTCCTCCAATCCCTGGAACACTTCAGTTAAGTAAGAAAGCATCCAGTGTCAATTGCTGAGGTTGCCCCCCCAGTCCTCCCTGTAGAGAAACTGCTGGATCCGGAGCCACACACAGGGCAAGAAAGAAGAACACCTACTCTATCTCTCTAGCTCGTTTGTTTTAGGTTTTTGATGTTTGGTTTGTTCCGGGTTTTTTGTTTGTTTGTTCGTTTGTTTTGTTTTTAAATTCTTTGACACAGGGTCTCACTTTGTAATTAAAAAGCCTGGAACTCACTATGCAGCCAGGGCTGGGCTCCAACTCCCGGTGACTTTCCAGCCCCAGGAATGACAGGTATGAGCCACCATGACTTGGCTCCCTAATCTCGTTGAAACTGAAGCTCATAAGCCTCTCTGCTTGGCTGAGCTCTGAGAAGGGCATATCCTGCTGTGCGTGGAGGGAGGGTGCCGCCAAGTGACAAGCCTGGGCAGTGGCTGGAATGTTAAAGGGTGGATGACACACCAAGAGCCCCGACTAACTAGTCTCAGACTGGGTCCTAGGGCTACCCAGTTTTGTCCTCCCCGACCCCGCGTTCAGACACGTCGTATGACTGGTGCCTAAATCTGAGATAACCCTAGAGCCAACATCGAGTACCCAAACCCACCAAGCCACGTGGTACCCAGCAAACCAGCCCGGTGGCCGCGAGGCTTCCGCGTGGCTCCTGCTCCCATCACCCCGCGCGCTACCCAGGCTCTAGCCCCGCCTCCGAGAGGCAGTCCCAGCCCGAAGCCCCGCCTACACGCGTGCGTGCGCGTGCTCCGTGGGCCTCCTGGGACTGTCGGGCCGCACGTAAGGCCCATCCCTGGGAAGCTTGGTCCCTGTTGGAGTAAGGAGGGTAGTGAGGGTCGGGTCAGATCCGAACTTGAGCTGGGTGATCCTGGGAGAGGCTGTCGCGTGTCGTGGACGACGTCAGATCAGACGCTTGGAGGGGAGCCTGTGCGAGCTTCCAGTTTCGGGCCCAGAGGACCCTGCACGGTCATTGGCTCCCACGCACGCGCTGAGCTCAGCTCTGCGTCGCCCCCGTGTGGACAGAGGAAGCAGTGCTTGCTTGGCACTGGAGGACTCCTCAGGGCTGCACACGACCCAGGCACGCGCGGCCACCTAGGCGATCTGCTCTCTAGACACCGCCCACTTCCGTCGATGGACCAGAACACGGGCTGATGTTGTCATGGCGACGGCTGAACAGATGCAGTGCTTTCCAAGGCTACTGTGAATCTTACTCTGGACAGAGAGAGGACTGGAGTATAGTTACCCAGCCTCCTTGCATCGTTCTCGGTCTGTAATCTAAATGGATGACGATTGATCTCTCCCCAAAGCAGCAAGGCCTTGAACAACAAACGAGCCTTTCCCAAAAGCCTACTTGCCGAGTGAAGGCAAAGATCAATGATAATAGAAGTATTCTCATTCCCAGTTCCTGAACATGGGCAATATTTGGACCACCGAGATAGGCCAGTGAATAAAACGTTTGCTGTACAAACCTTAGGGCCTGAATTTGATCCCCAGAGTCCATGCAGATGTAGAAGGAGAAAAAACAAGACTCCACAAAATCGTCTTCTGACCCCCATTTTCACACAGATGCATTTCCCATCCCGATAAAAATAAAGGGAACAAAAAATTAAGTAGGTAAAATTCAATGAGAGCTGATTAAGCCGGGCCCTTTCGACTACCTTTGTATATGAGATAACTTTGTTCCTTACCACAATCAAGGAGTAGACACTCTTATCTAAGAGATAAGGAACTTCAGATCCAAAATCGTATTGGGGATGTAGCTCTGAGGTAGAGCGCATACCCAATATATATGAAACTTTCGCTTTCAGTCCTTGGAATGGAAAAGTCAAATACAATGGTTGGCTAAAGTTTTTTGTTTGTTTGTTTGTTTGTTTGTTTTTTGTTGTTATTTTGAGACAGATTCCTATTTAGCCCAGGTTGGCCTTGCAGGCAGAGCTGACCTTCAACTCCTGATTCTTCTGTTTCTATCCCTCCACCCAAGTGTTCTGCACGGTATGTGCCACCTTGCCCAGTCTGATTCAGTACAAGTGATCAAGCCCAGGGCTTCATGCATGCTGGATAACACTCTGCCAACTGAGCCGCAGTCCCAGGTTATATCCAGTTCTTTCTTTAAGTAAACAATGACATCATCCTGCTTCCCCCTACCCAGGGCTCATCCGGCGAATTTCCAAGGGTGGAGTTTTCTAGAACTTCCTCACTTGCAGGATCAGATTGTTCTTAGCAGATACATAGTTCTTTCTATTGGTGGTGGTTTGATTGAAAATGGCGCCCATGGCCTTGTTGGGTTTTAATCCCAATGCCTGTGTGCTGAGGGAGTGAATGCTGAAGGATGTGTAGATCCTTTAGGAAGAACATTCTAAGCAAGAGAATTGTACACATAAAGGTGCAGGAACCAAGCATGATGGTGTATGTCAATAATCCCAGCTCCTGCATGGCAGAGTCATGAGGTTCTTGGGATTGTGGCTAGTCTGGGCTACAAAAGGAGTTAAAAGGCAGCTTTAACAGCGTGTGATCCTGTCTTGAAAAAAAAATCCAAATTTTACAACTTTTTTTTTTTTTTCGGAGCTGGGGACCGAACCCAGGGCCTTGCGCAGCCTAGGCAAGCGCTCTACCACTGAGCTAATCCCCAACCCCAAATTTTACAACTTTAATACCCAGCATATCATCTCTTTGAGCTTGAGGCTGGCCAGCTTGGTCTACAAAGTGACAGCCAAAGCTACACAGAGAAACTCTGCCTCAAAAATACCAAAACAGGGCTGGAGAGATGGCTCAGTGGTTAGAGCACTGACTGCTCTTCCAGAGGTCCTGAGTTCAAATCCCAGCCACCCCACGGTGGCTCACAACCATCTGTAATGAGATCCGATGCCCACTTCTGGGGTGTCTGAAGACAGCGATAGTGTACTTATAAACATAAACATACATGTGTACTTATACACATAAATCTTTTAAAAAATACAACCCCCCTAAAAGAAACAAAAAATACCTCCAAACCTTTTAAAACCCAAATGGAAACAAAGAAGTAAGAAATTAGGAGAGTAGTTGGTGGTAGATTAACTTATTACATCAATAACTACAGAAAGGCGGAGTGCAGAGGACAGAAAAGGAAAACAGACATTTTGGGATCCAAGTGTACTTGAGTTTACTTTGAGCAGGAGAATCCTAAACTTTAGCCAATTGAGTGTCAGCCTAGTGAAAGTTACCAGAAGTGACAGTGATTATAAAATTATGGGTTAACCTTTCTGAATACTCTTTTAGTTAGGACTTCTATTGCTGGGGAAAAGACCATGACCATGGCAATTTTTATAAAGTTATAAATGTTATATATTTATATGTAATTAATAATTAGATGCAATTGGGATCGGCTTCCAGTTTCAGAGGTTCAGTCCGTTATCATCTTGGTGGGAGGCACGGCAGCATCCAGGAAGACTTGGTGCTGGAGAAGGAGTTGAGAGTTCTACATCTTGATCCAAAGGCAGCAGAGAGAGAGAGAGAGAAGGACGCTGGGCCTGGCTTGAACATCTGAAACCTCAGAGCCTGCCCCCAGTGACACACTTCCTCCAACAAGGCCACAAGTCTCTGTGAGTCGATGGGGTCCATCTGCCAGGGACCCTTACTGAAGAAGGCTGAGATGGGGACGTTGGTGACTGCGGTGGCAAAAGCTGTGATTGTTAGGGCAAAAGTAGCTTACTTTTGGTAAATATTTTCTTTCCTAACTCTTGCTATTCTGGGGTCAGGAACTGCTGACTTCTGGGGATTAACAGTGGGGCGAGGACAGGGGATAAAGTAAAGGAGTTAGTTTATTCAAGCTTTTTGTTCTTTTATTCTAGAGATGCTCAGAGTTTCCTTAACTCTTTGAGACCTAGAGAAAAGGAAAAAGAAAGTCACATACACAGAAAGAAAATGTTTTATGCAGGCAATATGCACACACACACACACACACACACACACACACACACACGTGCTGAGACTCAACCACTTGTCTTATCAGCTCCACAAGTGTGTTCACACATACTTACGTACATACACATACGTATGTATAGACAAACAGACATATACATCTGTACATTTGGATGGAGGGGCAGATCCCCAAGCCACACTTCCTCCTCTCCTGCCTTCTTATGCCTTCTTAGACAAGAGTTCTTTAGAAAATTACCTTATAGATAAAATGTTACACAAAAGGGGGGTTACAGAAGATGTTGAGAGTAAGTTCACAGCAGTGTTCATTCCATAAGCTCATTATAAGTTCAAAGCTACAGTTTCATGTGGTGGCCTGGCTTCATCATGGTGCACACCTGTGACTTTCATCCTTGGACCTGTCCTAGAATGAATGTTCTCCCTTGATCACAAATCTGTCCTAAGCCTTTACTTAACATTCTACGAGGGATGGACACATTCTATTCTTTTTTTTTTTTTTTTTTTGGTTCTTTTTTTCAGAGCTGGGGACCGAACCTAGGGTCTTGAGCTTCCTAGGCAAGCGCTCTACCACTGAGCTAAATCCCCAACCCCGACACATTCTATTCTTGATTCTGACTTTATCACATCTTTCTCTCAAATCAGCTAAAACCATCTCCCGAAAACTTGCCTTCTAAAATTATCAAATCAGGAATACTATAAAGTCATCTAAACAGCATTAATACAGGAACGTTCATCTTCATGTTGATCTGCAGAAAGATTGCTCAACAGGGTGGGCTGATGCCCAAGAACCATTAGTCTATGTAACAGTGACAGGAAAAGCACATCAGCAGTGAGACACAATCCTGGGATGAAGACTCTTAGGACCTTGCCTCTCACGCTTACTCATCATGGACAAACCATGCCATCTCCGGAAAACTTACTCATTTGCCTCCAGCCGCTCCTAGAAGGCTCCTGACAGTGTTCTTATTTAAACCACCAGAAATACCAATAAAAAGAAATATGTATCTGCTGAGAAGAATCTGATCCTCAAATGGCAATTCCTGGCCATCCTAGCTGTTTGTTTCCCAGGTAAAGAGTTTGCTGCTGCTCACAATTCTTTTTAAGCCCCAGATCTCCTGGCCTGTCTGATTTTAGCCTTCCCTGCTGGCTGCATGTTGATGACTCTCTGATTTCTTTAGATTAAATAATAGTGCCTTGCCACGACCTGTGAGGACCTTGTGACAGGCTTACCGTGTCCTTATCAGATTGGAGAATCCTGAGAGTGACAAAGGCCCTGGTAACATTCAGGACTTCATGGCAGAAGTGACGTTTGAGCGGAAACCTGTGGAGCAAACAATAACTGGATGGGACTTTTCTCTTTTCTTTTTCTTTCTATGCATGTGGTTACACGTGTATATGTTTGCACATGCGTGTGGATTCACATGAGTACATGTTTGTGTTGTAAGACCCCATAGTGGCCTTACCTTAGGAGCGCAACCCACAGAGCACAGATTGACAAAGTGACCGCTGCAATAACATGAGGGTATAAGGTTTTTTAATCCATGTACGTGGGGTTGCTCATCCATGCAGGGAGAGGCAATCCCGAACCCAAAAAGCACACCTTATTCGTTACAGAGGGCAGACTTCAGCAACAGGGTTAGCTGGCCTATTCTCATTGGTGGTACACAGGACAAAGGATCTGGTCAGGTATTAGCTGGCCTGCTCTAGGGGCTGTTCTTGGCTCAATTAGTCACTTTCCTCATCCAGCCCTACACCTGGCCTTGGTGAATCACTGGGAAAGGGCTAAGCTGGCATGTCCCTTAGAGGGGGGGAGGAACTGGGTGGTCGGGCAGGGTCAGGATGACATATGAATAAGGCTTAGGTCCGTGAGTCAGGAAGTCACAGTATTCTTTGTATGTATGCACATGTATGTGCCGAAGCCAGAGGCTGATGTAGGTGTTTCAGTGCTCTGCACTTACGTCTTTTGTTTTGTGTTGTTTTGTTTGTTTTGTGTTGTTTTGTTTTGTTTTGTTTTGTGACATAGTCTCTGTGTAATCTTGGCCAACCTAGAACTCACTATGTACACCAGCCCTGTATCAATCTCAGTGAGATCTGCCTGCCTCAGCCTCCTGAATGCTGGGATTAAAGACATGCTCCTACACACACACACACACACACACACACTCACACACAGACACACACACACACACACATCACACACACACACACACACACACACACTCACACACACACACTCACACACACTCACACACACACATACACTCACACACATACACACAGACATACACACTCACACACACACATAGAGAGACACACACACTCACACACACTCACACATACACACACTCACACACAGACACACACACAGATACACACACAGGCAAACACTCACACACATCACCCGATCCAGCTCCACCTTGTTTTTGAGATAGGGTCTCTCTCTGAACCCAGAACTCGGCAGTTGAGCTAGAATGGTTGGGCAGGGATCCTCCTGTCTGCATCTCTGCTCAGTGCTGGGATCACAAGCATAAAATGCCACACCTGGCTTTTTAAAAATGTTTTATTCTGGGGTTGGGGATTTAGCTCAGCGGTAGAGCACTTGCCTAGCAAGCGCAAGGCCCTGGGTTCGGTCCCCAGCTCCGAAAAAAAGAAAAAAGAAAAAAAATGGTTTATTCTATTTTAAATTATGAGTGTATATATGGGTAGTGCACATATGTGCAGGTGTCCAAGGAAGCCAGAGACATCAGGTTCCCCGGAGCTGACATTCCAGGTACGTTTGAATTGCCGTGTGGTTGCTGGAAACTCAACCTGAATCTTCCCCCAAAACCAGCATTTGCTCTTAACCACGGAGCCGTCTCTCTAGCACCACGCCTGCCTTTAATGTGGGTCGTGGGGTTTGAACTCAGGTCTCCCTTGCTTGCCCAAGTGCTTTGCAGACAGAATCATCTGCCTGGCAGGCTCCATGCACACAGTTGAAAAAATTCACAAGTAGCAGTGTTTTCTATGGAGGCAGAAGGCACTTTGCTGCACTTCCCAGAGCCAGTCCTTCCCGCTCTGCTAGCTGGCTGCCTTTTCTGTTTGTCTCCATGGTCTCTAAATAAAGATGCTTATTGCCACTTCTTGGTGTTTTGGTTTTGGGTACCATCCTTTGATTCTCTGCTACAAAAGACAGTTTTAACTCCGCTCATCACCTGCCCACCACACACACAACCCCCATCTCCCATGCCAAAATATTTTTGATGTCTTCATTATTTGTTCATTACAAATGTTGGGCTGGAGAGATGGCTCAGTGGTTAGAGCACTGACAGCTCTTCCAGAGGTCCTGAGTTCAATTCCCAGCAGCCACAAGGTGGCTCACAACCATCTGTACTGAGATCCTATGCCCTCTACTGGTGTGTCTGGAGACAGCTACAGTGTACTTATACATAATAAATAAATAAATCTTAAAAAAAAAAACTCAAAAAACAAATGTTATTATTTTTATTTTTTGTATGTTTCTCTTTTTAATGATTCACAGTTGTTACTCGCTTATTAATTTATAAATGTGTCTATCTCTGTGTCTCTCTCTGGCTGTGCAGGTTCCCTGGGGTGGGTCTTTCTGGAAACCCAGATGTTTATTAAGGTTCAACACCTGTGGCAGAAGGCGATCGAAGCAGGATTGAGGGAAACTCAAACATCACCGCAGGCCTGGCCAAGCCCTCAGCCCTGTGATGCTCCTGCTGTTGTCAGCCCTGTGCCAGAGGCACCCTGCTTTGCATCGCTGCTGGTCCACTCACCCTAAGTGGGTCCTCCCCTGCAAGGCTGACATCAGGGATAAGCAAGTTGTTTAAATCTGAGGCCAACTCCAAAGGTGTTGGGGACAGCTGACAGCCTTTGCTTCCCAAACCTCCTGCATCTGGGCAGCAAGCGCTTCCTTCAGAGGGTCTGAAAGGTGCATCTCCATGACTACCACATCCCATAATGTGTCAGTTTCACCTTGAGGACACTGACATGGAGTCCTCTGTTCCTATGCAGTCTGGAGGACCTGTCCTTTCTGTATAATGACAGAACAGCTATCATTCTAAGTAAGGTTCAGATTACTTAGGTCCTGATTATATATAGCCTGTATATTGTCCACAGACGATCTGAGGAACCTTAAAAACAAAAAACAAAAAATAAGAAACAAGAAACAACCCCCCCACACACACACACACAAATTACAACTGGGCCTTGGTGGCACAGGCCTTTAATCCCAGCACTTAGGAGGCAGACCAAGCAGAACTTTGAGTTTGAGGCTAGCCTGGTCTACACAAAAAACCCTGTCTTGAAAAACAAACAAACAAACAAAAGACAAAAGCAAATGGAGACTTGCATGTTTCAGAAATTAGAAGTATTTACTGTTCTTGAAGACTTGGGTTCCCAGCACCTGTATCAAGTTCCTAACAGTAACTCCAGACTCAGGGGATCCGGTGTGGTCTTCTGGCTTCTTCAGACTCTTCCTCTTACATCACACACCCTCTCCGAACCCCACATACACATAATTAAAGACAAGACAAATTCTTCTTTTCAAAGTTTTATTATTATTGTTATCATTATTATTTAAATATAATCAATTTCTTTATTTCATGTACGTGTGTACAGTTGCTGTCTTCAGACACACCAGAAGAGGGCATCGGATCCCATTACAGGTGGTTGTGAGCCACCCTGTGGTCACTGGGATTTGAACTCAGGACCTCTGGAAGAGCAGTCAGTGCTCTTAACCGCTCAGCCATCTCTCCAGGCCAGTTTTTTTTCTTTTAATTATGCATATGCATGTGTGTGCTTGTTTGTGTGTCTGCCCTGTGAGTGTGCAGAGTCCTGTGGAGGCCAGAGGAGTTGTATGTCGCAGGCCCGAGCATGGCAGATGCGGCTCTGGGACCCTCTGCCTTGCTAAAAAACAAAACAAAACAAACCCTTGAGTTACATTCCTTTTAAAACCAACCACAAAGGTCTACTCCCTTATTTGGCCACTTCCTCCTCCAAAGTCTGACCATCAAAGTTCAGATATCGAGGTATTGAAGTCCAGCTATCAAAATCCCCTATTTGGATACCTCACTTAAAGTGCCCAATAAAAACAACCAACTCCTTATAACCCAGTGTCACCTTTTTCCTTTATAAACTGTCATTTGCCTGGGGGCCATGTCTGGCTCCTTCCTTTCCAGAGGCCGTCCTTAGTCCCTCAGGGCACAGATCTCTTCCTCTCCCTTGTTCCCTTCCCCTTCTCCCCTGTCTCCTGTCTCCTGTCTGTATTCCTTATTTCCTGCTCTTTGTCCCTTTGGGTCACTTTGTCTTGGAGCACTTTGTGCCAATTTTTTTTTTTTTTTTTTTTTTGGTTCTTTTTTTCGGAGCTGGGGACCGAACCCAGGGCCTTGCGCTTGCTAGGCACGCTCTACCACTGAGCTAAATCCCCAACCCCACTTTGTGCCAATTTTAAGGTCCCTTCAGTGTCCCCTGGAGTTGGAGTTACAGGTGGTCGAGAGCAGATGGAGTTGTAAGTTTAAGGCAAGCCTAGGCTGCGCTTGCAAGACCTGAGGAGACATTTAAAAAAAATTAAGCCAATTAGAGGTCCTGGTTCAATTCCTAGCACCACTAATAGGTCGCTCCGCTGATGCTGACACACTAAAATCAGTGCAAGCCAAATCGAGGGTATAAAGGCAGGGCTCTCGAGACTCAGCTCTTGGGCAGGTTCACGGATCTTATGGTCAATGGAATCCTGAGCCCTGGCTAAGGCAAAGAGGTTTCATAGGTTTTAGGTGCCGCGTGGGGGTGGTGACCTGTAAACTGGGAGCTGGGATTGTGCCTGAATGGTAAAAGCCTCAATCCCTGGGCAGGCACTCTTAGGTGGGTTGCTAGAAACATGGAAACAAGGAATGGTGACAGGCCAGCCCAGAGTTTTCTCCTTGGCAGGACAGGGGAAGAAGAAGAGTAGCTGGGCAGGGGTTTCTTAGCTTGTGTGGGGATGACCAGAGGTTTTAATTCATTCATTCATTCATTCATTCATTCATTCATTGGGGCTTTTTTTGTTTGTTTGTTTTTGGTTTTTTTGAGACAAGGTTTCTTTGTGTATTCCTGGCTGTCCTGGAACTTGCTCCATAGACCAGGCTGGCCTTGAGCTCAGAGATCCTCCTACCTCTGCCTCCTTGGTGCTGGAACTAAATGCATGGGCCACCACTGCCTAGCCCATCTTGGGCTTGAAAGCCATCTTATAAACAGACTAGGTTTATTCCTGCTTATGAGTAAATTTCTGTTGTCAAGGATTGAGCTATGCCCCAGCTGCATAACCTAAATTATAAATGGTTCTCCTGTATTGCCTGTTCCAGGAAATGGTAACCATCCCTTTTACCCCAAAGGTTGCTATGAACACCTTACTATCACAACCTTGTCACGCCCACCTTGTCACTTTCTTGTCATGACCACCTTGCAACATATTTGCCTGCCAAGTCTCCCTTGGGGAATCTCCTCCTTCTGAGTTATAAAAGCCCTAATCTTACTCATGTCTAAAGCTGATCTCCTGAACCCTGCCTTAGGGAGACACAGGGCATGTACAGGAATAAAAAAGCTCGCTTTAAGGGCTGGAGAGATGGCTCAGTGGCTGACTGCTCTCCTAGAGGTCCTGAGTTCAACTCCCAGCAACCACATGGTGGCTCACAACCATCTGTAATGGGATCTGATACCCTCTTCTGGTGTGTCTGAAGACAGCGACAGTAATTTTTTTTTAAAGTTAGCGTTATTTAATTCGAGCATGGTTTGAGCTGGTGGGCTTTTTCATCCCATCAGTGGGATTTACAGTGTCCTTGGGATGGAACTGAAGTCATTCATTGCACTAAGGGCTATCATTCTTCAACGTGGACGTGTGTGCTCCTAAGTTTGTTTGGAAGGACTGGGATTGAACTCAGGCCCTTGGATATACTAGGCAAGTACACTGCCACTGAGCTACATCTTCCATTAAAGCAAGTTTTTCATTTTAAAATTTACTTTAATTAATAATTTATTATTTTTATTACATTTATTTAATTACATTATTTATTATTATTTATTACACTATTATTTTTATTTATTTTATTACATTTTTCCTCCCCAGTGTTGGAGCTGTGGGAGTGTGTCGGCTTGTTGTCTATTGTTGATGGTGTTTGACTTTCTCTTTTTTTTTTTTCTTTTTTTCAGACCTGGGGACCAAATCCAGGGCCTTGTGCTTGCTAGGCAAGCACTTTACCACTGAGCTAAATCCCCAACCCCTGACTGTTTCTTTAATAAAAAAAATCCTGCCTGTTTTTACAAATGCAGCATCCTCTCTTATCTCTGGAGCTGGTAACAGCCTGTCCTGTGCCCGGTCAGGTTTGTTCGGAAATGTTTGCTGACCTCCCCAACCCCCAACCCCAGACAGTGAAGCCATGACTGCCAGTGTCCTGGGAGCTAAGCTAGGATACAAGGCTGGAGTGTCAGCCTTCAGTGAACTTGTTCACGTTATCACCACTGGATTTGGGGGAACCCTCCAACCTTCAGTTATTCCTGGACCCAGTCATTCCATCCCAGAGGATAAGACTCCAGTCTTCTCTTGGGGCCCAGAAACGATCCAAAGACCCAATGAGCCTCAGACTTCTTGTTTTATTTTATAATTTTTTTTTTCTGTTTTGAGACAGGGTCTCACAATGGCTAGCCTGGAACTCAGTATGCAGACCAGGCTGGCTTTGAAGTCACAGAGATCTGACTGCCTCTGCCTCCAGAGTTCTGAGATCAAAGATGTGTGCCAGCATGCCTAGCCTTTTTGAGGCCAGAGGCTCGGATCTCCTTGGAGACAGGGTTGTAGCCAGTTGTGAGCTACCCAGCATGGGAGCTGGGGACAGAACGTGGGTCCTCCGCAAACCAGTAGGTGTTCTTAGCCATTAAACCATCTCTCCAGCTGTAACTGGTACAGCTTAAAGAAAGCATTGGAGAAACCAAAAATGGTTAAACACTCAGCCTGCCTTCTTGGAAGGAAGGAAGGAAGGAAGGAAGGAAGGAAGGAAGGAAGGAAGGAAGGAAGGGAGGAAGGTGGCTGGTCCCTGGAATGCTGTACCGAATGTGGCCAAACAGCCTGGTGGTCCCTTGATGTTTGGTTAGGGGACAGCTCCTGCCTGCATTTCCCCACCAAATCCTGATGATTGTTTAGGCCCTAATCCTGGGGTTTGTCTCTCAGAGAATTGAACTCAACCTCATGGAGGTTGGCCTAAGGACTTTGCCTCCTCCATCAGTAGAATCCATTCTTCCATTTATAACAGGTCCTTCCTCTCTAGCCTTAGTCCTGAGTACTGTTTTCCAGTCAATAGGATTCATTCTTAGGCTAAGAGGCTCTGGCACTTCGCTCCAGTGGGGTATTTTGTAAGGGAATGTTGGCGACCTGGTAAGAAAATTAAATCATGGGTCAGACTCTCTGAAAGGTTTGATCCAGGCCGACCAAGTTTCCCTTTTCATCTCTTCAAGGTCCCCTCCTCCCACCTCCCTCTCCCCACTCCCCTCAACCCCACCCCCCTCAGCTGTGATCTGCAGGGACAACATCCCCCCTCCCCCCAACATTCAGCCCTTTATTTAACTTTTCTTTTCTTTTTTTTTTTTTTTTTTTGGTTCTTTTTTTTGGAGCTGGGGACCCAACCCAGGGCCTTGTGCTTCCTAGGCAAGCGCTCTACCACTGAGCTAAATCCCCAACCCCTCTTTTTCTTTTTTTAAAGATTTATTTATTTTATATATGTAAACACGCTGTCGTTGTCTTCAGACACACCAGAAGAGGGCATCGGATCCCATTACAGATGGTTGTGGAGCCACCATGTGGTTGCTGGGACCTGAACTCAGGATCTCTGGAAGAGCAGCCAGTGCTCTTAACCACTGAGGCATCTCTCAGCCCTATTTAACTTTTCTAAAGTTAGCATACAAACCATGTGAGAGGAAACTAGGGCCTGTGGTCACTACTGCAGGGGGGCCAAGGATGTTTGACAGGGACTAGGTGGGACTAGCCACGAAGTTTAGGACTGGTGGAGAGACCGAGATAATATGTATTCTTTTCCAGGCAGGAGATAGTAAGGCCCAACAATGGTGCTAAGAAGGCGATTTGTGAAGGAACAAACTGTGTGTGTATCTTTTGTCTGAGGATTCAGGGAAGCAGGGAGAAGACTGGTAGTGTAATCCCCTCCTAGAGCTAAAGGCCAGTAGAGTGAAAGAGAAGCCAGGTTGGGGCTGATAGTGTGGCCAGTCCCAGAGCTCAGGCTAAGGCCGGAGACTAAGACTACATGCAACAAAACCTCCACATATGAGGCAAATGCTTCATCTGCTCAGCCATTCCCCAGCCCTGGTGTCCTAGTTAGGGTTTACTGCTGTGAACAGACACCATGGCCAAGGCAACTCTTATAAGGACAACATTTAATTGGGGCTGGCTTACAGGGTCAGAGGTTCAGTCCATTATCATTAAGGCAGGAAGCATGGCAGCATCCAGGCAGGCCTGGTGCAGGAGGAGCTGAGAGTTCTACATCTTCATCTGAAGGCGGCTAGCAGAAAACTGGCTTCCAGGCAACTAGGATGCCTGGCCACACCAACAAGGCCACACCTCCTAATAGTGTCACACCCTGGGCCAAGCATATGCAAACCATGACACCTAGCAATGAATTTATATAATTTTCACACACGCATTAGATTTTATTCTAATTTTCCTCCTGCTTATTTGGAGTCACTGGTACCCTCTGAAGGTGATTCTGAGCCTTTTGGGACATTTTTGATCTGGATTGGGTTGGTTCCATTTTCCTAGAATCCAGCAGTTTTGCCTGGTTACAGTTGAGCTGCCTGGTAAATATTGTAAGTGTGATAATACCCGAAAGGTAGCACCTTGTAACAGGAACGTAACACATGTAGAGGATACAGTGTAATGGTTTATTTTGAGTATCAACTAGATTGGACACAGAAATGGCCCGGAGATCAGCAGGGCACACCTCTGAGTGTGTCTGCAAGGATCTGGCCTAATGAATGGCTAACCCCACTGATGGCTTCATAACACAAGGCTGGTGTTAGGACCAGTGATGGGAAGTGTGAGCTGGGAAAAGTAGTCAATGGGGAGATGTCCTTGGGGGTTATGTCTTTCTGTCTGTCTTGGTTCCCTCCTGATTCTGAGAAAGATCTAGATCAGCAAAGCACACCTCTGGGTGTCTGCGAGACCATCCATTTTCAGAGACGATCAGATTTACTCCATTGAATTCAAAGCTTGGTTAGCTTAGGGGAAGTCCTGCAATGGTGGAAGGTGGAGAACGGTGAGAGGAAGGCTGCTAGCCCTGTGTCCTTGAGGACTGCAGCAGCTTCATCCTCTCTGCTCTCTGGCTGTCCGAGACGAGCTGTCCTCCTCATCCTGACAGACTGGACCATCCGATGCCAGGGAGCTAAAGAAGTTCTTCCTTCCTTGTTTATATCCTGAATTTTACCACAGTCGTGCTCAACGTCTGAATAGTATACCATGTTTACTAAAGAAGAGTGGGGCGGTGGTGGTGCACGCCTTTATTCCCAGAACTCAGGAGGCAGAGGCCAGCCCGGTCTAGAGTTCCAGGACAGTCAGGGCTACACAGAAAACCCTATCTCGAAAACAAACAAATAAACAAACAAGAACAGAGAAGAAGGCAAGAGGAGGAAGGGGAGGAGGAGGAGGAGGAAGAGGAAGGGGAGGGAGAAGGGGAGGGGAGGGGAGGGGGAGAAGGTAGAGGAGGAGGGGAGCAGAGGAGGAGGAGGGGGAGGGGAAGGGGAGAGGGAGGGGGAGGGGGAGGGAGAAGAGGAAGAGGAGGAAAAGGAGTCAGTATGACAGCCAATGCCTATAATTCTGGAACTTGAGAAACTGAGGTTGTAGAACTACCGCTAGTATGACCAGCCTGGGCTACCTGATGAATTCTAGGCCATCTTAGGCTAGAGAAACAGGTGAAAAGTATGTTTTGTTTATTTTGATACATGGTCTTACCACACAGCCTTGGCTGATCTAGAACTCACTTTGTAGAGCAGGCTAACCTTTAACTCAGCAATTTCCCTGCCTCTGCCTCGCAAGTGCCAGGATTACAGGTGTGCACCACCATGCCTAATGCTAAAATTTTTATAATAAGCTGGGCATAGTGGACCGTGCCTTTAATCTCAGCACCAGTTAGGCGGAGGCAGGCAGAGAGATCTTTGTGAATTAAAGGCCAGCCTGATCTACAGAGGGAGTCCCAAGTCAGCCAGGTCTATATATAGGATCCTGTCTCGAAAAATATTTTTAATAAAATATGTTTTTAAACCACAGATAATGTTGTAGTGTATGCCTAAAGTCTCTGTTCCTTGGGAGGCTGAGGCAGGAGAATCATCTGAGGCCCGGAGTGTGAGGCCAGCATGGACACTAGAGTGAGATTGCTTCGAGAACTTGATATGGACTTAATACACAGAAAGTATTATCAATATAAAAACTATTAATATTTTTCATCCTTGTTCTTCTACAAACTCTTCAGAACCCAGAATCTATTTTATGCCTTCAGCGCTTCTCAGCTCTATGATACCTTTAGGTTGGTGTGATGGCTAAGACTGTGTGGCTATGGGGCTGGGGGGGCAGGACAGGCATGTGTTCAAAGCCACACACAGTGAGATATACTACTATCGTAAATAATAATAACGGTAATAATAATAATGATAGTCAAGACTTCCTTTTTTAAAATTTTTTATTTGTATGAGTACACTGTCGCTGTCTTAAGACACACCAGAAGAGGGAATCAGATCTCATTACAGATGGTTGTGAACCACCATGTGGTCGCTGGGAATTGAACTCAGGACCTCTGGAAAAGCAGTCAGTGCTCTTAACCACTGAGCCATCTCTCCAGCCCCCCAGTCAAGACTTCCTTAATGGAACTGCTTCCATTTCAAGGACGCAGCAAGCTAACTGCGGCTGGCGAAGTATTCACACAATTACACACGCACAAATCTAAACTAAGGGGTGGGCCAGGTCTTGGAGGGGAGAGGCTCTTCCGTTTTTGTTTGTTGTTTTAGTTTTTCAAGACAGGGTTTCTCTGTGTAGCCTTGGCTGTCCTGGAGCTCACTCTTTAGTCCAGGATGGCCTTAAAGTCACAGAGATCTGCAGGCTTCTTCTGCCTTGAATGCTGGGATTAAAGATGTGCATCACCAAGGGTTGGGGGTTTAGCTCAGTGGTAGGCGCTTGCCTAGGAAGCGCAAGGTCCTGGGTTCGGCCCCCAGCCCAGGAAGAAAAAAAAAAAAAAAAAAAAAAAAAGATGTGCATCACCACCACTTGGCGGATCTTTGTCCTTAATTCCTTGAGAAGTCAGTGAAGCCTGAGGATGTGACCTGTTTGGATAAAAGAAGGAAGAGAACTCGAAATGGTTCCCTCCACTTTCAGCAGCTCTTGGGAACCAAGGCGTGGCACGTCGTGTGCCAGGCAAGAACGCTCCCACGGAGCCGCAGTCCCAGGAGGGACCGACACAATGATGTCATAACGGGATAAGCCTGTCTGTGATGGGCAATGGCAGGAAATGTGGAGGCCATCATAAAAATGCTATGGTTCTGATGTTTTCTGTTTTCTTTTTTTTAAAACTCCAGGGTCTAATGTGAATACGCCAAGGGATTCCCACATCGTCTGTTTTAGTTGCTTTTCTTTTTCTTTTTTTTTTTTTTTTTTTTTTTTTTACCACCACCGCCACCACCCCTCCTTTAGTTGCTTTTCTGTTGCTGTATAAAAACGCCGTGACCAAAAGCAACTTATGGGAGTGTTCAGTTAGCCTTACAATTCTAGGGAGAGTCCTACTGAGCATTGCAACCCACAGCTAGAGGAGGAAGCTCGGAGACCACTTTACTCCTCAAGCCGGAAGCAGAGAGGGCCAAGAGGAAGTGGGGTTACAACCTCTCAAAGGCAGGGATGAAGTTCTTCCTCCCGCAAAGACCACTCCTCGCAAAGGTCCCATAATCTCCCGGAGCAGCACCACACACTGGAGACCCAGTGTTCAGTTACCTGAGCCCATGGCGATGTTTCTCCTTTAGACAACCACACCCTCTGTTTCATCCTTTAATAGATTTTCCTGGTAAATTTATAGGAACAGCACAGAAGACAGACACAATATACTTGTATGTAGAACAACTCGGGAAATCACAAAGATTAAGGCTGTGCTGGCTAGTTTTTTTTTTTTTTTTTTTTTTTTTTTTTTTTTTGGTTTTTTTTTGGAGCTGGGGACCGAACCCAGGGCCTTGCGCTTCCTAGGTAAGCGCTCTACCACTGAGCTAAATCCCAGCCCCTGCTGGCTAGTTTTAAGTCAACTTGACAGAAGTTCGAGTCATCTGAGATGAGGGAAAGCCAGGAAAATGCCTCCAGAAGACCGGGATCCGAGGAGCGGTTCCTTAATTAGTGATTGATGGGGGAGGGCCCAGCCCATTGTGGGCGGTGCTATTCTTGGCCTGGGTCTTGGATTCTACAAGGAAGCCAGCTGAGCAAGCCATGGGGCAGCAAGCCAGTAAGGAGCACCCCCTCCATGGCCTCTGCTTCAGCTCCTGCATTTGGAATTAATACTGCAGGAGGATCGCGAGTTCAAACTCAGCCTGAGCTATATGAGTCCCTGTCAGAAGAGAAAGAAGTGTATTTATTTTTCAAAATTCCAAAATTTCTAAAAATGTTTATGGATTAATCGATATAAAGTTGAATATGAGACACTTTTGACCTTTGCTTTTATTTAAATTTACACATCCATCAAGATCTGATTTCTTCTTCTTTTTTTTTAAAGATTTATTTATTTTACGTGAGTACACTGCTGCTCTTCAGACGCACCAGAAGAAGGCTCCAGATTCCATCACAGATGGTTGTGAACCACCATGTGGTTGCTGGGAATTGAACTCAGGACCTCTGGAAGAGCAGTCAGTGCTCTTAACCACTGAGCCATCCCTCCAATCCCAAGAGCTGATTTCTGTTCTCACTTTGCTACTTGTAGTCAAGGTACTTTTTGACCCCATGGAATATAACAGGTACGAAAGACAGGAAAAAAATTTTTTTTTTGTTTTTTGGTTCTTTTTTTCGGAGCTGGGGACGGAACCCAGGGCCTTGCGCTTGCTAGGCAAGCGCTGTACCACTGAGCTAAATCCCCAACCCCAGGAAAAAAATTTAAGCATGAAATTTTGGGCTGGTCAGAAGGCTTAGTTGTTGGGATGATCTTTTTGTGCTCTGTGTAAAGGTTGTCTTTGAATTATTCTAAGGTTGATTCCTGTACCTCAGAGAGTTGAGTACTGGCCACACTTTGGCATTATTTTTAAGGATGGATTAAGTCTCAGTATTTTGTAGACATTTTCTCTATCACCTTAGTTCTGATAAAGATCTGATGGCCAATAGCCGAAGCAGGAAAGAAAAGGCAGGACTTCTGGGTAGAGATAGGAATTGTGGGAACAGTCAGTCGGGGGAGGATTCGCCAATGAGACATGTAGAGATAATGAGAGAGAATGGGCCACGTGGTCGGGAACTAGAATTAGGTTGGAGCTGGCTGAGGTGCCTGGCTACAGTGCCTAAGCTTACATAAATAGTAGTAATACATCTCGGTGTCGTTATTTGGGAGCTGGTGGGTCTGAGACAGCCCGGCAATAATTAATGGCTAAGAACACTTGCCATTCTTCTGTGTGGTGGTTCACAAGTGCCTCAACTCCGGCTCCCGGATCTGACGCTCTCTTCTGGTCTCGAAGGTACCCATTCCACACACACAGCAGCACACACACACACACACACACACACACACACACACACACACACACACACACACACACACACGCATATGAACACACAGACGCACTCACACGCACACACACACATGTACTCACACACACGCATGCACGCAAGTTTAAAAAAATACATATAAAATAAAATCAGTTTTGTTTTTTTGATTTTTTTTTTTTTTTCGGAACTGGGTACCGAACCCAGGGCCTTGCCCTTCCTAGGCAAGCGCTCTACCCCTTAGCTAAATCCCCAACCCCAATTTTTTTTTTTTTTTTGAACAAGGACATGTTTCCTGGCAGGGTAGATTCTTAGGCATTTTCCCGGTGAGTGTGTTGTGCTAGCTGGTGCCTTTTGCTCTAACTGTTACATACTTGGCATGGAAAGCACACCGTTGTTATGTTCAAAGGCCGGTCAAACAGGTCTCATCTGCCTCCTGTAAAGGCACTTTGGATTCACGGATCTGTTTTGACATCCTGAAATACATATATGTGACACCGGAAGGGATTTCCGAGTTCCACAGTCCCAGGCTGCTAACGATGAGGTTTCTTCCCGTCCAATAGAGGGCGCTGTGCTGCGACCTTTTTTGTAGGCAGTAGGCCTCTGGGCTGCCCGCATTTTGAAGAGTCGTGGTTAAAGAGGATCTCCTTACTCTCCCTCTTCTCCTTTGGCTGAAGCTAGAGGCGGCGTCTGGCAGAGCGGTGGCAGCCGCCCACTAAGTTAAACTCACTATCGTTTTGGTGGAATAATCCAGAGAGGGGCTGTTTTGAGTAGATCAAAGAAGAGAGACTGCTCCGCGGCTCAGGAAGTAGTGAAGTCCCTCTCCCTGACGTTTTAGAGACTGATCTTCTGCAGGCAAGAGGAGACCAGACCTCCTCTGACCCCTGTCTTCCATCCTAACAATAGTAAGTAGTCTTTGCCTTCATTGACGTGAGTTTGGAGACCTCAGCCAGGCCTCCCAGCAGCTGCCCCTCCAGCCTATACCTTGTCTAACAGTCAGGGACTGCTTGTGGGAAAACTAATCAATAACCAGAAATGGCTCCAGGCAATCCCAGTCTTTGTTGCAGAGATCTGGCATTTACTGATTAGGTGATGAGGATGGAGGAACATCATTTGGCCCACCCCCTGAGAGATGGTGCCCACCAGTCTGGAAACAGCCACCAATCATCTAATCTCTCTTAAATCAGCTCCCAGCAAGGCGGCTTTTGACCAGAGTCCTCCACCTTCCCTTGATTTCCTAAGAAAGCCTCATTCTTTGCCTGGCACCTTGTTCTCTCCCTCAGTTGGCCTGCCATGATAAAACGGAAGGATTTGAGTGAATTTAGTAACACTTGGGAGTCAAATTTGAAGATTGGGGGTGGGGGTGGGGGGAATCTATTGATCTGGAGGTTTGAGCCAGTTTCAACGTTCGTGCTACATCTCTGGAGAAAAAGCAGCCCCAGGAGGTGTCTGAATGACATCCCTGCGTTTATAAATGAGAAAAAAAAGCTGGAGGCCTTTCCAGCACAATGCTAGTGGTGGATGCCTCCAGCAGGAGCATGGGGTGGGAGAGGCAAAAGGATTTTCGGTCCCAGGAAATGCAGTGGGTAAAAAGGCTGCCTTATGGGGTTGGGGATTTAGCTCAGTGGTTAGAGCGCTTGCCTAGGAAGCGCAAGGCCCTGGGTTCGGTCCCCAGCTCCGGAAAAAAAAAAAAAAAAAAAAAAAAAAAAAAAACAAACAAAAAACAAAAAAAAAAAAAAAAAAAAAAAAAAAAAAAAAAAAGGCTGCCTTATAAGCAGGCACTGCGAGTCCAGTCCCAGAAACCATGTTCAAAAACGATAAATCTGTGCGTTATAATCTCAGCACTGGAGTAACGGGGTCAGGTAGATTTCCGGGGCTTGGTGGGAGCCAGCCCATTCTACTTGGCAAGTTCCACCCGGAAGAGTGGGAAGAGTGACTTAAAAAAAGAGTCGGAGGGGTTGGGGATTTAGCTCAGTGGTAGAGCGCTTGCCTAGTAAGTGCAAGGCCCTGAGTTGGTCCCCAGCTCAGGGGTTGGGGGTTGGGGGTGGGGGGGGGGGGAAGAGTCGGAAGGCGCTGGGAAAGTAAGTAACACCTTAGGATATCTTCTGCCCGCCACCGTTACAAAACACATGTGGGCTGTGTGTGTGTTCATACTCGGGCACAAAGAACCCAGATGATGTTGGGTGCCTGCTCTATCAGTGTCAACCTTGTCCCCCCTGAGACCGTCTAGCACTGAATTTTTTTTTTTTTTTTGACTCTTTTGGCCAAAAGTCCCGGAGATCCACCTGTCTCCTAGTTTTTTACCTGGGTGCCGGGGATTTGAACTCAGTTCCTCATACCTTTTATAGGCTCAGTGACAAAGCACTTGCCCAACCGAGCGAGGACTGTGTCAGGTCCCCAGCAGTGGAAAAATCCTCTAAACGTTTCCACCCCCAAATCACTGAAAATGCCCTGCTACTGTAGCTGTGAGAAATGTGTCGGGAGGAAACAGGAGAAGAGGAGAGGGGTTGGGGATTTAGCTCAGTGGTAGAGCGCTTACCTAGCAAACGCAAGGCCCTGGGTTCGGTCCCCAGCTCCAAGAGAGAGAGAGAGAGAGAGAGAGAGAGAGAGAGAGAGAGAGAAGTGGAGAGGAGAGGAGAGGAGAGGAGAGGAGAGAGGAGGAGGAGAGGAGAGGGAGAGGAGAGGAGAGGGAAGAGAGAGAGGAAAGGAGAGGAGAGGAAAAAAGGAGAGGAGAGGGAGGAGGGAGAGGAGAGGAGAGAGAAGAGAGAGAAGAGGAGAGATCATTGCTTTCTGTGTGGTGGCCCCTGCTGTCTCAGTGACAACCGTATGGCTCTGGGCAAATGTTCTAGCCTTTGGAGAACTGTGTAGTATATAAGCCTGGCCAAAAACACAGGGGCCTTTGATTGATTGATTGATTGATTGATTGACACAGGGTTTCTTTTTGTTGTAGCCCTTGGGTATCCTGGAGGTCACTCTGTAGACCAGGCTGGCCTTGAACTCTCAGAGATCTGCCTCTCTCTGCTTCCTGGGTGCTGGGATTCAAGGCAGACGTGACAACACCAGGCTCATGGAGTCTTGATCAGAGTCTGAGTTGTGAGTCACCCTTGCACAGGTTGGTTGTCCTTGGGTATGTCTAAACTCAAGTTAGGGGCTATCCTGGGAACGTGGAGCTTAATGAAGCACAGAGCTGTGGAGCAGGCTGGACGTAATGGCGCACACGTTTAATCTTACCGTTTGGGAGGCAGAGGCAGGCAGATCTCTGAGTTGGAGGCCAGCCTGGTCTACAGAGAGCATTCGAGGATAGCCAGGGCTATGCAGGCAGACCCTGTCTCAAAAAACCATCAATAAATCAAACCAAAAAACCAATTAACCCAGAAGGCAAGGCTTGTGGCAGTGATCACAAGCTTGGCCAAATGCTTTCAAGAAAGTTCCTTAAGTTTTCTGGCATTAATATTAATTGATATTAATATAAAATATTATATGGCTGTTAAATGAGTTAATGTGGTTGATATGCTTAATACAAAGTATTTGGTAAAAGAATAGAGATATTCCAGGCTGGAGAGATGGCTCAGCGGTTAAGAGCACTGACTGCTCTTCCAGAGTTCCTGAGTTCAATTCCCAGCAACCACATGGTGGCTCCCAGCCATCTGTAATGGGATCTGATGCCCTCTTCTGGTGTGTCTGAGGACAGCAACAGTGTACTCATATATAATAATAAATAAATCGGGGTTGGGGATTTAGCTCAGTGGTAGAGCACTTGCCTAGGCAAGCGCAAGGCCCTGGGTTCAGTCCCAGCTCAAAAAAAAAAAAAAAGAAAAAAAATCTTTAAAATAAAAAAAAAATAGATATATTCCATTGGGCATACAATTGGAGTCCCAGCTCCTATGAAGGCAGGAGGATGGGCTGAGCCCAAGAGTTCAAGACCAGTCAGGGCAACATAGTGAAAACTTATCTCAAAACAAACATGTTTAAGAAAGGGAGTGGGGGTGGAGCTGGAGAGATGGCTCAGAGGTTAAGATAACCACACATTGGCTCACAACCATCTGTATTCCGATCTGGTGCCCTCTTCTGGCCTGCAGACATACATGCAGGCAGAAAGCTGTGTGATGTATACATAATAATTAAATATGTTATAAAAAAAAAAAAAGGATTCAGTGGTTAAGAGCACTGACTGCTCTAACAGAGGTCCTGAGTTCAAATCCCAGCAACCACATGGTGGCTCACAACCATCTGCAACAGGGATCTGGTGCCCTCTTCTGGTGTGTCTGAAGATGGCCACAGTGTACTCAAATAAATTAATTAATTAATTAATTAATTAATTTTAAAAAAGGTGGTTCTGGTTTGGTGTGTGTGGAGGTTGAGCTCAGAGAGGTGTGGCCTTTTGGAGTAGGTGTGGCTTTGTGGAAGGAAGTGTGTCACTGTGGGTGGGCTTTGAGGCCAGGCCCATGGTGGCAATGTCTCTTCCCGCTGCCTTCGAATCCAGATGTAAAATTCTCAGCAACTTTTCCAGCACCATGTCTGCGCGAATGTCGCCGTGCCTCCCACCACGATTTGGGACTCACCACAATAGGATAGATAGTGGAACACTTTCCCCAAATACACATGGACCGGACATTGTGAGTGTAGTTCTTATTGGATAGTCCGATAATTGTTCTTATTGTATATCGTTGTACTGTATTTATGATAGAGGAAAAACACCATCTTTTGGACTGAGAGGGGGAAATGTAGTAGGAATTTTGGTTTCTTTGAAAACCCAGTTATGTCACGTGGCTACGTTTTTTGCTTTAAATCCAGATGTGAGAGATGGGGCGGCTTCAGTTTGGCCACAGCCGCTAACCGTGATTGTCTTCTGCTCCAGGAGGTCATGATGTTGGCCAGCTGCAGATAGTTTAATTCTGGGCACTCTGGAGAGAGTAGGAATGGGGGAGGTCCTGAGGGCCTGTGGCAGCTGCTCTCTCGCTGCTGCTGCTTCCTCCTGTTGCATTTGCTGGCCTGCTATTGCTGAGGAAGATTGGACTTGCCCTTAGCAACCTGACATCCCTCATCAGCAGGAAGTAATGGGGTCTATGCCCCGTTCCCCTCTAACCTCCTTTATCTCCTACCTGGTGTTGGGAGGTCGTAAGGGTGGAATATGGATTGGAAGGGTGGTAGATATAAGAACCCAATAAAGTAGATGAGAGAAAGAGAGAGAGAGAGAGAGAGACAGAGAGAGACAGAGAGAGACAGAGAGAGACAGAGAGAGAGAGATTAGCACCTATACTTGGGTTTTTTCGTTCAGTTTGTTTTTTGAGGAAGGTTTACATATTGAGATATCAGGAACACCAATCTGTAGACCAGGCTGGCCTCAAACTCAGAAATCTGCCTGCCTCTGCCTCCTGAGTGCTGGGATTAAAGAGGAGCCCGAGAATCCCCCATTTCTTCTTCCTCAGCATTGGGACTACAGATGCATATGGCTATCTATGTATAGTGTTTTAAACTCTTTCTGCTTTGATTTTTATTTAAGATTTATTTATTCTATATAAGTACACTGTATCTGTCTTCAGACACACCAGAAGAGGGCATCGGATCCCATTACAGATGGTTGTGAGCCACCATGTGGTTGCTGGGAATTGAACTCAGGACCTCTGGAAGAGCAGTCAGTGCTCTTAACCACTGGGCCATGTCTCCAGCCCACTTATCACCTTTAAAACATCTAAACCCTAAAATACTTCCTTAGATCCTTCGCAACTTAAACTTTTGTTTTCAATCTTTAATAAAATAAACTGTAAGCCTATAATTTTCTAGTCTTTAACCTCATCAGAGACCTGAGACACATAAGTGTTACACGAGTAAACAGAAAGTGCGAGCAAGCAGTTTCCAAAACTATAGAAGTGACAGGGACCGATGGCTGCCTGGACAGTCACCCAAGGTTCCTCTGCATTGTCGGAGAATCCATCCAGCCTACAGGCCCAGAATATCTGACAGACTTCTCATTCTGTGAAGCGGGATTTTGAAGCAGTGGGCTAACCTGGCACAGTTAGGCATTCGACTGACTTCCCAGGGTCCTGCTTGTCCATGGTTTGGACAGCATGCTGTCAGCAGTTGAGGCAAGGGCAGTTTTGCCCGGTGTCCGGCTTTGCCATGTTTGATAGATGATACCATATTCTGTATATCTCTGAAGCGTTTGTCAACTATGTTACTTAACTGTCTGTAGTGTGTCTGACTTGACGAACATTGCTTGTTTCTAGCTATTTATTTTCTGCTTAACTTTGAAAATGGTTTCAGGAGGCTAAATAAAGCTTATTTCTGTAATTAACTAAACCAGGACCTAACATGACTACGAGTTTGATTATAGCTGACTAACTACTTATTTGCATTTCTTAATTATCCTGAACAATTTGTAATAATAGCTTTCAAGGACTAGAAATTTATGTCAAACCTTTAAATGAGCTGCACGTGTACGATACCTTGGACAAGAGTTGAGACATATATACAGTATATTAGAGCAAAGACAACCTTACATTTCAATCAATATACAGAATCCACACCCTCTGTAAAATATTTGAGACTTGTTGCTCTCTTAGTGTAAACCAAGATCATGAGTGACCCAAACGCCCTTTGGATCAGTAGTTTCCTTCTTCCGCCTAGTGACTCTTGTCTGAAATGGCTTATGCTTTTTTCTATAGAGCCTCAAGCTAGAGCCCCAGAGCCACTTCCTGACAGGAAGAGAGATCACTCTGTATGTTCTTCTCGGACCTGCACTTAACCTTTCCAATGACATCCCTTACCACAGGGTCCGCAAACCCCTGGAAGCCTCAGCCTTCTTTTGGAGAACCCACTGCAACCATAAATGTCTTGTTTGTGCCTCTGGCAAAGAGCACCACATTCCTCAGAGTTAGTGCGCCAACAGATCTGGCTTGGGAGGTACCCTATTTCTCACAGTTACCACGCTGGACATTTTGAGCTCTGAGGATTTTAGCTTCACAATTCCTTGGTAAATGTCTAAATTCACTGCAATGAAAGCACCGAGTATTTTCATACCTGAGATCTCTAGCTACACGACTTGTCCTATTATATTGGCATGATGCTCCTGAGATCCGATATCCGTCTTGTCTCTTAGCCACTCACCCACTGGCGCTGCTCGTGGCTTTAAGGATCGAATCACTCTTTTACATTCAGTGTCCGTATTCTCAAACAACAGGGTCTCTATCAATACCTGTCTGGTCTCAGGGTCTGCTGTGGATTTGTTTTCCAGCTGGAACCAGTCTGCAAGAAATCTGTGAAGGCTTCCTCAGGGTCTTGTAAAATCTTAGCGAATGAGGCTCCTCAACCTTGTCCTAAGCTCTTAAAGCCACCAAGCAACATTGTTCTTTTTTTTTTTAATTCTTTTTTTTTTTTTTCGGAGCTGGGGACCGAACCCAGGGCCTTGCGCTTCCTAGGCAAGCACTCTACCACTGAGCCAAATCCCCAACCCCAGCAACATTGTTCTTTAACTGCATCATCAAATCGAATCTGTGCTTGTGGGTCAGACTATCACTGCTCACCAAGCCACAGTTGAGCTTTAATGGCATTCATTCCCCTTGCTCTAGTGTGTTGTTGATTATTTGTGCCTTCCTCCCTCCACCATGTTAACCATTGTACCTGCTGACCAGCCTCTAGTACAGCAGTTAGCAAACCTTTCCAGTCTTGGGGAATAACTATTTGGGGTAGCCCAATCACTTAGTATTTGTTTAACATAAGGAGAATGCACTTCATAGGGAGTAATAGCCTCTTTAAAATGCCTCCGATCTATCATTTCTATCAGATGCCTCATTATTACATCACGACCACAGTCGGTACCATTAGCGGCCATGTACTGGGAAAATGAATGGTAACTTTGTAATCCTGGGTGGCTTCTAGTCGGGATTTCTTGCCTCTTTTATTCTGTGAGAAACTCCTGCTCTCTTGCTTAGTCACTGGGTCTGAATCCGGTCTGAATCCTTTATTCCTCTTTTCTGACTTTCACTTTCCAAGTGCTTCCTTCCATCTCTACCCATAACCTCCCCAGTTGCATCGCAGATGTCTCCATTTCCACTTGCAACTTTTCCAATTGCTTAGATGTTCTCCCAACTTCTCTTGAAACAATATAAGGAGAAGGAAAGGCAAAACCAGAAAATCCCCTCTGGGAGCTGTTGTAGTAAATATTATTTTGGGGTTTTGCTATACCCCTTGTTGCCTTTAGGGGTTCTACCCCACTTAGATCATGTAGGTTCCAAAGAAAAGACAGAGAACTTCACATCCCTTACAAGCCTTAGAGCTGGGCAGGTATTCACCCTCTCCATTATCATCTCTACTTCTCTGTGGGGACCTCTGAGATATCACTTGCCATTTCTGCCTGGGCCACTCAGACTGAGACCCCAAGCCTGGGAACCTTTGCTCTACCCCACTCTCTTCCGCCCAGCTCAGACTGTAGGCATCATAGCCAATCAGGGATAACTTGAGGGGCAAGATTCACATAGCATCATTTGGTACACATGAGGATCTCCTTGTCAGGGGCAACCAAATCTTGGGGGCCAGTATTTAGTATCTGAATACACGGCAGCAGACCAACCCCCACAGGGGACAAAGTGAGGAAAAACATATGGGAAGCAGTTACAGTAAACTTTTTGCTGATGTCCTGAGACAGAGTATCCATTCCTTCATATCCTGTTGTCTCCTCTTGGGCATTAGAAACCAGATTTCCCATTATGCCAAGCCCCAAGTTAAGCGCCATTTGTAGGTGCTATTTTTTAAAATCTATTTTTTTTTAGATTTATTAATTTATTATATGTACACTGTAGCTGTCTTCAGACACACCAGAAGAGGGCATCGGATCTCTTTACAGATGGTTGTGAGCCACCATGTGGTTGCTGGGAATTGAACTCAGGATCTCTGGAAGAGCAGTCGGCACTCTTAACCTCTGAGCCATCTCTCCAGCCCTTTTAAATCTATTTTATTGGGTTCTTATATCTACCACCCTTCCAGTCCGTATTCCACCCTAATCCCTTACAACCCCCCAACACTAGGTAAGAGAGAAAGGTTAGAGGGGGAAGGGTTTGTAGACCTCTTTAGACTACTTCCTGCTGATTACGGGCATCGGGTTCTAGGAGTATGCCTAGTCTTCTTTATCAGAATATGCATCAGTCCTGCAACTGCAGGAACCAGCGGTGGCAGTGGGGAGCAGCAGCTGACATAGACCCTCTCCCTGCTCTCCCCTACATCTCCTCTCCAGAGTCCCTAGGATTAAACTGGCAACTGACAAAAAAACCTCACCTAGAGCAAGAGACAATCATAGTTAACATCTATTTACAAACTGAAGCGGTCCCATATCCCACATCTGGGATTAAAACAAAAGCAAAGTTACATAACTGGGTTTTTAAAGAACCCAAAATTCTCACTATACCCAAGGTAGACGGTTTCTGAAGAACAACCTCCGAGGCTGCCCTCTGCCCTCTGCCCTCCCAACACCCATTGGCTGGTACACAGACATACATTTCAAGTAGCAGTAGTCTCCCAAGCTAAACCTTTAGGCTTGAAGGAGGAGGTGGGATCTCCCCCACCACCACCCGCTCCTGCACTTGTATCCTTGTGAGAGAGTAAGAGTTAAGACTGATTACCTGATAGCCCAACAAACAGGGAGGGGCCGTGACTAGGTAGTAGAGATGGTTCACCTCCAAGATGGCTGGCTAAATCCCCAGTCCCAGAGATTTTTTTTTTTTTTTGGTCCTTTTTTTCGGAGCTGGGGACCGAACCCAGGGCCTTGCGCTTCCTAGGCAAGCGCTCTAACCACTGAGCTAAATCCCCAATCCCCCAGAGAGATTTTTTACTATTACTATTTTCATTACAACTGGTCTGACTAGTTTAAGGTCAGACCAGGACTCCAGTCAGCACACATATTAGTCATGGTCCTCTAGAGTAGCAGAACTTATATAATGAATCTCTCTCTCCCTCATTCATATATATATATATTAGTATTTATTACAATGACTTATGTGCTGTGGTCTAGCTCACCCAGCAATGGCTTCCTATGTATGTTACGGAAGTTCTAACACCAGTAGTTGTTCAGCCCACAAGGCTGGATGTCTCAGCTGGTCTCCAGTATATAGCAGAATCCTGAAGAAGTAGGCTTCAACACCAGCGAAGGAATGGGCTTACTAGTGAGGGAAGGAGGAAGCAGGCCAAGAGAGAGCTTCCTGCCTCTATGTCCTTATATAGGTTTACAGCGGAAGGTGTGGCCCAGATGAGAAGTGGCTATTTCAACCTCAAAAGGTCTGGATGGGAGGTGAGTTTTCCCACCTCAAAGATCTGAATTAGATTCAAGCGGTAGTGGTGGGCACTTTTAATCCCATTGCTCGGGAGGCAGAGGCAAGCAGATCTCTGTGAGTTCGAGGCCAGCCTGATCTACAGAGTGAGTTCCAGGACAGTCAAGGCTATGCAGAGAAACCCTGTCTCAAGGAAAAAAAAAAAAAAAAAAGTCTGGATTAGAAGTGTGGGCTCTTCCCACTTCAAATGATCCACTTCAGTTTAAAAAAAAAAACAAACCCTCACAGGTATGCCCAGACATTTTTGGGTTTTAGTTAATTCCAGATGTATATAGTCAAGCTGGTGACCAAGAGTAGCCTCACTGTGAGTAACTGCAGGTCTACAGTGAGCTCATGAGCAGGTAAATTTGCTTACACAAGAGTCTTGGGGTTGGGGATTTAGCTCAGTGGTAGAGCGCTTGCCTAGGAAGTGCAAGACCCTGGGTTGGTCCCCAGCTCAAAAAAAAAAAGAACCAAAAAAAAAAAAAAAAAAAAAAAAAACCAGTCTTGGACCAGCCTGACTCCATCTTAAGATTAAAAGCCATTTTATTACAAGGTCAAAATAAGTTCACTTCTGTTTTCTGTAAAACTTGAGTTTTGGGGCTGGAGAGATGGCTCAGTGGTTAAGAGCACTGACTGCTCTTCCAGAGGTCCTGAGCTCGATTCCCAGCAACCACATGGTGGCTCACAACCATCTGTAATGGGATCTGATGCCCTCTTCTGGTGTGTCTGAAGACAGCTACAGTGTACTCACATACATAAAATAAATAAATAAATCTTTAAAAAATAAGTAATAGAAAAGATTGACTTTAAAAAAAAAAGATATACTTAATAGGTGGTCCTCAAAACTTTCCAGAGTTCTGACGAATAGGACATTTAAAGTGTTTAATGAAGAAAGCTTCCTATGAAAGCCAGAGATGCAATCCCAAGGTCTCCAAAGAAGACAGATGGGGACAGACCTGGATTGTGGTGACACTAACCGCTGGGCGAAGCTTCCCCTGCCTTGCCTTCTGCCAGGGCCTGCCCACACTGTGGACACTGCAGGGTTGACTGCCCGGCTCTGTCTAGTCATAGTGGGTCAGGTGAAGTGGAAATTTATGGTTTCGTTGGAAAATCAGTTGTGTCAGATGGTGTTTCACTGGGGCAGACCGGTTAAGAAGTGTCTTCCAGAAGCAGACACGGGTGAAAGGATGTTTCGATAAAGCAAGCACATGAAAGGGCACGTGATGAAGGATTCTTAGCTAAGAACATGCATGTATCTGTTCGCCTTACATTGTGTTTCTGAGCTCCTAGTGAGGTGACGCCATGGAGAGAAACTCGCTGAAGAACTTCTTGGGAGGTTCCCGAGGCTTCTTGCTGTTTCCTTCGGCTGATACAGACTCACTCTCGTGGGGAGCTTTGCAGTGAGAGACTCAACGGCGAGACGAGACCCACGGGAGGACACGTGATATTTGGAGGGGTATAAATAGGACCCAACGGACAGTGACGGGCTGCCTTGCATAAGTGGCTTTGCAGCGCTTGGTTGGCCTTGAGTCTTCGTCTTCGCTGCTCTTTGCTTTGCTGAGAGAGATACAGGAGAGAACGTCTCCTGCTGTCCCTGCTGGTCCTGGTTGCTCCAGCTGACTCACTCCGATTCAGCAGGGGCCTGGTAGTTTCTGCCAGCCACTGCTGTGGATTCGAGTTTGCTATCCGGACACGACTGAACTGGTCTGCCGGTATGTTTGTGAGGTGTTTGTGAGTGGATTGAGCTGCCGCTGCTGACTCGTGTGAACTGGACTGCTGATCTCCTGACTACACAGATGGGATTTGCTCCAAAACACCCCCCCCAAACCCAATTTCTAAACAGGCCCAGTTTCCCGGATTCTAATAGCCTTTCTTTTCCACTACCTCTGGTAGGTGGTGGGCTACGAGGGAGGTTAAAGCATTAAAGTAGCATTTTAAAAGTAGGACTTGAGAAAAATGACAGCCAACAGTTAGTGTTTCCAAGTTTCCCATCCACAGAAACCATCCAGGTAGCAGTAAGTCTGTCATTCTAATTGATCTGAAGGCCATTATACTTCCTGCCATAGTTTATCCTCCTCAGGTCTCTCATGTTGTTGACGGCTAACTGTAGCTTTGTCAGTCTAGCGGCTGCTGCCTGGTCGATGCATCTCAGGTTTAAGAACCAGGCCTTAGGGGTTGGGGATTTAGCTCAGTGGTAGAGCGCTTGCCTAGGAAGCGCAAGGCCCTTGGTTCGGTCCCCAGCTCCGAAAAAAAGAACAAAAAAAAAAAAAAGAATGTTTGTTTGGGCTTTTTAACCCAAAGCTGTAGCCTTTTCTTCACTCAGTGGTATGTATCCTTTCTAGGTGCATTTGTTTTGTTTTGTTTTGTTTTGTTTGTTGTTGTTTTGTAGACAGAGTTTTTCTGTGTAGCCCTGGCTGATCCGGAATTTGTCCTGTAGTCAGCTGGCCTCAAACTCAGAGATCAGCCTGCCTCTGCCTCCTGAGTGCTGGAATAAAAGGTGTCCACTATTCAACCCCATAAAAACAACAATGCCAACCAATCAGAGCTCCCAGGGACTAAACCACTACTGAAAGATTGTACATGGACTAACCCATAGCTCCGGCTGCATATGTAGCAGAGGATGGAGGGGGTAGCCCTTGGTCCTGCCAAGGTTGGACCCCCAGTGCAAGGGAATATGGGAGGCATAGTAAGGGGGATGTATGGGGGGGGGGGGATACCCGTATGGGGGAGGGGCAGGGATGGGAGCTTATGGACAGGAAACCAGGAAGGGAAACAACATTTGAAATGTAAGTAAAGAAATATATCTAATAAATTTTTTTAAAAGGTGTCCACCATTATTGCCCAGTGATTCCAGCTGTCTCACACATATCTGTTTGGTGCTTTTTTTTTTTTTACACAATATGGATTTCAATACAGATCTGTAGTGTGAATTTTGGTGTTTTTAAAATCCTGTTAAGTTATAGGAATATGTTTTTGTTTTTTTTTAAAGATTTATTTATTTAAAGTATATGAGTACACTGTAGCTGTCTTCAGACACACCAGAAGAGGGCATCAGACCTCATTACAGATGGTTGTGAGCCACCATGTGGTTGCTGGGAATTGAACTCAGGACCTCTGGAAGAGCAGTCAGTGCTCTTAACCACTGAGCCATCTCTCCCAGGCGTGGGGTAAGAGGCTGCTTCACAGTGGTGATTAGGATTTGATTCGTGCACTAGCAGGGGTGTGATCTTTGCCAGCTGCAGATAGTAATTCTGGGGAGACTGGACAGGGTGTACATGGGAGAGCCCCGAGAGGGTCTGTGGTAGCTGCTGCTCCCCGGCTACTGCTGGTTCCTGCTCTTGTGGTTTGTCAAGTGGTCATGAGCAAAGAGACAAGAAGAAGAAATTGGATATCCTGACGACAAAGACTGGACTTGTCCCTAGGAAGTCAATGCCGCTAATCAGCAGGAAGGGTCTAAAGGAATCTATGGCCTCTTTTCCCTCAGACTTCTCTCTCACCCAGTGCTGGGAGGTTGGAAGGGACTAGGGTGGGGTAAGGGTTGGAAGAGCAGGAGATAATAGCCCAATAAAATAGCTGAGCGAATAAATAAATAGCTGAGCGAATACACCAACACAGGCAATGCTAATATATCTTTAAATTTTTATCTCTTTTGTAAACTAAAAACATTTATATAAGCTTCAAGGAGTTAAGGGAATCATAAAACTCGGATCCAGCTCTGCTGAGTCGCATGGACTCCAGATAAGTAGAGCATAGGTTTCCCCACCTGCCTATTCCTGAGGGTGGGGTCGCTCTCTCCCCTGGTTGGGGACTCCTCCTTTTCCCCAACTACCAGGACTATGGGCCTGGGAACTTAAAGGGAAATGTAAGATTTTTTTTTTTTTTTTTTTGGTTCTTTTTTTTCCGGAGCTGGGGACCGAACCCAGGGCCTTGCGCTTCCTAGGCAAGCGCTCTACCACTGAGCTAAATCCCCAACCCCGAAATGTAAGATTTTTATGTTAAGTTCATTAACTTGAACTTCAGTCCCCATTCTATGTCTGTCTGTGCTGCTTTCCACTCAGTGAGCGGACACCATTGAGAAATCAGCTGCAGGCTACAAACTGTTCCAAATGGCTAGGAGTCCTGATGGCTGAAAGTTGAAAACTGATATAAACCAGTCCAGCTGATGTGATTGCTCCCTGTCTCTTTAGCTGAGTCTTTAACCAGATGCTTCTGATGAATTCCTCATCCCCCCCAATCCACTCTTGGCCTTTGACAGGCATTCCAGCCTTCCTGGGCGGCGGCAACGACGACGACGACGACGATGATGACGACAACAACAACGCCCTAATTTCAGCAGGAAGTAATTACAGTAGAGAGAATATCATCCCTTATCCTCAACCGGAGTATGGAACATTAGATCCAAAGGAAACTTGCCAGCAAAGGAGACAAAAATGACTATATATACTGTATCCTGTCACATCTGCCTCTCTCATTATCAGAAAAGTATCTCTTAAAAACCAAATAGATCTACTCAAGTTAATAAAAAAAAAAAGGAAAAAACAAACAAACAACCAAAAAAAAACCAAATAGATCAAGATCTACCAGCAAACCAGAGCTTCCAGGGACTAAGCCACTACCTAAAGACTATACATGGACTGACCCTGGACTCTGACCTCATAAGTAGCAATGAATATCCTAGTAAGATCACCAGTGGAAGGGGAAGCCCTTGGTCCTGCTAAGACTGAACCCCCAGTGAACATGATTGTTGGGGGAGGGCGGCAATGGGGGGAGGATGGGGAGGGGAACACCCATAAAGAAGGGGAGGGGAGGGGTTGGGGATTTAGCTCAGTGGTAGAGCACTTGCCTAGGAAGCCCAAGGCCCTGGGTTCAGTCCCCAGTTCCGGGGGGGAGAAGGGGAGGGAGGGATTAGGGGGATGTTTGCCTGGAAACCGGGAAAGGGAATAGCATTCGAAATGTAAATAAGAAATACTCAAGTTAAAAAAAAAAAAAAAAAAAAAAGATCTACCAGCAAGTAAATTCATTAGCTGAATCATTTTACAATGTAATAGGGCACTCAGTCTCTTGTATGCAAAACAAATGGACGCCTTCAAGAGAAATGTATTATTTCTACGCTAGCCAATCAAACAGAGATATTCACCATTATACAATATTTGTCTCTTGACAAATAAAAAAATACTAAGATACTATTCCCACTCTGGCACTACCAGCCCATATACAACTGATAGAAATGACCAGTCTCTATCAAGGATTTGAAAGGACACAGAAGACAAGGGAATCGGATGGACTGGCCTGACTCCATCTTAAAATTAAAAGCCATCTTGGGGTTGGGGATTTAGCTCAGCGGTAGAGGGCTTGCCTAGCAAGCGCAAGGCCCTGGGTTCGGTCCCCAGCTCCGAGAAAAAGAAAAAAAAAAGCCATCTTAATACAAAATCAGAGTAAGTTCATTCTTGTTTTCTGTAATACTTGGGTTGGGCCATGTTCTAACCTAGTTTCGAGGATTTGACATGTTCCACACTCTATACCATAACCTCTATCCTGATCATATACGATTGTGGGCGATGTGCAAGTGAAGGAGGAGGGACAGGTGGACTGCAGAGCAAGGTACCATAGGTTTCTGCAACTCCTCGAGGAGTCCTGATCTGCCTACAGGGTGTATGATCTCGGATGGCTCCTGGGACATCAGTCAGAACACAGAGGACCCGAGGCGAGGGTGGTGGCTGTTTCCCCTGTCTTCATGGAAATCTCCCTGGGTGATTGGACCCTCCCCTACAGGCTCATGGGTAGAATGAACTAAATAAGACATGTTATGCACTGATTTGCCCTTGAATACATAAACACAAAGGGCCCAGGGTAACATTTCTAATCCTATTTTGCTTTCAGATGCCATTTTATGATTAAATTACCCTTAGAACAAACTCAGCTACTGGAAAACCCCCAACTTGTTTCAGGAACCACGTCACTCTAGCAACAACCATAATTCCCCTAAGCAAACAGCCACTTGACCCCTAGCAACAACCAATCAGTTCTTAAGGGCAAAGTACCGAATGTGTCAAAGTACATTGATTAAACTAGCAACCACTGTTCATACTCCAGCCCACCAAGATGAAATCATTACTAGCCAATGGAGATGTGCCAAGCAAATGTCAACCAATCATGTGACTGCTAAGTGGTAAAGTCCCTCACCCTGTTGCGACCTTGATAAAAGAGTCAAGGCTTGTACCAGCTCAGTACCTTCCATGTTATTCACTGCGTTGGAGAGGTTGGAGGGTCCGAGCTTGAATAACAACTCTGTTTTTGCATACCAGTTGTGTTCCCGGTGGTCTCTGGTGGTCTGTGGGAACCCTGTGATCTGGGCATAACAAATGTCCCCTAATTGTCTGAAAAACTGTATGTATGCTTACATACTGAACCATCAAGTTAGATCTGCACCCTGATACTGGTCTCTGGAGCCCAAATCTCTGGAATCTTCATGGGCTCCACCTCCACTTTCCCCCATTTCCTGGTCCCTGTGGCCACATAAGATGTTCTGACAAATAATTTTGAAATGTACTGCCAAGTTCCTACAGAAACGAAAACCCTTGAGAACCTCTAGCCTTGCAGTTTTGGAGTGAATATAAAGCCCCACCTTCTCCTGTCTTTGAAGCTTTTCTCACAAACTGCACATTAGGGAGACATCCATGTCTGGCAGAAAATTAAGCTTCCTTAAGTCAACTAAAAGCATTTGGGTCATTACTTCTGTTTGGTGGGATTAACCAAGAGACTTTTCTAAAACAGTGTGGTTCATGCCTGCAGTCTCAGCGCTGGGGGAGCTGAGACAGGAGGATCGTGCAACAAAGAGCCTGCCTGAGCTGCAGAGTAAAACCCTGCAACGAATGCCTTCTTCAGAACCCTGGAGCTGGGCAGTGGTGATGCGCACCTCTAATTGCAGCACTCAGGAGGCAGAGGCAGGAGGATCTCTCTGAGTTTGAGGCTAGCCAGGTTTACAGAGAGCCAGTTCCAGGACAGCCAGGGCTACAGAGAGAAATCCTGCCTTTGGGAAAAAAAATCTTGGAGATCTTGGAGGTGATGGCACCCACCACCACCAGGGTTAAGGGCCCAGGTGTGTCTGTCTGTGCCTTTTCTAACTGAAGCACGGGAGGTGGGTCCCGGCTGCCACAGGTACTAGGTAGGTTACTGTCCCACCACTGAGCCTCTCATTCTCGCCCTGGGGATTTAGTTTTCTCCACGTGTGAAGGCAGAGGGGTGAAGTGAGACTGATGGCAGCAGATGGAAAGGTCGCCGAGGACCTGAGCAGACCTCCTAGCGCTTGTGCAGGATTTGCAGTGGGTGTGGTGACAACAAGGTTGCATCCAAAATAAGGGTTTGAACACTAAGCCAATGACTGCAAGGACAATTGTTCAGGGATTTCAGGAGAGGGAATATTTGCATTTGGGGGCAATGATGGAGAAAGCTTAAGCAGAAGCTACTGTGACTTAATTCTTTTCAAACTTTGCTTTTAATGATGGTTCTTAAACGCTTTAACCGGGGCTGGGGATTTAGCTCAGTGGTAGAGCGCTTACCTAGGAAGCGCAAGGCCCTGGGTTCGGTCCCCAGCTCCGAAAAAAAGAACCAAAAACAAAACAAACAAACAAAAAAAACGCTTTAACCCCCCTTGTAGCCCACCACCCACCATAGATAGTGGAAAAGAAAGGATACGGAGGAAGTGAACCTGTTTAGAAAGGTTCTTTGGAACAACTCCGGTCTGTGTTGGTGGCAACTCGATCCATTCGCAAACACTTCTCAGATACACCAGGAGTCTAGTTTGGTACAGTCGGGTTAGCAACAGCAGTGACACAACCTAGCAGAGACAGCCAGGCCTCAGCCTTGGTGGAGTCAGCAGGAGGGGACTTGGAGGGACACCAGGAGGGACACTTTTTTTTTTTTTTTTTTTTTTCAGAGCTGGGGACTGAACCAGGGCCTTGCGCTTGCTAGGCAAGCACTCTACCACTGAGCTAAATCCCCAACCCCGAGGGACACTTCTTAAACCTTCTCAGACAGCAAAAGCAGTTGGGGACCAAGTATTCAAACACTTGATAATATTGCATACATTTTAATTTACCACAGTATTTAAATGTTAATTTTAATATAAATATACGTGGTAAATCAATACAGCATGTATTTTTCTTTATCCTAGCTAGCTAGCTCCCACAGAACAAGATTTACTTTTTCCAAGCTTCATCTCAATACTTGGGCATTCAATTGATCCACCTTAGTCCCTTAAACTGATCTGACTAGCTTCCAGCCAGAATTCCCATAATACTTGCATTCAGGCTTCAACTGAGCTCTCATGAACTCTCCTTCCCCTGGCTGGCAGAAGCCCCGCCCTATTCTCTCATCTGCTCAGCCATTGGGTGACCAGCTTTTATTGACAAAGCAGAGACTAAATAGTAAGAATTGTTTATGCACACTTGAGACAGGGGATTCTTGCTATAAGCATTACAGTGCCGTAGAACACTAAGCATCCTTGTGCCTTTACTACTGACCCACGCTCCAAGACTGAATAGATTATTTTGCAGGTTAGATTTAAGATTATGTAAATATTTTTACCAATTCATTTGTTTCTTCTGTTGATTTTTTGAGACAGAGTTTCTCTGTGTAGCCCTGGCTGTCCTAGAACTCAGGGTGTAGATCAGGCTGGCCAAAAACTCAGAGATCTACCTTCCTTGGCCTTCTGAGCACCGGAATTAAAGACATGAGCCACCTTGCCTGGTTTATTTTTGATGTTTTGAGACAAACTATCACCAGGTTGCCCAGGCTAGCCCTAAACACATTATGTAAGCCCAGACTGGCTAGCCTGCACCTTGCAATCCTATTGTTTCAGACTCCCATGTGTCTGAAGTTATATATCTGTATTAACAGGCCTAGTGACTTCTTTGTTTTGGGAGATAGGGGTTTCACTATGTACCCCAGGATGACCCAAGCCCTCTAGCAGTAGGGTTACAGGTAGTATGCCGCTGAGGTGGGAAGATGCATGATGTTTGGAGAGAGTATAAACAGGACTCGATGGAGAGTGACAGTGTACTTGCATGGCTAGCTTTGCAATGCTTTGTGGGCATCGGGTCTTCCTCTTATCTGATCTTCACTTCTTTGAGAGATGCGCGGTAGAGAACTTCTCCTGGCATCCCAGCTGGTTCTGGTTGCTCCCACTGCCTTGAGCTGAATCTGCGGAGGCCTGGCTGTTTCTGCTGGATCGTACCACCACTGCTGATTCATGCAGTATCCTGGTATCCTGCACTACTGGGCTGGACTGCTGGTATCCTGACAAACGGAGTCCAAGGACCTACGTCTAGACAGGCCCACACCCCCTTGTCCTAGTTACCATCTTTCTCCCCTGCCTTTGGATGGTGGGCTAGAAAGGCGGTTGAAGCATTTGAGAACCCATATTATAACTCGGTTAAAAAACAAAACTAAACCTACAAATGCCAATGAAGGAATGGATGGACGTAGGCTTAGATGTCTAAAAACCAACTTTAATAAGGGTTTTTAAACCCATTAACTTCCCTTCTAGCCCACCACCCACCAGAGGTAATGGAAAGGACCTGTTTAGAAATAGTTCTTTGGTGGGGGGGTTGGGGATTTAGCTCAGTGGTAGAGCGTTTGCCTAGGAAGCGCAAGGCCCTGGGTTCAGTCCCCAGCTCCAAAAAAAGAATCAAAAAAAAAAAAAAAAAAAGAAAGAAAGAAAGAAATAGTTCTTTGGGGAGATTTCAATCTTCGTCGTCAGGGTATCCACAGTTCAGTTCACCTGAACTGATCTACTCACAAACACCATTCACAAACCAGCAGTGGTAGCTTGATCCAGAAGAAACCTCGAGGCTCTGCCAATCAGTCAGACTCCTCAGAAACAGCACGAAGCTGCTGGAATACCACAGTAAGTTCTTTGGTGCATTTCTCCCTACGACGTCAGGATGAAGAAACGAAGATCAGTGACAGTGGCGATGGCAAGGTGAACCAGGGCCACAGCGTCGTCCACTGTCTGATGGGTTATATACCCTTTCCCAACATCATGTGTCCTCCCAAGCGTCCGACTCAGCAAAACACCCCATGCCCTTTTTCTAGGCAGCCTCCAGAAAAAACACCACGTATCTGTTCTTAGCAAAACATCCTCTCATAAGACAGTCTCCAGAAAAACATCAGATGACACAACTGAATCCTCAAACAAACCATAAATTCCCACTTCAGATGCACAGGTAGGCAAGGAACAAAACTTTCCTTATTCCATGTCCTTCTGTAGGCTTCAAGCATAAAGTTTGGCCCAGATTAAAAGTGCCTTTTCCAACTTTAAGATCCAGATCATGGGGGTTGGGGATTTAACTCAGTGGTAGAGCGCTTGCCTAGCAAGCGGAAGGCCCTGGGTTCGGTCCTCAGCTCCGGGGGGAGGCAGGGGAACATAAGCAAAAGATCCAGATCATGGATGTGTCTTCCCACCACAAAGGTCAGGACTAGAAGAGGATTCACTTGCTTCAGACCAAGCAGGAAATCTCTCACATGTGTGCCCTCCACTTCTGTGTTGTAGTTCATTACAGATATGGTTAGATTGACACCATCTTAGGGTTTTATTATTGTGAAGAGACATCATGACCAAGGCCACTCTTATAAAGGCAAACATTTAATTGGGGCTGGCTTCAGAGGTAAATTCAGTTCCTTTGGAACCTGGCAGGAATGTATAATGGTAAAGGCAGATTTGGTGCTGGAGGAGGCAAGAGTTCTACATAGTGATCCAAAGGCAGCCAGGAGGAGGAGTCTGGACATCCACACTGGGTGGAGCTTGTGTGTGTGTGTGTGTGTGTGTGTGTATGAATGACCTCAAAGCCCACCTCCACAGTAACGCACTTCCTCCCACAAGGCCACACCCATAAGACCACACCTCCTAATAGTGCCAATCCCTAAGAGCCAAGCATTCAAAGACAGGAATCTATTGGGTCCAAACGTATTCAAACCACTACAACCCCCAAGAAAAGCCATCACAAGATCCACAGGGAAGAAGTACTTGTTCAAGGCCTCATAAGAAATACTTGCAATAGCCACGATGGGGTCTTACCCCGACACACTGGGTAATGCGGAATAATGGCAAGGGTCAAAGTACACTATGCCTGAAAATGGTATTTAATGCTGAGAAAAATCATACACAGACAATTAGAATTGAGAACTCTGAGGGCGTGAATTTGAGCTTAGAGTCTGGTTGAGCGTCTAGCTTGTCTTAACGACTTAGACCTCAGTTCCTGCTCCACTTCTGTGACAACCTTCTCTCTACCCCACATCTCACATACAGCAATTCCCCTGCCTCACCCTACTGGAATTACTCTCTGTTACTATGTCCAGCTTGTTCCCCAACCACTAACCTAGAGATAGCTGATTCCAAGCCTGGTGCGGAGTGCGTTGTAATCCCAGCCCTTTGAATGCTGAGGCAGGGGCATTGCTGTGAATCTGATGCTAGCCTAAGGATGTAGGATCCCCAAGAGCTAACCCTTCTTCCTAATAGTGGGGAACTGAATGGAAACACAACATGAAAATTTCGAGCCCCTAGGATGTTACTGAGGTCGTGTTGGACAACCCAGAGAAGTTGATCCAGTCTTTCCAGAATGTGGGATCTGTGAATTGAACTCCAGTTAGTCTTGGTGGTAAGCAGCTTTACCTACTGAGCAACCTCACTAACTATTACTGTCCTCCTCTTCCTAGACAAGGTCTCATTGGCCAAGGTTGGCAAACTCACTATGTAGTAATAGCCTTGAACTCTTGATCTACCTACCTCCCTTGCCTGAGTGCAGTCATTACGGGGTGTGCACTATACTTGGCTTATGTGGTGCTGGAAATTGAACCCAGGGCTTTCTGCACTTTAAGCAAGTATTCTACTAACTGAACTATATCTCCAGCCTAAAAATGTATTCTCATATAAATGCATGAGAAAATTAAAACATCGTCATTATAACCCCATGACTGATTCAGCCATTAAGCCTCAAGCTGCACGATGCCGACAGCCAGGTGTAATAAAAGCATGCAGTAGGAGGTTGTCGTGCCACAAAGTCTGAATCCATTCATACTTTAGATCCATCCCTAACTGGAGAGTGTGTTAGAGGACCAAGGGACACACTCAGTAAGACATACATTGTAGCGGACTGTGGAAACAATTGCCTTTAATCCCAGGACTCAGGAAGCAGAGGCAGGAGGATCTCTCTGAGTTTGCAGCCAGCCTGGTCTACAGAGTTTCAAGACAACCAGGAGGCTACACAGAGAAATTCTGTCTCAAGAAACAAAAAATCTAAACACTGGTGAATGAAAGCTGGACTTGGAACTAATAGGTTAGAGGGACTGATGTGGGGCGGCGGGCTGTGAAAGGTACCCTAATTCCTGGTCGAGACAGGTCGAATCCCCAGGAGACCCTTAAAGGGATGGCAGGTGCATTCCTGGTCTCCTAGGAGATCAGGACCCTCTCATGTAGCTATAACCCCCACAGACCCCTGTAGACAGATCAGTCACGTAGGGCAATGCCCCAGCACCTCTTCCACAGGTGAGGATGTGACCACGGGTCAGGTAGGCTCAGGACAGATCAGTCATAGAAACAGGACCACGCTCCCGAATATGTAGATGAGGTCTTTCCAAGCTTTCAGGTCAAACCAATAGGAAGTACCTGCTGTCAGACACTGACTCTTCCAAAAAACTCTATGTAAGAGTCATGTTCAGGATTAAAAGGGTGCAGGAGTGATTCCATCGTCTGAGAGCTTCTGTCCTAAGAGCTGTAACACCTGTGACACCGTGGCTTGAGGAAGCCACGATGATTTCTGCTCTCCTGAAATCATCACTGCACCCCTTGCTGGCTAGTCAGTCTTCTACTGGCTCGGCCCAGCCCGGAAGTGTCGGAAAGGAGCAGAACCAGCAGCTGAAGCAGCAGAAACAGTCCCTCCTCCCTGCCTGAGTTCTCTCCCCTGAACCCATGCACTGAGCCCGGCCAGAGATCGCTGTGGAGAGCCCCACCCCCACACCGGCACCACAGTCCCACAGAGTGAAGTACGCATTTCCCTGAAATAAAAAGATTTTAGGGTTGGGGATTTGGCTCAGTGGCAGAGCGCTTGCCTAGGAAGCGCAAGGCCCTGGGTTCGGTCCCCAGCTCCGAAAAAAAGAAAAAAAAAAGATTTTATTTATTTATGGAAATATATATATATATATTCCAAGAGAGGGTTTCTCTTTGTAGCCCCGGCTGTCCTGGAACTTGTTTGTAGCCTAGGCTGGCCTTAAACTCAGAGATCATCCTGCCTCTGCCTCCCAAGTGCTGGAACTCAATGTATGCCTTCAAGGTCCCGCATAAAATGTATTTGAAAAATAATTCATTTATTTTATGTACATTGGTGTTTTGTCTGCATGTGTGTCTGTGTGAGGGTGCTCTGAGCTATCTCTTCGGGCCCATAACAAAGATATTTCTTTTAAAGATTTATTTGTTTATTTTATGTATGTGAGTACACTGTCACTGTCTTCAGTCACACCAGAAGAGGGCATCAGATCCCATTCCAGATGGTTGTGAGCCACCATGTGGTTGCTGGGAATTGAACTCAGGACCTCTGGAAGAGCAGCCAGTGCTCTTAACCGCTAAGCCATCTCTCTGGCTCAAAGATATTTTTAAATTAAAGATTAATTTAAAAAAAATGTAAGGACTTGGGTACTTAACATCATTATGAAATTAGTGTTAGTGGTGGCTTTTGGTGCATTTGAGACTAAATCTCATTCTTCAATCCTGGCTTTCCTAGAACAGTGGCCTTTGAACTCACAGAGTTCCACCTCCCTCTGCTTCCTGGGCACTGGAATTGCATAATTTTTGATATAATGGCATTGCAGCATTTCTTTAAAAACAGAGATGAAATGGCTTACCAAATTATGCTTTAGGATGAGAGGTGGACAGTGGCATTCATTAGGTAAGGTCACCTTTACTTACCTGGTTCATGGTGGCACACACCTTTGGTCCCAGCACTGGGGAGGCAGAGGCAGGAACATCTCCGAGTTCAAAGCCAGCCTGGTCTACACAGTGAGTTCTAGGACGACACAGAAAAACCCTGTTTCAAAAAACCAAAACAAAATAAAGTCAAAAAAATAAGGCAAGCCTGGAGGTGACCAGACCACTGCTGGCGTCATGCGAAAGACTTTTTTTACTTTCTTGTAATCTCTGTAACAAAATCAAGTTTTCCCCTCAAAGTGAGACCCTGTGACTTGTGTATCCACTGGAATGTGCTTCAGTGAGGAAGGAGCACTTTGGGGCTATCAGGGGTTGAAGTGTAGGTTTTTGGTTTTGTGTGTGTGTGCAGGTGGGTGTATGTATCTGTGTGTCCATGTGTGTGCATGTGTCTGTGTGTGCAGCTCTGTTGAGTGATAGCTGCTGGTATTCTACTGCCCCATGAAGAGAGGGCAGGAAGGTGGTTTGTGAAGTACCTTTGCCTTGGTTCAGGATTTGGCTTGGCCATGCATTTGCGCACCTGTACAGACTGGTAGTGTGAAACACCAGCCTACGGAAAATGAGGCCACAGATAAAAATATGTCGCCGGATGACAACACAGGGAGAAACACAAGAACTGAGCATCCCAGGAGATTGTAGTGAGGCATCTCTGACAGCCTTGGAAGAAATCTAGAACAGTATTGTGGAGGGAACGCTTGAACTCCTGTAGCACACCATACGTAAACACCACCGACCAAAGCCCTCTACTAAATGTGCTGTAAGGCACAGGTAAACCTTTATGACCCCAAATGAGGCCATTGTTTCTTAGGAAAGTAATTAGCATGGAAATCACAGAGACACATGTGCCTCTGCCTCCCCGAGTGCTGGGACTGAAGGCACGTTTCACTACACCCAGCTAAAACACAAACTTTTTTGTGTAGTGCTGGGACCGAACCCAGAACTTTATTTTTTTTTAAATTGGCTTTTTTATTTATTTACATGTCAAATGTTGTCCCTCAGCCACTCCCCCACCCCACCTCCCCTCCCCTTTGCCTCTATGAGGGTGCTCCGCCACCCACTCACCCACCCACACCTCTCTGCCCTAGCATTCCCCCACACTGGGGCATCAAGCTTCCACAGGACCCAGGGCCTTCCCTCCCACTGATGCCAGATAAGGCCATCCTTTGCTGGAGCCATGGGTCCCTCCATGTATGCTCTTTGGTTGGTGGTTTAGTCCCTGGGAGCTCTGAGGGGTCTGGTTAGCTGATATTGTTCTTCCCATGGGGGTGCAATCCCCTTCAGTTCCTCCAGTCCTTTCCCTTAGCTCTTCCACTGGAGTCCCCAGGGTCAGTCAGATGGTTGGCTGTGAGTATCTGCATCTGTATTGGTCAGGTGCTGGCAGAGTCTCTCAGGGAACAGCCATACCGCTCCTATCAGCAAGTGCTTCTTCTCATCAGCGGTAGTGTCGGGTTTGGTGTCTGCAGATGGGATGGATCCCTAGGTGGGGCGGTCTCTGGATGGCCTTTCCTTTAGTCGCTGCTCCATTTCTTTTTTTTTTTTTTTTTTTTTTTTTTTTGTCCCTGCATTTCCTTTAGACAGGAACAAATTTTAGAGACGGGTGGGTGGTCCCATCCCTCAACTGGGGGGGGGGCTGTGCCTGTCTACTGGAGGTGGTCTCTACAGGTTCTATCTCCCCTTTGTTGGGTATTTTGGCTAATGTCATCCCCATTGGGTCCCAGGAGCCTCTTGCTTCGCTAGCGTCTGGGACTTTCTAGTGGCTACCCCCAGTTCCCCATTCTGTGCTGCTACGTGTTTCTATTCAATTTCCTGACTCTCTGCACTTCTCTCCTGTCCCCTCTCATACCTGATCCTGCCCCTCCTTCCCCTCCTTCCTCTATTTCCTGTGATTAATTCGTTCCCCCTTTTATGTAGGATTGAAGCATCCACACTTTGGTCTTCCTTCCTTCTGCTGGTTGTATCATGGGTATTCTGAGCTTTTGGCTAACATCCACTTATCAGTGAGTACATACCATGCGTGTCCTTTTGTCTGGGTTACCTCACTCAGGATGATATTTTCTAGCTCCATCCATTTACCTGTGAATTTCATGAAGTCATTGTTTTTAAGAGCTGAGTAGTACTCCATTGTGTAAATGTACCACATTTTCTGAATCCACTCTTCCAGAGAGGGACATCTGGGTTGTTTCCAGCTTCTGGCTATTATAAATTAAGCTGCTATAAACATAGTGGAACATATGTCCTTGTTATATGTTGGAGGATCTTTGGGTATATGCCCAGTAGTGGTTGGTATAGCTGGGTCTTTAGGTAGAACTATTTCCAATTTTCTGAGAAACCACCAGACTTTCATTTTCCAAAGTGAACCCAGAACTTTAAATGTAACAGACAAGAGTCAACCACTGTGTAAGCCACATCCCCGGCAATAAAACTTGCTCTTCCAAGGACACTTGCAGCTGTGTACAGTAGCTGACATCTGTCACCAGGTACCAGAGAGACCTCATTTTATAACAAGCCCGCTGAGTATGGTGCACACACCCATATGAAGCACTCTGGAAGTAGAGGCAGGAAGAGTGCAAGGCCATATTGGGCTCTATGAATTACCCTGTTTCAAAATACCGAACCAAACCCACCAGGCAGACATGGTGCCTCCTTCTGGAATCCCATTGGTCGACTGAGGCAGACTTACTGCAAATTGAAGCCACTCCAGACTATATAGTGAGTTCTAAGGTACGGAGCGAGCTGTTACCCTAGTTCAAGAACTGCTGAAAACCCCAAAATCAAATAGTATGCAAAGACAAAGAGCATTTGTACTGCAGAAATTACCAGCCTGCAGGGGTCAACCATTCATCAAAATGGCGATGGCCTGTTGCGTGTAATAATTAAAAAAAAAAAACTATCCACGCTATTGCCGGCTATGCACCAGCCGGCATTCTCAGTCTGTTCCCAGCCCAATACATTGCTGGAGATCGAGACCACATGTTTTCCCTTACCAAGACCTCTCCCTCCAACGCTGGCTCTGTCTCTCCAGAGCTCTGAGCTAGCACTCTTGGTCCCCTGGGGTACCCCTGGGTGTGCTCTCGGCAGCCCTCTCCACTTGCTGCTACCTTTACCCTGGAGCTCAGTCCTTGCCCAATCTTCCTGTCCCAAAGCCTGGCCGAATTCTGCCTTGGCTAAGTTCTTTCCTTCTGGTCCACCTGAGTCGTTGAGGAATGTTGCAATCTTAGTTTAGAATTGACAGATAACACAATCGCTGGGTATGGAATTCATCATCCTAAATTCATCAACTATGCTATGTTAGACATCTCCGGGCTCTTCAGGTTTGGGCTTCGGTCCCAGTGACATGGCTAAAAGCACCAAGAAGGTCGGAATCATCAGGAAATACGGGACCCACTATGGTGCCCCCCTCCAGAAAAACGTGCAGAAAATTGAAATTGGCAGCACGACAAGTACACTTGCTCCTTCTGTGGTAAGACCAAGATGAAGAGACGAGCCGTTGGCATCTGGCACTGTGGTTCCTTCAGGAAAGCAGAGGCCTGGACCTACAACACCCCCTCTCCAGTCACAGTGAAGTCTGCCGTCAGATGACTGAAGGAAGACAGACCAGTAGAAGTCTACGTTTGAGACTTGCCTGGCCTGCAATAAACAGGTTAATTTATGAGGAAAAAAAAACCCTTCTGGTGGCAGATCCTAGTGGATTCCACCACCAGTGATCTAACAGTCCCTGGCCTACACCTGGTCTCCCCTGCTGTCACTTCTCCGTCCAAAAGAAGTATCTTCCTCCTGCTTTCCCTCTTCCTCTCTCAGACTCTCAGACTGATTGGCTTCTTGTCGTCTTTACTATTCGATTAATTATGGGAGGATTCCACTACACGGGCCCCTCGTAGGCTCCCTTTTATGCTGTGCTGGGGGAATTTTCCAGAAGGGTTAGGTAATATGATTGGTAGGGGACAAAGCAGTGACTAGTTCAAGTTTGATTGGCTGCCATGCTAGTTTCATTAGATTTGGTGAGACGCTGAAGAGTTTTGGAGAGCAGCTCAGGTCTGCCTTTTATTTCCCCCATCGAAGCCATCCTAGGAGCTGACTCAGCTCCAGGCTTACGAGTCAGGGCTCCCTAAGCAAAGGCCCATTGTCAGTGGCCATTACTCCTCCTTCAGAGGAGCCCGGTATGCTTCCCGGGGACTTGGAAATTTGATTGCCAAGGTTTTTGGGCCTCTCAGAGCCATCTGGTAAAAAATAAGACCAAAAGCAAACAACCCACAGAATGAGAAACTTGTAAATCCTTTCAGGATCTCAAGCTGAGAATACAAAGCTCTTCCATCTCTAGTGTAGAACAGACTTGGGCAGACGGCTTATTTATAAAGCTACACAGGGCCAGAGGCAGCGAGAGCTCCGTGAGTTTGAGGTCAGCCTGGTCTACACAAAAGCAAGTTTGGGACAGCCAGGGCTGGTACACAGAGAAATGCTGTGTTGAAAAACAAAACAAAACAAAACAAACGCTACACAGGGACGATGGCTCAGTTAGTACAGTTACTGCCATGCGAGCATTTGGGTCTCTAGCACCAACAAAATGGTAAGGCCAGGCGCTCCTGTAATCTTAACGGAGGCCGACGGGGCTTACTAACAGCTCATCTGGTCACTGTCCTAGACAATCAGCAGGATCTGGATTCAGTGAGAACCTTAGCTCCAAAAATAAAACAGCCAACCAACCAGAGCTTCCACGGACTAAGCCACTACCCAAAGACTATACATGGACTGACCCTGGGCTCCAACCGCATAGGTAGCAATGAATAGCCTAGTAAGAGCACCAGTGGAAGGGGAAGCCCTGGGTCCTGCCAAGACTGAACCCCCAGTGAACGTGATTGTTGGGGGGAGGGCGGTAATGGGAGGATGGGGAGGTGAACACCCATATAGAAGGGGAGGGGGAGGGGTTGGGGGATGTTTGCCTGGAAACCGGGAAAGGTAATAACAATTGAAATGTAAATAAGAAATACCCAGTTTAATAAAGATGGAGAAAAAAAAAACAAACACAGAGATTGAGGAGACATCCAACCTTCTGATCTTTACGTGCTTGGCCCCCCAACATGTACTCAAATACATACAAAGATATACAAAACGGCTTATAAAAAATACTAGATATCCGGTGTCTTAGTCACTATCGAAATTCCAATCAAAGCCACAAATGCAGTTCACTAGGATACCGCGAAGAAAAATGGGCACGGCTTGAGGGGACTGTGAAGACATGGCACCTTCACGGTCACTAGTGGAAGCACTAAATGGTGCTGCCACTTTAAGAACCTGGACGGTCTTCAGAAAGTTGAGTCACCATGCAATGCAGAAACTCCATTCCTGGGACCATGCCCAATTGAAGCGAGCTAACACAACACTTAGAACCGACACAATATGTTAAACAGCCCAAAGTGGAAACCCAAGTTTCATTTAATACATGAGTAGACACAATGTAGCTTACATTTACACCATAGAACATCCTCAGAAGGGATTAATGGCCTTGAACACAATGCTACATTTCAAAAGACACTTAAAATTACATTATAAAAAAACGTTCTGAATACTTCAGGTAGCTGATTAGCTTAGGGAAAGGGGTATGGGGTACTAACCACCAATGAGCATGTGGCTTTATAGAGTAGGAAAGGAATTATCAAAGCATTCTGGAATTAGAGTAGTTGTCACCACACAAGCCTGCAAACCACACACAGGTCGTTTGTTGGACTAAATCAGCTGAGGCCAGGTCTGGAGGCCACAGGATATGGGGTTTAAAGCTGTACACCAACAGACCCTTTTGTCTTGTGATCCTGTCAACCATTCCTAAAGCTGCTACCCTCTAATACAGTTCATGTTGTGCTGACCCATAACCGTCAAAGTATTTCTTGTTACTTTGTAACAGTAATTTTGCTCCTGTTGTGAACCATAAATATCTACATTTCCTGAGTCTTAGGTAACCCTGGCAACTCGGTTTTCTGGAAATGAGGTTTTTTGAGGAAAAAAAAAAAACCAAAAAACAAAAAACCCTGAAATCCTGCCCCAGCAAATTGGTGTATTTCCTGAAGAGTCAGACAATGTCAATAAATAACATGGTATATAGACATCCTTTGTTAAGAGCTGAGACTGGACAGGGTGGTAGTGTGGCAGGTTTTTTTTATCCCAGCAGTCTGGAAGCAGAGGCAGGGAGAGGTAAGTCAGGACATGAGGACAGCCTGGTCTTCGGAGGGGATTCTAAGATAGCCAGGGCTGTGCAAAGAAACAGTCTCAGGGGTGGGGGTGGGGAGCTCAGACTGGTTACAGCAGGTTTTGAGTTGTAAGAGTCCACTGCTAAAAATTTGTCTACATGTCTGTGCACCGTGTGTCTGGTGCACAGGACGGTCAGAAGAGGGTATTAACTGGAACTTAAAAGTACCAGGGGTTAGCAGGTCAACCAAGCCTACATACATCCTCTGTAAGTCACTAAGTACCCTTAATCACTGAGCCATCTATCAATGCCCCAGAAGGCTCTGCTTTTTGGTGCTGAAATGGTTCTGATGTGGCCAAATTTGGTTGACTCCTATAGTTTGGGATGATCTTGAACTCCTGATCTTTAGTAAGTGTTGTGGAGTCACAGTGTAAAACTACAGCCAGGCAGCACGTGGTTAGATCCTGTCTTTATCACAGGGCTGAGAGCAGGTGCTGAACAGGCCAATGTACAGGAATAAAGATCAAAATTGAAGCTCAACACACTTATCCCATTATTTGGCAATAGTGACCAGCAACTGGGACAACTACCAACTATGAGACTTGGTGGCAATGTCTACTCTGTAACTGCCCCAAAGATCAGCACAGCCCATGGTAGAATGGTATGCAGTCCATGGTTAATCAATATTCACAATCGGAATAATGGTAAAGAACCCAACTATAGCTTCAAGTTTTGCTCAAACACCAACCTGCTAACCATAAGCACAAAGATGGGACCATTTCAGTATTTAGAATCAATGTCCTAAGAGTAAAGGTCTAACTTTTTCTCCAAGATTTGAGTACACTCTTAGTCTCTTCAGACACCAGATCCCATTCCAGATGGTTGTGAGCCACCATGTGGTTGCTGGGAATTGAACCCAGGACCTCTGGAAGAGCAGTCAGTGCTTTTAACTGCTGAGCAAAAGTCGTTCAACACTGACAAGCACACCTGTACTCACTGCCTCAGACAGCACGCCCACCTCAGCACTACAAAAGCTAAACTGCCAGTCTGACCTTGCCATGGGAGCACTGCCCCAAGAGAAGCCAAGGGCACTCTAGTCTTGTTAGAGGCTGTCTAGGTGTCAGTACCAAACGTCACCTGCCAATCTTTGCATATCCCTGAAGAACCATTCCCGACACCTACCACCAGTCCTCTTCTGGGAAGCATACCCACCTCCACTTACCACCGTGTGACCAGATCCAAGAACGACCATCAAGAGACCTGGAAACCAGGTTCCCAAATGTTGGGAAAAGATAAGAGGCAACACCCCAAGCTTAACTGTAACCAGCTTTATTAAAGATACTTTTCATAAACAATCATGGTATTTCAGGCAGGACATGGGCAGACAGTCAACAATATACAAGAACTTTCAAATTCCCTTCTTGTATAGACTACCAAAATCAGAAATCCACTATAAAACCCAATGAAGTCTTCATTCAATGCTTTGAAAGGGGAAGTAGCTTAGAGTGAGGGTTGACATTTCACATTAAGGAAGTTGTTTAACAACTTTCCACAAGCCGACCCTGACTGTCAGGAACTGAACATGGCAGAATCAATCTGAAGATCCACAATCTTTTATAAAAGGAACCAGTGATCTTCCGAGAACACGCGAAGTCACTGCAAAGTCCACGTCGCCCAATAGACTAGAAAACCAATTTTGGGGGTGAGGCTCCCAACAGGTCTCTGGTTTTAAGGGAATTAAGTCTATGTTGATGGTACAGGGGGAGGGGGAACAGGATATAGAAAAGAATTTAGAGTTTCCTCAGACCACAAGGCCTTTTTTTGGCCTTGGTGGCCACCTATGCAAGACCAGGATGTCTCTCCTGGAAGCCAAAAGGAACCTTTTGAAATTATCAAGGAAAGAGATTTTCTGTCCTCAATTCAGCTTGGGTGATACTTTGTTGGTGACACATGATCCTTCCCCCCCAACAATGAAGTGTTCCGTGTGCTAACAATATAGTTTAAAAAAAAAAAAAAAAGTAAAACAAAATTCTGCATTTTTATAAAACTTGATAAAAAATAGTATTTCAAACTGTACAGTCACCAGAAGTACACAGTTATCAAAAACGCACACACGTCACTTGGCATCTCCAGCACCGTCCGCTTTCTGTGCCTAAATGAGAAACAGGCATAGTCAGCAGGTACAGTCAAACGTCTCAGCTCCAACAATTATATGGAATTATCTTGTTTCCAGGCCTTTGGTGCTTAGACACCACGACTACACCTCAAGAATGGTCCACTGGTCAGCCTTACCACCCCACCCCTCCCCAACTGGACCAAAGGTCACTTCTAGACTTAAAACTATGGTACCAGCATGAGTGGTGAATCAGGGCAAGCCAACAGTGAGTGCCTTTTAGGTTACGGTAAGACTTTTAGAACTGAGGGTTTCAGACAGGAGGAAAACCACATCAAACGCAGAATGACACATACACAGGGGGTAACAAACAGTTTGGCTATCACTAGGTACAGGCAGGCACACCCAACAAGAAACAGAAGAGCCACTGTACCTGGTCTGTTTTGGCATCTCCGTTTTCTGCAGGATTATTCGCATCCTTACCGGCATCCGCTTTCCCCTTCTTCCCCTTGGGTACTTTCTCTCCCTTCTAAAGCCAAAGAAGGAGGGACACAAGTCTCTCAACCTGTGTTACTGTCATATGGCCTACAAGGTTCTGCTAAAAGTAGGCTTGCCTACTGAAGATATAGCCCCCCTCCACTAAGCTAGATTACAACTTGTAGTCCTCCAAAGAGTCATTCAAATTAAAGAACAGCTAAAAATGCTGTTAAGTCAACCCTAGTTTTTTTAACTTTTGCCAAAGACACTAACATGACAAATTATCACAAACAAGGCTCTCAAAATAACCTCCGCCTTCCACCGAAGAGTCGTCATTATGTTGAATTTGGTTAAGGCAGGGAAGGACAGCTCTCTGTGAAACTCCCAACCAAGTATTAGCACCAGCGTCTCAGTCCGGCTTACCTTTGCAGGGGCCTTTTTAGGCTTGGGCTCTGGCTTTGGAGGAGCAGGTTTCTTATTTCGGTAGGCAGAGGGGAAGAGGAAAGCCATTAGTACCAGAGAAACAAACAACTCACCAAACCACACTTTGGAAAACTACTTCTCAGGATTGTCTTTCTCTTATAACGGAACAGTGATATATTCACTTTAGTCAGAGGCATCAGAACTTAAGACAACAGTGCAACATCATGAACAGCTTCCTCAAAATCAGCTACAATCTATAATTCAACGGAATCAAAGAGACCCCCCCCCCAAGATTCCCAACCTCAGGTAAGGATGAGGAAAGTGAAGCACACACACTTACAGCAGACAACCTTGCAGATCTCCTCTGTGGCTATTAACAAAAGAAAGTAAGAAAAGTAAGTACAAGGTTCTCCGGCAGTCCGCTTCACATTAAAGAAAGCCAATGAAATAATTCTTGGTCAATTTTCTAGACCAAGGCTGTGGTCAATTACTCCCTTTACCTTTAACGGGTAAGACTCACCTCATCCTTCACCTTGGCTTTGTCTCCTTTAGCATCCCCTTCAGCCTACAAAGAGATAAAAGACCAAAATCTGTAACCTCGGGGGTCATTCTCAGTCACCGGGCACTTAACAGAAATCGTCAGACACCATTCTAAAAACGTATCCACTCAATTTTTATGTAAGAATTCTTAGCGGGGATAGGGCTCAAGTGCAGCCCGAGGCGCACACGGAAGACAGGGCAGGTTGGCGGCAAAGCGCGGGAGAAGCTGGAGCCTGGCCGGGAAGGCGCCGGAGCCACCAGAGCCAGGCAGTAACAACAGCTGCAGATTGTGCAAACAAACCTCTCCGGAGGCGGAGCCCAGCGCCGTTGCTATGGCAGCCGTCGAGGGCGGGAGCTCGGGAAACCCGTGGGCGGGGGCGCGCGTCTCGTGCGCCCGGAACGTGGGCGGCGGGGGGCGGAGCTACGTCGCGGTCCCGCCCCTCGCGCCCGCAATTTTGGCGGCAGCGCGCTCCCCCGCCCGCCCAGCCGAGCGCCGCCTTCCCGCCCTTTCGGGTTTGAATCGCCGGCTCGCTCGCCCGCGGGAGGAGGGGAGGGGGCTGTCGGTGGGGGAGGGGGCCGCGGGTGGCCAAAGGGAGCGGGATAAACATCTGCCAACATGGCTCCTCCTGCTGCTGCTGCCGCCGCCGCCACCGATCCTCCAATATGGCTTCTGGCGCCCGCGGGCAGCGCGCCGCGCATGATTCGCCCGCAGCCCGACTCGGGCTGGAACCTCACGCCGCGCCCGATCTAGCGCCGACTCCTCAGCTCGAAGCCAGCAGCGGCAGCGGCGGCTCCAGGGCTCCCGCGCGCTCGCGCCACGTACCTTTCTTTTGGGCATGGCGGCGGCAGGGGACGTCGGCGCTGAGCACGGGTTTACAGCGGCGCACGGGTTTGGTCCGTCCGGGGGTCGTCCTCGCTGCTTCTTCACACTGCTCGGGCTCCGGGGGGTTTATAAAGTTTTTATAGCGCTGGGAGCCCCGGACCGGTTAGAACCGGATTTCACCTCCCGCCGCCGCTCATTGGCCCAGTTGGGGTCACGTGGGCGGGGTTTAAACTCACCTCCTCTGGAGTGAGGAGGGGGTGTAGGGGGAGGGCGCTCGAGACGGCGGCGCGCCTTGGGGGAGGGGGCGCGGTGGGGGAGGCGCGCCTCGGAGTCGGAGGTAATAAATGTGGGGCGCGCGAAGGCGGCAGGCTCTGGGTTCCGCTCCCGCCCAGACCTGGCTTTTGCAAACTACCAAGTTCCTTCCACCTTATGCAACCCTTCTACCCACTTCTCCAAGCTGCGCGACACTGGGCACATCTCGGCCGCTTTCCTTCCTGCTCCCGCTGGGGGCCCCAGTAGAGGGGTTTGCGAGGCCTGGCCGCGCCGCCCAGCTCCAATAAGGCAGCGGGAGGCGCGCCGCTTGAGGCGCGGGCGGCAGCCCCGGGGACCACGGGCTCTAGTGTGCTGCGAGCCCGAGAGGCTAGCTTGGCGCAGTCGGACGTGCATCCTTTTGAGTTGCCACCTTGGGGAATCCTTCCGTGTTCCTCACCTAAAAAGCAGTCTACTGGATATGGAGGTGGAAGTGGAGACTTTCCACACAGGGATGCCTCTCGGGTACTGCGGGGCAGGTAGGAGCTGTCCTTTCAGCACCTACTGCTGAGCCGCCTCCCCAACGTTAAACAGCCCCCCAACATCTGCCCGGTGACTTCCCTAAATCCCTGCTCGTCTGGCCCTCTGGCCCCTGTCACAGAATGGTGGAGAAAAGCCGCCAACGTAGCCCGGGAGCACGCCCCTCCCACTAAGCCCTCTGGGTCTGGGATCCAGCTAGCCCAGCTGCCCCCACTCAACGGAGGCCACAGAACCTGTGCTGTGCAGATGCCACAGCTGGCGAAATCCCTCCTAACACAGTACCACGCTGGCTTGCTCTCGGTTGCGTGAGGAAAAGGCGGTTGAAGGAAGCGCAGGAAGATTAGGAAACAAGTAGACGAACAGGTGTGATGGCAGGGGCCCTTCCAGTGTACCCCAGCCCAAAGCCCGGCCTTCTAGAGCTAGCCAAGCGCACCCGAGGGAAGGTGCCAATGGCAGCAGTAAAGCAAAACGTTCTTTCGTTGCAGTTACCAAACAAATCTTATATCTCAAAAAAAAAATTTTTTTTAAAAATTCTTTGATACCCACAACACAACCGGCTAATATCTGCAATAGGATGTTTGGTGCTCAGGTGGAAGACACAAATTAGGTCCCACCTTATTTTTGAGGCAAGGGTTAAAGCTAGTTTGCAATAACCATACCAGCAGAAAGCAAACATCTGCGAATTCAAATCAAGCATTTTGCAGGACAACAGTGGATCTGCCTCTCCTTTCCACTCCCACAGTGCCTCCTGAGGCAGCCATCCTCCACCCCACCCTGTGCACCTTTCCCAGAATACAGGTCCCCAGGCTGGAAGATACCAGCCCCATTAATCACCGCTACTGTACTCCAGTCTTAAGAGAAAGTCAGCCAGGACTCAACAGCCATGCTTGCTGGGCAGATTCCGTTTGCTGCCTCCAGCCTCTCATTCCCGCCTTAATTGTAGGGCTCTGTATTATAGCCACATAATTCATGCCTCCCTAATTAAAGCTGTCAACAGCCTCATTGTAAAGCTGGAAAATGTACAGCACCTGCTCTAGGGGATCTCTGTGCCAGGGATTTGTTTTGGGGAGTGCCAGGTGAATAGGGGGCCTTGCCAAAGGGTGCACTGATTGGCTCTTGGCTGCAGTGTCAGGTTTTTTTTTGATTCTGATAGGGAGATGACCAAAAGGTCACCAGTGCCAGGCATCTGGGCATAAAAATGGGTATGGACAACAACGCATAGGAAACAATGCATAGAAAGTTAGAAATTTTTTTTTCTTTTTTTTCCCGGAGCTGGGGACCGAACCCAGGGCCTTGCGCTCGTTAGGCAAGCGCTCTACCGCTGAGCTAAATCCCCAACCCCAAAAGTTAGAAATTTAAAGTGTATGTTTTGGGGAGGGAGGTGCTGGCAAGAGGGCTTACAGATAGCATGAGACCAGAGTGGTTTTGGTTGGTGTTTCTGGCTGGTACTTACAGCTTTGGGACACGGGAAGCAGAATAGCTCAGCAGACCTTTCTTCAAAGGTAGTCCTCCCTCCACAGCCCAATGGGGAGGCTGGGAAAGGATGCCACCTTGCCTCTTTCCTGCTGGGGAGAGATGGCCTCCCAGGCTGAGAGAGCCTAGAATAAGTTCTACCATGTAGAGACCAAATTGTCTCAGGGCCTACTTGGGGAGTCAGGTCAAAGAGCTGTGAGGAACTTGAAGACTGGGAGTGGGAATCAGTTTGAGATGGTGAGGGAAGGAGACAGTCAACTGTGAAATGCTTGGTTTTGTTCAGTCCTGATGTGTTAAATACAAAATGGCCTGTGTTGGATTAGACTCTAGGACCTCTACAGCCCTTCTGCCACTGTCTGTAGTCATGGAGGGGGTTGGGTCTCACAGGGGAGTGGAGCCTGGCCCTGTGCCCTGCATGGGGGAGTAAAGCTTGTGTGGGCTGAGTCAACAATAGGTAATTGGATTGTAATCACCCGCCTGCCTTCCACGAGCCTTTCAGTGAGCAATCAGCACTGGGAGTGGGAGGGGGTGAAGGAGACTCAAAAGCAAATCCCAGGTGGAAAGCCAAGGGGAGGAGCAGCAGATGGGCACATTTTCTTCCTGTCCTCCCCACCCCTTTCTTCCCTGCCCAATAATGTTGGCTGCCTATCAGTTAAAATTTACCAGTAGATCCAAATCTTTTGTGGGAGTCACACGGGGAGAGCTTAGGATGGGTAAAGGCCTAGGCTTTGCGAAGATCTCTTCGGCTCATTGAAGGATATGCTGGTGGAAAAAGAACATGCATCCACAACCAGGGACAGTAGGTAGCTAAGAGTTAGGGTCTCCTGTTCCCCGAATGTATTAGTGGCTGGACTTGGATTTAGTGTACACAGTAGAGATTGTATCTCAAACTTCAAGAGTAACTCTCACAGGTTGCCCAAAGGTATCTATAGGCAGCAGAACTTGCCTTTGGGGTTCCCTGCAGAACAGGGAGCCCAATTCAACAAAAACAGGGAGGTGCCTTTCCCAAAGAAAGAAAAGAAAGGGAAAGGAAGAGCGGGGGGGCCCGAGGGCAGAGGACAGGGCAAAGTGCCTGGTAGTCAGACTCCTCACTTAGGCAGATGCAGTGCCCCAAAGTGCCAGCCAGTCAGCCCGCTTAAGGTTCAAGGCCTGCAGGAAGCCTCGCACTCGCTCTTCCCGTTTGGCGGAGAGTTTGTGCAAGCGTGTCCGTCGGAGTTGGGCATCCCCATTGGCCTGGAGCCCCTCTCGAAGCAGCTGCTCTGTCACTGCCGCCTGGTCCCTCTCCAGCTGGTGCCTCTTCCGTTCCTCAGCATACATGTCTCGGGCCTTCTGCTAGAGAAAAGCAGGGTTTGAGGTACGGATACAATTTTAGGTGGGGGATAGGACACAGAATGGCCAAGTATACAAACTCTGGAGAGTTTCTACCAGTGTGGAAAGGCTTGGGAGAGCTAAGCAGTGGACCTGCGTTACATAGGCAATTCAGGAACAGTTCATCTTGGTTGTTTTGTGTGGAAGTGTCTGCATTTCTTAACATTATTTTCAAGCTTACACTTGGAAACAGGTAAGCGTCTGTTTCTACTCTTCCACCACCTAGCTCTGTGGCTTTGGGAAGATCCTCTCCTAGCCTTTTAAAATTTTATTTGTAAAGTGGGGGTTGTGCCTACCTTGACGAGAGGTTTAAAGGATTAGGGATAATAAATGCAAAATCCACTTCTAGCAGGCAGAGAAGCAGTGACTTTATATGTTATTACTGTCTACTGTCTGAGACAAAATACTCACTGGGTCTTCTTATGGTTCCTAGGTCAATGTAAGGTGTCACTCTCCAACTTTCTAGTCTATTTTCAAGGTCTAGAACTAGACTTGTCTCCTATAATGAGGAAGGCTTGATTCTGAGCAAATGGCCCTTCTAGGAACGCCGAGAAGTAAATTCTACTCTGTTAAGCCACTTACTGCGCCCAGACTAGGTATTAGTCTCTAGTCGGCTCTTTCTCTTAGGAAAGAATCCCTTGACAGCTCCATAAGACCATCAGGGCCCCTGGAATCAATGCTGGCAGGTGGTGACAATCAGTCTCTGGCAATACCTCCTAGACCTTGCATATGTCTTTAGACAAATAGGAAGCCCTTTTTGAGAGAGAAGAGACTCCTTCCTCTCTGGCACTTGGAGCACCCTGTACAGGAAGCATTTAATCACTTGAGCATGTGATCATAAAAGGGTAGTAAGGACACTTGTGGCAAGAAAGGGGGAATCCCTTGGAGCAAAAGGGGCTGCTTCATCTCATGGGCTCTTGCCCTGCCAATCTTGTGGCCTACAGAGCTCCTCCTGTTCAACAGAACCCATGGGTGAGCAACCTGGTGGAGTGATTTTGAGAGAGTTCCACTGTGTTGTTCAGACTTCTGTCTTCCAAGCAGCTGGGACAAGCATGCACTACACTGACCAGTGAGCATTGGGGTCTTCCTATAGGATAACCATAGGTTTTCACATCCTGACATCCTTCACCATCTCCAGCCTTGTGTTGTGGTATTTTGTGTTTAAGTCTTGTCCTGATCAGCCTGTAAGCTCTGACTGCCTCATCTTCACTCTGCTCTGGTGTTGTTGCCGAGGGGTTTTCTGGGTAGCTCTGCCCATCCTAAAACTAGCTGACCTCAAACTCAGAGAGCTGCCTGCCTCCTCAGTACTGGGATTAAAGGTGTTTGCCACCATGGCCCAGATCCTGTCTTTATTCTTTAGGACATCCTACATGTTCACAAACACTTCAACCACTGAATCATGGACTCTCCAATCAGAGCTGCTGGGGAACTCTTACTCTTAGCACTCAGGAGGCAGGTGGATCTCAATGAATATGAGGCCAGGCCGGTCTATTTAGTGAGTTCCAGGACAGCCCAGTCTCAAACAAAACAAAACAAATATAGCCCGGACACCACACACAATTACTTGTACGTGTGTGGGGGTGGGTAGCTCAAGTTGGATCCCAGAAACAAAAGGTGGCAGTGTGCTGGCCCAGGGAACTTCCCCTGTAGTGAGAAATCCTGCCTGAAAACAGAAAGGCAGAGGAAGGACTGGCAAGATGCCTGATATGAACTCAATCCCTGGACTCCATGAAAAGGTGGGAAGGAGAGCTCGTGATGGTAGTCTACACTTTTAATCTCAGCACTCAGGAAGCAGAGCAGGCAGATCTCTGTGAGTTCAAGGCTAGCCTGACCTACATTATGAGTTTAGTGGAGCCAGGAGTTCATAGTGAGACTCTGTTTCAAAATGATTAATAAAGCAAAACAAACAATAAAGAACATGGAAGGAGAAAAATCAACTCAGGGTTGTCCTATGACCTCCACAAGGACATTGTGGCACACCACACATCTATCTATATCACACACTATCACACACACACACACACACACACACACACACACACACACACACACACACACACACACAGTGGAGAAAGACCAAAGAAAGGTACCTGACGTGCACACACACACAAAGGTGCATGAATTTTCTTAGATTAGAATGAATTTGATTGAAGCTCCAAAATTTGAGAAATTCTAGTCCAAAAGACTCACCTTCCTATGGCTATGCTTCATCTTTCTTTTATAAAAAGATTGGCCGGGGGTACAGTAGTGCGCATGCCTTTGATGCCAGCGCGTAGGAGTCAGAAGCAGGTGGATCTCTGTAAGTTTGAGCCCAGCCTTGTCTACAGAGTGAGTTCCAGGGACACACAGAGAAACCCTGTCTCAAAGCCTCCCTCTCCCTACTGGAGCAGAGACTCTCGACTCTCCTTGGAGCAGGAGTCACAGGTGGCCATTAGCTACAGGGAATGCTGGGAACCAAGTGTCATCCCTGGATGACCAGGTCACTCTCTGAACAGCTGAGTCATTTCTCCTTTTTCCTTCCTTTTTCAAATAAACTTTTTATTTGTAGGAAAAAACAATAAATTGCCCATAGCACATACAAGAAATTTTATTTACTTTAAGAATAATCCTGAGAGGGGTTGGGGATTTGGCTCAGTGGTAGAGCGCTTGCCTAGGAGGCGCAAGGTCCTAGGTTCGGTCCCCAGCCCCGGGAAAAAAAAAAAAAGAATAATCCTGAGAGAGTATATACTCTATTTTATAGACCAGATATTGAGATTTGGTAACACAACAAATATCTCTAGTCAAATATTTACATTAGATACTGCATATCCTACACAAAACTTTTCAATTGAAATAAACTACCAGCCATAAATTTTCTTTTTGGATCATAACATAATTTTTAAAAATTACTGTTTATTTAAAGACAGGATTTTGCTATGTGGCCCTGGTTGGCCTGGAGTTTCTAGTAGAATCAGGTTAGCCTTAAACCTATGATGATCCTCCTATCTGTAGTGCCTGTGTTGTAATTACAGCCATCAGTTTCTATGCCAGGCTCCAAGGTTTGCTGTCTCTTAAAAATTTATTTTAGATTTATTAATGAGTATGAATGTTTTGCTTATATATATACATATATATGCATACACACATAGGTAGATACATATACATATGTATATATACACACACATAGGTAGATACATACATATACACACATGTATATATACACACACAGATACATATACATATGTATATATACACACATACGTAGATATATTTACATGTACATATGTATACACACACATAGATACTTAGACACACACATATGTATATATACACACATACGTAGATACATATACACACATATAAATATACGCACACATGTAGATACATATACACATATACATATGTATATATACATACACATATGTAGATACGTATATACACATACACATATATATACACACACACATACGTAGATACGTATATACACACACACACACACATATATACATATACATATATACATATACATATATATATATATATATACATACATATACACACCTGTGGAGGTCAGAAAAATGGCAGGATAGTTGTGAGCCACCATGTAGATGCCTGAAGGTGAACCTAAGTACTTTTCTTTTTTTTTGGTTCTTTTTCTTGGAGCTGGGGACCGAACCCAGGGCCTTTAGCTTCCTAGGCAAGCGCTCTACCACTGAGCTAAATCCCCAACCCCCTAAGTACTTTTCTTTTTGTCTTTGTACATGTATGTTCCCTTGCATGCAGGTCCATGTGACTGTGCAGATGAGCACGTATGTGCAAGCCACAGGTGAACCTCAGACGGTCTTGCTCAGGTACTGTTTACTTTTTTCTTTTTGACGACAGGGTCTGGGCGGTGACTGAGTGTCAGGATGAAAGGCGCGCACCTGCGCACTGCTCTGCGTGGCTTTGAAGACAGGGTCTCACCGTAGCCCGATACTTACCAATAAGGCTACAGTGGATGACCAGATAATCCCAGGTTCTTTCTGTCTCCGCCTCCCTAGTACTGACATTCCGACCACATGTCACTACACCCAGATTATTTTTTTCTTTTTTTTCAGATTATTTTTAAGGTTTACTTTTAATTATGTGTTTCTCTGTGTGGGTATGAGCAGGTTAAAGTACAGGTGTCCATGGAGACCAGAAGCAGCAGAAAGCTGAAGCTCCCTGAAGCTGAAATTGCACACAGTTGTTGGTCACCAGGGTGGGTGCTGGGTAGTAAACTCAGGGGCTCTGGAAGAACTGTATGTGTTCTTAACCACTGAGCACCTCAGTCCTATCCTTGGATTTTTATAGGGCCCTGGATCAAATGCACATGCTTGCTCTGTAAGTGCTTCTGGGTTGTTTTCTGAGATAGAGTGCTCTGTGTAGCCTCGGTGCTTTCACACACATGGCACTCCTCCTGCCTCTGCTGCCTGGGTCCTAGGATGGTGGATATGTGCCGCCATGCGCACTGAGCAGCAGTCCTGAAGGTCAGTGTCCCTCATGAGCGTATGTAACACCCTGTGTAAGCAGCAATCAGGGGAACATTCTTTGAGACAGGGTCTCACACAAGCAGTAGATACATACATAAATACACACACGTGTCCGGCCACAATGTGCTATGCAGTTGGGAAGACAAGCAGTAGATACACACACACACACACACACACACACACACACACGTCCGGCCACGATGTGCTATGCAGTTGGGAAGACTATATTCACAGATCCTCCTGCTCTACCTGCGAAGTCCTGGGGTTACCGGTGGGCACCCCCGCTCGCATCTCAAGAGCATTGATTCTTTAAAATGTTTATGCAGATCTTAGGCCATCTCTGTGCAGACGCTCAAAGCAGCACACTCGCAAACAGCACTGCGCCCTTGTTCTTCCACACCCAGAAGAAACAAAGAACGAGATGAGGCAAAGCCTTGGGTCTCTGCCACTTGGCCGGTGCCTGGGCTTCCAAACATTGCTGAGGAGGTTGTAATAAGAGCATTGCATGGAATGTAAGAGGCATCAGGGTCAACCCTACATCTCCCTGTGTAGCCCAAGTGTTCACTTCCACTCAGACGGCCTCTGTCTCGCACTGCAGGGATTAAGGTGGGCACCGCCACACCACACAAAGTGTACAGATGAGAAAGAAAGAGGTTTTTGAAGACTTACTTATTTTATGTCTGAATGTTTGCATACATGTATGTATGCTCGTATGTGCACCATGCGCATGTCTGGTGTCCTCATAGGTTGAAGAGGGCACTGGACTCCCAGGAACTGGCATTAAGGATGGTTGTGAGCCACCATGTTGAGTGCTCTGCAACAATGACACGTGCCCTATGCTACTAAACCATTTCTCCAGTCCCTGGGGAGAGGAGGTGAGGTGAGGGGAGGGGAGGTGAGGGAAGGGGAGGGGGGAGGGGAGGGGAGGGAAGGGAAGGGGGAATGGCTCTGTGATTAGGAGCACAAAACTATTCTTCAGCTCCACTCCCAGCACTCACAGTGCACAGATGCTTCCAGCTCCCAAGGATGACACCTCTGGCCTCCGTAGCTAACTGCGCTCACACACGCACATGCAGTCACATATGCACACACACACACATTGCACATTATTAAAATAATAAAAGTAAATTAAAACAACAAAAAACAGGTAAAGGGCTTGAGAAGCAGCCAGCCTAGTATACATAAAGTCCTGGCTCTACTGTGCACCCTAGACATGCTTAGTCTCCCAGCTCTGCCTCTGGCCCCTTAAGTGAGAAAAAAAAAATCTTTTTTTCTTTTTCTTTTTTCTTCTTCTTTTTTCTTTTTTTCGGAGCTGGGGACCGAACCCAGGGCCTTGAGCTAAATCCCCAACCCTGAGAAAACAATTTTTAACCAAATGCCTTTTATCAGCTTCTGTCCATTCTTTAAGTCCTCTGCTTGTGTTATTTCCAGGTACCAAGCTGTGACTGCTTAAGAGGCCTAGCGCCACCCAGCTGTCCCGCCTTCCCCTAGTGTTCTCAGTACCTAAGCTGTCTAACCCCAGGCCCTCAGCTTCCACTATCATCGGCCGAGTTCTTTACTCACTTCTCCTTCCACCTGCTTGCTTGCTTACTGTCTGCTATTCAGCTAAAAATGCAAACTCCATGAGGGCAGGCATTTGTCTGGCAGGGTGACTGCTGACTCTCCTGTGCCTAACATGCCTATTCACATTGGGGACTCAATAGACACTTATGGAGGAGCCTGGGGCAACTCCTCTACAAACCACAGACAAGGCTCCGAGAAACTTGAGATAATAAAGGCTTCAAATTATAGGTCTCCACACAAGAATATCTGCACACAAAGGCTCACACACGGGCTCTCCGGGCTCCGTGCAGAGCCATTCACTCGCACTCCACACACACTCTACTGTGTTAATTGCCCTTTTTTTTTTTTTTTTGCCTATAGTTGACTTAAAACAGTATAAACAGGAAGGAAAGGGAAGGGTATGCTGTCGAAATTAGCTACTGGCACAGCAGGAGACGAAAGAGGAAGGTCTTAGAAAACTGTACGACAAGTCTCAAAGCCAGGTATCTGGGAGCATCTAGATCAACATAAAGAGTTCTAGTCTACATCCCTGCCCGATGAAGGGTTTGAAGATGGCGGCTACTATCCCCATCGCCATCATCATCAATTAGAAAGTGACTGTTCCAATCATCACTATTAATATACTCTAGCTATACTGCAAGTGTCAAGTTACACTTCCGAAAGGTTTTCCCTCAAAAAAATAAGAAATGTTTTAGTTTCAGAGGCAGCTGCAGTTGCATGGGAAAAAAAATCTGATGGTCGACCCTCCCTGCCAGCAGGCAGCAGACTCTTTGCTGGTTCTCTTTTCACTTGCTCTAAGCTGCCTTGTTCAAAGTTCTCATATTGTGAGACTCAACGATAAAACCCTTATAAGTCAAGTCACCAATGCTAGGAGTGTGGATAGACTCAGGGATCCTCGAACCCTGACGTCGTCTATGGCACAGAGTCTAAATACCATCTCCGCAATTCAATGGCCACCTTCTATGGCTTCCATTAGGTTCCCAAAAGGGCGCAAATGCCAGCAAGACTCCTGACTTACATCATTCCTACTTCCTGCACATTATCTCTCCAGACTTAGGAAACATCTATGATTTCAAACTTCCGGTCCCCAGCTCTGTGGCCTTGGCACAGTTAGTTCCTGTCCCTGTTGTCCTATCTGAAAACATAAGGACACAAGGCTGACACATCTAGGGAGAGTTAACAGATAAACACAGACAGAATCAGCACGGCAGCTCCATGTGGTCGGATGCAGACAAGAGCTAGGGAGACCGTCGACAGCACAAAGACAACCCTGCCACTCAGGAAGCTTCTGGAAATGCTCTAGGCTCTGCAGACTTCTCCTGTCACACAAACATTTATCTGAGACAGGGTCTCAAAATTCACTGGGTTTGGATTTAAGTTTCTTAATTGGAGGTAGGAGTTGACCGCTGTGACTTTGACTAGGCTCTCTGGGCTTTCTCCTGTGTCTGTCTTCAGGACACCTTACTCTAATATCATATTGATCCCTCAACAATGTATCTTTTTTGTCATCCCCCCCCCCTTTTGAGACCAGGCAATGGCTGGCCTTAAGCTCATCTACCTGTGTCCTGAGTGCTAGGAATAAACGTGTCAGCACCACGTCCCAGTCACTCCCTTTATTCACTCTTGTACATAGAGAGACTAAGACCTACCTGACTGAGGTCTTGGGAGCAGAAATGAGGAACTTTACAGCATCCAGTGTCTGACACACAGTAAATGACCAGTGTGTGGCAGTCGTATGACCATCACTGTCAACAAATGTTTGATGGGCTAGAGAGATGGCTCGGTGAGTAAAGGCACTTGTCACCAAGCCTGACAACCTGAGTTCAATTCCTGAGACCCACAGGAAGGAGAGAACCAACTTTCAAAGGCTGTCCTCCACACATGCAGTAATTATGGCACATCCACGCAGAGAAATCCATAAATAAATACAATAAAAATTGTTTGAAAAGAAGTATGTAGCAAGGTCTAGTGCAAGGCGGGCCTGTAAATGCCAACCATTCCATCCCATCCTGCCCGACTCATACCTGAAGTGCACTATGGTTCATCTGAAACTGCAGGATTGCCTCACAGAGGTTCCAAAATGTGTATTCTGGCCACAGGACGGGCTGGAACACGAGGCAGGAGTGGGAGGTCTGGTGAAAACAAGCAGGAGCATGAGTTAGTCACAGCTGTGAAGATACACGACCGCTCAGGACTCTGAGGGGAGAGCAGCTGGGGTGGGAAAGCCCTAGAACAAGATGGCACACATTCCCAGAGCCCTGATGTGTCTGCAGCCAGCCCCGTTTCCCTCACTCTTGGAAGAAGGGTCACAAGGCAACTGGGTCCCCTGCCTGTGGCATAGCAGAGCTAAACTAGACAAATGTCTCTGCCATGTCTTTCTTCTGTTTTGTCAGAGAAAATCTCACTGTGCAGTGCTGGCTGGTACAGAATTAGCCATGTAGCCCCTGCTGGCTTGAAATTCACATTGACCTGCCTGCCTCCTGAGATTGTGGCCCAAGAGGCATGTGCCGCCACCACGCCCAGCTACACTATGTTTCTGAGAGCCAATTTTAGGACTATGAAATGACATCTGGATTATGTTTTTGGCTCCTGGCCTTTGGAGGTCATCTGAGACACATAGTCTGATAAAGCCAGCCAGAACAAATGGTAGCTGCTCCTGTTATTTTAAGTAGCAGCAGTGTGACACTGTGTTTTAAGCCCATGAGTTCTGGAGCCAAACTGCCTCTGTCTACCATTACCACAGAACTGGCTGAGTTTTTTCGCTCTCTGGGTCTCAGCTTCAAGTCTAAAGGCGGACAGCACAAAGTCTTTATACAACTCTGAAGATGAAATGTGTGTGAGCAAAAGCCCAGAACAGGGTGAACTCAAACGCCCCTGGCCCGACCCCAACACTCCTGATAGCCACTGCTCACCGTCTGCTGTGTGGAACAACCAATGCCCCACAGGGGAAAAACCTGCTCACTGTTGTAGACCAACGTCGCCTTCCCACAGCTTCTGTCAAGATACCGAGTACTTCCTCCAGAACGAATAAAAGTGGCTTTTTATTCTGAGACGGGGTCTCACTGTGTAGCCCTGGCTGGCCTGGATTTGCTCTATACAACAGGCAGTCTTCAAGTTCACACTAAGAGCCTGCCTCTGCCTCCAAACGCTGGGCGATACTAAGGCAGGAGGTGCCATGGCTAAAAGTAGCATCTGCAGGAGGCTGGCTGAAGAGCTGCCGCTTCTCGTTCCTAAGGCTGCAGTGACTTTCCTGAGTCTGGGCAGCTAGAGGTAGGAGTCATCTCACAGTTAGTTATCAGGGTCATGCTTCCAGCACAAAGGAAGAACTCAGATCTTTTCTGAGGGCACAGTCAGCTTTCTCAAATCATTGTCCTCTGCTAAGAGTTTCTGACTGTCTGTCTATCTGTCTGGTTTTTGGGGACAGGGTTTCTCTGTCCTTCTTGTAGAAGAGGTTGTCCTTAAATTTACAGATCCAACTACCTCTGCCTCCCAAGTGCTGGCATTAGAGGCATATACCACCACACACAGATGCTAAGTCTCATTTGAAAGACACAGGGTCCTTGCATCTGTTGGGTGACCCTTTTGGTAAATTCTCTACTTCACCAGTATGTTTTATCTTTATCTCTCTTTCCCAGTTTCTAACTCCTTCCTTTCCTCATCTTCTTTCTCCCGCCCTTTTTGTCCTCCTTGCAAAGTGCCAGGGATCAAATCAGGGCGTTGTGCATGCTCAGCGAGCAGTGCGACACACCTTGCCCACCGCCACTGTTTAACTCTGCTCAATGCAAACTTTTCAGTGTACCCGAGCAGAAGAAACATTGGATATACACTCCATTTCCTTCCAGACACCCAAACGTTAGGTCAAAGCATTTGCAGTGGCTAGCTGCCAGTTCACGTGTGCTGTCTCAGAGGGTGTCACTTGTGAAGATCAGAGGTCACTCTTGGATTCTGCTCCTCAGAAGACAGGCTCGCTCTCTGGGACGGGGGCTTGCAGATCAGGCATTGCTGGCCGACCAGAGCTCTGGCGATCCTTCTGACTTCGCTCTCCAAGCACTGGGATTCTAAGTGTGTCCTATCACAGCAGGCTTTTTATGTGGATGCCAGGAATCAAATGCAGGTTGTCTCATGTATGCACTGGTCCTTACCTACCTATCAAGTACCAGCTTCCCAGAGCCTCAGTTTTAACACTGATCCATTAAAACTTCTGGACTCTGAAATCTCCAAGCCGAGTCTCTCTCAACCTCTCCTTTTCCTTTCTTTCTTCTTTCTTTTCCTTTTCCTTCTTTCCTTTCTTTCTTTTTTTTTTTGAGACAGGGTTTCTCAGTGTAGTCCTGGCTGTCCTGGAACTCTCTCAGTATAGCAGGCTGGCCTCACACTCAAGAGCTCTCTGCCTGCCTCTGCCTCCTGAGTACTGGGATTAAAGGTGCACTCCCACGGCCTGGCTGAGAACGAGATCTTTAAACAAACAGTAGTAGTTGGATGTGCGTGTTTAAGGAAAGCTAAGCAAAAGGCAACAACAAACCTGAGAATCTGGATGCAGGAGAAATCTCTCACAGAGCCTGCCTGCACAGATGGGACGGTATTCTGGAGAGGAGATGACTAGCCAAAGGGTGTTGGTCTGATACCCAGCTTAACCATCATCTCAAGGGCCCATTTCTTGAAAAGGGGGCATATGGGGGCTGGGGATTTAGCTCAGCGGTAGAGCGCTTGCCTAGCGAGTGCAAGGCCCTGGGTTCGGTCCCCAGCTCCGGAAAAAAAAAAAAAAAAAAAGAAAAGGGGGCATATGTAAGTTTTCATTAGGGTGGGATGGCTTTGGTTCTCTTTAGGACAGAAGCTTTGCATTCGGATAGCAAGACGCACATTATACACCCAGGGTCAGGTGAAGGAAGAAAAGCAAGGCTACTAGGTACAAGCTGGCTACTAGGTACAAGCTGGTTACTAGGTACAAGCTGGTTACTAGGTACAACCTGGTTACGAGGTACAAGCTGGAGGTATCGATGGTTCTACAAGGCAGCCCTCTGCCCTACCTCATACAATGGTGGAGAATGGGAACAAATCACTCTCACTGGGGATTCTGATTCAGTTCCAGGGTTCAGCCCAACCCCAAAATAACATGCTCCAAAATGACCTACCTGCCAGAGCAAGAAGTCACTGAGCCGCACTTCCCCGGAAGTCCGGATCAAGATGTCGGGCTGAGGAGAGTGGTTGCTATAGAGGCACTGATCAAGCAGAGACTCGGAAACATCACTAGTGGGCAGGAGACAGAAGCACAGTCTCTGTGGAACTTGCTCGGTGAACGTCCACGCACAGCCTTCTCGTTGGTGATCAGCCACCATCAAATACGTTTGCCGGTATATCCCCCAACCCAAGACTGACTTTAAATCTGCAAACCACATGCAATGCTCCTTCTTCCCGCAGGGCCTTGGACATGCCGGGCAAGTACTCTCACACATACCGCAGCACCCGAGGCATGGTGAGCTCAGATGACACGCACAGTTTGCCCAATCTCATTTGCCTGTAGGTAGAGCCAGCTGTGTCACCAGACTGTCCCTCTTCATTTGACTTGTTTTGCACTATGCCCTAGCAGTGTGATGAAACACTCTGCAACTGGGTTTCTTTCGTTTTATTAAAGAAAATTTAAAGATGGGGATGTGCTTAGCGGCAGTGTATGCACCTAAAGGCATAAGGCCCTGAGCTTAATCCCAGAACTGCAGAAAGACAACTAAATCTGAAAACAACAAAAACACAACAACAACAAAAAAAGAGTCTAAATTAAATATACTGGTTTGGAAAGATTTCCAAGACCCACTGTTACATGAAAAATTTAAGAAAACATATTATGACAAAATATACACGTCTATAGTCACCCAATATTTATGTGAAGGGAGTATGTAATATTGTATTATAAAAACTTATTGTATACGCATATATGTATGTACACACACACACACACTCACACACACACTCACACACTGTTGAGAAAGTCACTCAACAGTTTTCAACAGTGAGTTGGTTGAGGAGGAGGAAGGACTTTTGTCTATTTAGTGATTTATGTTGGAGGCTGGACTCCAGGCCTCATGCACACAATGGCCCACTGAGTCTAAATCCCAGGAATTAATAAAAAGAACTGGGGGTGGCGAGAAAGACGGCTCAGTGTGCTAAGCTGTCTGCCATACAAGCCAGGTGAGCTGAGGTGCATTCCCTAAGTCATGTAAAAGTGCAAAGAGAGAACCAACTCCACAGGGCTGTCCTGACACCCACAAGTGTACTATGGCATACCTGCTCCCCATGACGACAAAATGAAAAACGAAGCAGGAAACGACTACTTCTCTTACGCTGGGTAAGAAGAGCTCCCAAGGAGAAGGACACTCAAGAGACAAGTGAGGAAGCCTGGTGGTGACGGCACTTTTGAAATAAAGCTTCCCATAGACAGAAGAGGGTACGTTCAAGGTTGTATCTGCCGGCTCCAGGGAAGGATTTGCCCATCCTAACATGAACACCGAACAGGACCGGGAATCTCCAATTTATGAGTTGTATCTTATGAAGAGTGACAAAAATAAAATTTTCTTGTGGAGAACAAGTCACAGGGTCACGAAAGCAGAAAGGGGATGGAGAGAGAGGCCAGTAGATAAGAGCACTGGCTGCTCCAGCACCCACAAGGTGGCTCACTGTAACTCCAGTCCTAGGGATTCAATGTTTCCCTTCTGGCCTCCAAGGACACTGCATGCATATATATGGTGCACAAACATACATGAAGGAATAATTCATATACAAAAAAAAAGGAAAAAATATTTTAAAAAGCGAGAATGAAAGCAATGAATACCTGGAGTCAGTGTTCAAACCAGATTCTAGAGTTTGGAGGCTGAGGATCAGGAGTTCAAGGCTAGCCTGGGCTACACAGGAAAACACAATCTCAAAAAATCCACAGAATAAGGTTTAAAAACAAAGAGAAGAAAAATAAACATACTTATTAGCTGGGGTGCTTTGGGCATGTACCTTTATTTTTTATTTTCCTTTTTTCAAACTGCAGAAGAAGATGTATTTTCTGTATAATCATACAGCAAAGAATATTTGCTTATGACTGGGCAAGAGAAGGGTTCAGGGTTCAGACTGCCCTGGCCATCCCACACCCCTGTCTTCACTGCGTGGTCCTAATGCCCTGAGGAAAGGATTTAGGACAACACAGCCCACGTGATAGGCCCATCTATCCTACCTACCACACGGTTACACTGAGTCGAACCAAGTCAAACGACACGTCCAGGGGCATCATGTAACTACAAAATGCCCAAACACATAAGGGATAACACGCCATCGAAGCAAACACAGGATGACAGCGACACTATCAACAGTGACACTCTCTCCTCTCACTGCCTGGTCCTCTTGACTATGTCCATCCATGTAGAGTCTGAGTTGTAAGTTTCTCAGGGCTTTCTGCTACCTGCTTCAGGCTGTGGGGAAGGATGTAGGTAGAAAAGGAGGAAACTCAGGGGAAAGAGAAAACTGACAAAAGGAAAACCAAAGATCTACGGAGTATGGTTAGGAAAACTCCAACACTAGCTGAACAGTACTGGCCGCCTTCATGAAGACTGTTCAGAAATAACTTAGACAACAGAAAACATTTAAGAAACCATGAGGTCTGGGAGGGTAGAGCATGTGCCCGGCATGTTTCCGGTTCTGGATTTGACCCCTCCACGAGGAAGAAGAACATCAAAAGGAAAAGAAAAGTAAGTCTTGACTGTCCTGGTAATGATAATCTGAGTGGGCATCGCTAGGTTCAACGCCAGAGGAAGGGATCCCAACTGCAGACAAGCGAGGCTTACGGATTTCACCATCTGTGCTAATGAGAAAGTAGAGGCGTTGGGGATTTAGCTCAGTGGTAGAGCGCTTGCCTAGCAAGCGCAAGGCCCTGAGTTCAGTCCCCAGCTCCTAAAAAAAGAAAAAAAAAAAAAAAAAAAAAAAAAGAAAGTAGAGGCAGCTTAAATACAGAATAAAGAAAGGTATTTAGGCAAAGTAAACTAAGATGCATTTGTGTATGTTAGCTTTCAGCTAGTGACATGTGATATTTTTATTGATTTATTATTTTTTAAAGATTTTATTTTTCAAAAAGATCTACCTATGTATTTATTTATTTTGGTTTTTAGAGACAGAGTTTCTGTGTAGCCCTGGCTGACCTAGAACTCACGATGCAAACCAAGTTGACCTTGAACTCAGGGACCTGCCTGCCTCTGCCTCTTGCGTGCTGGGATTAAAGGCGTGTGCCACTGCCACCCAGCATGATTTATTCATGTGTTTGAGTATTTGACTGCATACATGTATGTGTCCCGTGTGCATGGCTTGTGCCTATGGACAACAGAAGGTATTAGATCTCTTAGAACTGGGTCTGTATTATAGCTGCCATGTGGGTACTGGTAACTTGGTCCATTTTTGTTGTTGCTGTCTCATGCATGTGAACGTGCATGTGAACGTGCATGCACATGGAGGTCTGAGGATACTGCTGAGGAGCTGGTTCTCTCTCCATATGGGTTCAGGGGATCAAACTCAGGCCACCAGGCTTGGCAGCAAGCACCTGCTGAGCCATCGTACAGGCCCTTATTTTTACTCTCAGTGCAGTACTTGCAGTGGAGCCTAGAGTCTTCTGTATACTGGGGAAATACTCCACTACTCATCCACAACCCAGTACCCCCATTCCTTTAAAAACCTAGAGTCTTCTGTATACTGGGGAAATACTCCACTACTCATCCACAACCCAGTACCCCCATTCCTTTAAAAACCTAGAGTCTTCTGTATAATGGGGAAATACTCCACTACTCATCCACAACCCAGTACCCCAATCCCTTTAAAAACCTAGAGTCGGAGTTGGGGATTTAGCTCAGGGGTAGAGCGCTTGCCTAGGAAGCCCAAGGCCCTGGGTTCAGTCCCCAGCTCAAAAAAAAAAGAACCAAAAAAAAAAAACAACAACAACAAAAAAAAAACCTAGAGTCTTCTGTATACTGGGGAAATACTCTACTACTCATCTACCCAGTACCCCAGTACCCCCAATCCCTTTAAAAAAAAACAAAACAAAACATTAAGGCCAGAGGAGGAGGTTAGCTGCACTAAAACTGGAATTGCCGATGGCTCTGAGCCATCACATAGGTTTGGGGAACCAGACTCATGTTCTCTGCCAGAGCAGCACGTGCTCTTAACCTCTGAGCCATCTCTCAGGCCTCCGCGCCCTATTTTTGGACAGGGTCTTGCCCTGTAGCTCAGGCTGTGATGACACTCATGGCAATTCTCCTCCTGAGTGCTAAGACTACAGACGTGCAGTACCTCATTTGCTCACTTTCCCTTTAAGTTATGTTTATTTTGCGTGCATGGTGCTGTGCCTACACGTATGTATGTGTGCCGTGTCACACCTGAGGAAGCCACAAGAAGGGACTGGGTCCTCTGGACCCAGAGCTGCACTGTAGTGATGTGTCTGTAACTCAGACTGAAGTCAGGGTCTTCTGCAAGAGCAGCTGGTGCTCCCAACCGCCGAGATGTCCCTCCAGCCCTGCCAGCTGCTTTTGCTCGATTCCTCTGTCCACTTCAGCCGTCCCATGTGGCAGTCAATATACCAAACTGAAAGGACACAGGCAAGTTGGCCAACTATGTAAATCTAGGTAAAGTGCTATTTCCCACTTCTGTAGTCTCATCTTTAAAGTGAAGAGAAGGGCTAGGAAGATGGCTCGGTATATGACTGCGCTTGCAGATGAATGGAGGCCGGATCTCCAGACACCAGTGAAAACCGGATGCAGTAAGTCAAGTGTTTGTAATCCCAAAGTGTCTGTATGGGGAGAGGCAGACGCAGGAGAACCTCCAGAAGTTGGAGGGCCAGCTAGCTCGGCTTACACAGCAGCAGAGAAACTGTCTCATGAGGCCGAAGGGTGAGATACCACACCCAAAGGCTACCCTCCGACCTTCAGTTGTACACTGTGGCACGCACAAACCTGCACCCACACACATAAACTAAACAAATGAATAAATGAAGATACAGCCGACACGTATGTTAGAGGTGAGGGAGTATAAGCATCTGAGAGCTGAGAATTGCTCTAACGGCCCCAACAGCAACACTCTCTAGGCTGAAGGAAGATTAAGAATTTGAGGTTAGCGCCCATCTCGCTACACATGCATTAAAACTGAACAGTACAGTAAACGTGCATGGCCCTGTGGTAATTTAGTCAATGGTCACAATTATTATTTGTCACACAGAAGGCAGGAATAGAGGAGGCCACGCAGCCTATTCAAAGGAACCAGCCTCGAGGATCAACCTTATTTCTTCTCTAATTCCAGGCTTCCAAACAACCTGTTAGTTTTATTTCTAGAGAAACAAAAGGCCTTATCCTAAAGAAAGAGAGAAGAAGTGGATGTGTGTCAAGAGAACAGAAGTCTAGGAACCTGGCTGAAGCAATTCTAATGACCCTGCTATTACTGTAACACAGAGTACAGCCTAGGTCCCAACCACCTCCGTCAGCACTGAGAACCAAGCAGCAGGGGGTGCTGTTGGATCACTTGGTGATTCTATCTACCACGTGACAAGGGAGCCCCACAAAAGCAGGTTATAAATGGCAGTCAGGAAGCTGGATAGGAAACACTTCCCGGAAGGGGAGCGAGATGTAAGGTCAACAGACTCGAAGCATAGGTGAGGTTAAAGCATGCTACATTAGGAGTCAGATCAGAGTTCCCAGGAGCTAATTCATGTTAAATCTCCTTGCTAAATTAGAGGATTCTTACTAGCATAACTATTCTCCATCATTAGTTCAATTATTATTTCATATACGGGACTACTCAAACATTAATTATAAAGCGTAATATAACAAACAACTATGAAATTACTCCCAAGCTAATTACCATTAACTTGCATCTACATATATATGTTCGCATGTTTCCTGTCTTTCCCTAGGGCTAGGCAATACTAGAAAGTGAACCCAAGGCCTTGCATATGCTAGGCTCACACATACCCCACCTTACACATTCCCCTTCTACCTTAACCACTTGACGGCCTCCTATCCCCATGCACTTAGCCAGCACCGTAATTTCCCCTAACAGCCAACTGACAATCTATGACTTAATTTACCTCTCTAGAGCTTCAACACTACTGTGACAACACTGCCCACCCCCTCCTCCACTGGTACCAACCAATTCCCTCTTTTGTGTCTAACACAGACTGTCTGCTTCTCTTGTCCAATGCTTATAAGGACAGTCTCTCAGAGCTCATCCTTGGCCATCTATTCACAGGAGTCCCTCCAGGTCCCTCATGCCTGCCTCTGTCCAGCACCCTACAGATGGCCTTCCTCCTGGAGCCTCCAGTCCTGACCCCCTGGACTACTGATCCAACATCTTATTCAGACAAGCCCTGAGGCAGACCTCCCTCTTCCTTAAACGGTATCCCGTCTAGGGCTCTGTAGAACAGCGGAGGACACCAACGTCCACCATTGAAATCCATGGGTAGAACATTCTGCATCCACGGGTACATTCCACAACCCCCACCACTACCAACACCACACACACACACACACACACACACACACACACACACACACACACACACACAAGTTTTAAAGAACAAAAGTATTTTCTTTCTCAGTGTTAGTCATTGAGGGGTGGGGCTGTCTTCTCCTTGACTGGCCTTTCTCACACTTCCTAAGCTAGTGCTCCGTAGCTGAGCTGCATCCTCGCTATGCCAACTGCACGAGCTGGCATTGTTTTGAGACAGAGGGTTCCACTATGTTGCTTAAGCTGTTCCCAAACTTATGAGTAGCTTACGTAGGTGGGATGACAGGTTTGTGCCCCCATGCCCAGCTCGATTTCCTGCATATCAAGATCTCATATAATAAAAATGAAAGACAAGGGCTCTGGATTGCTGTAGATAGGAGTCCTACTTCTGTCTTACTAGCAGTCTGACCTTGGACGTGTTAGTCTCCGTTTCCACATTTATAAAATGCAAACAAGACAAAACTCTCACATGAGGTTAGAAACAGTAAAACAGGTAACACACTGCACTGTCCCAATCATATCTGCTACCATTATCTTACTACTGCGACCATTAACTTATTAATAAGACCAAAGATTACATTAGTAACAGCATTAGAAGGGTCAAATAGACAGATGGCTTCAAAAATTCCTCCATTCTCTAAGCCTTAATTATTAGGATTTCACTATGTTGGTAATGATTAAAAATTCTCCTTACTTTCTCGCTCCCCCCTTAACCCATCCATCACAATACTTTAATCCTGTGCTATGAAACTGTAATTTGAAAATCCTAAAGATTCTCTTCCACAACAAACATAAAAGTAATTACTGAAAAAAAATGTATAAGGAGGGCACCCCCTCTCATTGGACAGGATGGTCTATGGTTTCTCAGTGTGGTGTGTACTCAGATGAGCCCCCCTCCTTTTTGGGGGAAGTCCCCTAAGTATTTCCCATGTACACCCCTAATTTGAATTCTGGCCAAGTTCATGGCTCAAAAAGGTTTAAATACTAGTTCTTCCTGTCTTCCATACCAGTTACCAGGAGAGACACCCCCAGATACCTGGGTTCCAGCAGACCTTGTTCCACACCCCAGGCCATCTCTCTCACGGCATTGGTGATCTCGTGACGTGACGTGTATGCAAAGCAGACGTTGAGGAAACACCTGAGGATGGCAGAGCAGAATAATTCACCAAAGACAGACAGGGTCTGATGGCCGGAGTCTGAATCCGGAGCAGCCATTCCCTGGAAGGCCATAGGCACTTTACCTTTGAAGGGAAGAACATGGGCGGGTTCATGATTCCTAATAGTTCTTGGAATAAGCATACTTTTCATCTAATTAGATCAAAAGTAAATGACCTTTATAGCCTTCCTCACCGCCTCCACTCCCCGGCCGCCACTACTGCCAACCAGTCGACAGAGGAAGGCAGCCCTCTGATAGCAGCCTGAGCATCAGGTGGAAGAGAGCAGACCAATGTAAGGTCAAATCAATGCCTGACACTACTGTTTCAAAGCCACACACAGTGGAGTGCGCATTACTCAACTGTGTCCTCTAAATCGGTCTGTGGGCTAAAGAGTGGGACAGAAAAGATTCTTGAAAGGTATGTAGACAGGCTTAGGGCTGTTGGATTTATTATTATTTTTTTAATTTTCTTTGCTTAGGTCGGTTTGTGTTCTCCAGGCACACAGACGTGGTTCAAGGCAAACTTGCCATGTGAAATGACCTTGGGCAAGTCTTATCTGTGCTCAGTGCAGTACTGCATAGCTCAGAGTGTTTGCACAGAACAGTGCCTGGCACAGGAGCAGGGCTGTGGTTGGAGATGTGCCTGTTTAAGGGTACGTACTAGCACACCAGCCTAAGCCTGATGGCTATCCATCCTGACGCTTGTCAGGTTAAAGTGCGTGTGTGTGTGTGTGTGTGTGTGTGTGTGTGTGTGCGTGTGCATATGTGTGTGTGTATGTGTGTGTGAGAGAGTGTGTGTGCGTGTGTGTGAGAGTGTGTGTGTGTGTGTGTGTGTGTGTGTGTGTGCGCGTGCGTGTGTGAGCACACACACATTTATAGTTCCCACACACATTGAGGTGGTAGGACAAGTGAAGAGGGACTGGGTTTGCGTGTGAATGAATGGAAAGGCACCTGGTCTCCTCTCAGGTCGCAGTCTAAGCATCACAAACTACTCTGTCAGGAACCTTGCACCAAGTACAGACCTCGGACGTATCCAGTACTGGGTGCCTCTCCTAAGGAGCACCCTGAGAACTTACTTGTTGTAGTTCTTGGTAGCCTGGACAGCCTGTGCAATCTTCTTCTGGAGGTCCAAGGGCAGCAGGTGCAGATCGCCCAGGACTCGGATGCACACCCCGTGCTTCTTCAGCTTCTCCCTTACAGGGGAGAAAGGAGGCAGCACTGTGCTGGGGTGCCTGACGAGCAGGATGCACACACTGGCGGGTGTAAGAACCAACCACAACCCTGCTCCTGTGCCAGGCACTGTTCTGTGCAAACACTCTGAGGTATGCAGTACTGCACTGAGCGCAGATAAGACTTGCCCAAGGTCATTTCACATGGCAAGTTTGGCTTGAACCAGATCTGTCTGCCTGGAGAACGCAAACTCTCGGCCACACAATACTACATCAGGTATCCGTGGGGAAGAGCTGTACTTTACACATCTGTGATTTCTATCCCAATTGAGCGAGTCAGTGACTTGCTCCAGAGCAGGAACTGTATTACTGGTGACATTTATTATATTCTTGTGCAACGAGAGAATGGTGACAGCAGAGAGTATGTATGTGTAGAATTAGATGGTGATGAAATACTTTAGTCCAATCAACGAATTCCCTCACTACTCTGTCCTCAGAGGTGCATACCATAATTCAGACCAGGAGAATGAGGTCCAGAAAGATTAAAATGTTGAGAAATCAGAATAGATGAATGAATGGCCAGGTCTGAGCCTGGGGGGTCTGATTCTAGAGCCCGACCACACCCTCACTCACAGTGCAACCATGCAGCAGCTCCCAGGAGGTGAGCATGCAGTTCCCACGCAGTCTCTCACTGGGAGTGCCACAAGGAAGCTGCTGTTTTACGGAGAGGCAGGGGCTTATTGCTGTGTGGTAGGGATCTCTGGCAGGCCCCAAAGGACAGGATCCGAATTAAAGGCCATACCCATGGCCCATCTGCCTATATCACCTTCAAGTACATTTTGTCAAAGTCTGTGAGACAAGAATCATTTACCTATTTTGGGGGATTATAAAAGTTCAATGTATAGTTTAATCAAAGCCAAATTTGAGTAAGACCTAGATTTCAATCCATGTATGCCCACCTTTGCTGATCCTGCATACACTCCTGGCTTCTTTGAGCTCAGTGTTACTTGTCCCTCAGTCTTCCCCACCCGGAAGCCCTTTGACAAGCCAGCCTGCCATAATATCCTGACAGGCTGCTCAACTTGAAAAAGGTGCACAGGAACACTCATTCTTCAACGACACAGGTGAGAGGTATTTAAGGTTCACAGAGGAACTACCAGAGCCATGGAGGCACAAAGACTGGGTTCCTGACCTGGCTCTTTCACCAACTTCCTGTGGCCCCTACAAGGCCTTTTCTTCTCTTTAAGAGGTTTAACGTCCCAACATGAAATACAGGTAGATTAGCGGTTTGTGTTTCTCCTGCATGTGAATGTGGAGGCCAGTGGATAACCTTGGACACCAGCCTCCTTGACAGTTTCAGATAAAGAGCTCAGGGCTGGGGTAAGGGGAGGTTAGACAGGGATGGTGGAACAGGACATCTCCATCTGGACAGCAGCTTACTGTTCTTCCATCAAGCAGCTGAACTTCTGTCGGGCTAGATCCAGGAGCCCGTCAACCTCACTCTTGGAACGTTTGAAGTTCTCAATGCTGAATGCATAGACAGTCACTTCTAGGATGCCCAGGTTCAAACACCAGCGCAGAGTCTGAGGGGGGAAGGTAAAGAAGGAGCTAGGACATGGGACGAACAGGGAGAGGTAACGGATGTTTCAGCTCTGAGCAAAACTTTTTCTCTTCTCCAGACTTAAGTAAAGTTAGGGCCACTTCAGCACTTATGTTAGAATAATGAGCCAAGTAGGAAGAAAGTTATCACCATTCAAGAATCTTAAAAACCTGAGGCTGGGTGTGGTGGCTCAGGTCTATTCTCTGAGAAGCTAAGGCACAGGATCAGGGCTAGCTTAGACTACACAGTAAGATCCTTTCAAAAAAAAAAAAAAAAAACACAAAAACAAACCAATCTAGGTATGTTAATGAACACTTTCTTTTGTAAGATTTATTTATTATGGGGTTGGGGATTTAGCTCAGTGGTAGAGCGCTTGCCTAGCAAGCGCAAGGCCCTGGGTTCGGTCCCCAGCTCCGCAAAAAAGAAAAGGGAAAAAAAAAAAAGATTTATTTATTATATGTAAGTACACTGTAGCTGTCTTCAGATACACCAGAAGAGGGCACTGGATCCCACTACAGATGGTTGTGAGCCACCACGTAGTTGCTTGGATTTGAACTGAGGACCTCTGGAAGAGCAGTCAGTGCTCTTAACCATCTCTCCAGTCCATTAATGAACAATTATAATCTGTGCCTTTGGGAGGTAGATGGCAGGAAGATCATGAGTTTAAGGTCAGTCTGGCCTGTATATGTTGAACTTGAGGCCAGCATGGGCTATAAAAAACAATTATCTTTAAAAAAAAGAAAAAAGAAAAAACTAAAAAAATGTGATTTTTACTTTATCCCAAAGAACTTTTCAGCAAGAACATAAAGTCCTAGGTTTTTACCCAGTGACCCCATCCTGGACTTGTAATGAACAGTAGGGCAGGCAATCATTAACCTCTCTGGGACTAAGCTCCTTTATCTGCAGGCAGGGATTACAAATCCATCCTGACAGGATGGCTAGGAGAGAATGTGTGAGGCACTGCTAACAGGAACATAATGTCTTTACAATGGCAGACGAGAGGCTGAGACGTCGGAACAGAAGCAACAGTAGGACCACTGCACACCACTTTACAGTCTGCAAAAGGGTTGCTGTGTTTCCCTTTCCAGACAAGTGTTTAGAAGTGGACTGTTGCTTTCATGCTACGTTAAACATGACATCCTAGTCACCTCTGAAAGCTTAACCGTGTCTAGAGTAACTTCTGGGAGCACTGGCACAACAGACACCCAGCACTAGAGAGGCGGAGACAGGGGAACCCTGAGGTCAAGTCCAGCTAGGATACATAGGGAGATGCTGTCTTTGTTGTTGTTGGTTTGTTTTGGCTTCATGTGTTTTTTTTAAGGCAGGGTTTCTGTGTAATTCTGGCTGTCCTGGAACTCCTGTAGACCAGGCTGGCCTTAACTCAGGAGATCCACCTGCCTCTGCTGGGATTAAAGGCAGATGAGCCACCACCTGGCCCAGCTAAATTTCCTAAAACACAAAGCAAACAAACAAACAAACAAACCACTGTTGGGAAAGTCACTCAGTTGTTTAAGTATTTATCTAGTGTGAAAAAGACCTGGGTTAAAACCATGTACAGAGGCACCACGCCTGTAATCCTAGCACTCCCAAGTAGAGGCGAGAAGATTGATGGTCAGGATTACTTTTGATTACATGGAGTCTGAGGCCAGCCTGGCTATAAAAATAACCAACACTAAGAGGCAGAGGAAGGCAGATCTCGTAAGTTTGGGGCAGCCTGATCTACACAGTTCCAAGCCAGCCAGGGTTATACAGTGAAACCCTCTATCCGAAATAAACACACCTGGCAGTGGTCCCACATGTCTTTAATCCCAGACTCAGGAGACAGAGACAGACAGATCTCTGTGAATTCAAGGCCAGCCTGGTCCACAGAGCCCGTTCCAGGTCAGCCAGGGTTACTGAGAAACCCTGTCTCGAAAAACCCAAAACAAAGAAATAAACAGTCAAGCAGCCTTTGCTGTCATTATAATATAGATAGAAAGGCAAAAAAATAAAATGAAATAAACAAAGCCTTGACAAGCAGAAGTCAGAGAATGATATACATGCACGATCACGGAAGTTGATTTTGACATCTGTGCCATGTGTGGATGTGTTCATGCACAGCACAGAATGTGTATGAAGACAGTTGTCAGCAGTGGGTCCTTCCTTCTACCACATGTGGTCCAGCTATTGAACTCGGGTCAGACTCAGCCGCTGGCGCCCTTCCTGCTGACCCAGCAACTTTCTAAATGCTAAGACATTTAGGGCAGCCTGGATGATAAAGACGAATGCCAGCAAAGCACAGACGCTTGGTAACCCTAACATTCTGTGATGAGGACAGTTTTGTCAAGGCCAGAACGAGACCCTTGAGTAGCAAGCAACAAACAAAACAAGAATAAAAACCCCTCAATCCACAGAAGACTCCAAGTGTCGATTTTTAGCTGTCATCTAGGTCTTCGAATCACTCCCTTCAGATTCGGTCACCCGCACCCACCTCAGCAAGCTTATTGAAGCCCTGCGTGTGGCCCTCCTGTCGCTCCACCTGGCACTTCTTGGCATAGCGACGGTTGCCATCCATTATGAATGCAATGTGTTTGGGCACTGGGCCAACCTGGAGAAGAGGACAACCAATGAACCAACTTCATTCTCTTTGAGGTAAAAGAGGAACACGGCATCCTTACCTAACGGGTTTGAATAATCAGATATATCACTGGGCTGGCTAGATGACCCAGTGGTCATTGCTTCTTGCCAAACCCGATAGCCTGGGTTTGATCCCCAGGTCCTGGACACAGGCTAGAGAAGGAAAACCACTCTTGTACGCTGTTTGTGACCTCCACATGTGTGCTGAAGCATGTATTTGCCTCCATGTAACATACATAGAGACACACAAGACACATAAGACACACTAAATAATTGTCATTACAGTATGCCAGGATAAAATCTGAGAAAGAACTTGGTATACTTTCGTTCTCACTTGTACAAAGTGAGCAGTTCACTGAACCTTCTCCAACCTTGCCATATTCTTTCCCCACCATTAATCTTTCCTACCATCCCTTCCTCTCCCCCCACCCCTCACGCATCAATGAGTCACCTTACGCTTTAACTTCCATTTTTTTTTCAGGTACTTATGACCCATCTGTATTTCTTTTATTTTTAAATCTGTTCAATTGATTTAACTCATTTATTGACTCATTATTGTGGTCTTTAATTTTTTTATTTTATTTATTTTTTTCTTTTTTTTTTTCGGGGCTGGGGACCGAACCCAGGACCTTGCGCTTCCTAGGCAAGCGCTCTACCACTGAGCCAAATCCCCAACCCCGTGGTCTTTAATTTTTTTAACTACATTTATTTATTTAGCATGAGTGTATATGTGTGTGTATGTGTGCGACTGTGGAGGTCAGAAGGACAATTTCTAAGAGTCAGTTCTCTCTAAGAAGACCGTCATCCCAACCCCTTAAATTGGAATGGTATGGTTTAGGAGATGATTTACAAATAATTATAGTCTTGGACAGGGAAGAAACAAAATAAGGAGCTTAGACTCAGGGATTTCTGTCTTTCCTCTCCTCTTCTCTTTCTTTCTCTTTTTGAAAGAGACCAGACCTCTCTTTAGGCAAGAAATAGAAAGTGGGCATCAAGAGGAGAAAGAGGGCTGGAGAGATGGCTTAGTGGTTAAGAGCACTGACGGCTCTTCCAGAGGTCCTGAGTTCAAATCCCAGCAACCACATGGTGGCTCACAACCATCTGTAATGGGATCTGATGCCCTTTCTGGTGTGTCTGAAGACAGCTGCAGTGTATTTATATATAATAAATCTTTTTAAAAAAAAAAAAAAGAGGAGAAAGAATTCTAGGAGAGAAGGGGTAGAAGTGATTCGCTGAGAAGACATGATGAACAGGATTGATTTAATGATATTAAGAGACGCTGATTGGCTCTAAAAAAAAGTAAGTTATTCAGTACAATAAATACTACAAGTGCAGCCCTGCAAACTACATTATAATTTCAAGATTCTCTCGTCCCTTTGCTAACTTCCGCTTCATAGGGATTGTTGAAATTTAATAATAAACTTTAACAGGATTACTCAACTATCCAAAAGATCAGCTTTTCCTCTGGGTACTGCTCACCTTTATGATATTGGCACAGAACCGTTCCCAAAGTGACAGCTCTCCTTCTTTGATCCATGACATAGTTCTTGCTATGTCAGAAATCACACAAGAACAAAAAAACAGCCAGATAACCTTGAATAAATGAAAAGAGAGAGAAGTCATCCGTGCTTGCAATAAATAAAACTGACTGAAGAGACCCTGCTGGACTGTGACAAGCAGCACGCGTCTGAATCCGACGCTGTTCTAATCCTTCACCGCTCATGCCTCCTCTACAAGCCAACGGAAGACCTTTGGGACAAGGTGGTTCCCATTTCCTTATCCTTCTTATGTGCACTGATTTCTTCCGAATATCCTGCCACATCATGGTGCCTACGTCTTGGTCAATCTCAACTTCCTTCTCTATTGCCCCGCAATCCATTTCTCACTGTGGGCTAACCAATCGCTACCCTCCTTGACTGTCGCATCTGTTACCTCAAGGGTCAAGAATCACTCTCCCGGCTGGACTTTAGTGTCTTCGTGGCTAACTCTACAGCCAGCTTGCCCTCCTCTGGGTCTCTGTGTTCACTGAGCACCTAGGACGCCAGAGAAGGCGTTTTTCTACCAGTCCTGGGCGACTTACGACCCGGCGCTGGAAGAACACGTCACCACTGCGCGCTTGGACACGCCTCCTCCGCCCGTGGTGGGCGGGGCCGCGCCATGCGCCTACGGACTGGGGAGCCGAGCAGTGCGAGTTCAGGAGAGTTGGCTATTGGTGGCCGCTCTCGCGGGGCGTGGAGAGAGCTCCGGGGAGGCCGAGGTCACGTGAGGCGATAATGAGGCGGGTAGGGTCTCCTGCTGCAATCCCTGCGGGTTAGGCGAGAGAGTAGAGCCTAGCGGCCTGAGACGCGGTCGGCCCACTCGGGTGTTGTGGAAATTTGTTACGAAGAGGGGATTGGGTTGCTCCACCTCAAAATTGAGTCTCTCGGGGTTGGGGATTTAGCTCATAGCAATCGCAAGGCCCTGGGTTCGGTCCCCAGCTCCGAAAAAAAAAAAATTGAGTTTCTCTATGGAAGATCTCAGTGCTTGTATTTTGAGAGACACGGTAACATCGTACGATAATCCTGTTTCAGTCTTCCATCTTTCTGGGGATATGGACATAAACCGTGGTAGAGTGAACCACGTTTCTTTAAAATGCTCTGCTATAATTTTTGTCTTTTTTTTCTTTTTTAAAAATTTATTTTAGTTGTCTGAGTACACTGTTGCTGTCTTCAGACACACCAGAAGAGGGCATCAGATCCAATTACAGATGGTTGTGAACCACCATGTGGTTGCTAGGAATTGAACCCAGAACCTCTGGAAGAGCATAATTTTGTCTTAAATTCGTTTTTTAGCTGAAACTGGCGGCACTTTGTCACCAAACTCAGCACTTAGAAGGCTGACGCCATGAGGATTAATGTCTTTTCTGCTATGTAGTAAATTTAACATCAACCTGATCAACGGGATACTGTCTCTTCAAAAAATTCTAATGTGTTTTTACTTGTCACATTTTAATGCTGTTAATTCACCAGAAAGGTTTCTTGCTCTGGTCACTTTTCAGGGATGATTTAAAGCATCCCGACTTTATAATTCGCTGATTCCTAAGACCCACGTTGAAGAACTTAAAAGGACAAGTCAGAGCTTTACTCCTAGGTCTTCCAAAGTCACAGCCCATAGTGCTGGGGAATAAAGTTCCAGTGGTAGAGTGCTTGTGTAGCATGCGGGAAGCCCTAGGTTCAGTTTCCAGCCCAGCATTAAAAAAGCATGTTGTCAGTGAAGGCTGGAGAATTGGCAGTTTAGGCCACCTAGGACACCTGAGGCTAGCATGGCCTACACAGGCAAACTCAGCCTGAGAACTCAACAGAAATAGAAACAATCTTTTTTTTTTTTTTTCTTTCTTTTTTTTCAGAGCTGGGGACCGAATCAGAGCCTTGCTGCTTGCTAGGCAAGCGCTCTACCACTGAGCTAAATCCCCAACCCCAGAAATAGAAACAATCTTAAACATACAAAATGCCACCTGCGTGAGCTTTTTGGGGCTGTGTAAGAAATCAAAAGCATTAGATGTATAGCAAGTCTTGAAGGACTTTTAGATACCGAACACAAAAAATTGGGCTTAGACTGGACTTCAGGAGACCTAGCTCTTCAAAATTATTATCCATTGCCTTTTATTGTATTTAATGATACAGGTCAGAAGCTGTTCCGCTTTCTCAAAAAAAAAAAAAAAAGCCAAAAACTGAACTCTCAGGATCTGATGCAACTGCAATTTCTTTCAAATCATACTTCTATCTGTAATAGAATTTCACAATCCCAACGAACTTGTTTTTCATTTTCCCTCTGGCCTCAGGAACACAGGGTAAGATGCCACCTTTACCCGAGGAAAGCACAGAACATGATTCAGCAAAGCCATGGGGATGAGTGCCCCAGCCATCAGCTCTCACACTTGTATTTCCTTTGTGAGCTGTGAAGCTTCTGCCAGCAGTACCATTTCCCAGGAAGGCTCTTAGCTCACTGAAGCCTAGTAGTTAGCACCGCTGGGTTTTTAACTTTTGGTGCAATTAGTGAAAGGGTCACAAACCCCCTGCTCTGGTAACAGTTTGAGGATTTATTTAATCCACTTCCTGTTAATACTTAGTCAAGTTTTCCCTTTCGTAAAGTATCCCCCCCACCTTTCCTTTGAAAATCTTCCTGTACATTAGAGGATGTTTAAGTTAGCAAACTGTATCACAAAATATTGGTTTATAGTCAGAGAATCTCCTTTGGCCTCAATTTCCCCAGTTCTGTATGGTACTTTCCTTTTTGGGGTGTTGCAAGGGGTTAATTAGGATTTGTAAAGGGCTTTGAGGAGGAAAGGACAAAGTATTATTAGGGTCTCATGCCCTAAGCCCTGGCCCCAGCCTTTCATCCCAGCCAGTGGCACAGGCACCCCCATTCTTATGCATGCCAGGCCTCTAATCCCCTCTTGAATGTGGCAGCTTCCAAGGAAGGGACAAGAGGCCTTAACTAGAAACAAAAATCCAGTGTAATGAGGTGCTACAAGGGCTGAACTTTCAAGATTCATCCCTAACAAAGTGGGAAGGGGAAAACTTAATGGTCCTGTGACTTCCCAATCCGAGGTGGGGATTATGTGAAGAGAAAAGCATTTTAAGTATCTGATGAGAGAACAGTACCAATTTTGGAGTACCAATAAGTCTTTATTTTTCCCAGGGAAGAGAAGGGAAGGTAAAGTCAGCATGTGTTACAAAATGATTATACGATAGGAATATAAGTACCCGGGGACAGCAAAACTCAACCATGAAATAAAACACCCCAGGGGTGGGGTCACCAAAGCCCCAGGGGGCTTAGCTCCTGCAGTTCAGGAAAGATATCAGGGAAAGGACAGGCAAGTACACACTTTCCCACCCTCCCCATAAATTCAAGATTTCTCACAAAGCTTTGGTTTCTAGCAGTAAACATGGAGATACATTCGTCCGTCTCCTAGTAACAATCTTGTGGCCACTTTGACATAAGTTTCTTGCACCGGCATTAAGTTCCTGAGTGTCTCAACTGCACGTACATTCATAGTCCCTTCCTGATCTTCGAATTCCACCTTCTATGTGGAAGGCCCCACAACTGCTTCTCTCTACCTAAGGGTGACAGATTACGTTGGTTGGATCTGTCCAAAGGTAAATCACACCATGAAATGGTCTCGCCAGGGAGAAGGGGCTCACCTTCAGTCCCTGCACAGAGGAGTCTGAGGCCAGAGGATAGCCAAGAACCTGAGACCCGGTCTCAAAAGCACCAACCAAAACTCCTCACTGAGTTAGGGAACAAGGGGGAGAGAGAATGAAGTTCATGGCTTCTTCAGAACTTTTACATAGGTCTTTCGAAAGCTGTAGAGAAGCTCAAAGAAGTAGCTGAGCCTGAGTTTTCTTATGAGGGAGAAGAGGGGCTGGTTGTAAGGTCATTGTGGTCCAGAGTGGGAGACAGAAGGAGCACAGGAGGGAAAGCCATGGTTCCCAGAGGCTCACTTTGGGAAGAGGACCCCACATTTCGGTTTCAGATGGTGTAGTCTGGTGCAGAACTTTCTGTCAAAGATGCTTTGCCTATTTTTCTCTCAATACGACAAAAGTTTTGTAAACAATAAAACCCCAAAAGAACATGAAGACCAACACATTTATATTTACACAACTAGACCACCTAGCAGTCACCAACTCAGACAGTAAAGTCCTACAAAGGCCAGACGAATACAATTAACTAGGGGTGGGGGCAGCATTTGGGGGAAACAAGAAACCAGGATCGGACACACACACACACCTCCCAATGTGTTCTATTGCATTTGTCCCGTTTCAACACAGTGAGGTAGGTTTGTGGTGATCTCTAAGCACGTAAACGAAACTTTACCCCCCCCTCGTTAGCTATCAACCATCACACTACAGCAGGGCAGGACACTTGCCACAGAGGCCCACACTCGTTGAGTCTCTCTGGAAGCCAAGATTGTGAAAGGCTAAGGATTTGAGTCCTTGCCTCATGTTCCCATATCTGGACAGCACAATGTGGGAATAAGATATCGGTCTTAAATTGCATCCTTACCAGGATAACTCAGTGGCAGGGTACTTCCTAGCACAAATGAAGCCCACGGTTCAATCCCCAGTATCAAAAAAGCAATCAAACAACAAAAAAACACCTCGTCCTCATAAATTTGCATTGAAAAAAAATCAACATACACACACACAAACACACCCTGCTGTGCATGGCAGGCTTAGATTAATCTGGCAAAAGGAGGAATTTGGTATGGAAAGTTACTCTTGCGCCGTTCACCGCCCGGCTTTTTAATGTCTCTATACCACCCTTTCCGGTTTAGACTGATTTCCTATGTTTTGCCAAAACCAGATCAAGTCTCGGGGCAGCTCAATCAAAACCTGTGAGACATTTTTCAAGGACGCTATGGCAGAAAAGGCAGCTGTAATCGGCAAAAATGAGGTAGTTCAACAGGCTGTGCACTCCAAATGGTTGGTCTCCATGGTGATCAAAACAAAGTTAAGTATTCCTGCTGTGCAGACCTGGAGCTGCTACGGACTTATCCCTGAGATTGCTCATGTACCTGAGAACACAGTGCAGGAATGAGGGCCTTAAGATTAACATATACAAAAATACAAACCCAATATTTATATTAAGAAAAAAAAACGCACAAGATACGTCATTCGCACATAGATAGTGCAGTTGGCATCCTGGAGAAAGTGGGATCCAAGGTGCAGTTACCCAAGGGAGCAAATAAATTAAAATCCCATTGGCCCAGAAAGGGCTGGGAGTGAGGTGGGAGCAGCAGGTCTGCAGTTGTCCCCCCAACCACCCTCTTTGCCTGTGATCACAACCCGTTGCTAGGGACTCTTCCCAGCACAGCATGGCAGGACTGGGTTATGAGGAAGCGCCCTGCGGAAATAACCTGAGAGTCTCTTCTACAGAACATAGAAGCTGGAGGGTTAGGTTCATTAATCTTGGTTTGACACTTGTTTCACATCCTGTCTAGCAAGGGAACTGTCACACAGCCTTCTACAGAAGGGCTTCTCCCCTGTAACAGCCACTCAGCAGAGCCTGTTAGAGCCTCAGATAAAGCATGCAGATTCTAGGGTGGTTCCCCACAAAAGCTTTCACTTGCTTCTAGATGGAGCGTGGTAGGAGTTCCTTTGCCTCACCCTTTCCTTCCCTCCAAGGAAAGACAGGGTGACACTGGGAACCCCGGCCTGAGATGTCATATGACAGTGCAAGCTACCCACGCAACCCACCCGATTCCCACTTTCTCCACTCTGCGGATTGATGCCTCCTCCCTGAAACTCCCCATTAGCCAAAGAATAACCCCTACTCCTGGGCCTCAATTTTGGGCTTCTGGGAGCAGGGTAGGGCTGTGGATCTCTTCTTCCTCCTCCCGGAAGTAGACAGGTTTTCCCTGAGAACTGGGGCCCTGCTGGGCCTTCAGTGGACATGAGGCCACCATATGGCTGATGCTTTGGCAAAAGTGGCACTTCTTGGGCTGGGGTGGCAGCTTGCATTCCTTGGCATGGTGGTCTAGCCCACCACAGTTGTAGCACCTGGCATGAGACAAAATGGTAAAAATGGTACTGGTGAGAGAGACATGGGAAACATTTGAAGCCTCCTTAAAGGCTGACATTTCCCCCTGTGCTTATCACTATAATCATCCCCTCCCTGGTAAACTATTTTCTGCTCCTGAGTATAAAGCTTTTCCCTTTCCTGATCTATATAGCATAGTTTTCAAAACAGAACCCCAAACATTTGCTTTACCAAAGGAAGATTCTGGAGCCAGCCGCTGTAGGGAAAGCCTGCTAGCTCAGAGGCAGAGGAAGCACCCAGCTGATCTTTCTACTCTAGCTGTGCTCAAGAAAAAAGCTCCTTCAACTCCTTTCTCTTCCCTGGGTTCTCTTAAAGGTTTATTTATTTTATATATGTGAGTACATTGTTACTGACTTCAGACACACCAGAAGAGGGCATCACATCTCATTACAGATGGTTGTGAGCCACCATGTGGTTACTAGGATTTGAACTCAGGACCTCTGGAAGAGCAGTCAGTGCTCTTAACCTCTGAGCCATCTCCACACACGCCCTCCCTCCCCCTTCCTTCTCCTCTCCCTCTCCCTCTCTACCTCCCTGTCCACAGTCCACAGGTTCCTAGCTTGGCTTTAAGGCCCAGCCTCACTGTTTAGCTCTTGTTTACATGGTAAACAGGAAGCTCTTGGGTTGGTTAAAGGTGCTTGCTAGGGCTGAACCTCAACACCAGAAACAGCTTTCTCCAGTTCACAACCTCAGGGTTCCCAATGTGATCCAAATATCCTGCAACATTGTAGATGATCCTGCAGTTACCAACTGGAAAAGCTGAAAGGAACACAAATAGGTCACAGCTGTGGAGTACAGCGTGAGGGCGGAGATGAGCCTGCCTCAGTCTTCTGTGAGGGAAGTGCTCTTAACTCCTGCGCCATCCCTTCAGCCCTATTTACCTGCTTATTCATTCATTTCTAAGTCAAGGTTTCACTCTACACTCCTGCCTGGCCTTGAACTGGCGGAGGTTCATCGTTTGTCTGTCTCCTAAGTCCTAGCATTATAAGCTTGTACCACCTAACCTGGCTAAAGAATGATCTTTTTGTTTTGATTTGACTTTTTGTTTTTTTTGACACAGGGTTTCTCTGGGTAGCCTTGGCTGTCTTGGTACTTCCTCTGTAGACCTCAAACTCAAGAATCCTGCCTGTGCCTCCTGAGTGCTGGGATTAAAGGCATGTGTAACCATGTCAGTCTAAGAAAGAATTTTTAAAGCCGAATTATATTATCTCTTCAGAGGCTAAGAGGTTCTAAGCCTCATAGCAAAACTGCAGAGGGTAACCAATTGAAGCTCCAGTCCTGTGGATCCCCAACATACCATCTCACCCCATCACACACAGATCTGCATTATAACCTTTGCTTCTAATGTCCTTGTGACCAGTGCCACACTTCACAATGGTTAGTCTCACAGCTTACGTTACCTTTGGCAATGGGATCTCAGTGGCAGTCGAGTGGCGCTCCCCTCCTGGCCGTACCTGTCTCCTTTGGATCTTCGTTTCTGCATGCTCTTCCCCTTTGGCCGTCGCTCACTCCCAATACAGAACACGCCACCAGGGCCAGTGACGCGGATGGACTCTAGACCCTTGGCAGACTTCTTAAAAGTGAACTCCACTGCCTCACCCTCCTTGAGGCTTCGGAAACCTTCCATGTGCAGCTTGCTCTACCAGATGGAAAGGCGAGATTTTACTATTTGCCTTCATTACTGAGCCAAAAAACAAAACTGCAAACCTATGACGTGTCCCTGTGAGACAGGAAGAAAAGTGACAGAACTCCCATCTCACAGATGAGAAACCCCAACTCCGTCCGAGCCGAGTGTGGCAGCACACGCCTGTCACCCCAGAGTGAGGCCAGAGTGGACTACACGAGGAGACCTATCTCAAACGACAAGACAGAACCCCTCTCCACCATAAGTGAACCGTCCCTTCTTAGGAAATACACATGAAAAGATTTAGAAACATACTGAACGCTGTATTTACAGTCACTAAGATGATATAACTGGCCATGTTTGGGGGTGCAACCCTTTCACCCCAGTACTTGGGAGACAAAGGCAGGTGGATCTCTTAGGGTGAAACCAGTCTGACATTTACACACACACACACACACACACACACACACACACACACACACACACACACACACACACACACACAGATGCATTTCAGGCCAACGTAGTGAGAACCCTCCTGAACCAGCCACTCCAAAAAACAAATAAAACCGAACAGAAATAAAAAAATACAATAGGGGTTGGGGATTTGGCTCAGTGGTAGAGCGCTTGACTAGCAAGCGCAAGGCCCTGGGTTCGATCCCCAGCTCCAAAAAAAAGAATAGAAAAAAAAAAAATACAATAACCAGGGCAAAATCTGGGGAAGAATTGAGAAATTTTGTCTATTCCTATAATCTTTTAAGTTTGAAATCATAAAGACAGTGTTTCTGAAAATTGAAGTCAGTTTCACGATAAGGATTAAAATGGAAGAGATTCCAGGAATCCTCTGGTGTGTCTGAAGACAGTTATACAGTGTACTCATATGCATAAAATAAGTAGTTTTTTTTTTTTGGTTCTTTTTTTTGGAGCTGGGGATCGAACCCAGGGCCTTGTGCTTCCTAGTCAAGCGCTCTACCACTGCGCTAAATCCCCAACCCCATAAGTAGTTTTTTTAAAAGATTTATTTTATGTGAGTACACTGTATATTGAGGACATCACATCCCAATACAGATGGTTGTGAGCCACCATGTGGTTCTGGGACTTGAACTCAGGACCTCTGGAAGAGCAGTTAGTGTTCGTAACCACTGAGCCATCTCCCCAGCCCCAATAGACAATTCTTTTTTTGTCCTTTTTTTTCGGAGCTGGGGACCAAACCCAGGACCTTGTGCTTCCTAGGCAAGGGCTCTACCACTGAGCTAAATCCCCAACCCCCCAATAGACAATTCTTAAAAGAAAAAAAAAGAAAGAAAGAAAGAAAGGAAGAAAGAAAAAAATGTCAGACAGACAAACCTACAAAGAGCTACTGCCCACTTGAAGGAAAAGTGCACAAATAAGCCTCTGCCTACCCTGCAATCCCAGCATTCAGGGAGCCTGGACAGAAAGCACCAGCTGGGGCTGCAGGCCAGCCTGGGCTACATAGTAGCCTCAAGGCCAGAACACTTAGAATGGCAGATCTACTTTAAAAGTTATATTAAAGGGCTGGCAGGATGGCACAGTGGGTACTCAGTTGCTGCCAAAGCTGAAAACTCAAGTTTAGCTTCTGGGATGCACATGAGGGAAGGACAGACTCCCCCTAGCTGTCCTCTGATTTCCACATGCACACTGCGGCATGTGCTCCCCATCCCCCAAATTTAAAAAGCATGAAAAAAAAAAAATCAACAAATTTATTTTTTATGCCACACTTTGGTACCTCTTTTTTGGCACATTTTTGGGATGAATTAATGAAGTATGGGTTTGGATTTGTGTCCTCTTTTTTTGTTTGTTTTTAGAGACAGGGTTTCTCTGTAACCTTAGCTGTCCTCGAACTCACTCTGCAGACCAGGCTGACCTAAACTCTCAAACAGAGACCCACCTGGCTCTGCCTCCCAAGTCCTGGGATTAAAGGTTTTGACACCACTGCCCTGTAGGTTTTGAGTTTTAGGTTTTTGAGACAGGGTTTTACTATGCTACTGCCTGACCTTAAATTCATGATTCTCCTGCCTCAGCCCCCAAGGTATTGCAATTACACCTGTATTCCAGGGTTATAAGGTAGGTTTGCTTATTCTTTGCCCCCCACCCTTTTTCTTCCTTTCTTTGGCCAGCTGCTCTGTTACCCAAGTTGCTCCAGAGTCTCCTGCCTCAGCCCCTTGGGCAGCAGGGACCAGGTGCACATGCCCAACAAGGAAACAGATGATATAGTATTTGATTTGGAATGTAAATAAGGATTTAGAGCACTTTCTATACACTGGTTTCCTGGAAACATCACAAGTTGCACCAAAACTGTATAAACAGTTTGCAAAGAGCCTCGCCCCTTTAAAAAGCAGGGGATGCAGGGATGGAGATGGCTCGGTGGCGGAAGAATGCTGACTGCTCAGTCCTGAGTTCAATTCCCAGCAACCACATGGTGGCTCACAACCATCTGTAATGGGATCCAACATCCTCTTCTGCTGTGACTGTATACTCATATAAGTAAAGTAAATAAGCATTTTTTAAAAAATTGACTTAAAAACAAAAAAAATGACAACAAACAAAAACAAACCAGGGGATGCTAGTCATCAGAGGACCCAAGAATCACAGCTATCGCCTTAGCACACACCAGAGCCATTGTTCATTAGTGTAGGCAACAGCACCTCCCAGCCCTTAGAGTAAAGGATTCAGAATATCCGACTATGTCAACAGAGAAGAGTCCCCCCAAGACTTGGGACCCAGAGGCAGGGTGCCTGCCTAACATACAATGGTTCTTTCTCACTTCCAGCAAAAGACAAAGAAAACATCTGGGTGTGGTGGTACATGCCTTTGATCCCAGCAGAGATCTACAACCAGGCCATCCTGGTCTCCATAGTTCCAGGTCAGACATGGTTATACAGAGACACCACACAAACACACACACACACACACACACACACACACACACACACACACACACACACACACACACACCAGGACTGTCTGAGAGCATCAGCATGTGCCCCTACTATATTCTAGTTGGCAAAATACTTCACACTAGGACTCTTGTACCATCCTAACTTTTGTTATTAAAGTAATTCCATTGATAGTACACAAAACAAAGCTTCCACATTCAGCTGCTAGGCTCATTCAAATGTAAGCTCTCCAATTAGAGCTTGAGGTTCCTCAGAAAAATGGGTAAGTGGTAGTTTTCTCCTTATCCCTTGACTGGCCTACCACTCACTATGTCGACCAGGCAGCCTCAAGTCAGAGACCTGCTCTTTTAACCTTGCTTATGTAGACCAGGTTGGCCTTGAACGGCAGCTCTTCCACCGTTAGTCTCCTGAATGCTGGAATAACAGATGTAGGCCCATAGTAGGCATCTTAGTGCAAGCATTACCTTTTGCTAGATCCAGAATCTGACGGGCCTGGTCTCACTACACGCAAACACTTCATGATTATTTATAACTGTCCAAGAAGTATTGTCATAGAAATATTGCAAGGTTGTGTTCTTTCCCTTTTTATGAAGGGTGCTTGGGAATCGAACCCAGGGCCACACACTGCTAAGAATACTCTAACCAGACCATCCCTCACTTCCAATGTTTTAGACACAGGAATATCTAAGGCATGGTGACCTCCAGTCTCAAATTGATGTGGGCAAGGGTGTAAAACCTTAAATCAGGAGTTAAATTAATGTTTGAAAGGACCCATCTCTCAGCCCCACCGCACAGAAACTACCCGAAAACCTCCTAAAAGTCTCCTAAAAGAGGCACTGGCTGGAGAGGAGCTGGAGCAGCCAAGCCAACTCTCTCTCCCCAGGAGATTCCTGCCTGAGCAGGAGCCCTCCCTGGTCCAGCTGTGATGCAGAAGACAAGCGATTAAGAAGCGGGTCTATGAGCCCGTTCCCTCCTCACTCATTTGTAAAATGGAGTATAGACTGATTTTACGGTTGTGCTGTGGGGTTTTATGCATGAAGAGTAGTTAACACTTCACCAGCCATGTATAAATCCTCAGGGAGTGCCAATTACCTACACCTTTCAGGCTAGATGGAAACAGGTTAACAGTAAGAGCCCAGTGCTGAGACGCTCAGAGAACTCTTTTTATTACTAACCATTCTTAGGAACTCAAAAAACAGCCCTCTATGAGGTCCGATTTACGGAGAGCAACCTCCTCCCTACTCCACCCACTCCTACACTAGTGAGCCCAAAGGGACAGTGTGAGTAGGTAAGGTGAAGAGATTGACTGACCCCCTCCGTGCCCCCACCACTGAAGATCTGCTTAAGACCGCCTCTGCAAGGACCTCAACGGGAGAGGCTAGGCAGGATTTAAACTGGTGGTCTCCAGGGGTGGCTGCCCATCCCCTCCCCCACTCCTTTCTAAAACATAGTTCGAATTCTTCTCTTATCAGATAGGTAATCAGTGTGCAGCCCCACCAAGCCAGACTCCCAGGGCCAGAATCTAAAAGGAGCCTGAAATTCTTCTACCACCCCCAGTCCACCCCTAACCACACACAAAGCAGGGCCCCGCCCCTCTTCCCATCCCCTCCAAAAAGAAAAGGCCTGGGGGGGAGGGGCATGGCCCGAGCTCCCCCAATAGAGCCCAGCCCCGGGGAACAAAGGGTTGACACTGGTTGGTTCTGGTGGTCAGATTCCTGGAGTTCCAGGGCACAGATCCCCCTAGGATGGCTCACCCCCACCCTCCCCCCACATTCAAACCGGACCAGTTCCTTCCTTCCTTCCAACTAGGGTTGGGATGAGAGGACAGGACTCTGAACCTCTTCCCCAGTCAGACTCCGGGGAAGGGGAAGTTTGCTGGTCAACTAGCAGCCATCTTCCTTCCCAACTGTCCTACCCGTACCTCCAGGATGGACTAGAGAGGAGGCCTCCCCTATGGCGCCTTCAGCCAAGTCCTTCCCACAGCAGATAAATATTTCAGCGGGAGGAGGGGCAGGAATCCCATTTTCCTTTTCCAATCTGTGGAAGTTAGGTGTGCAGCCCGCTTGGGCCACTGCAGGGGGGAAGATGACACTCAGGACAGTTACAGCATTTCCTCCCCGGAGCCCCACTGTTCTCTTCAGTTACAAGCACTTCCTGGCTTCTGCTTCTTTCTTTTACCGAATCCCCACCCGCCCCCACATCGAACCCCCCAGCCCAACATCAATGTGCACCGAAGAATCAGCCAAAGCTACAGTTAGAACTATCTGGTCTCTTCCAGTTCCCACACACCTTTCATTTCACCAACTTCTCTTTATGGGAGAGTTTCCCTGCACCTCTACTAGTTTATCAGGACAAAGACCAGGGCTCTTCCCTCTTCCCTAGCACACAGAGAGCCACCATTCCAGTTCTGATCGACCCCATATAGCCTCTGACCAATTCTAGGTTTAGGAACCAAAATGCCTATCAGATGTTTTACCTTAGACCGAGCAGGGAGCTAAATACTCAAACCCATGCAGCATCCCAACCAGAAGGTTCCCAAATGCCTTGAAGAGAAATCTGATCAGACACCCTAATGAAGTGAGACCAGCCAAGTATATATTTGGGAGAGCCAGGGAGTGTCCCGGACAGGAGCTTGAGATAAAAATAAGGACCTTGAAGGCAGTAATGGAGAAAGGAAAAGTGTTGGGCCCACAGCCACGAGCCTGGTTTTGCTAGCCAGTAAGATAGACTAACAGGGCAAGTCAGATATCATTTTTTTCTAGATATACTCTTAAAACCCCTAAATAATACCTTTTCATTTCAAAGATTCAACACTCGTACCACAGTGTAGTGACAGATACTGTGGCATCAAGGCTTCATCGGGAGCTTCAACTGCTAGAGGCTTAGCGGTTGGTATCATAAATGTCCCCACCTAAGGTTAACTACCATTCACCTCTGCTGAGCGGCCCAGGCCAAATGCTCCTCCACAGATCTCCACCAGATGGTGCCTCAGCCCATTGGAGGCTCAGAAGCCTGGACACTTGGCTTTCGCAATGACACCTCGGCTCCTCATGGTGGTTGGTTTTCTGGGTCCTTCCCACCCTTATGCTGGCGTTGCCAAGGACAAGGGTGTTTCCTCCCCAACCCTAGGCCATGAGCAAGGAGTGCAGGGTGCCAATGGGAGGGAAAAGCTTCCTGGAGTTCATTTCAGAACCATAGAGAAAGCCATCACATTGACTTAGAAGTCAGCAACGTGAAATCACGCTTAAAATAGACACAATTCCGAGTGTTTCCTACTCTGACTCCTCCCAGGCTTGGACTAGATAGGTGACAGCTTCTCAGAATAAATAAATAAATACATACATACAAATTAAAGAGTCGATAGATGAAGTTTAACTTCAGATTAGGAACGTTTGAGCCAAGGGTGTGCCCGCTACCCTGGACCACGTCACTGAAAACCACTGATAGAACAGGACGAGCAGCAATGTCACCCACAAGGCAGAAGCTTACCCTGTGGGAAGCGCTGCTTGGAATGGTGGGAAAGCCTTTTACCCAGGAAAAGCATGTCTCCTCAGAAGAGAGCGTCAAATATTTCATAATGACAAAGTGCCATGTGGACTCCTTCATATTAACTTTATATTAAAAAAAAACAAAACACCCAAACACATTCCTAAGCCACCTCTTCCCAATGACATAGGCATGACAGGGTTTGATTCCAAGATGAAGCCAAGGTTCTGGGGTTCAGAGAACCCCATGAATACAAGTACACAGGGGCACACTGCATGGTGCCAGGACCATATCTATCCTAATTAGTTCAGAAGCTGCGTCATTCACGCACGGCCCTTCTTTGTCTCCTCCGGTCAAAGACACAACAGAGTCTTCTGCTGATCCTCCAAGTTCCATAAGACCTTAGAACAAATACAAACTATAAACTACCCAGACATCCGTGCTCTTCTCTTGAAAGGACATTCACGTTGCCAGCAGAGGCATCAATAGGGAGGTGCAGTGTTATACACCAGGAAGGCAAGATCCCACACATGGCCCTCAACCCAAGCCCCATCCAGGCCCTCAGAGGGTGGCATTTATCATCCCTCAGGCATTTTCTGAAGGCCCAAACCACTGGGGCTCATGGTGCTGATTTTGCTTAAATTTCTGGGTCAATATTGAATTTTTTGATTCTAGACCCAGCTTAGTTCCTTTGCCAAATATATATCTATTAAAAAAAAAAACCAATAAAAACTGGGGTTGGGGATTTGGCTCAGTGGTAGAGCGCTTACCTAGGAAGCACAAGGTCCTGGGTTCGGTCCCCAGCCCCGGGGGGAAAAAAAAAACAATAAAAACTACTGGGGCCAGAAGATGGTTGTGCGCACGTGTGATCTGAGCACTGGGTCTATGCAGGTATATCATCAAGACTATGCAGGTATGGCATCACCATGTGCTACCAAAGAGCCTGTCCTAAGAATAGCAACGTTCCGAGGAGCTGCTGAAAACCACTACAACTTTATTTCCTAGTTTCTACAAATCTTGGTGGTTTAGATTTTGAACCACAGGAAACTGGAGTTAAACCCAAAGTTAAAAAGTGGTCAGGGGGTTGGGATTTAGCTCAGTGGTAGAGCACTTGCCTAGCAAGCGCAAGGCCCGGGGTTTGGTCCTCAGCTCCAAAAAAAAAAAAAAAAAAAAAAAAGTCAGGGACTTCTAGCCATATTCACAAATATCTTGCTAACCCTTTCTTTCCTAGTGAGAAGTGATTCTGCTTCCCGAGGGACATTGGCAAGACATGGAGACATTTTGGTTCTCACTACTAATCAATTCCAGATTTCAAGATCTAAAGACCTTTGGCCGAATAAAATGGGTATTAAGAGAAGCCTGTTTCATAGCCCCTCATCCCCAGCCTACTCCTTACTGGGAACAGAATGAAGTGTGTACAGGTCAGGCACTGGTGACACCAAAGTAAAAGGGTGTCACTCAACTATCCGTCACCTTGGCTATTTATACAATGACTTGCAGACTTGCCTGCGCTACAGTGTAAGGTGCTGTCTCAAAATATTAAAAAGAGAGGATATGAATCAGCACAAGGAGAGTGGTTAACAGGATGTTGGGAACTGTATTACCTCCATGTTGCAAAGGTCTTTCTTGACCCCTCCCTCTCCCTGGCATGGCAAAGGTCATCTTGAGACAATATCCTCCCCCCACCCCAACGCAATCCTACCCCATCACCAGGGTCCAGGAGCTGAAGAAGTTCCACTCGAGATTTCTTACGCTCTCTACACTCCCCCCTTCCAAAGTAAACAAGTTTTTGAGATTAACCTGTATCTACCACATTCCTCCTGAAGAGATACCTCAGCTCAACAACCAAGTTTACTGCTACGGTGTGGGCCAGGCAAGTTATGGTAAAACACCAGTCACAGTGTGTAGAGAGCAGAGAGGTAACTGAGTTCTTGAAACATGGCTGCCAGCCAAGAACCTGGGTATAGGCCTTTAATCCCAACATCCAGAAGGCAGAAAGAAGCAGGCAGCTCTCTCGAGTTAAAGGCCAGCCTGGGTGACAGGGCAAATTCCAAGCCAGCCACAGTTACACAGTGAGACCCCCTTCTCAAAAAGAAAAAAAAAAAAAGAAAGAAAAATGAAACACAAAATCCACAAATGTGGGCTGGTTTCCAAGCTAGTCTGTACCGAAGACTGCTGCTTTCTTCCAGAGATATCCTGTAACTTTCCAGTGGCTATGAATCCTAAGGGAGGCACAGCTTCTCCATTTGTCCCAACACCAGTGAACCTCCGATCAGAAGGGACATTCTCCCCAGTTCCTCCCCACTTAACCTCCGCAAGGAGTCAAGAAAGTCCTGAACCTCCTTCATACCCAACCTCCCAAAATTGAAGAAGTACCCCAGCCCATCTCTAGACCAGGAAATATTTTAATCTCTGTGATCAGATAAATGGACCAATTGGGGGGGTGGGGGGAGGCTTGCCACCCGCTGAGGAGGGCCGGTCAGAGCCGGTTCCTGTAATAAAGTGATTTAATAGATCTAAAGAGGCCAATTCCCAGTCTCACAATTACTTCCTGTGGGTTATCATTCACATATGCAAATGAGATTGGGGGGCACAAAGCCACCATCCAGAAACCAGCAGTCTGGTGGTAGTGATTGGAGTGGGGGTTGCAGGAAAGTTAAGGGCACTGCTACAGGTCCCGGAAGAAAGCACATATTCCAAAGGCCCAGTGACCCTAGGACACCAACAGCAAAGAGCTGGTCCTTAAATCCCTTCAACCCAAATCTATTTAGTTTGCACTCAACCTCCTGACTAAAGGGCCGCGTTCAGCCTACCCAGCAGCCCCTAAACAGTCCACCCAGCATCTCCTTCCCCACCCCTCCCCCTCAAGAACGCCATCCCTCAGGCTCCAACTCTTAATCCCCACATCCTCCTTTCCCCTCCCCCACAGCTCCTAAAGCTAACCTCCCTGAAGTAACCCCTCCCTGCCCGGCCCGGGTGTCAAGCTCCTGGGCCAGGGATTAGCAATTACTTCTTTCCTGGTCCAGCCTTAACCCACCAAATGTGGAAAGGGCCGGAGCAGGAACTCCCTTTCCACCGCGGAATGGCACCACAGGAACCACCCGTAGGATATTAAGAAAGAGAATGGCCAGGAAGAGGGAAACCTGAAGGCTCTATACTCCCTTCCTTGTTTAGGGTTAGGAATGTTAGGGACAGCAATCAATGGCTGTCTGGGGCCATAAATGCCAAGCTGAGGAGAATAGGGCCAGAGGCCAGTCTCTCTCTCCACCGCCTTCCCCCTCGACACTGAATTTCACTCCCTACCGTGTTGCCCTTCTTTAACTGAGAACTTGGGATTGCCACAGCCAGGAATGAAGGCCTAGGCTCTTAAGGTCTTCTTCCTGGCAGGACCCGGTGGACAGCCAGAGGTGCCTGCCAGTCCTGATCTGCAACCAGACCTCTAGGGGAGCTTTTCAGCTTACACATTGATCCTTCCGGGATCTGCCAAACCTACACTGGCCACAGGACCTGGCTTTTGGGTGGCCACCTGACTGAGGTCCGTATTGAAACGGGAAGAGCCTGACGTCGCAGGTTCATGCCCGTAGGTAGGTGGCAAATTGCTCACTCTCCTCCCTGTAAACTAGATTCAGAAATTCAGAACTCAGGGCGCTAGCACCCGGCTCAGGCCCTGCATGTGCTTCCCTGGTCAGCCTGCTCGCCCTCCCCCACCGGCAAGCACAATACAACCTTAGTTTCTGCCACATGGGGTCACCTCCCTGCCCCCTGCTCCCTTCCCAGGGGAAAGAGGTAATAGACACGTGGTAAGCCGGAGGGGTTCCCGGAAGGGGGCGGGGAGGGGGTGCTGGTAGTTAGTAGTGCCTCCTCCTTGCACCACCGCACTTACTACAAACTCAAAATTGGGGTGTCCCGGAAAAGACAGGGACGCACAATAAGGGTCCTTTATCTCCTCCAATCGGACAGGAGGGGCCACCAGCCAAGCCCATACATAGGAACTCCCAGTCTTTTTTTTTTTTTTTTTTTTTTCTAGCAAAGTTCCAGAATCAGTCTCACCTGGTGCACAAAGACGTCCACCGGGGGGTCGAGCGCGACCCCGGCGCGGGCGGTCATAGACAGGAAGCCGAACCCCATGCGCACGTTGAACCACTTACAGATGCCGGCCCCGTGCAGCAGCTGCGGCTCGTCTGCCGCTCGGGCCGCGTCAGCCGGCGCCTCTTCTGGCGCCTTCTCCGCTGCCTTGGCGCAGCCACCTGGAGATAGGGAGGGCCAGGTGATCAGCTGGGGACCAAGGAATCGCAGGCCCTCTCAGGGACCCGTCTGGGAGATCTCGGTGGTCAGCCCGCGGATAGACACCCAGGAGGAGGCAGCTACCAAGCGGCTGGTAAGAAGAAACCTGTCCTAGCTGCCTCCCCAAGCTTACACCGAGGATGCTGACGCCCCGAAAGTTTTGCTTGTCTTCCCACAACAAGTTGCCCGTGCACACGGGGACAGGCCCCCTCTTCTCTCCCTCCGCCCCCACGGGCTCCGCGTACAAGCCACTGGAACACCAGGGTTCCCCTAGTCAGAGATGGCCCCAAGAAGCAGGGAGGCCACGGGGACTTGGGGTCCCGCGGGCAAGTCCGTGGGACACTTTCCCACCTCCCTTCTATTTAGCTACTGGGCGCCCTGCACCCTAAGGTATGCCCGCTGAATCGCAAGCTCGAACCTGCAAACTGCTGGTTGGACACCGAGCCCATGGTCGTCGGCTGAGCCCGTGGCCCCGGGCCCCAGGTCGGGCGGCTGCTGGCCCCAGAGAAGTCCGGAGGCAAAGGGGTGGTTCGGAGAAGAGGCTGCTACATCTTCCCCTGCACAATAGCGGTGGGAGGGCCCACGGCTTTTCAAAGGCTCCCAAATTCTAAAAGACAATGACCCAACCCCCCGCGGGCAGCCCCCTCCCCTCCCCTCTCTCCTTACCCCTCCCTTTCCCTCTGACTCTGGCTTCGGCCCTCCCCCACTGCTCTGGTCTCTGACACCTCTGGGGTGTCCCTTCCCAGAACCTTGAGATTTGACACCCCCTCCACATACACACATCTGGAGATGGGGATCTTTTGCCCTAGAAGTCTTCAGTACCCCAGAATTTGGGATCCTGCACTTTGAGGACTCAATGCGGGTATCCAAAGCGGACACAGGTGGGGGACCGAGGGGGGGTAGTTTTATAACCACGTGACCACACACACACACACACACACACTTACACACACATACACACACCAACCCCACCCCCCGGGCAGATAATTATACATTCCAGAGAGTTGGGGGAGGGAGGTGTGAGCCTGGTGGCGCTGTCCAATCAGAAACACAAACCACCTGTCAAGGGAGAAATGGATGAGCCCTCCCCTCCCCCAGCCCCTCAGCGCCCCTCCCCCTCTTTCCCCTCAGGCCTCGGAGCTGACCCGGCTGCTTGGCGCTGACCTGCTCTCACCCCCCACCTCCGTGTGCTTAGATAGACCTGGAGTTCTGGACACTAGGAAGCCGGGATAGGGGTGCAGGGAAGCGGCTGGAGCCCCCACAGAGCTGATCTGTCTTAACCCAGGTGCTGCCTCTCAAACTCGGCCTGTTTCGGGCTGCAACTGGATGTCTCCATCTCCAAATTTCAACATCACTTTCTCTGGGTTTGTCCCAATCAGAAACAAACTCCTAATTGATTCTGTGTGAAGAGTCCTTTGCTCCCTCCTAAGCCTACACCTAAAGTTGGTTCAAGGTAGAGCTTCCTGGGAGAGCATGTGGAAACCTGAAGAGTGCCCTCTTTGCTAGCTGCATTCTCATCGGGCCCCTGCCTGCTGCGTCCCGTCCTGTCCCATCCGTTGGTGGCAGAGAATAGATTGGTGGGTGGAGGCACTTCCTCCAGGACCCGGGACATTCTGATTCCCAGTCCCTCCTGTTCTCAGTCACCATCCTAAATTGCTCTACCCTCCGGGGTAGACTGGTGTGCAAAGAGTGAATAGGGAAGCTTCTCATTTGAAGAGGTAAACTCCCTACTAGAAGATAAAGAGGGTGGACCAGAGGGGTGGCCACTGCCCTGGTCAAAGATGGACAATGGCCCGGGGCTCAGTGCACGGCCCTGGCCCTGCCCCTTCACTTCCGGTGCTCAGTTCAAACTGGACAATGCCAGCTCCGGTCAGTTCCCCTCCCCCACAGCTACAACCCATTTAAAGGGACAGAGCCTGCTTTCAGGGACATCAGCTTATCCTGAATTCAGTCTTCTCCACAAGTGTGTAGAATCTCTTGTGGTCCACACGCTGCAGTTGTGCATGTGTAAGTGCACGTTCATGAGCAAATGCCTATCTAAGAGAGAGGAAAAAAGATGATGGCTAGGGAAACGGACGATGGGGTAGATGACCATGAGGAATATTTTCCTCCTCTTTTCTACGAACCGCTTTGCATGAGCGTAAAAATTCCGAGATAGAGCTTTGGAGGATGGAAAGGATGACAGTAAGTAGCCTTGTGCTACTTAGCCGAAAAAAAGTATCACTAACAGTGTCCTATTCTCAGCTAGGGACTGTTAGATCTTTTCGGAGTCGTCCGAGTGTGTCAACCAAAGTCATTTTACTTACAGAACCCGGTCCCGTTAAGTAACGCCTTTACTGTTCCTTATACAGTTGCTCTTGAAGTTCATAAGTTGGTGGTTGAGGTCTTCTGAAGGGAAGAAGAAAGACGAGGTGAGCATTCAGGGTTCTCTTGGTCAGACTCTAGCTTGGTTGGATTTTCCCTGCAGGCACGATCAATTGCTCTGTCCAGGGTGCTGAGGGCGCCCGTGGCTCTGTCCCTGGTGCTGAAAAGTTTGTGCTTTTCTCCGCCTTGAGACCTTCCTGCATTCTTAGGCCCAAGTTCTTCCAAAAAAGCCTGATTCCCACCCCCCCCAGGTCCCCTGACACACATGAGACAAATAGACGCTTTATTTTTGCTTTTGATTAAGATAAGGTGTTTGCTGCATGGCATGCTGGTACGGTCCTTCTGCCTCCGTCTCCTCAGAACTGAATTACAGGTGCCTGTCACATTGCTTGCCTTAATCTGTCTTTCATCTTACTTTATTTGTACTTATTTGTATTTATTTTTGTATGTCATATGTGTACAGCTGCCCCCAGAAGCCAGAAAAAGGTGTTGGGTCCCCTGGAACTGAACTGCCATAAGGTTGAAGCCATCAAATTGGGGTTCTAGGAACCAAATTTGGGTCCTCTTGAAGCAGAGTCAGGGTTCTTAACCACTGAGCAATGTCTGCAGCTCTGAATATTTCTTGAATACTAAGGAAGATATTTGATAGAAGTAAATGTTTGTCAGAACATTGAAGGCATTACAAGCTTCAGGGGAAAAAAATTCAGGCCTACTTATTTGGTCATGAAGAAAGATAATATCTTTGAATATCATAAAACCAGAGTAGAAGAGAAAGTAATTTATTGACTAGTAATTTAAAATTAGTTCTATTATTGACGAGTGAGTTTTTGTTGGTGTTTTGAAGCGGGGTTCCATGTAGCCCAGGCTGACTTCAGATCAACTATATAGCCCAGAATAACTTTGAAGTCCTAATTCTCCACCTCCATCCCTCACGTGCTGAGAGTGAGCATCCACCAACTTTGCGCTTTCATAAGAGAACAGGTTCAGTTGTGTTGCCTGTGTTCCTTACGGCTCTGCGATCTGGGGCAACACAGTTAAACATTATGTCATTCAGTTTCCTCCCCTGTCCATGGAGACAATGAGAACACTTGGTGCTCAGAGCCCTTGTGAGAAGGAAGGATGGGACTAGATAGTCCAGGGAGATCTTTTCAGAATACTGCCTGGCATGCATCTTTTAACCAGTAAGGCATTGCTATTATAATGGAATGGTAATGCAGCCCAGTTGGGTAGAGTGTCTACTGAGCATGCACAAGACCTTTTGAACTAAGGCCTGGGTTAATACACCAGACCTCATAGCTGGCTGCTCTTCCAGAAGACTGGAGTTCAATTCCCAGCACCCACATGGCGATTCACAATCATTTGTAACTCCAATCCCAGGGCATCTAACACCCTCCTTCTGGCATCTGCTGGCATCGGGCACACAGAGGGATGTACATGTAGGCAAAACACCCATTCACATAAAATCCTAACTCTGATAAACCATGCTCATGACTATGTATTACAGAGGAGTTACAATATTATTTTATCTCACAGGACTGTGATGCACCTATAATGTGACGTGTCTTATAGATGTAACTACAGATGTAATACATCTGCAATACAAGTTAAAAATTCATGTTTTGTTTTGTTTCCCAAACTTCCCACTATCTAAAGCCAAGTAGCTGGGCTGTAGAAATCAACCAAGAAGAGTTTCCTAAGTGGAGTATTATTATTATTATTATTATTATTATTATTATTATTATTATTATTATTTGTTAGTAAGTTAGCTGACTTTTTTTTCTTTTTCTTTTTTTCAGAGCTGGGCACCGAACCCAGGGCCTTGCGCTTGCTAGGCAAGTGCTCTACCACTGAGCTAAATCCCCAACCCCGTTAGCTGACTTTTTAAGATGAAGCCCCTCATGCTAGAGAGATGGCTCAGCAGTTAAGAGCACTGACTGCTCTTCCAGAGGTCGTGAGTTCAAATCCCAGCAACCACATGGTGGCTCACAACCATCAGTAATGAGCTCTGATGCCCTCCTCTTCTGGTGTGTCTGAAGACAGTGTACTCATACACGTGAAATAAGTAAATCTCTAAAAGAAGAAGAAGAAGAAGAAGAAGAAGAGGAAGAGGAAGAGGAAGAGGAAGAGGAAGAGGAAGAAGAAAAAAGAAAAAAGAAAAAAGAAAAAAGAAAAAAGAAGTCACTCTCTTTAGCCCATGCTGGAATGAAACTCATTCAGTAACCCAGGCTGGCCTCAAACTCATGTCAATCCTCCTGCCTCTGTATCCTGGGTGCTGAGATTACATGTATGAGCCACCACACCTATCAAAATACTCCTAATTCTCATTTTCCTCACCTAGGTTTTTAAGTTCTATTAGGGGAAAGCTCTGCGTGTGAAGCCCCAGCCATCTGCAAACATGAATGGTAGTCTCTCCTAGAGAAAACAGTCCCCCCAGTGTGTCCCTCGAGAGATCTGTCCCACTGTCTTCCAATAGCAGTGCACACCTGGACCTGAGACAGGGAGGCAGAAGGGTTTGGAGTTCAAGGACAGCCTGGTTTACATGAGAACTGTGTCTCTGAAGAACAGAACAAAACAGGAAAAGATGACAGCTCCTTAGACACGGTGATAACCGCCCTGGGCACTGCGCTTTAATGGAGGACTCCATTAGTGAAGGCTGGAAGTGTCCGTCAGGGCCTGCTGAGCATGTGCAGAGCCCTAAGCCTGGTCCCTAGCACCACAGAAGCCAGGTATGGTGGTCAATGAGTTGTGAAACAGTTTCCTCCAAGATCAAAACATTCCATCCAGCAGGGGAGCTCCTTAAACAGGAAAGTAAACAAAAGAAATACATCAAGAACTCCCTGAAACTGACCAGATCCACTAGGCCTCTCCCTGACCCAGTAAACCATTTTGCCGAGCTCCACGTAAGACTCTCTCTCTCTCTCTCTTTTTCTTCTTTTCTTTTCTTTTTTCCCCAGAGCTGGGGACAGAACCCAGGGCCTTGAGCTTGCTAGGCAAGTGCTCTACCACTGAGCTAAATCCCCAACCCCTCACGGAAGACTCTTAAGACCAGCCCAACTGCTTGAAAGAAGCAGAAATTAGCCGAGCTGCCTGAAAAATTTAGACCAACTGATGCGCCTGGAAAGGACCCCCTCCAGCCCGTTGAGCTGCCTGCAGGTTGTACAGTGTGCTTCAGGTTCCCAACCTCTGTGAGCTGTCACCCATGCTGGGGTGGACCTTGGGGACACAGGTCTTTGAGTCATTTCTGCACCCGTGAGTAACCCCCTCACCCACGCTCCTGTACATACCCTCAATAAAACTCATTGGTTCTTCAAGTTGGCCCTTGGTAACATCTGTACTTTGATCTGTTGTGGGCCCCCTATCTGGTCTGGGGTGAGTAGAGAGGAGTGTGTTATGTCTCCCCAGGAAAAGTTTTGTCACACAAGAGCAGGCTGCAATTTAGCTCTAGAGATCTGAAGGCAGGAAGATCAGAAGTTCAAAGTCGTCGTTTGCCCTGCTGGAGAACACTCAGTAACAGTATCCGAAGGGCAATATGTCAATCAACGTTTGCTATGCAATAGGACAGTGGTCTGCGTTTCACCCAGAAAGGGGTGCGTAAGATGGCTCAACAAGAAACCTGCCACCAAGACCAGTGACCCACATGGGAGAAGGGGAGATCTAAGTTCCAAAAGTTACCTTCTGATGTTTATATTATTATTACCCATACTAACATATGTGTGCACTCTAAAAAGAAAAAATGTTATTAAGAACAGAGGTGTGCAGCTCAGAAAAAAAAAAAAAGAAAAAAAAAAAAAAAAAAAAAAAAAAAGGGGGTTGGGGATTTAGCTCAGCGGTAGAGCGCTTGCCTAGCATGCACAAGGCCCTGGGTTCGGTCCCCAGCTCCGAAAAAAAAAAAAAAGAACAGAGGTGTGGTGGTGCACACCTTCAATCCCAGCACCTGGGAGGTAGAGGCAGGTCTCTGAGCCTGAGTCTCAGGACAGACAGGACTGTAGACAGTAACCTTGTCTCACTCCTTCCCCCATTCCCCCAAAAATGAGGTTGGGCAGTGGTGGCACATGCATTTAATCCCATCACTCAGGAGGCAGTGGCAGGCAGATTTCTGTGAGTTCAAGGCCAGTCTGGACTACATAGTGAGTTACAGGGTAATCAGGGCTATACAGTGAGATGCTGTCCCAAAAGTAAAAACAATGAAATAAAGAAGGGGTCATCAAGAATGTTTAGCAGGTAAATCACTTGCTATCAAGCCTGATGATCTGGTCTCAAACATGGAGACCCACATGGCAGGAAAAGAGAGCTGACACCTGTGTAACCATCACACAGGTGCATGGCTGAACACATACATACATACATACACATGCACACACACATACACATTCCCATATACATACACACATACATATATGCATATACATACATATACACATAGACACACATACACTCATATACACATACACTCATATACATATGTACACACATACACAAACATACAGCACACATACATATATACATATATATACACACTGAAACACATACACACATATAATACACACACACATATGTACACACACACAAACATACAGCACACATACATATATACATATATATACACACATATAATACACATATACACACATATACACATACACATACATCCTACTTCAGAATTTCTGCTCTGGAAGACACATTCGACACCCATGAATCCAACTCTTTTTTTTTTTTTTTTTTTTTTTCTCGGAGCTAGGGACTGAACCCAGGGCCTTGCGCTTGCTAGGCAAGCGCTCTACCACTGAGCTAAATCCCCAACCCCTGAATCCAACTCTCAATTTAGGCTTAAAGCCTGCACGTGGTAGCAGGCCTTTAATCGCAGCATTCAGGGAACAGGGGCAGGTGAATCTCTGCGAGTTCAAGGTTGACCTGATCTACATAGTGAGAGACATCTCAACAATAAATAAATGAATAAACAAGCAAACAAACACTTGAGATCATTCTTGAGATCACAGAGATGAACAGACTAGAAGCACGGGTGCCGTACAGTCTCCAGCAACCCATACTTATTGTCTGTCTTTATGTGCATTGCACGTGTGTATGTGTTTGAATGTGTATGCATGTGTGTATGTATGTGTGTGTGTGCATGTATGCTTGTGTGTGTGTAAAGGAGAGAGAGAGAGACCCCATTCCTGACTACAATGAGAAGCAATCTGTTCTCGCCCCATGCTGTCGTCTCACCCACTGCAGGGATCAGTGCTTCCCACATCCATCAGGGCTGAGCACCTCTCACCTCGCAGGCCTGTTGAATTGGCAGGAGGACTAGCCAAGGGAGCCCCCTTCCTTCTTTCATCTGCTCCCCATGCTGGCCCTGGTTCACAGAGCAAGACGCCAGGCGCTTGCTTTCACCAATAATGGCTTCATCAGATTGAAAGGAGACAAAAGTGACCTCAATGGAATAGACTTCCTGACCCCAGCTGACCTCTGACCCTCACCCTGACAGCCTCTAAATCTTTTCTTTCTGACACATCCCCTCCAAGAGAAAATGATGAGCACATGATAGCCCTCTGTCCAATGTCGGTCCCTCTTCAGGTCTCCTCTAAGGTAGAACTTGTAGTACCCGGCTGGGATGTGCCTGCTAGCTGCTGATGGCCTCGTGGCTCTCACCATGACTCTGTCATTTCCTAAGTCTTGTTTCCGCCTTAGACTTTTGACCCATTCTCTCCTGACACAGCAGCTACTGTTTACATGTGAGACTGTGTCACATGCTCTGTGCTCACTATCCATTCCGGTCCTCAAGCATCCAGATGCGATCCCCATTGTACCGGAGGCAGCACAGGACGCTGTAGGTAAGCAGCGTGCCTCAACTTACAGATCGCAAAGGAAGATATTCTTCTGCATCCGAACGGATCAAGTAATTAATACACAGCATTAAATGATCAATTGGTGGGGGAAGAATTATAATAAAAGCGAGTACCCTGACCAAGCCACTCTCCCTTCCCTTAGGCTGCCTCTCTTTGAGTCTAGTAGGAGGACACTTCTGTGTCTCTAAATAATATACAGAGATGTCTGGTCCTTGATTTATTGGTTTCAGCCCTTTGCTATCGATTTCCTGTTATGATGGATGAGAACTTGCCCCCTACAGGGCCCTTTCCCCTTCCTCCCAAGTACAGATAAATCACCTTTTCCAGCTAAATTGGTAACCGATGTTTACTTTGTCATGACTATGCAAATGTCCCACCGTGCACCGCCAAGATGGTTTTCTCCTTCTGTGGCTTCCTTTTCCCTTGGACTTTGTAGCCACCTTTCCCACCAATGTCTGCCCATCCGCCTTCAAAGAACCGACTGTTTTCTTTTCGTTAAATCCTCACTTCTCCTGGAGCCTGTCTCGGGTTCCTTATCTTGCCTGCTCTCTAGGCTTGCTCCCCAGTGGTCTTCCAGGGATTCCTCACTGCTTTTCAGGTTAGAACTAGTGTTTTCTGGACATAAAATATATATTATAATAAAATATATAATATAAGCATAATATACAAATATATTGGTGTTTGGGGTGTTTGTTTGCTTGTTTGAGATAGGATTTCTTGGTTTCTTAGTTGTTTTTAAGATTTATTTATTTATATTTGTGAATACGCTGTCATTTTGCTCCAAGAGACAGCAATGTTATGATGTGTGAGTACAGATGCACGTCCACGCAAAGGGCAGCTTCCAGGAACTAACTGGACCCAGGGTACCAGGCTGACTGGCAAACACCCACTGAGCCTTATTTATTTATTATATATAAGTACACTGTAGCTGTCTTCAGACACAGCAGAAGAGGGCATCAGATCCCATTACAGATGGTTGTGAGCCACCATGTGGTTGCTGGGAATTGAACTCAGGACCTCTGGAAGAGCAGTCAGTGTTCTTAATCTCTCCAGCCCTAATTTCTTAGTTTCTTGGCTGTCTTGAAACTCACTCTGTAGACCAAGTTGTCCTTGAATTCTGTCCTTGAGATCTACCTGCTTCTGCCTCCGATGATTAAAGGATGCACTACCACCATCAGCCTGGACTTGAACTCACGGATTTCACCTCCTGAGACTGGGATTAAAGCCATGTGTCACCATACTCAGTTTCATGACTCATACATGAACCGGACTTGGGGTTCAGCATCGAGGAGAATATCCTCTAGTAAGTATCCAAGAAAACGTTTGTGCTGGAGTAGGCTGGAAAGATGGCCAGGTGAGTAAAGCCCTTGCTAGGCAAAAGAATAAGGACCTGAGCTTGGCTCCCCCGAAGACAAACATAAAAAGTCAGATGTCACCTTGTAAACCCAGTACTGAGGGCAGCGGAGACAGGAGGTCCCCAGGGTTCTCTGGCCAGCCCGTAAGCCTCAGGTTCAGTGAAGGATGCTTGGAAGTGTACAGGGGGTGCTCTCAGGAGACAAAGGCAAAGGGATCCAGTGAAACAAACAAGTGGAAAGGCTATTGAGGAAGACACCCTAGTGTTATCCTCTGCCCTCTATACACACAGACACAGATAGACAGACCGATGAACTCACATAGACGCACAGACACACACACACACACAGACACACACACAGACACGCATACACACACACGCACACACACACACACACAAAGACACACACACGCACATACACACACACACACACACACACACACACACACACACACACACACACACAGACACACACACACAGACACACACACACACACACACACACAAAAAGACACACACACACACACACACACACACACCCACACACACACACACACACACACACACACACACACACACACACACACACACACACACACACACGAAAAGAAAAAGGGTAAAAGAAAAGAAGAGGTGGCCTGGCAGACCATGCGCATCCAAGTTTGCTCCTCTGCCCTTCATGCTGTTTTCCCCACGCTGAGGGCTGCGGATGAACCCCAGGGCCTTGGATATCCTTTGGGGAGGCCGGTGTGCAGCTACTCAGGGGCATCCCAGCCCTTTAGCTTCATTTATGATTTCAGAGTATGTTCTTTAACATCTGCTCTGCGCACTGGAGCTGAATGAAGGATACACTTATGGCTTGCTCTGAGGACATTGAAGTGGGAAATGTCTTTTCCAGATTCTGAGTTATCCATGGAACAAAACACATGACGCCGCTAATCTTGTTTGAAGGCTCACCGTGGGTCAGGCCATGTACCAAGTACTGTACCTGAGTTATATGTCAACTCTCCCACCAAGCTGGGCATAGTGGCGCAGCCCTTTAATCTCAGCATGCAGGAGGCAGAGGCACGATCTCTGTGAGTTCCAGACCAGCCTGGTCTACAGAGAGAGTTCCAGGACAGCCAGGGCTACGTCGTGAGACCCTGTCTTTAAAACAAATAACAACAATAATCCACCAATCCTACCAACAAATTTATGAGATAGGCGTGGCTAATTTTACCATATTACTGATGAAGTGGAGGGACAGTTGTGGAAGAGGCCAATTGGTTGATTCTGGAATTGTCATTTGGAATCTGTACTCTATGCCTCTTACATTAGAAGAGGGTTAAAGTCCTGGAGGGAATGCTCAGTGGTTAGAGCACTTGCTCCTCTTACAGAAGACCCAGGTTAGGTTCCCAGCAGCTGAGTCAAGTGGCTCACGACTGCCTGACTCCAGCTTCAGGGGATGGCACAATATAGTCCGGCCTCTGTGGATATGCACAGGTATGGCAGAGATTCACATATGCACATACATGTACAAATACATCTTCCGTTAAAGGAATAGGAGGGTTGTTAGAGCCATGTATGGTGTACACTGATAGCTGAATAGGTGAGCTTCAGGCTCAGTAATCCCAGCCCCCCAGAATGGAGGCAGGAGTATTGAAGTGTTATGAACTACATGGGACCTCATCTCAAAGACAAGAACAAAGACAAACACGAGAACAAGGAAGAAAGAAAAGAGGCTTAAGTCCGGGTGTTCCCATGTTGTCACTCCTACCCTATTTAGTAAACGAGGGGATAGTTCCCTCCAAGTAACTTGTTGGAGGTCATAGCCAGTGAATAACAAAAGTTGATATCCTGATATGTGACTTGGGTTATCTTCCTTTTGGTAGGACATTGTCCTAGTTACTGTCCTATTGCTGTGAAGAGACAACCATGACCAAGGCAACTTAAAAAAGAAGCATGTAATTGGAGGCTTGGTTATAGTTTCAGAGGGCCACCCATGGTCATGATGGTGGCAGGCAGGCATGGAGGGAGCTGAGATCTTGTATCTGATCCAAAGATGGAACCAGGAGGAGACTGGGCCTGGCATAGGCATTCAAAACCTCAAAGCCTACGCCCCCAGTGACTCACCTCCCCCAAGAAGGCCACACCTCCAATCCTTCCTAAACAGTTCCAGCAACTGGAAATCAAGTTTTCGAATATATGGACCTATGGATGTTCACACCTCCACAGATGTATAAGATCATAGTCACATCCTCCCATCTGTGTTTAGCAGGGCTAAACCTAGTGGGGCAGACAGAAGGATAAATAAAAATACATAAAATTGTGATTTCAACACATAGTAGACACATGTGTTATCTATTTTTTTTTCTTTTTCTTTTTTTTTTTTCGGAGCCGGGGATCGAACCCAGGGCCTTGCGGTTGCTAGGCAAGCGCTCTACCACTGAGCTAAATCCCCAACCCCTACATGTGTTATCTATTATAGCAAGCTTCAGAGAAGGTGTAGCATTGAGTTAGACCTTGTATAGGGTTTTGTTTTGTTATGTTTTTTGGGGGGAAATTTTTTTGAATTTTTCTTGTCTTTCGTTTATTGTGACAGAATTCTCTGTGTAGCCCTGGCTGTCCTGGAACTCCATCTTTAGACCGGGCCTCGAATTCAAGAAATTCACCTGCCTCTGCCTACCAAGTGCTGGGATTAAAGGCGTGTGCCGCTGATAGTAGTTTTGAAAGCTAGGGAGGGCAGAACCCTACGGAGACAATGAGAGCGAGCGTTTAGAACAGAGCAGGTTATGTGAGGGGCCACCAGAACATTTGGCTCTCCTGGTGTTACGAGACAAGACATCTTCTTGGGAGCCGCAACACATGTAAGTCATCCCAGAGTCAAGGCTACAAAATGTCACGTGTGTCACGTGTGTCAAGTCTTCTAAGGCTATAATAACACACCGTGGCCAGAAGCCACTCAGGGAGGAAAGGGTTCATTTCGATTTACAAGTCGCAGGTCATACTCCATCACTGAGGGACGTCAGGGCAGGAACTTAAGGCAGGAACCTGGAGGCAGGAACTGAAGCAGAGGCCATGGGCGAACACTACTGACTGGCTTGTTCCACGTGGCTTACCTCAGCTTGTTTTCTTGTGTGACACAGGACCATCTTGCCCAGGGTTGGCACTGACCATTGTGCTCTCCCGCGCCAATCATTAATCAGGAAGGTGTCCTAGAGGCTTGCCTACAGGCCAGTTTTCTCAACTGTGGTGACTCTAGCTTGTGACAGGTGGACAGAAAAAAAAACAAAAAACAAAAAAACAGAAAACAAAAAACTAGCCACACATTTAGGCGGCGCCTTCTCTTTGTCTTTTAACCTCAGGGTGTCTGTGGTTTCAGAAGGATCACGGAGAAAATGCAGGCATAATGCTGGCCACTCTCCCTCCAGCCTCCAACAAGTATACCAAGTGTTGGCGGCACTGTGAAGTTCTGCCCACAGATGTCTCACCCATGTTCTGTCAGGAGGAGCGCGGTGGAGTGGAGATGCTCACTGGCACATTCCACAGGCCTGGGATACAAGGCCATCATCCCTTGCCCTAGTCGGCTTAGCTTGACATCCACCATTGTATAGCAGACTTCTGATAGCGATGAGGAAAAGTTGCCTCTTCCATGGAATTGAATCTGATCTCTGGGGGTTGGGATTTAGCTCAGTGGTAGAGCACTTGCCTAGCAAGCGCAAGGCCCTGGGTTGGTCCCCAGCTCGAAAAAAAAAAAGAAAAGAAAAAAAAAAAAAAGAATCTGATCTCTGGAGACTTTACCCATGAGCATCCTTAGGATGGGTCCTCTGCAAAGACTTGGGGTTGGAGAGCATATCTCAAGTTCAAATCCTGGGCCCCCAGTTGTGTGGCCTCAGACTAGCTTTTTTTATTTAAGGCTGATGGAGGCGGCTCCTGTCTCTGTGACCTCCGACCCTTTACATACTATCTTGTGCGATGCTTTTCCAACCACGAGGTGATTTCCCATTTATGGTCTAGATCCTAGAAACTCCAGCTGCCAGAACAGGAGGGGGGTATAGTTAAGTCATGTGAGGCAGGTCTCTGCCCTGGTTCCGTGTCTTACTTCCAACCTTCCACTCCCCCACCTACCCCTCGTTCTAATAATAAGAGAATAAATAGGGGTTGGGGATTTAGCTCAGTGGTACAGCGCTTGCCCTAGCAAAGCGCAAGGCCCTGGGTTGGTCCCCAGCTCCGACAAAATAAAAAAAAAAAAAAAAGAAGAAATAATCTCGCACTCTGATACCCTCGGCTCTCTCTTCCTTCTGTTTCCCTGTGATCCTGGCTCTAAGAAAGAACTGTTTCTGAGACTTCCGGTTTGTCCTTCGCTGTTGTTACTGTGATTGTTATTTTGTTTCATTTTTTTAACATGGCGTCCTGAAGCCCAGGCTGGTTTTTAGGTTTTGATGTGGACTTCTGATCGTCTTGCTTCAGCCTTCCAACAACACACATACACCATGCTCAGCTTCACTATTCCTTTGTTGTTCTCTCCTCCTCCTCCTCCTCCTCCTCCTCCTCCTCCTCCTCCTCCCCTCCCTCCTCCTCCCCCCCTCCTCCTCCTCTTCCTCCTCCTCCTCTCCCCTCCTCCTCGCCCAGCTAACCTGTAATTCAGAGTATGAGATAGGCTGCCCTTACACTCAGATATTCACCTGCCCCTGCCTCCCAAGTGCTTGGATTAGATCTAAGAGCCACACTTCCAGCCTCTTTGTAAGGATTAGATCTATTTTTTCTTTCTTTTTTCTTTTTTTTCGGAGCTGGGGACCAAACCCAGGGCCTTGCCCTTGCTAGGCAAGCGCTCTACCACTGAGCTAAATCCCCAACCCCTCTTTTGTTTATTTTTGAGACAGAGTCTCACTCTATAGCCTAAATGGTCCTTGACACTTGTGGCAATCTTCTGGACTCAGAATCCTTTTTTAAAATGTGTTTTATTAGCTTGTCATTAATTTTATTTTCAATTTTAAAGGAATTATTTTTATTTTATGTGCACTGGTATTTTGCCTGCATTTATGTTTGAGGGCACCAGGTCACCCTAGAAATGGAGCTCCAGACAGTTGTGAGCCACCATGTGGGTGCTGGGAATTGAACCCAGGTCCTCCGGAAGAGTAGCCAGAACTCTTTTTTTTTTTTTCTTTTTTTTTGGAGTTGGGGACCGATCCCAGGGCCTTGTGCTTGCTAGGCAAGCGCTCTACCACTGAGCTACATCCCCAACCCCGCAGCCAGAACTCTTAACTGCTGAGCCATCCCTCCAGCCACTTAGCATCATTATTGGTGCACACGTGATGTAAGGACATGCATGTAGAAATAAGAGGATGATGTTGTGATGTTAGCTCTGGACACTGACTGAACTGGTGTCGTGAGGCTCTGTGTAGTAAATGCCTTTGTCAGCTGAGCCTTCTGTCTCTGACCCTGCTTCACCCTCCCAACTGTGAGGACTACAGGCGTGAACCACTGTACCTGACCACTGTTCCTCTTTCAGGCTCACTCCTCACCGATCCAACGCCCTTGCCCAGGTTCTTTCAGTTCTGTGCACTTCTACGACAGGGCACTTGCCTGACTCCATTCTATCTGACACTTTCCTTCCCCACCAACTATTAGAGTATGCTTAAGAAGGCAAGGTCTGGATTTGAATTATGTATGAAGAGCCGGCCAAAGACTTGGCATAATTCCTTACTATCTATTTGCTGCGTGGAGAAATGTGTGGTTTATGTAAGTTCCCACAGTTAATAATGGCCAAAATTGGGATCTACGTTTTTATTTCCAAGAATTCCCTGTGCCATCTCCTAACCTAACCTACTTTATTACCTCACCCCCTCAGCCTTCCTTAGAATCAGATGTGGGCTGAGGGGATGGCTCAGCGGGTAAAGGTGCTTGCTGCTAAGCCTAAGGACCTGAGTTCGATCCCTAGACCCACAAGGTGGAGCGGTCTGCTGCCTTCATATTGTTCTCTGATCTCCACATGCATTCTAGGAAGTGGATACACACATACACACACACACACACACACACACACACACACACACACAGAGAGAGAGAGAGAGAGAGAGAGAGAGAGAGAGAGAGAGGAGTAAATAAATAAGTAAATGTAAAAATTAAAAAAAAAGAATAATTGTTTTGTATTTGCAAGGGGCCTTGTGTTCTAGATTTAATTACTTCTCCTTATGGATGAGAGCACTGAGATGGTAAAGGTTTGGTAGCTCGCCGAAAGCCGCCGAGCATATTGTGCTCAGACTCTGTGGTCTCCCCAGAATATGGATTCGGAGCCTTCTCCAGCATCCATGAAGTGTGTTCATTATCTCCCAGGATCCTAGAAAACCAGAAATCATGGATTTCCAGGGCTTTGTCCTGTGGGTGAGGTAGCTGTAAATAAGTCCCCTGGAGGCCCAGCTTTTTGTCCCCTAGACATCCCAAAGTCCAGACACCCAGCGTCTATTGTGAGACACTTCAGGGGAAGACGAGGAGGGAGTGTGTAAGAACAAGGGGAGTCCAGGATTCAGATGTGGAATCAGCCGCCCAGCCCCAGTGTCTTGGGGTCCCTTCGGTCTCCCGCAGTGGCAACATGCTCCTGCCCCTGCAGCTGACCTATTGGGCCAGAGATCAATAGCCTGGACTTTGGGGTCAGCCCCCTTTAGCTCACCAGTGACTACAGGGTGCTCAAAAGAACTAGCAAGACTGGTGGTTAAGTAACCGCCACTTTCCCCCGGTTGCGTCGTCGGATTGGGGCCTAGTGGGGTGGGGGGGGGGTACGAAACTCACACGGGTGACACCGTGGCCTCTTCTACCATCGCCCCTTGACCCCACTCTCCTCTGTGTTTTACTCTCTGCTCTCCTCATGTCCCCCACAGGGCTCTCAGCTTTGGCTCCTCTTCTGAACCCCTCCCCTCTGGGTATCGGGATAAGCCGACTTCTCAAGCAAAAGCAGTATCCGGCAACCCCTCATTCAGCTTTGTCTAATTACTCAGCACAGGAGTCTCTTCATTCACTGCACCCCAACCCCTCCAAAACCAACGCGCCTTCCGTCCCTATTCTGCCAGACTTTCAGTAGGCTCTTATTTCAGAAAAACAACCAACCAACAACAACAACAACAACAACAACAACAACAACAAAAAACCCAACCCCAACCAACTCCATACTGCTGCCCCTTGTATCTCCCCACCCCCACCCGATGCCTCAGCCAATCACTCTGATTGATTGATTAGGGAGGAGGGAGAGAGAGGATCGATGGAGGAATCTGGTCCTATTCTTATTCAAAGCTAAAGGTCCAGGAGGGAGGGATATTAATTGTGGGTAGAATTGGACAGTGGTCACCGGAGCTTGGGCCAAAGCAGTCAGCCCGGTGGGGGAGGGTGGGGATAAAAGCCAAACACTTGGAAGTCAGGACTAGATAGACACGGAGACGGTTGGGAGGAGAGTGATCCTAGAGTTGATCCAGGAGAACCCGCCTAAATCCTGAGATGAGGGTTCCCAAGACTACGCCTCCCAGATTAGTGACGCTGCTCTGGGCTCCTAGCACTCGGTGTCCAGCAGGGGGCGCTCGTTCCCCACGCGGCTCTTCCTTAGCCTCTGGTTCTTTTGTTCATTCATTCGTTTGAAAAGGTGCCACTGCGTGCCAGGCACTGGGCACCAGATTCAGTGCGCAGACTGGAAAAATACAAGCATGAAAAACACACACAAAGTTCCAGACCTCTTGGGACAGGCAGGGTAGGATGACGGCGAATGGATTTTTAAACGGAGACTTAAAAGAGGCCTAACTCTTGGCCAGATGGAAAGTGGTGAGGACCAGGTGTTGATGGTGGTGATGATGATGATGACGATGGCGATGACAACGACGACAACGATGGTGTGCTCGTGTGTTAGAAGGAGGTTTGGGACGTCTATGTGGGGATCGTCTAGTAGGAAGATGGGAGTGAGTGGGGGAAGCCTGGTAAGACCAATCCAGCTGAGATCAGAGGCCTTTCTGTTGCAGAATCCTACTATAGCTGGAGCCCCAGGACCCTTGACACTCCACCATTCAATTTTCTTGGCAATTTCTCCCAGTCAGCCGATCTTGGGGGCTTTTCTTGAGTAACCAAATACCACAAATCTAGTTCTCAGAAGTGAGCAGATCAGAGGTGTTCTCAATGCCAGATTTGGCTCTCTCCTTCCTGGGAGGAAACGCCCAGATGACAATTTAATTACCTGTGGAAATTTAACATGTAGATAGATAGCCAGGAGCTAGTGAGTTGGACAACAGCAGGGTGACGAGCAAACCTACAATATTATTATTGTAATATTTGATAGTGCTGTGTATTTAATAGTTTTAAATATTTGTGGCACTCTCAGCTTTTAATGTCTGTAACTTAGGACTTGTACATAAGCATTCACTGAGACACACGTCTATGATCTTGAATTCTTTTCCTTGTCTTTCTCAAAGGACTCATAGTTTATCAAGGGTTCTGCAAGAGGACAGCAGGTTAGGCAGGAACTAGAATACCACACCCCACACCCTGTGGTGTGTGTGTGTGTGTGTGTGTGTGTGTGTGTGTGTGTGTGTGTGTGTGAGAGAGAGAGAGAGAGAGAGAGAGAGAGAGAGAGAGAGAGAAATTTACCTTACTCCTAAGAGAGCCTGAAGCTTGCTAGGCTGGATGGTCAGGGAGTTCCAGCGCTCCACCAGTTTCTGCCCAGCACTGGGGTGACAAGCATGCATACCCAGCTTTGATGTGGGTTCTGGGGATTGAAACTCAGTCCTCATGGAGCCCAGCAAGTGCTCTTCCACTGAGCTGTCTCCCCAGACCTTCTCTCCTACTTCATTGGGGTAGGCACAGTCTCACACACGGCGGTGGGCACGGTCTCATAGTGTAGCCCATACTGACCATGAGCTTCTCCCGCCTCTGCTGGGCAAGCTTCCCGAGCTACACCCCAGCCTAGGTTCCTGGGGGTAGTGCGATAAGTCTGTGCCCATCCATCCCAGTCAGCTTCAGCTGTCAACTTGACACAGCCTAGAGTCACCTGAGAAGGGAGTCTCAAATGAGGGACCGCCCGGATCAGATTGGCCAGTGGACATGCCTTTAGGGAATTGTCTAGATCTCCCTAACTGATGTAGGAGAGCCCAGCACACTCCAGGTGACAGTTCCCTGGGCAGGTGACTCTGGACTGTACCAGGAATCTAGCTAAACGTGAAGCCACAGGCGAGCAAGGGAGCAGTGCTCCTTGCTTCACATTTGTCTCGGGTTTCCGTCCCGACTTCCCCCAGTGATGGCCCTGTACATGTTTTTCACAACCTTCTTTAATGAGGGTTCATCCTCCCCTCTAGTCCACCATCCAGCAGAGGGAGTGGAAGAGAAAGGTTATTAAGATGCAGGGGACGTGGGGCTGGGGATTTAGCTCAGTGGTAGAGCGCTTACCTAGGAAGCACAAGGCCCTGGGTTCGGTCCCCGGCTCCGAAAAAAAAGAACCAAAAAAAAAAAAAAAAAAAAAAAAAAAGATAAGATGCAGAGGACGTGGACGTGTTTAGAAATCGTTCTTTGGGGGGCGATTCCCATGTAGCAAACACCATGCATGACTCAGCAGCAGCAGCTCACTCCAGAGCAAACCCAGAGGCTTGCCAGTCAGCCAGAGTCCCGAGAAAGCAGCAAAAGGCCGCAGGAACCTCACGAGAAGTTATTCGGTGAGTGTCTCTCTATGGAGTTACCACAGTCGGAGCTCAACATCGCAGTGAAAAATGAAGCTCCCTGAGCTCCCGCTGTCTGTGGGGTCGTATTTACACTCCAAACATCACACGTCCTTTCATATGTTTGCTATAATGATGGCTGCTTCAGCAAACTGTCATTATAACCTGAGTCTCCGAAGAAATCTGAAATTTCCACTTTATGGCCCCTTCTGACCTCTGCAGGCACCAGGCTCGAACATGGTACATGCATATGCATGTAGGCATAACACTCATACACATACTTTTTTTAAAAAAGATGTATTATATATGAGTACACTGTCATTCTCTTCAGACACACCAGAAGAGGGCATCAGATCCCATCACAGATGGTTGTGAGCCACCATGTGGTTGCTGGGATTTGAACTCAGATCTTCTGGAAGAGCAGTCAGTGCTCTTAACCACTGAGCCATCTCTCCAGCCCTCACATAAAATATTTTTAAAGATTTGTTTTTATTCAAAATAGATGGATGTTTTGCCTACATGTATGTCTGTGCACTATATGCACATGGTGTCTAAGGAGGCCGGAAGAGGGTGTTGGATCTCCTGGAACAGGAGTTACAGATGGTTGTAAGCCACTTATATTGGGGACCGGGAATTGAACTCAGATCTTCTGGAAGAGCAACCAGGGCTGAAATGTCCTTCAATTTGGATTTGTCTGATGTTTCTTCATAACTAGATTCAAATTACTTGTTCTTGGCAGGAATATCACAAAAGTGATGTATGTTTCCTCCTACATACCAAGAGGTACATGACGTCACTTAGCCGCATTAGAGGAGGGGGGTGTTGAGTTTGGGTCACATGGTTGGGGCAGTGTTTGCCAGCTTTCTCCAGGACAAGCCACTATTACCCCATTGTCATTAAGTATCTTATAGGGACCGTCATTGACATCATGTAAATATCCTATTTCTCACTAAACTTTCAACAAGTAGGGTGTTTTGTTCTGGTTTGGTTTTGGTTTCTCAATAGAGCCCTGGTCATCCTGGAACTCACTCTGTAATCCAGGCTGGCTTTGAACTCAAGGAGACTCACCTCCCTCTGCCTCCCTAGTGCTGGGATTAAAGGTGTGCGCCACCACCACCTGACCGGGTTTTTTTATTTGTTTTAATGGTTTATTCATGTGTGGGTGTTTGAGCGCCCATGCTCACACATGCACACACCTGTGCACACACCAAGACAGGAAGACGGTGTTGATAGCTCAGAGCCTGTGTCTCAGGCAGTGATAGTACACCTAACTTGTTAGGCGTGTGGTGGAACCTGATTGAATTCTGCTGTTCCCTGTAATTACGAAGTCCCTTAACTGCTGGGCCAAGTTGCTAGACCTTGGTCTCACTTAGCTTCCTATTGCTGTGATAAAGCACTGTGACCGAAGGCAACTCGGGAAGGGGAAGGGGTCTTTGGGTTATACCTCTGATCACAGCCCATCGCTGGGCAAGGTCAGGGCAGGAGATGGAGGCAAGAACCTGAAGTAGAGCGCTTGCCTAGCAAGCGCAAGGCCCTGGGTTCAGTCCCCAGCTCCAAAAAAAAAGAACCAAAAAAAAAAAAAAAAAAAAAAAAAAAAAAAAAAAAAAAAGCCCCCACCCCGACTTGCCTACAGCCAATCTTTTAGAGGCATTTTTTCAATCGAAGTACCTTCTTTCCAGATGACCTTAGCTTATGTCAATCAGACATAAAGCAACACACCAATTAGTAATTTTAACGTCCACGAGTCAATCATGGCCTCAGTGTGTTATTATTAACCATGGCATGGGGGTGGGGGATGGAACCCAGGGTTTTCTACATACTGAGTGCACACAGTGCCCCTGACACACACCACTTTAATTATATTGAAACGTTTTCTAAGGGTGGATTTCACCTTATGTGTCTGGGTGTGTGCCTGGTGTCCACAGAGGTCGGAAGAAGGGGTCAGATCTCCTGGAATTGGAGTTGATGGTTTGAGCTGCCATCCGTGTTGAGAATCAAACTGGGGTCCTCTGGAAGAGCAACCAGCATTCTTGAACCATTGCTTTGGTCTCAGTGACTGTTTTTTACGTTACGGTTAGGTAATTTCTTTTTTCCTTCCCTCCCTCCTTCCTTTCTTCTTCCGTTCTTCCTCCTCCTTCCTCCCCCTCCCCACTCCCTGCTCCCCCCCCTTAGGGTGTGACATCATGGAGTTACACACGTTGCCCTCTTACACATGAATGCAGCTTGGTGTTTTTCTAGATACATTGCCCCTCTATGTGTATCAAAAGAAGCAGTTCCTGGGGCCCCCACTGTAGCAGAATGCACTCATGAATCCCCTTTCTCAAGAGGATTAACATTCCCCCCCTCCCCCGCTGCTAGTCACCATTAACAACGCATCCTTTCTTCATTCCTTCCTTTATTTTGCAGTATGAGGTATCTAACCTGACACTCGCTAAGCTCTACCACTGAGCACCACACCCAGACCACTGTCCTGTATCCGAGGTTTAGACTCTCCCATATGCAGGCAGTATGAGCCGCCTGCAAACTGCTCTTCATCATTTCCCAGTGCTTAGGTGACATCATTGCTTCCTGCCATTTCGGGTGCTCCCAAGTCAGGACTTCTGATGATGTAACATGGGAACGAACCAGAATGCTGGCTTCTCAGATTGGGGAGGATGCTCTCACAGGGGAGGCAGAAGTCTGCGGCATCCTTCGGCCAACCCAGGCCTGTGAGCAGGAGAGGCTCTGAAGCAGCTGCCACACGGGAACAGCTGGGAGAAGTTAGCACGCACCGGCACACAGCCAGCCAATCAGGGACCGGCGCTCCGACCCTATTCTGGTGTGCCCAGCCAGTCCTGTGAGCCGACCGTTCCTGTGTGGTCAGAGCCGGGCTGGCTATCATGACGTAGCCAGAAGCATCTGCCCCTGGCAGAGGATGGAAACTGACAAAACTAAACCCGGCCTGGTTATGCTGGGAAGGCAGCAGAGGGGAGGCCCAAAGGAAGCGGAACCTGGAAGCTAAGCAGCTCTAAGAGTGGGAGGTTTACCTCAGGGGGAGGACACCGAGATCGGAAGTAGTGGGTAGCGGTGGATGCACCAGCTTCCTGGAAACAGTGAAGGTGTGCTGAGGATTTTGTCTTCTTTCTTTTTCTTCCTCTCTCTCTCTCCTCTCTCTCTCTCTCTCTCTCTCTCTCTCTCTCTCTCTCTCTCTCTCCCTTCCTCCCTCCCCCTCCCTCTCTTATATCTTTCTTCCTCTCTCTCTTTCTCCCCTTCCTCTCTCTCTCTCTCTCTCTCTCTCTCTCTCTCTCTCTCTCTCTCTCTCTCTCTCTCTCTCTCTCTCTCTTTCTTTCTTGGAGACAGGGTTTCTCTGTGTAGCCCTGGCTGACCTGGAACTCCTTCTGTAGACCAGGTTGGGCTCAAACTCAGAGATCTACCTGCCTCTGCCTCCTGAGTGCTGGGATTAAACACATGTGCCATCACACTGGTCCGTGTCCTGACTTTTTTTTGCTTTTAAGTCTTGGACCTCAAGTCAGGTAGTGGTGATACTCCTTTAATCCCAACACTTGGGAGGCAGAAGCAGGCAAATCTCTGTGGGTTCAAGGCCTGCCTAGTCTATAGCGCCAATTCCAGGACAGCCAGGGCTACACAGAGAAACCCTGTCTTGAAAAACCAAACCAAACCAAAAGAACCACAAAAAAAAAAAAAAAAAAAAAAAAAAAAAAAAAAAAAAAAAAGAAAGAGGGGTTGGGGATTTAGCTCAGTGGTAGAGCACCTGCCTAGCAAGCACAAGGCCCTGGGTTCGGCCCCCCACCCCAGAAAAAAAAAAAAAAAAAAAAAAAAAAAAAAAAAAAGAAAGAAAGAAAAAAGAAAAAAGAAAAGACTTAACTCGGCTGACCCAGAATTTCTAATCCTCCTGCCTCAGCTTTCCTAGTCTTTGAATTATATTTCTGCTCCACCGTGCCCAAAATAAAGACAGCTTTTTTTTTTTTTTTTTTGGTTTTTTTCGGAGCTGGGGACTGAACCCAGGGCCTTGCGCTTCCTAGGCAAGCGCTCTACCGCTGAGCTAAATCCCCAACCCCCGCTCTAAACATTTTGAGGCTCCTATTAAATCCCTAATGTGTTAGAAGACAAGCGAGCCTACAGCGTGGGGTGGGGCATTCTCATCTCAAGGGGGGACCATTGGCCTCTCCATCAGGGAAACTTCAGATAGGGAGACAGTTCTTGCTTTTAGCACATCAGATCCCCTGACCTTCCGGTCATTAGCCCCGCCCCCTCATTCTGCTCCCTGGTCCCCTCCAAACCTGGAGGACCCTTTAGACTCTGGGCATGTCCCCAGTCTATGCAGGAGGGCTTGCGATGTTGGAGCAAGGGTTATAGTTCGTAGGAACTTCGTGGGGGGTTCTTGGAAGTGGGGGTGGTGAGAGTCTACTTCACAGTGGCTTCTACTCTTTCCTCAGAGGCTATTTAGGAAGTGACACCTTCTTTTGGCCTACCACAGCCCTCTCAGACCCTCCCCACCTTGCTGTCCCCACAGCAGCTCTAAGAGCGGAGGGAAACCACAGACCAGAAGCTGAATGAACTGCTCTGTGCAGGAGAGAGGGGTGCTGCGGGGGTGGAGAATAAGGTCCTTGGGGGCACAGAGTGGGGGTAGGGCTGGGGGTGGGGTCAGAGGCTGTGAGGAATCCCCTGCCCCGGCTCTAAGAAGGTCCTGAGGAGCAGGTTTCCTCTTCCTTCCACCCATATTTTTTTTTAAGTTTTTTTTTTTTTTGGTTCTTTTTTTTCGGAGCTGGGGACCGAACCCAGGGCCTTGTGCTTCCTAGGCAAGCGCTCTACCGCTGAGCTAAATCCCCAACCCCTTTTTTTAAGTTTTTAAAAGTTAGTTACTACTCTCCCCTCCTCTCCCCATCTCTCCTTCCCCCCCATCTCCCCCCAAGCTTTCCCATCTAAGATGGGGAACCAAGTGGATTCCCATCCAGGTTGGGAGAGCGAGCTTCAAGGTACCCCTGAAGCACATTAAGGTCAGAAGGAGGCCAGGACCGGAGTGAGATGCGCTTGCTCTGTTCTACGTCTTCATTTCCCACTTCCAGGTGCCCCTCCCTCAGCCAGGAATCCGTGGAAACCAGAATTTTCTAAACTCTTTCCAGGGACGTCGCTCGTGAAGTTGGGCGTATCTCTGTCTTTTTCCCTCCCTTTCCAACCCCCCACTCTCTTAAGTCTCTATCTTCAGATTTACTTCGTTTTGTTTATATGAGCGTTTTCCCTGCATTCACGTCCTTGTACCGTGTACATACCTGGAACCCATGGCTATCTGGTAGGAGAAAATGCACGCATGGCCTGGCGGGCAGCCTACGTGGCACACTGTACTTCTTTTTTTTTTTTTTTTTTTTTTTTTTTTTTCCCCGGAGCTGGGGACCGAACCCAGGGCCTTGCGCGTGCTAGGCAAGCGCTCTACCGCTGAGCTAAATCCCCAACCCCCACACTGTACTTCTAAATAAGACACGTGGCATACTGTGCTCCTAAAGTCAGAACACTGAGTTCTGAAGTAGCGTGAGTAGCCGGGAGCTGGTCCACAGAGGAGTCTGAATTCGCCATGTCTCCTTTAATGTGATTCTTCCGCATCCAGACCCTGGCTGTATGAGCTCCCACTATCCAATCAGAGGTAAGGAGCTAACCACGTGGTATGCCTGGTTGCTCACTAAAAGCAGAGCTGTTCCTGTCTCCTGAGTGGTCTCTCTCCTTGCCCTTTACCGAGCCATTGCTGTCTTGTCTAGGGTTGCCCTGGTAATGATGGCGGATGTCAGAAAGGTTATCAGATTCCCTTGAGCAGGAGTAACCATAGAGGCACCGTGTGGGTGCTGGGAATCAAACCCAGGTCTTCTGGAAGAGCAGCAAGTTCTAACTGCCGAGCCAATCTCCAGGCCAATTTTTTTTTTTAAATGGGGACACATACGTGAATAGTGAACCCCGTGATACACAGTTGGTATTGATGCTCCATGACTGTCGCCTATAGAAAAGGGTTTGTCATCTCTGAGTCTCCTTCTATGTCAACTGTCACAACAGTCTGTCACCACAGCTTTCCCAGGTCACATTGCCCATAGGCTGTTCCCAGGGAGGGACACAGAAAGCTTTGGGTTGTTTCGTTTATTGTTTGGTTTGGGGAGAGGGGCTGGTTACATAGTCCAGGCTGACTGGAGTTCGGGGTCCCCTTTCCTCAACTGATCAAGTACTGCGACAGATGGCGCACACTCCAGGTACCCGCTACTAAAGCAGATTTAGATAAAATCTGTGCTGGTTCTGCCTAAAATTACCTTATCACGCTTATTATTTTGTGATTTTATTATTTTACGTGTATGGGTGTTTTGCCTGGGAGTATGTCTGTGTATCACATGCATGCGTCTGGTGCTAGGGACTAGGGGGTAGGGAGTGGGGACTAGGTGACGGGTGAGGGAATAAAGGCAGGAGTAGTGGCACAAGGCTTTCCCAGGCAGGACAATCTTTGTGAGTTCTAGGCCATCCAGGGCTACACAGCATGGAGGTGCGGCTTGAGAGACAGTTTTAGTGGTTAAGCACACTGATTTCTCTTCCAGAACTGCGGGGTATCCACAAGGGGGCTCACAGCCATCTCCGAGTCCAGCCCAAGGTAATCTGAAGCTCTCTTTGGCCTCCATGGCTACCAGGCACACGAACTGTACATACGCAGGCAAAATACCCATACACATAAAATACTCTAAAAGATAGATCAATGGACGGATGGATGGCCGGCCGGACAGACAGACAGACAGAAGTATATTTACCACTAACAATTGCCTCGAATATTTTCAGAGTTTTGTTTTGTTTTGTTCTTCAAGACGGTTTTTCCGTGTAGCCCCGACTGTCCTGGAACTCACTTGGTAGACCAGGTTGGCCTCGAACTCACAGAGATCTGCTTGCCTCTGCCTCCTGAGTGCTGGATATAAAGGAATACACCACCACTACCGGCTAGAATTTTTTTATTTGTTTTTTTTTTTTGTTGTTGTTGTTGTGTTTTTTTGTTTTGTTTTGTTTTTTTTTTTTTTTTTTTTTTTTCGGAGCTGGAGACCGAACCCAGGGCCTTGCGCTTGCTAGGCAAGCGCTCTACCACTGAGCTAAATCCCCAACCCCTAGAATTTTTTTAAAAGGGTGCACGCCACACTGTGTCTTTGGTTCTGGCATCGGAATATTGTTGACTTTATAGACTATCATAGTGCTCCCATCTCTTCTATATTTTTGGAAAAAATCTTTGAAGCCAGAGTAACATAGTAAGACCCTGTCTCAAATAAATAAATAAATAAATAAATAAATAAATAAATAAAAATTGAGATTTTTTTTCCGCCCTAAAAATCGCGATTTTTCCTATTTTAGAACAGTGAAGACCTTTGGCAGCACTGACTTCTAATTATGCTGTAACACAGATGCTCCAACAATGGCCCCTACTCCCGGCTTTGCCTCACTCCTGGGCCTCCCTGCTACATGCCTGACACCAAGTCTGAATGCCAGTCACTGCTCTCATTGTTGCTTATTCTCAGGCTGCCTCACTATTCCTTGTGTTGAAGCTATTAGCCAGACCCTCAGTCTTTGGATGCTCAGCTGTAAAATGGGGACATAAGGGATTGTTACTGTCAACCATGATGATGGCTCGTATGTGACGTGAATGTAAAGAGGTTTGGCATATAGGAGGCCCTAACTAAATCCACCATCTGCTTCTTCCTGGCCATCGCGGGATCTGGTACGCGGATGTCCATTATATCCAGTCTTCCTTTTCTGGTGGCTCTAGAGGTGGCCTCTAGTTTTCCCCCATGCCTTGCTTCATTGGATCCCACACATCCGTGCACACGATAGGCGATGCTTCCTAATGGCTAAGACAATGTTAGCTCTTTGGATACGGGAGTGGGGAATGGGGGGAGGTGGCTCAGTGGATAGAGCCCTTGTGTGCCAGAGTGCATTTCAGACCCTCCCAGTTTCATAATCCCAGCTCTTGGGAGGTGGAGCTAGGGGATTCTCTAGAGTGAGCTGGCTAGTGACCAGCCATGTCTGAAAGCTCTGGGCATAACTGAGAAACCTTGCATAAATGAATAGAACTGAGAATAACTGGGGGAGACTCCCTCAGCGGCTGCCTCAGACCTCCACATGCGCAGTCGCACCAGTACACATAAGCGCGAACATGCATAGCCTTACGCATGCGCACCGCGCCTGGGGAGGATTTGAATCCCAGCAACGCGGCTTCTGGTTGCCAACCCTTGAGGCTGGTGAAAATGAGAGGCTCGGTGAAAAGACCTTGGACGTCACCTGAAGACATGGTTGGACTTTGGGTACCCACTGGTGGAGGGGAAGGATGCAAGGGGCCCCCAAGCCTTTCTGCACAAGTGAGAGCTGGAACACCCTATCTCAAGATCTCTTCTTCACCCTGGGGTGTGAAGTCAGGGCCCACTCAGGGCATCGGACAGACTGACACTTATGCTGCCCTAGGAAATAAGTGGGAAGGTGTCAGGCAGAGGGAGGGAAGGTGTCAACCACAGAACAGAGGAAGGGGGGCTGCCCTCTCACCTGCCCCACCCCTGTAGACCATAGCATGGTCCTCAGAATCACATCCCTCCTAAATGTCTGCTTCTCCCTCTGGGCCAGCCACAGGGCCAGGCCCTCTCCTGACCTGGAGTGCCCGCATGGTTCCCTCAAAGATATGCCTGTGACAGAACTTTGGGAGCTGCGTGCAGAGCCAGCTGGCCCTTGGATGCTTAGCTCAGCCCTGAAGGTGACAGTGACTATGGGACAAAGAAGGCCTTGAGAGGAAGCAGGATTTGCCAATGCTACCATTACCTCCCTAAACTATGCATACCAGCTCGACTCCCAACTCTACTTTGCGTTGCCCCGCAAGCTCTGCCCTCACAGCCATCTTGTCCTGATGTTGAGTCCGCAACCTCCAGCAGGCCCTCTGTGAGATTTGTCTGCAATTCCAAGGTCTGGGCTGTGTGAGAGACAGTCCACGGGAAGCAGTCCAATGCCTGGTGTCTCACTGGCAGGCGATAAAAACGTGAAGGAGGGTGAGGGCTATAACTGGCGTGGTTGAGTGCTTACCTAGTGTGAATGAAACCCTTGGGTTGGAGCCCCAGCACCACAGAAAAACAGACATGGTGGCACATGCCTGCAATCCCAGTAGTTGGGACTCAGGGGCAGGAGGATAAAGAATTCAAGGGCATCCTGGACTAACAGAGACATTCAGACAGCCAAGGCTACATGAGATCCTGTCTCAGAATATGTGGACGAGGGGTTGGGAATTTAGCTCAGTGGTAGAGCGCTTGCCTAGCAAGCACAAGGCCCTGGGTTCGGTCCCCAGCTCTGAAAAAAAGAAAAAGAAAAAGAAAAAAAATATGTGGACGAGTAAGTGGCAGGTTCTTGAGGAATGCCAGGTGCTAATTTCACAGCTCATCTCCCTAATCCTTAAACCGGACCTCTGTCCATTGTATCTTGATTTTCCCTGGGCATTTTATGGTCTTTTATCTATCATACCAACCTTATAGAGCCTATATATTCCTTCTCCTAGGGGACTTTTCAACACTAACTTAATGTGGTTTTTAAATAGATATATATTTATTGAAATACATGCATATATGTATACGTATATGTGTATATACATATATTTAAGGTTTACTTTCTTTCTTTTTTTTTCTTTTTCTTTTTCTTTTTTTCGGAGCTGGGGACCGAACCCAGGGCCTTGCGCTTGCTAGGCAAACGCTCTACCACTGAGCTAAATCCCCAACCCCATATTTAAGGTTTACAAGTTTTACGTGTATGTATACACACACACACACACACACACACACACACGAGTTCATCCAGTGAAATGATTCCTACAATCTAATAGTAGTCAACGATTCAACATTAGCGTAGTCTTCATGCCCACGGTGTGTGTGTGTGTGTGTGTATGTGTGTGTGTGTGTTTGTGTGTGTGAGTGTGTGTGTGTGTGTGTGTATGTGTGTGTGTGTGTGTATGTGCTGAAATAGGCGTGGTGACACACATCTGCAATCCCAGCTCTTGGGAGGTAGAGGAAAGAGGATTGTGCTTCCGGCTCAGCTTGTCTTCTGCAGTGAGTTAAAGGCCAGCCTAAGCTACGTTAAACTTTGTCTCAAGGCAACCAAACGCACACGTAAAAATGTGCTTAAAATGGATGAGAGTCCCTGAGTTCAGTCTCCAGCACCACACACAAAACGTATCTAAAATCTGACACTCAAGGCTAACTCCCAGGATATTCCAAAATTCTTTTTTTCCCTGTTTCTTTTTAAAAATTTAAACATTTATTTTTATCATTTTATGCGCATTGATGTTTTGCCTGCCTGTGTGTCCTTGGGAGGGTGTTGGATCCCCTGAAGCTGGAGTTACACACAGTTGTGTCCTTAACCACTGAGCCATCTCTCCATCTCCCCTTTTCTATTTCTTTGCTTTAAGATTTTTTTTTCAAGACCAGGTCTCACAATGCTGGCCAGAGCTCTCTTACGTAGATCAGGGGGTTGGCCCTGAGCACACAGAGATCCTCCTGCTTTTGCCTCTCCGATGCTGGGGTTAAAGGTGTGTGACACCAGGCCCAGGTAAGTTTATGGCGGTGCTCATGTGCAGGTAGGCTCTGCAGCCAGAAGAGGGCGCTGGATCTCTTGGAGGTGGAGTTACAGGGGGTTTCTAGCAGCTGTCCCAGATTCCAACTCTAGTCCTTTGAAGAGCTGCTCTCCTATCTCCCCAGCCTCCCTCTCCCTTCTCCTTCCTTTTCCTTCTACTTCTCTTCCTCCTCTTCCTCTTGTCCTTCCTCCTCTTCCTCTTCCTCCTCTCTGTTCTTTTTCCATTTAGAATTCCCAGGTGGGCCTAGAACTTGGGAGCCTCCTGCCTCAGCTTCCTGACCATGCCAGTTGGCCCTGCTCTCTCTGGTACGCTCAGCCGTCCTCCTCACTCTGTCTCTAGGCTTATCACCTTACAGAACTGCAGCTTCGCCTGCCCTTTGGCTCACCTCGAACCCCTGCAAACACTCCTTCCCCCTCTGTCCCGTGTTCTCCTTTGGAGTTCTGTCACTTTCTCTTGTTCAGTATGGGTTGGGAACTCTAGCATCCATCTTGACAGGACATGGTGCTGATGGGGTGAGGCAAAGCGTGTAGAAATATCTTACCCAGTTGCTGGCACTCGATGGGGGCTGCCGTGCCATGAGGTGGGGCACTGTGCAGAATGGATGGGGGCAGACTGCGTGGGTTGCATGAGGCACTGGTCTCCAGCCAGGAAGGGGTTAATGAACAAAGCCATAAAGGAGAACTCAGTCTATCCCGGTGCAGCCCTGCCCTTTTGAACCCTCTAGGAGGCTGTCTTAGATCCTTGCCTAACACTAAACAGTTACTCACTTGTTCCAAGCTCTTGCTGGGGCCCAGGCCCTTCCTAAAGGGCTTTACACTGATCATTTTGAGGGAATCCTGGACAAACCTCCAACAAGGCAGAAATTGACGGATGATGAAACAAGAGAGATTAGGAGATGTACAGTTGCACGAAATAAATCTAGCCGGGCCGGATTAACCACTCCATACAGACTTGACTCTGCCGGGACTCTTCCCTCTCCCTGTCCACCAATGGGGGAAGACCATAAGAGACACCCCTGCGAAAGAGCACCACAGGAGCGCTACCCAGCCAGGACAGAGTAGGCACCAGGTGTGCAAGGCGTGACATGAACCAAGAGAGGCACCGCAGCAATGCTGGGGACACAAAGAGAGCGGATGACAAGCACCCTGTAATTAAACTCACAGATTAAAATCAAAACGTGGAGAGATGGCTCATCAGTTACGAGAACTTTCTGTTCCCGGTGCCCGCGTTAGCCACCTTACAACTGTCTGTAACTCCAGTTCCAGAGGGGTGTCTCCTCAGGGACCTGTGCACACCTGCATGTACCCTCATATAGCACACAGATAAAAATAGTAAAATAAATCTAATCCCCCCCGCATTTCCCCCAAAAAAATCCCTCAACAAACTTAATGTTCATTCACCCGTTTACTGGTTCATTTGCCCTAAATCACATTTAGAAATTGCAAGTTTGAGCAATAGTTGAACCTCTTTTAAAAATATTAATAGAAGTTTTGTTGAGCAATAAGAAAAGGGGGCGGGGCAAGCAGTGATAGCACATACCACACACCTTTAATCCAAGCACTCAGGAGGCAGAGGCAGGCAGATCACTGATTTCAATCCCAGCAGGATCTACAGAATGAGTTTCAGGACATCCAGGGCCATACCTCCTCCATACCTGGCAAAATAAATATTTTTTAAAATTTAAAAACGGAAGAAGAAACTGGATTGTAGAGCAAACCTGTAATCCTAACTACTCTGAAGACTGAGGCAGGAGCATGGTAAATTCAAAACCAGCCTCCTGTTATCTGGTGGTTTCTTCCTCCATTGAAACATTCTGTCCTGTAAGGACGCTCCTAAGACAGCAGGTAAGCAACTCAAAATAAGTTCAGGAATTCCCTGGAACTGAGCAGATTCATTAGGCCCCGCCCTCCCAGAGTAAACAATGAAGAAGACATGCAGACCAGACCAGCTGCTTAGCAGACTGAGACCAGACCAGCTTCCTGGAAGCAGAAACCAGCCAAGCTGCCAGGAAGAGGTTTAGACCAATCAAGGCACCAGAAAAGGACACTCTGCAGCTTGTTGAGCTTGCGGTGTGCTCCAGGTCCCCAGTTTTTGTGAGCCCACACTGGGGTGGGCTTTGGGTCATATTTCTGCTCCTGTAAGTAACCCCTCACCCATATTCCTGTAACCTCAGTAACTCATTGGTTCACCAACGTGGACTTGGGAGGTCGGCATCTATGAGTATGTATGTCCCCAGGAAAAGTCTTTTTTTTTTTTCTTTTTTTCGGAGCTGGGGGCCGAACCCAGGGCCTTGCGCTTGCTAGGCAAGCACTCTACCACTGAGCTAAATCCCCAACCCCCCCAGGAAAAGTCTTGTCACACAACAAACACCTGGGCAACTTAGTGTGATCCTGTCTTTAAAAAAGTAAAACCAGGCTAGGTTGGTACAGGCCTTTAACCTCAGCAGTCAGGAGACAGACAGGCAGAGTTCTGAGGTCAAGGCAGGCTTTGCCTACATTGCATGTTCTATGCCAGCCAGGGCTACATAATAAGATCTTGTCTTAAGACAGACAGACAGACAGACAGACAGACAAGGGCTAGGGGAATGATTGGATGGGTAAAATAAGATCCGAGAGTTCAGATTTCCAACATTCACAAAAAGCTGGGCACAGAGGCCTGTGCCTGCAATCCCATGGGGAGGCAGAGACAGGATTGTCTCTGGTACTTACCGGCACCCCCGTGTAACTGAATTGGCAAACTCTGGGTTCACTGAAAGATCTTGCTTTGAAAAATAAGATGGAGGGGCTGGAGAGATGGATCGATGGGTAAAGTACTTTCTGCTCTGGTCCAGGACTGGAGCATGTTTCCGAGCACCCATACTGGGTGGCTCCTGACTGCCTGTAACTTCAGATCCTGGAGGATCTGGCTGCCGTTGTCTCTCTAAGCACCAATATTCATGTGCATGCACACATAAACACATACACATACACACGCACGCACATGCACACAATGCACTCAAAAACAAACATTTTAAAAATACATGTACGCATAAAAGTATACATATAGAAGAATATCTGTATAGGATGCAGAATGATGGAGGAAGAAACCTGATGTTGACCTCTGACCTCCACATGCATGTGCATAAGATTCGAGTACATACAGATGCGTGTACATACAGATGCATGTGTGTACACAGATGCCTATGTACACAGATGCATGTGTGCACAGATGCATGTGCACACAGATGCCTATGCACACAGATGCCTATGCACACAGATGCCTATGCACACAGATGCCTGTGCACACAGGTGCATGTGCACGCAGATGCATGTGTACACAGATGCCTATGCACACAGATGCCTGTGTACACGGATGCCTGTGCACACGGATGCATGTGCACGCAGGTGGATGTGCACACAGGTGCATGTGCACACGGATGCCTGTACACACAGATGCATGTACACACAGATGCACACATATATGTACACATGCATGTACACAAACACACCCCCAAAAAGTAAAGAGAAGGCTTGAGACATTGCTTAGTGGTAGAACACTTGCCTACATGTGCAAGGCCCTGGGTTTAGCTCCAAGTGGGCCAACGAATAAACAGCAGGCAAACCAGAGAAGGGACAGTAATGACTGTCAGGACCCCCAGCTCTCTCTGTGTGCTAAGCATGAGGAACTCCCATTACCGAGAGATCCTAAAGTCTAAGGGTTGACACTAGAACCTTTTGGCTGGTTGCTGTGTGACTTTGAGTTTCTTACTCCCCCTGAGCTCATCGATCATGGGAATAACCAAACCAACTCCTCAGATGTGTGGTGGAGATTAGAAGGGATAAAGACCTGAAGGGCCTTGCGCAGGGCCAGGCACATGGCATGCTGCTTGCGAAAGTAGCTGTTTGCTCTGATGTCTGGGAGATGCTCACCTTAGACCTACTTCTACGTCTTCTAGTTGGAGTGTGGGTCACATGGGTTTCCCATTGTAAGCTGGAGAGGCTGCCGAGGGGGAGAGAGCCTTTGCCTAACTTCGCACAGAGGAGAAATGTATCAGGCAGACAAACAAAAGGCCAGCCGTAGAAGTTCAGAGCTGGGGTTGGGGATTTAGCTCAGTGGTAGAGCACTTGCCCCAGCTCTGAAAAAAAGAAAACAAAAAACAAACAAACAAACAAACAAACAAACAAAAAAGCCGTAGAAGTTCAGAGCTGCAATCTTGGAACTGGAGAGGTAGAGGAAGGAGGATACCAGGGTTCAGAGCTAGCCTGGGTTCTAGAGGGGGTCACGAGGCTAAGCTACATGAACTCCTGTCTTAAAACAGCAATAGCACATAGTATATCAATAGAGGTGGGGACAGCCAGGACCACAACCAAAACTCATATCCTAGTCTGAGTTGTGAGTGTGGTAAATGTGCATCCAGTACCAGTGCTCGAGAAACAGATAAGAAATGACCAGGAGTTCAAGACCAGCCTCAGCTACAGAGACCCTATTTCAAAAAGAGGAAAAAAAAATCCAAGCGAGAAGATCGTGCCCTAGGACCAAAGGGGCTTGGCATCCTGCTCAGAACCCCTCTCTTTCTTTCCTGGAAGTCTATTTAAGGCAACTTCAAATGTGTTGCATCTTCCTGTCACCCCCTGGGGCCTCAGATACAAGCACCACTGCCTGCCTGCACGACTTCTTTCCTTTCCAACCAGAGAGGGCTGCTGCAGAACCCGCTGAAGAGCCCACAAGGCCAGCTGGTACTCCAGACTACGGTATTTGAGACCCAAGGCAGAGCAACAGTTGGGAGAGAGGGAAAGAGCAGGGTGTTGGGGGTCCGAGTCACTGGATTGAGAGACATCTGGGGCCACTTAGGAGAGGAGGGTGGGATGGCGTTTGCCTAGCTAAGTTGACCACTATATTGCGTGGCCTCAGATGAAAATGTCAGAGCTGCAGGGAGCCAACTGGCACCCACCTGGGCATCTTCTTGTCAGGTTAGTCAGGTAGCACCTCGGGCATCTCTCAATGTTTCCTAGTGTTTCCCAGAAAAGCCCCCTAGGTGAGCCTGGATGTAGGAGCCCGTGGTTGGTATTGTCCTGTTCTCTATGAAAAGAGCAGGCTCCTCAATTCTCAACAGCCTTGAGGAATCCAGAATGTGCCCTCAGAACCCTCATGAGAACTTTCCTCTTCCTTTATGTCCTTCCTGCACTTTCCGGGAAAGAGTCATTGGAATGTCTGCATGGCAGGACTAAGACAGTTGCCAGCCAGATGGTGACAGTACAAACGGGAGACAGAGGCAGGGGGATCTCTGAGTTCAAGGCCAGTCTGGTCTACAGCGCAAGTTCCAGGACAGCCAGGTACTCAGCGAAACCTTGTCTTGGAAAAAAACAAAACTAAACTATACAGACAAACAAACAAAAAGACACACATCAGCTAGGACATTCGCATTTTTCTTTGCTTTTTCGGAGTCTCCCCTTCCTCCCGAGTGCCTGAATTATAGTGTTCCCCACTATGCTCAGTTTATGTATTGCTAGAGATCAAACTCAAGGCCCCATGCACGCTCGGTTTCAAACCGAGAAACGGAGGCCAGGAAGACAGTGACGTGCTCACTGCCTCACTTCGCAGTGAGTGGACCCTGCTAGGTAGAACCCAGCCTTCTGAGCTCACCTCAACGCACCCGCCTCCCCATCAGGTAGTGGGACCATGAAGGCAAAACCAGCTACCCAGTTGGGTTGTTGCTACAAGAGGAAAGCCCTGGATGGTTTAGGAGGCTCCCTGTTCTCCAGCCTGGACTTCCGGCTCTATCAAGATGACCAGGTAGGGTGGGACCTAGCCTTCTCTCTGAGAATGTCTGCCAATTACTAAGAAGGGCGGAAGGCATGAGTGGGTTAGGCCTCAGAGGTCCCGAGCACATGCTGTAGGTGGCTCAGATGGTCTTATGGACTAGAAGAGGGTAGACCACACAAGACTCACTGGATGAGTATGGACTTGGAGTACTGAGTGGGAAGGGGCTCAGAGCTATCACGTGGGGTTTGCACTCTTGGATGAGGAATTTCCTCTAAGTTTACTTTGATCCCATTCAGAATAACCTAGAGATGAATACCGGGGTGATCAGGAGTGGGGGTTTAGAGGGAGAACAGGACAAGTTATACGGAGGAGAGGAGACGGTCAATGAACAAAGCCCTTGGAGAAACCTTTGGAGAAGGGAAGGAGAGGTGCAATAGGTGGTGTCCACGGCTTATCTATTCCCCTCAGAGTTTATCCAGGAGACTCCCAATTCCAGATCCTCGAGCCCCTTTCTCTGCTTCCCAGGTCTGCTCAGCTGACACTTCTCAGCCACTCCCAGACACAATGGATGCTCGTGACTTACCCTGGAGTGAGAGGATGTGCCCCTTACCACTGGCACCGGCTAAGCCCTCCTTGCTGGCCTGCCCCGAAGGCCTGGACCTACGCCTGTGTGCCCTGCAGAAGATACCCCTAGGCAGAGCCTCGCAGGATCTCGGAGAGGATGCCTCAAACACTAGTGAGTCAGGGGCCTTGGGGCTGGATCTGGGAGCTCTGTTGGTGGGTTGAAGGGGACACAGGCTTGGGGATGCAGAGGGGACTGGAACTCGGTCACTGGTGAGGATAGAGCCCCAGGCACACTTTGCTGCCTGTGTCCATGGTGTGCAGCGGGAGGTCAGAGGATAGCCTGCCAGAGCAACTTCTCTCCTACCCTGTGGATTCTGGAGTTTGAACTCAGATTGTCAGGATTGGCGGCAAGCGCCTTTTCTTGCTGAGCCATCTTGCGGTCCCTATTATTTTTAAATTTTTTGGTTCACTTTTACTGGAACAGGATCCCATGTAGCCCAGGCTAGAACAGAATCCCATGTAGCCCAGGCTGGCCTCACACTTACTATGCAGTCAAGGATGACCATGAACTCCTTCCTGATTCTTCTGCCTCTGCCTCCCAAGTTCTGTGACCACAGGCATGCACCCCATTGCTCAACAAAGAACTGAACAGCTTACTAAACGTACTTTAAAATTAGTCACGTGTTTGGCAGCTGCCCCTTGGGACCCTTAGGCAAGCCCCTCTTGACCCATGACATCCAATTTCTTAGTGTTAATCTGGGACCTTTCCCTTAAATTTCAGTTTGCCTCTCTGCACACTTAACCTCTCCCTGACGTTAGTGGGCTGCTCATAGGGTTTTTCTCTCCCTGAATTTGTCAGTCACTCCCCGCACACGGGCAGCTTTTATTCTAGGCTCAGTAGCGGTGGGGAAACTGAGTCCCAGAGGAAAGGGCCTAGCCCATGTTGCCCCATCATCTTGCGGGCTCTTTCCCAGCTCGGAGCTCTTTGCCCGCAGACAGTGCAGGGCCTGATGATCCTTACCTTTCCGGTTCAGGACACCAGCCACCAAGCCTGTACAAAACATCTACGGACATCGAGAAACTCACAACCAAGGACCCACCGAACAGAGAAGAGATGGGAAACCAGCCAGAAAGAGGCGCCTACTCAGCCCTTCCTCCTCATACCAGCTCCTTCCCAGAGGCTGGGCTGGACAGAAAGAGCCTTAGTCCCTTAACCTTCTGGCCCTGGCTTCCTCCCACTTTCATCTCCAAGGAAACCCCCATCCACATCTACCCCATCTTCCCTGGGTACCCACTTTGGCCTCTCCCTTACCTATTCACTTATGGGACCCAACCTTCTGCCCAGTGTCCACACCTCTTCATGCTGCCCCCGGACTCCACATACCCCACCACGACTGGGGCTGGCTTGTTTATGACAGCTAATGGACCTGGACCCCATAGCCCCCAAGAGAAGACCCTGCTTCTCTACTCAGGAGCTTTCCAGAGTGCTGGCCACACCCTATACTCCCAGGTCGGGAGTCGGAGCTCTAGAGATGCCTTGACCCCAGGACAAGCTGGTGTGACAGCTCCTGCAAGGCAGGCTGTGCCAGGCTCCCGGGCAGGTGTCATAGCCCTACCCTACCCTCTGAAGAAAGAGAATGGTAAAATCTTATACGAGTGTAACGTGTGTGGCAAGAACTTTGGGCAGCTGTCCAACCTGAAGGTATTGGCTTCCCAGGTCCTGCTATCCTCTGGTGACTCCTCTCTTGCCTTTCACCTTGCTTTCAGAATCAAGTCCTGAAATCTGGAAGCCACTCCTGGAGACTTCCTAGGGACAAGTGGTCTTGAGGTTTCTCCCAGGAGCGGGGAGGGAATAAATTCGGGATAAACTGAGCACCACCTGGGCTTGGTGGAGCACGCTTTTGATTCTACCCTTCAGGAGACCGAGGCAGAAGGGTGTCGGTGCAAATCCACAGTCAGTTTGGGTGATTGAGTGAGTGTCCAGCTAAAATAAAAGTGGGCAGTGATGGTGCACACCTCCAATCCCAGCACTTGGGTGGCAGAGGCAGGCGGATCTCGGTGGATGTGAGGCCAGCTTGGTCTTCACAGCAACTCCCAGGACAACGAGGGCTACCTAGTGAGATCCCATTTCAAACAAATAAAGAGGGGAAGTGAACATCAAAGTCTCTCCCATCCCGAAAAACTGTGTATGATATCACCTTATTTAAGTTAATAATGGGGAAACTGAGGCCCATAGTAGACAGAAATTTCCAGGGTAGCCACAGTTTATTACTAGTGGGTCCAAGCTTGGATTTCAGTTTCTTGGCATCAACTACTAAGCTCTCTCCTAGCTAGCATCCTCTCTGGGTTCCCAGTGAAGCCTCTTTATTGCTTTTTTGAAGGTTAAAAGAGAGGGGGAGGGGTTGGGGATTTAGCTCAGTGGTAGAGCGCTTGCCTAGGAGGCAAGGCCCTGGGTTCGGGTCCCCAGCTCCGAAAAAAAAAAGAAAAAAAAAAAAAAAAAGAGAGGGGGGGATGGGTAGGTTTTGGTGAATGGAGACCACAGTCTTACAAACAGCCTTTTTCAAGTGGGATCCCACAAATAAGGCCAGATGCTGTAGGTGTCATCTGTGTAAGTGTCATCCAGCCTGGGCTGCTCATAGCCACTCACTGTTAGCAAGGACCACAAGCTATATGCAGGTTACGGTTACTGGAGAAACGAGAGTTAGCAAACCTGCAGATTCCTGGCCTCTGGCCTCAGATTTAGTGACTCAGCAGGGCTAGGGGGACAGCCCCTAGAATCTGCATTTTTAGCATGTTCCTAAGGTCAAACTAATGCTGGTGTTCTGTGAATTGTACTTGAAGTGGCTGCTCTAGGGGATACCTAGGCTTCCTTTATCTAACTTCGTGAATCTTTGCTTTGGGGTAGACCTGGGTCCTGAGAGTGTCTGGGTACTAACTTCTGAGGGAGTGGTAGAGTGACCTGGGTACCAGCAAGGGATCCTGCAGAGGATGTGGGTGGAGATTTGGAGTGGACTTGGCCCTGTTAGATGTTCTACGCAGCTGGCAAACTTTCTTCCAGGTTCACCTGCGTGTGCACAGTGGGGAGCGCCCGTTCCAGTGTGCCCTGTGTCAGAAGCGCTTCACCCAGCTGGCCCACCTGCAAAAGCACCACCTGGTGCACACCGGGGAGCGGCCCCACCAGTGCCAGGTGACACCCTTCTCCCCTTCACATGTGCACTTGCAGCTTGGTGAGGAATCCTAATGCCTGGAGGGGTGGCGCCTGTTACCTAATCCCGAGAAAGTAAAGATGGGGAGGAGGGTGTAGAGGGTAGGAAGGTGAGCAGTGGAGAGAACTGGTGTGCGCATGTGTGAGTGTGCGTGTGTGTATGTGTGTGTGTGTGAGTGTGTGTGTGAGTGTGTGTGTGTGTGTGTGTGTGTGAGTGTGTGTGTATGTGAGTGTGTGTATATGTAAGTGAGTGTGTGTGTGTTTGTATGTGTGTACGTGTGTGTATACATGAGTGTGTGTGTTTGTGCGTGGTGTGTGCGTGAGTGTGTGTGAGTATGTGTATGTGTGTGTGTGTGTGTGTGTGAGTGTGTGTGTGAGAGTATGTGTATGTGAGTGTGTGTATGTGAGTGTGTGTGTGTGTGTGTGTGTGTGTGTGTGTGTGTGTGTGTGTGTGTGTGTGTGTGTGTGTGTGTGTGTGTGTGTGTGTGTGTGTGTGTGTGTGTGTGAGTGTGTATGTAAGTGTCTGTATGTGAGAGTGTGTGAGAGTGTGTGTGTGTGTGTGTGTATATGTGTGTGTGTGTGTGTGTGTGTGTGTGTGTGTGTGTGTGAGAGACTGAGAGAGAGAGAGAGAGGATGGTCGCAGGAATAAGTGATGTTATAGAAGAAAATGCAGCCGCGTGTCTATGCGTGGAGAATAATGAAACTGAAGACCCCTCCCCGAGCACGCATGTCCTCTCCTACCTCTGTGGTTGTTGAGGGAGCCATAACTTAAGCTAGGACTCCAAGTAGGGAAACAATCGGATCCATGGGTTCCTTCTTTGAGTCTGCCCTCATCCTTTGGGAGGGCAAGCAGGGAGTCTTCCTTTGACAGGGGCAGAAGTGAGAGCAGCGTGGTGGTTCTGGGTCTAACCTACAAAATCAGACTATGGTTCAAATCCTAGCTCCTCCTTCCAACTTGTGTGGCCTTTGGCTAGTGGCTTCTTTCCTCCGAGCCTCTGCTCACTCAATGGGTTCTTGGGAAGACTATGCAAAGTCAGTGCCTGGCTTGTCCAGCATCCCAACAAGTGCTAACCACACCCCCTGAGGCTGCAGCCCCTTGTGTCAGGGCTCTATGTGATTACCTTAGTTGGTCTTCTCTAATGGATGAGGATGAAAATCAGCGCTCACCTATTGCTGGCAGAGAAAGAAAGAAACTCTGAGGGAGGTCATTCATACAGAATCACACAGAAATGAAAAGAGAAAGCTAAGCCCAGCCCCGCAGGCTCTAGTCAGCAGGAAGAGCTTCTGGGTCTGGCTTAGGGGAGGTGTTTCCAAGGCGGGAAAGGGGCATGGAGAGAGTGTCCCTGAGCCAGTCGGAGGGCGGAGATGACTGGAGTACCCGTTTCTACCAGGTGTGCCACAAGCGATTCAGCAGTTCCAGCAACCTCAAGACCCACCTTCGCCTGCACTCAGGCGCCAGGCCCTTCCAATGCAGCATCTGTCCAAGTCACCTCACCCAGAATGTCTACCCTAAGCTGCACCCTAGGCTGCAGGCTCCTCAGCTCCATGGCCTGACCCACACCCACCTGCCCCTCGCCTCTCTCACCTGCCTTTCCCAGTGGCACCAAGGAGCACTAGATCTTGTGGAAGAGAGGAAGACGGGCCGGAATGTGGACAAGGTGTCCTCGGTATCCAAGGGAAGGCAGGGACAGACAGCTTGAGCGGGATTTCTCTGGGAGCAGAGTGTTGGCAATTAAAAGATGGTCTCAGTGTCGAGTCAAGGCCTCCTGAGTGTCTCTAGTGGAGGGGAATGTCCCTGCCAGATCCAACCCCTCACTTGGGAATGGCAGGATACACAGTCCGTCTGGGGATGGGTCCATGCAGCCATCTGCCTCAGGCTGGGTTTGGGTTCCTCTCTCTTGCCTGTGACCTACCTGGGCCTGAGTTCTCCATCTCAACTCACCAAGGGACAGTGCTACCTCTCGGGACTGGATGAAGGTAGAGTGTGCTCTGTGGGAAGGAGGGACACCGGAGGCAGGAGGACCTCAGCGGTGAGATTATTGTCAGCTGCTTTAGTTACTTGATCTGATGAACAAAGCATCTTGAAGTAACTGGAGAATGAAGCAAGAACGGATTTGTGCGTTGGCCAATCGCACGACATGTTGCAGTCCTTCCTGAACACCTTTCCCAACACCTCCGATTGTCCCCTGGGTTCCTGCCTACCACTTTCTAACTGCAGTTCCTTCTCAGCTCAGGTAGAGGTCAGCTGGGATTACTTGCCATGATGGAGTGTGATGTAATTCTCCTGCCCCGCATGGGGGTGAAAAAAGAGACATAAGATATACCCCTGTCTGGGCTGGAGAGATGGCTTAGTGGTTAGAGCACTGACTGCTCTTCCAGAGGTCCTGAGTTCAATTCCCAACAACCACAAGGTGGCTCACAACCATCTGTAATGGGACTTGATGCCCTCTTCTGGTGTGTCTGAAGACAGTAATAATGTACTCATATATATAAAATAAACAGGTCTTTAAAAAAAAAAAAGATATTCCTAGATACTCTTGTCCTCTCCTGAATGACCTAGAACCATGATGACCCCTGTGCATCAGGACCAGAGGGCAAGGGGCGTCCAGCTAATCAGGACTACAGTAAGGGACAAACCTGCAAAAGAGTGAGGCAATTGAGCCGCACCAATGGCCTACCTCCGGGGAATCCCCTCAGATGTGCGATGTGTTCCTTTCTCTGACGTGTGAGCCTGGCAGGAAAGCGAACAGCCCGAACTGCCCCGAAGATCAGATTAGAAGCGCAATAAAAGAAGGCTACAAGGAATGACTCATTCCAAGTCACTGTAAGGTTCTTTGACCCATTGCGGCAGGGGGGCGCCAGTCACACCCCTGTTGGTTTCATGTGACCTCCTCACCTTCATAAGGAGTGAAAATCCCACTCCACGTGGTAGGTGGCACCAAGACGGGAGAGAGAACCCTCCTAGGGAGCCCATCAGACAATGGCAAGGTGGGCTTTGCCCTTCCAGCAACGAAGGCCCGGGCTCTGCTCACCTTTTGTCACCCCTTTAGGGTGCAGGGATGCCAGCCCCTTGGGTTAAGCCTGGCTCAGTTGGACCAGTTAGCGGAACTCTGCCCACTTCCTGCCCGCGCTCTGCTTCAGGAATCTAGCAACTCCCGGAAATCCCTAGGCTCGGTCCCGGGGCTCCCAGACTCCCTTTGTCTTTGTGAACTTTTGTGAACAGGTCCAACTCCCCCGAGGAGTGCGCACACAATGCCTCACCGATGTCTCCAAGGGCGAGCAGAGAGCAGGACCTCAGGAGGGGGAGGTCTGTGTGGGACTTGGGAGAAGTGCTTCAGATTGAGATCTGGGGTGGGCACAAGACCCTAAGGGCGCACCCGCAGCCCCAGGGCATGGACAACATCTGGATCAGGTTCCCCACCCGCAGCCCTAGCTAGCGAGGTCGTTGTTTGCTCAGAGGGACGGGCGGGAGGAGGCGCTTCTCTGGCCTGGACAGTGGATCCGGGTGGCAGGCTCAGCCAAGTGCCCCGCCGGCCCAAAGCACCAGACCTGAAGACCTAGATTTCGCCATGAGAGAGCCGCGCAAGGGCTTCCGAGCTCGCCTGGCCCGAGTCTTGACTGGACTAGGGGGCCGAAGGGAGAGGAAGGGGAAGATCTCAAAGGAGGCCAGACTCCAGGATAGGTGAGGGGAGGTGGGGAAAGGCTGGCCTAGGGGCACGCATTTGTGACTCGTGTGTTTATAAAAATGAATGAGAGTTCTAATCAGCACGCATGAGTAGTGACCGGGCACCATGATTTGGATCTGTGAACTGTGGAATTTCTTTGTGTGTGTGTGTGTGTGTGTGTGTGTGTGTGTGTGTGTGTGTGTGTTAGAAGATAAGGTAGTGGTATGTTTGTAGAAGCAGACTGGCCTTGAACTTGTACTTGCCCAGTCTCCCAAGTGCTGACATTACAAATATGCCCCACTACTTTGGATTGTCCTCCTGTTGTTTTTGTTTTTTAACCTAAAGCGACTTTGACAACTTCCTGTCAGGCAAGCCACCAACCAAGGATTTTTCCACCCAGTAGGTCCTCCTCTTGCTGCCGGCCGTGGCATCCGCTGTGGACTTTGGTTCTCACGTCACCGGGCCAATGTTTCTCTGGCCTCTGTGGTCCTTTGTTGTGAGTCTGACAGGTTCTGAAACGGTCTTTGCCCTCAGTTGCCACGCATGGGTTTCTCACTGTCACCCCGGAACCTGGCAATGGCTCTTGACGATACCCACAATAAACCTTTATATGCCACTTGCTTCATGCATTCCCTGGATGATCTGAAGCAATCCTCCTGGCAGCCCAGGAAGACCTATATCCCGTGTGACTCAGATCCCGTGTGAGGCAGAGGTTCAGAGACGGAAGTCACCTATCTAAAGTCACACAGGTGGGAAGACATGAGGCTGAGATATGCCCCTTAGCTGGCTGACCTCTGAAGGCACTTCTCCGAAAGCCCTGTTGCTATGCAGATGGCTAGAGCAGAAGCCAGTGTTGGCAGGCTATACGTCCCGTGGTTGCCTGCCGGAATAGCCTGGGCAGGTACCTTCACCTCTCTGAGCCCTTCGTAGAAGCTCAGAGTGGAGAACCGCCCTGCCCTGTGGATGGCTGAACCCGATGGCTTGGAGGGGATAGTGAAAATGCCATCGGCCCCCATGGTTTGTAGGCCTCGAGCGAGCAGAGTGTGTGGTGCGCCGACCGTACCGGGGGTTGGTTTTGTGTGTCTATGCAGTTACTGGGTAATTTGTTCTGATCTTATCATGACACAGCTGTCTTTAGGCCTGCTGGCCCAGGAGGGAAGAGGGCGTGGTGGGGGCAGCTGGGAGGGGATAGTATTGCTCTCTCACCCTAAAGAGGGGAGGGCCCAGTCACCCTGTGCCTGGAAGCCTGAGTGCCCTGGGGTGCCCACACCCTGCGAGAGCTCTGCCCACTCCCACCTGGAAAACACACCCTCTCCCTTACCCTGTCTGGCAGAAACCTGCCCTATAGGCCTGATAGGTTCTCCTCACACCCTTCCCAAGTCAGAGAGGAGGCTGGCTTGGGGTGCAGGTGAGTCAGGAGTGAGGAGGGCAGGAGACGGACTGCAGGGCCAGCATGACGGTACACGCATGCCGGGCATATGGCGGGGGGCCCCATTCCTCCCTGCCGTGGGAATGGGGCCCTGAACTGAAGCACAGGCCTCTGATCCTGGCTGATCACTCAGGGGAGGGGCAGCGGGTTGGGCAACACACGTCTAAGTCTCCCATTCGTGGAATGTCCAGTCAAGCTTTGGAGACAGGCAGTTCTGCTGATCCTCTGCCTAAGGCTCACAAGCTGTGTGACTCGAGGCAACTGACTTTGACTCTCTGTGCCTCTGTTTTTCTTATCTGAAGAATGCAGATGCTGACATTTTTTTCTGAGGCCTAAAAATGACCAGATAGACAGGGACCTAGGGTTAAGCCTGGCACCCAGAGGGCTTTGGTAAACAGGAAATACTAAAGTCATGGGGTGGGGGGGGGTGGAGTTGGGAGATAACTCAGTGGTTAAGAGCACTGACTGCTCTTCCAGAGGTCCTGAGTTCAAATCCCAGCAACCACATGGTGGCTCACAGCCATCTGTAATGAGATCCGATGTCCTCTTCTGGTGTGTCTGAAGACAGCGACAGTGTATTCACATACATGAAATAAACAAATAAATCTTAAAAATAATAAAGTCATCAGGGGACTGTGCTCTTGTCGTGTGCATGTGTGTGTGAGTGCATGTGTTAGGGAACTGGTGAAGGGGGCACAGGATGCTTCTCCGAAGGTTTGAATGGGGGACGTTCTGCTAGGCTGTAGGCCTTGGATTGGGTGGACAGGGGCCGCTAATCTCAGTCTATGTGGACTGTGTGGACAGTGTTGGGACAGCAGAATTTTTTTTTTCTTTTTCTTTTTTTTTTTTTTTTTGGAGTTAGGGACCCAACCCAGGGCAGAATTTTCTTATTCTTTTTCCCTGTGCTTCCTTTTCAGGCCCTGGGGTGGCCAGAGCTGCCCTGACCTTGCTCAGGGTCAGGGCAGCACCAACAATGTCAGCCTCAAGGTAGGAGGAAACGAATGCAGGAGGCTGGGCCCAGGAGCTCTGGAGAGCTGGGCAGGATGAAGAACCCAGACTGTGGGCTCTTCCTGATTTTGATGCCTTGTGTGGCCCTGGACATCTCTCCCCTCCTCTGCTGAAGGGGTGAAGTAGTACCTCTCTCAGCCGTGGGGAGGAATTCAGTAATAGATGCAGAGAGGCCAGCAAAATGTCAGGGTGTTAAACATGTGAGCATTTCATGCTGGAGGGACGGCTCCACGGTTAAGAGCGTTTGTGCCTCTTTTAGAGGCCTGGGTTCTGCTCCCAGCACCCTATATCTGGTGGTTCACAACTCCTTGTAACGTAGCCATCAAAGAATCTAATACTGCCTGGACTCCATGGGTACCTGCACATATGTGCATGCATCCAGATGCATGTACACATAAGTAAAAATTAATATCCAGTGAGCTAAAAGATGAAAGGTTTAAAAAACGAAACAGAAGTGCACACCTCGTTCTGGGGAGTGCAGGGGCATGCGGCCTGCTCTCAGGGACTCCTGCTCCTTCAATGTCTTTGACCTAAGTTCTTCTTTTGCCTTCCTCTCTTCCCTTCCTGACGTAGTCCCACGGAGGTATACAGGGTATGTGGCTTAACCTTCTGGATGGTTTCCCTCTCTGCAAAGAGGACAGGAGCCACGAATAGAGCAGTGAGAAAGGTTCTCCCTTCGGACAGAACCTGCCTCCTGAGGTCATCAAGCATCCAAGTCCTCCCTGTGCGCCTCTTTGTATGGGCGGGTGCTCCTGTGCCTGGGTACTCTGCGTGGATTGTCTCCGTGTAGCACATCAGGAGTCAGGTGCTGCTCAGCTCACAGAGATTTACATACCGACCTATTCAGAAGTGAGGGTGTGTGTGATGCTCACCTGTGAGAGTGTGGAGGAGCTGGGGTTCCAACCCAAGTTGCCTCCCTGAAGACCCCATGATGCTGTCTCTCGGATCTCTCAGGATGTCTAGCCCGCGGGGAGCTCGCAGCCACATCTATTTCATAAATGAGTAACTTAAAGATGATGGAACCAAATCGGGCATGGTGGCACCCTCCTTTAATCCCACACTCAGCAGGCAGAGGCAGGCGGATCTCTGGAGTCCAGCCTGGTCTACAGAGGACAGCCAGAGCTGCATAGTGAGACCCTGTCTTAAAAATACACACACAGGAACAAAGCAGAGGAAGACAGTGGTGTCAAAGGCCCCCGCTAGATGGGACCTTGTCCCTAGATTTGGTTCCCCTCAGATTTCAAGGACACAAGTCCATCCTTAAAAACTGGTAATGTGGGCTGGAGAGATGGCTCAGTGGTTAAGAGAACTGACTGCTCTTCCAAAGATCCTGAGTTCAAATCCCAGCAACCCCATGGTGGCTCACAACCATCTGTAGTGGGATCTGATGCCCTCTTCTGGTGTGTCTGAAGACAGCAACAGTGTACTCATACACATCATAAATAAATCTTTAGAAAAAGAAGAAACGGGTACTATGTGGCCAGTACCTGGGGTCCTTATCTTGTCCCCAGTGTTCCCACAACTGGCTGGATCTCAGGGAGGACAGCAGACAAGTTAGGATTTGTCCCCCTCCTCTGAGCCGGGTAGTGGGGCTTTCTCTTGCTTCTGTCCTGCCCCGTGTTTACCTCAATGCCCCCATGTATCCTCCCTGGTGTACTGTGGGAACTAGGGGCTGGGAGGGCTTAAGGGAGGAGGCCGCAGGCCTTTTGATGGCCGGGAACAGGCAGAGGCTGTGGGCAGCTGGGCCAGGTTTGCCCACACATTCCCTAATCCCTAGATTAGGGCCAGAGGCTGGGGACTCAGAAAGCAGTAAGAGGGTTGTGAGGAAGCTTCAGGGAGAGCAGGCATAGTTGGGCCCAGCGCCACCCCTGTGCATAGGGCAGCAGTGTGGTCCCTGACAGTTAGCAGTCCTCCCCTCCCTAGGACGTGACTCCATCTTCTCTTTCCTCTAGTGTAAGATATTCGGGAAAGGCTTGACCATGGTCCTGCCCCATTGTCTTGCTCTGAGAGGTTCTACTCAGTTTCCTGTGGTGAAGGAAGACAGCCAAAGATAGCCAGAGGTACCTAGGTTCCAGAGGGGAGATGTCACACCATGTCCCTGTCACTTTGTCCCTGCCTCTGCCCTCTACTAGGTTCAAACCCAAAGCCATTCAGAATGGGACCTTCGGGTCAGGAGCCATGGTGGTTTGTGGACTCAGAGGCGACTCCACACCTCAGGAAGACGAAGCGAACCCCTGGGAAGGCTACAGAGACCAGCTGTGGGCAGTGCGTGTGACTTGGCCGGCTATGACTCCATGGAGCATGAGTGCCCAGCAGGGACAAGCTCTACTGAAGCCATTGGTGGTCCCAGCCATCCCTCCCGCCCAGAGTCTGCTTCTCCTTCTTTGAAACAGGGATCACCAGGCGCCCCCTGCCAGCACCCGCAACATGGCGCTCCAGAAGTTCTACTGAAGCCGGAGCTACCCAGCAACCTGGAGGACGCACCCCTACTGCCCCGCCCGGATTCCTTCCTCACAGCAGCAGGGGCAAAGGGCAAGCCTGACACCTCAGGGTCAGCCCAGTCAGAGCCAGAGCCCCTACACACTCGTCTCTGTGTCAGAAGGACCCGCTACCATATCACTGTCACCCTGCAAGGGTGCGGACCGGCACCTGGGGAGGAAGGTAAGGAACCGGCCAGACCAGCTCCCCACCCCTGTGGCCCTGAGGAATCCAGGGGCTGGCAGGAACCTCCTCAGGAACTCCGCCCCATTACTGGGTATCCAATCAACCCGCCTGGGGAGCCGCCGCCGAGAGTCCCACAGCATCAGGGAAGCAAGGCCCAGCAGGAGCGCCGAGTGGGCTGGGAACCTGGATTCCCACACAGCCGGTAAGTGAGGGGCGCGATGGTGGGAGGTTAGTCTGATGTGGCAACTCTTACTTAGGTCCCTCTGCCTTGTTCCTGGGTTCCGCAAGCGGGAGGCTCTCATTCATTTGGTACCTTGGGCGCGAGTCGACTCCGTGTCCACTCCCTGATTCTATGCCTCTTTCTCTTTCTCGTCACCTCTAGGCTGAAACTCATCTCTGCCTTCCTCCCTGTCCCACCACTCCCCTCAGGAAGGGAAATCTTATGGAAAGGATGGGGTAGTCAGGGTAACCGTCCTTTCAGCTACTCTTGTTAATCCTGGCTTCTTTGCAAGAGATTGCGGACCCAGCCTGGGAATAGGCACCTAGCCAAGGGGCTGGGCGCCCTGGCACAGGTTACTTAACTTCTCTGAGTCTTGCTTTGCTGAATGGGTATGGTAGTCAGAGATGAGGAAGAAGGAGGTGGGTACGGGCACATGCTTTGAACTCCACTGAGCTGGGCTGACAAAACAGCAGGGATGCGTATTAATTACACGCCATTGGCAATGGTAATTATCCCACCTGGCTCTGCTGTCAGCCACAAAAGCGGCGCCGAGACTCCCAAGCCTCGGTTTTTATTTGTGTTGAAGTGAGTCTCCTAAAGCATCCTGGTAGTCTCAGAGCGGGGAGGTATGGATTCCTCAAAACTTGTTGAGGAGGAATGAAGACGGGACCTCGTTAGGCCAGCCCTGGGCCACCAGAGGGGCCTCTGAGAAGCTCCTGCTGACGGCAGAGGCGCCAGTCATCTACGGCTTGTGTTTTAAGTGTGTCATCTCATTTAATCCACAGAATAGGAGCTAACTTTTCCATGAACCCCAGCTAATTAGAGTAGGGACCGAGGCTCAACAAGGACAAGTCACTTGCCCAAAGCCAACTGGACAGTCAGAATTCAAACCCAGGTTTGTCTATGCCCTAGCCACCCACCCACACCCTCAACCCCCTGCACACTTTGCCTCTTTGGCCCTGTGCAGAGCACAGGGTGGCCTGAAAACACGCTTAACAGAAGCCAAAGCATGGAGGTCCAGGTCCCCTCAGTAGGAGCTGGTTCTGTCCCTAGGGAGGAGGACGGTGGCGATCCAAACTGGCCCTGAGAGCTGCCAGGGTACCCCAGCATGGGAAGGCAGTCTGTAAAAGGATGAGGGGGTGGGATGAGCTGTTTTTAGAGGCAGATGGGAAACATGCAGGAGGGTGAGGTGGGGAACGTGGGGTTCTGGTTGATTGGGGTCCAGGTGAATAAAGCCTAGAGTTGGAATCTAGGAGGCACCTACCGAGAGGAAGGAAGGTGACTCCCAGGGACATGGTCCTTCTCTACCCACTCTGTGCTGGAGGGTTCTTGGCTAATGTCGGGAAAGGGGCAGAGTACAGCAGGGCAACAGGTGGGAGTGTATGAGCTATGCGTGCCCCACGTACGTGCTCCTGTCCAAGGGTAGATGGATCGCCACCGAGAGAGAGCGCTCATGTGTTGGCTGTGAGCTGAATGGGTGTGTGCTGGACATACGAGCACATGTGTGCTATGGTGCCTATGTGTTCCGTGGCGGAGCATGTGGCTTGCTCGCCTATTATGCCTCTGCGTGTTTGTGTCTCTTGGTGTGTGACCATGTGTGTGTTGCTGCGGATTCCCGGCTGTGTTCGTCCAGGCGGGTGACTCTGTGTTTTCGTGCTCTGTGATGTGGTGGGTCCTCGACTCTGCGAATGCCTGTCTGATTGATGAGGCATGCGTTTGGCAGCATGTGGGCCTGTGGACTGGTTTGGCCTAGTTTGGGGGTGACTCACAGGTAAGCGGGGAGAATCCTAGGACTTGTTGGGTTAGCTGAGATCTTTTTCCCACACTCCCCCCCTACACAACCCCCTCGGCCTCTCCCTTCCCATACCCACACACCTTGCTTAGAGGTCACAGGTCACCTTGCTGGCAAATCCACTTGTGGACTTGAAGAAGAGAGGGCTCTTGGAACAGGCACTTCTGTTTGCACGGGCGGTAACTAGGTTACTGGGGTGTGTCTCTAGACAAAGACAAAAATGGGGAGCTATAGGCAGACACATTCCAATGCGCATGAACAACATTCTAGCTGTCCGTGACTGTCTAGGGATGGGACAGGTGAACTGTCAGGATGACCTCCCTGTCCCTAGAGGTATGCAGGCAGAAGCTGTGACCACATGCTTAAGGAATGAGTGGCCATCAGGGGGTGTTGTCTCTGGGTTGGGCTGGGCTGAGAAAGGCATGGAGCTGATTGCTGGGAAGTCATCAGTAGACCCTGCCTTCCTTCAGCTTCCCCAGAGCTGTTTGTTTCCCTGTGGCTTTGCCCATGGGACTTTGCAAACATCCGATCCTTTAACTGAGAACTCCTGGGATATCAGCCTCAGAAGAAAGCTAGCCTTGGTGAGTCTGGCCAAGACTTGGCACTTTGCCCCAAAGAGTTAGCACTGAATGAATGAATGAATGAATGAGTGAGTGAGTGAATGAACCAGTTACAACTTAAGTTTTATGGCTTGTCGTCAGTTACGAGCGATCTGGAGGAATGAAGATAAGGGACTCTGTAAGGAGGAGGAGGGTACTCCTTAATGTGGTGCTGAGTAAGGGATAAAGTAGGAGAACCCAGAGGACAGAACAAAGCTTCAGTGAGGGTAGTAGGGTCTGGCTGTTGTCAGGAGCTGAGTTTGAGTTTAGGGGGTCTATGCGTGTCTGTTCTCAACACACTCTGGCTAAGGAAGTCTTAGGGGTCATCCAGGACTCCCCATCCTCATTTGCAGGCTGTCAGGGGCCCCACAGACTCTATCCCAGACACTGTGGTAGCCAGCAGTGGTCCTGAAGTTGAGTCAGACATCTGTGGGCCTCAGGTCCTTTCATCTATACCCCCTTATAAGACCTGAGTCACTGCTGGGCTACAGGGCAGGTCAAAGTTCTGGTTTCTTCCAGTTTCTCAGGATGGAGGGAGGTAGAGATGGGGGAAGAGAATTAGGGCAGTGGGCCCATTTCTCACTCAGGGTGTATCTGCTGGGGGCCCCCCCGCTCATCTCCTGACTGGAAGATGCGCTGGCCCAGGTTAGGCGAGCAGAATCTTTGGAGACCGTGAAAGCAACCTTTCATCGGAGATAAGTGGTAAGGGTGGATTGCTCCTTAAGGTCTGATGTGGGCTCTTTTTTTTTTTTTTTTTTTTTTCCCGGAGCTGGGGACCGAACCCAGGGCCTTGCGCTTCCTAGGCAAGCGCTCTACCACTGAGCCAAATCCCCAACCCCGATGTGGGCTCTTTTCAAAGGTGAACCCCAGGGCTGGGAGGCGCCCCCTGTTGGTAGAAGGTTTGCCTAGCATGTGTGAAGCCCGAGGTTGCATTCCAGCCCTTGGAAAAGGAGGAGTGGGGGCGCCTATCATCAGATCATTTAGAGGAGGTAGAAAATCGGAAGTTCACGGTCACGGCTAGGGAGTAGACAAAGGTGGTCCAAGGTCAAACCTGCGCTTCTAAGCGTGGCCTCCTCAACCGAATGGTGGGAGGAGACAACACACATGTTTTTCTCATGTTCATCATGGACACACACATACGCACACGGGCACACACTGCAGAGAGTTCAAAGCCAGACTGGTCCAGTCCTTTGCTTGGGAGGCTGAGAAAGAAGACTTCCTGGGGTTGGGGATTTAGCTCAGCGGTCAGCGCTTGCCTAGGAAGCGCAAGGCCCTGTTCGGTCCCCAACTCAAAAAAAAAAGAACCAAAAAAAAAAAAAAAAAAAAAAAAAAAAAAAAAAGACTTCATTATGAGGTATGAGTTGAGGTCACCGTGGGCTACAAAACTGCTATCGGGCCAGCCAGAGTTTCATAGCAAAACACTTATCTCAGAACATTAAAAAGGGGCCAGAGGAGACGTCTTTAATCCCAGCACTTGGGAGGCAGACGCAGGTGGATCTCTGTGAGTTCCAGGTCAGCCGGGGGTATATAATGAGACTCTCCCTAAAAGAATAAAAACAAACAAACAAATATTAAAAAATATTTATAGAGTAACCATCAAACCCGAGGCTGGGTTTACCAGATAACGATGTAAGCCTATATAAACATTTATATGGGGAGTTTGGAATGTGGCTAAGTGATTAGGTTGTTGTACAAGTCTCCTCTGCTAAGACATGACTCTGAATAATATCTTGCATCCATCTGAACCTTTATAATTTACTAATGAGTTATTCTTTTTAAAACTTGAAGTATGTGTTTGTGCATATCAGCATATTGTTATGTGCGTGTGAGGGCAGGTGCCCTGGAGGCCAGAGACACGAGATTTCCAAAAGCTAGAGTTACAGGTGATTGTAAGCATCTCAACATGGGCTCTGGGAACTAAATTCAAATCTTTTGGGCTGGAGAGATGGCTCAGTGGTTAAGAGCACCGGACTACTCTTCCAGAGGTCCTGAGTTCAATTCCCAGCAACCACATGATGGCTCACAACCATCTGTAATGGGATCTGATGCCTTCCTCTGGTGTGTCTGAAGACAGCTACAGGATACTTATAATAAATAAATCTTTAAATAAAACCCGAATCTTCTGCAAGAGCAGCATTAGTTCCCAACTACTGAACCACTCTCCCAGCTCACACTTTGTTCTTCATGAGGTGTGGACTCCCTGGATTCAGGCTCCCAGGCTCAGTGGAATGGAAAGCGTTTGGCTAAGTGCCCCAGAGCATGCCCCCAAACCCAGATTTCGGCTTCAGCGGTTGTTGTTTGTTGCCCCCATTTAGTGAAGGAACTAATGGAGGCTCAGATGAGGGAGGAACCCAAACAAGAGGCCTGAGATGGTGACTCAGAGTGTGTCTGCCTGGCATGCGTGCAGATCCTCAGCGCTGCAAGGAAATCAGATCCAGGGGTCTGGAGAGCTCGCTCAATGGTTAGGAACACTCACTGCTCTTAAAGAGGACTGGGGTTCAGTTTCTAACACCCATGCGGTGCCTCGAAACCCCCTGCATCTTTAATTCCAGGAGATCTGAAACCCTCTTCTGACTTCTGTGGGCTCCTGAATGCATGAGGTGTACAACAGGAGGCATACAATCAGACACACACACACACACACACACACACACACACACACACACACGTAAGTGGCATGATGGAGTGGCATCTGTCTCTAATCCCAGTGCTTACCCCCCCCCCCAACCCCTCAATTTCTCCATCTATCCAGGGGGGAAAAGTGGTTTCAGGAGAGAGAAATCTGAGGCGAAGTGCCTTGTAAGGCTGAGGGTATGTGTAGGGTCCTCTGAGACCCATAGTGGTGCCCTACTCCCCATGTGACTCATGTGTACACTTACCAATGTAAAGCCACAGACACCCCCCCACACCCAAGGGGCCAGTTTGTGTTCTCTCTCTTTTACTGGATCCTGACAAACCCTGTGTGACCGCAGTTCTCAGAGTCTGCAGTTGGAGAAGCGACCTGCCCAAGGTCATCCACTAGTGATTCACATAGGTCGGCGACCGGGTACTGCGGTACTGCTTGAGGCCAAACATTTTTTTCTCAGCTTCTCTTTTGAGAGGCAGAGGCAGGTGGATCTCTGTGAGTTTGAGGTCAGCCTGGTCTATAGAGTGAGTTCCAGGACAGCTAGTGCCACACGGAGAAACCCTGTCTCAAACAAACAAAAGAAGCAACAACAACAAAACCCTTTGAAGGACAGGAGTAAGTGGTACATGCCTTTAATCCCAGCCTTGGGGAGGCAGAGGCCAGCCTGGTCTACAAATCAGGTTCCAGGACAACCAGGACTATACAGAGAAACCATGTTCTCGGGGAAAAAACAAAACAAAAACAGACAAAACAGAACCAAAAGAAAAGCTATGTAAGAAACCTTGGTGGAGGGGCTAGAGAGATAACTCAGTGGTTAAGAGCACCCAACTAGGGGTTGGGGATTTAGCTCAGTGGTAGAGCGCTTGCCTAGGAAGCGCAAGGTCCTGGGTTCGATCCCCAGCCCCGAAAAAAGAAAAAAGAAAAGAGCACCCGACTACTCTTCCAGAGGTCCTAAGTTCAATTCCCAGCAACCACATGGTGGCTCACAACCCTCTGTAAAGAGATCCAATGCCCTCTTCTGGTGTGTCTGAAGACAGCTACAGTGTACTTATATATAACAAATGAATAAATCTTTAAAAAAAAAAAAAAAAGAAAGAAAAAGAAACCTTGGTGGAACAGAGACAGCACAGTTTGGGAAGGGTTCTGTTTCCTGTTTCTTAGCCTTTGTCCTCCAATGAGCCCGCTGCCCGTCCTCTCTTCTCTCTCCTTTTGGGCTCAGGCCTTAGCTTTCACCTTGGGGACCTGGACATTGGGCATCACTTGGAAGTGGTGAGGTGAGCGCATAAGAGTCCCCGGCAACTCCAATCTGAGCGGAGACTTGTACTCCATTTTACAGATTTGGAAACAAAGGCCAAAGGGTCACATGACTTGCCTGAGGTTACTCAGCCTGGTCTGGGCCTGTCAGTTGCTTTGTGCTTTGGGGACCCCTCCTTTTACTTCCTGGTGCTCACCATTCTCCCTTTTTTTTCCATCGGTAGGGAGCCAGTCCACAGGGTGGCAGGGACATCTCGTGTTTTGCTGGAACCCAACATGGAAGAGACGGCTGGGTCGTCGGCCCGCGCTGAGGCCCGAGTGGTAAGCGCCACACTGACGTGGCGCCAAAGGCCTCCTGTCCAGGAAGAGAGCAGACATCGTTTTCACAAAGTGTCCCTGGTGTCAGGTGCCAGGACGGAAGCCCCCCAGGAGGATGTGTTTGAGCGTAGCTTCCGGCGAGAAGAAGTCAATGGCTTTGTTAAAAAGGAAGAAGAGATTGTCAATTGCCAGGGTCCCAGGGAGGAGTCTGGACCCATGAACTTCCAGAGCCATGGGCCTATCTTTTCCAAGAAATATATTCCACCCCCCAAGGAGAAAAGGCCAACGGTGAGACTGCAGGAGGCTGTGGATTGGGGTGATGGTGGCCCCCAGGCTCCTAGAACTGAACCACCGGGCATGGGATCCATGGCTAGGACTGAGTTATTGGTGCCCTTGCCTGGGCCTCGTGAGCCAAGTCCGCATCCCAATGTGGGCGTTACCAGCGGGGGTTCCAGGAATCGTGAGGAATGGCGTGTGACACGCACAGTGAGGACCACCACGACGACTGTGGTGGGAGGCCATGTGGACCGGCAAGTTAGCAGCTCTGTGAGTGTGGGGCCATCGGTGTCAGGTGAGGCCCTGCCAAGGGGCCGCAATGTGACCCGAACAATCCGGGCAGTGGTGGTGAGCCCCAGAGCCGAGGGCTCACCCAGCCGTAGCCAGGCCCTGGAGGTGCTGAGCAATCTCGTGCCCGCTGAGCGCATCCCCCCTGCCAGTCGAATCCCAAGGCTCACTATGTTTACCTCAAGGGGCTCCGGCCTGGGTGGCACGGTGGGAAACACCCTGGGACCACCACCTGAGACCAGCCCAGCTGAGCTGAAGACTAAAAGTTCAGCCCCGGCCCCAGTAGGCGTCCCTGAGGCTGCTCATCCTGCTCAGAACATAGATGTCCCTGCAGCCCAGCTAATCCAAGACCAAGGCGGAGTCTCGGATACCAGAACTGTGGAATCCTCAAGGCTACAGAGAACCTCCAGTCCTGTCCTGTTCCCCAACCAGACTTCTCAGAGCCAAGACCGAGCGCCCTCTTCTCCCAAGCCCCAGCCCTGTGCCTCCTCCCCTGCTCATTCCCCAGAGCAGCCTGTGGCACCCGCACGCCTCAAAGCCCAGTCCTCCCCTCATAGCCTACCCTCTGTGAAAGAAAAGTTTGCAGGTCTCCCTGTAGCCCCTGTCCCACCCATGACAGGGGTTGAGGTTACGAAGCCTGAAGCACCTCCTAGTCCATCCTCTCCGAGGAGGAAGGCTGTCCCTAGCTCACAAAGCCCTTGTGCTCCAGCGTCACCAAAGGATAAGTTTGTTCAGGGCCCTGAGAACGGGCCCAGTTCTGCTCTTACTCCGGAAGAGGTGTTCCCAGGGCCCCGTGTTCCTGCCCATTCCCACTCCCCAAAAGAGGTTCTGCAGGCCCGCGGTGCTCCCATTCCCTCATCCTCCAGGCCAACCACAGCTGTTCAGGATGCGGAAGGGGGTCCTTCCATCAAGAAGGAGATTGGCCAGGACCCTCGGAATAGCCCTCCCCGTTCCCTTCCTTGCAAAGGGGCTGTTGAAGGCCCCACAGCCCCTGCTCCCCTGACCCCCAAACAGGATGTGCTTGTCCAAGATTCTCCGGGGACCTCTCTCTCATCACCTACCCCAGAGGAATGTTTCCAGAGCCCTGCCGTGCCCCTTGCCCCACCTTCTTCAGAGGCCAAGAAGCCCCTCAGTCTAGAAGGCTCTCAGGCCCCAGAGCCAATGAAAGCAGAGGCCAGCACAGAGTCCCAGCTCATCCCGGATTCCACTGAGGGGACGGTGCCCTCAGAGCCATCTAGGGAGGAGGAGGAAGCAGCCTTGACGGCTGACCTGGAGATTTTCCTGGATACTCTGAGGAGCATGGAGCCCCCCGAGATCCTCCGAACTCACCGATTACCCCGAGCTCCACGGTCCTCCTACCTGGCCATGTATGCCACGCTACCTGCCATTGAAGAGGATCAGCTGGGGCCGTGCATGCCGGGACCCAGTCCCCAGGAGGGACCTTCGTTGGAAGAGGAGGAGGAGGAGCTAGAGAACCCCTATCTCAGCGATGATGAGAAACTCCAGAGAAGGCAGGAGAAAGCAGGCCCCTGCCCCTCCCTGGATCCCCACCCATCCAGGCCTGCTAAGGTCACCTGCTCTCCCATGGAGATGATGAAGAAGCTCGTAGCAGGGCAAGGCCCGGAACCTCAGCCCAGCAACCGGCCTACTTCCCGCCTGGGAGGCAGCCTTCTCTTCGGCAATCTGGTGCCAGCCAACAAGGACGCCTCTGCCCTGGAACCACTAGGCACAAAACTCTCTGCTCTGCCACCCCACGGAGCACCAGGGGTCAGGAAGGTGCCGGGACAGTTGCCCTTGCTCTGCAGTGGAGGGCCACCTCCAGAGAAGCCAGCACCTATCCAGCCCCCAGAAGGGTGGGTGAGTGACCTTGTAGGGCCAAGGGAGATACCTGGCCTCCCCTTGAATGGTTGAAGAGAGTAGTGTTGGGGTTCCAGGAGGCAGAGGGATTGGATCGGAGCTAAGTTGAATTTTGCAGTGCACACCATTGGGGCCTCGGTGTCCATGAGAGTATAACAGAGTGGATGGATTCCAAAAAGCTTGCTGCTTCTCACAGCCTGGAAGCTGGGGAAGCAAAGTCTTTTCAGCTCCCGGGACAGGGTGATGAGGCCCTGGGAACTGGAAGCGATGATGCAATCTCTGTTTGCTGTATCCTTGGAGTGGAGGCCAGACGGTCAAGCAGGGTGGGGGTGGGCGATGCTTACCCCATATATTTCTAACCCCGTCTCTGTCTCAGAGCCCAGCACTGAAGACCCAGGGCAAGCTGAACACCAGGCCTGGGAAGGTAGGCTCTTGGGGGCAAGTAGAGGCTGGCAGGGGGCAGTGTCTGGGGACAGGGCCTGAGGACACCTGCTCTGCTCTCTCAGGTGATCCTCTTCTCAGAGCCTGGCTGCCAGGGCAGAGGCAGGGAAGTCTGGGAAGATGTTGCTGATGCCTCAGCTTGGGCCTCTGTTGCTTCCATAAGGGTGATACGAGGCTGGTAAGTAGGGGAGTGCCCAGGGAAGAGGGCCCTGCTGTGACCCTGGGGTGAGGAAGGTGATGAGCCCTTAGGAAGTCTCTGGGCACTACCTCCTGCCCTGTGACCCCGGGGTTTCTGGGTCCACAGCTGGATACTATACGAACAGCCAGAGTTCCGGGGCCAGAAGCTGTTGCTGCCTGAAGGGGATGTGGAACTCAGAGCCCTGGCATCTACATGGAGTCTCCAAGGCATCGGTTCCCTGAAGAGGGCTGTGCGGGTGAGTGGGCAGCTGCCTAGAGCGACACCCTCTCCGGGGGTGGTGGCACAGGGGTGAGAGGGGGTCAGAATGGAGTCCCTCGGAGTTCCTAGCCATAGAGGCACTGAGAGAGAAAAGGACAGTTGGGGTACGCAGGCTGGTGTATCAGCGGGGCCTGTGCCCCTGGGTGAGCAAGCTGGAGATGTGTGAGAGTGTATATAGATCAGAATTAGGTCAGAGTGGTAGGAGTGGGCTGACATTCACCACTCTGGGCAAGGTTCCATGGAGCCTCTTTATTTACTTGTTCATATCTTGAGACACTCCCGTCTCATGTTTTTAATTAAAAGTTTTATTACATTTATTTGTGTGTGCGCACGCGCATGCTCAGAAATGCCTCAGCGTGAATGAATGCAGCCATCAGAGGACATTTTGCGAAGGTCACTTACTTCCCTCCCTCCTCCGGGTGGGTCCTGGAGAGCGAACCCCGATTGTCAGGCTGGGAAGGAGGCACCTTTTTATGCCCAGCCAGCTTGCCAACCCCACACATTTCTCATAGCCATTATGCGCCAGGCAATCTGGCACAGGTTTCCATCCACGACCCCTCCTTTGGCCAGACTCTGAGGGCCCTGGAGGACAATAGACCTGGCTGGGAACTTACAAATGTCTACTGGCTTCCAGGAAGAAAAACCATGAAGGAGAGTAATTTCTAGCCTTGAGACAACTCAATTTTTTTTTTTTTTGAGACTAGCTCTTAGATAAAAATAGAATGGTCTCGAATTCGCAATTCTCCTGCTTCAACCTCCCAAGGGTTGGCTGGGATGACAGAGGCCACCACAGCTGTAAATTCTGAGAGATGGGTGTATGGCTTGCAAAGTCCACATGACCTCGTGTCTATAAGGTGGAAGGGGCAGCATTGTTTTCGTAGCACAAGTAAGCAAACTACTGAGACTGAATTTGACCAAATGGTATCAGTCCCTAGAGAGAGGCAGAAACAATGCTTGAAACGAGGCCCATCAGACCCCTGGACGTTTGTGGGTGTCTGTTTTCTTTTGTTTGAGATAAGAGCTCACACTGAGCTCAAACTTAGGTAGAATTTACTATGTAGCCAGGGCTAACCATGAACTTGCATCAAAAGTCCTGCCTCAACTTCCCTAGCAATCTGCTTACAGGTATGGGCCACCACTGATGATGATGATGGTGATGATGGTGGTGGTGGTGGTGATGATGATGATGATGATGATTGACAGTTCCTGATGTCAGCCTAGGCTAGCCTCAGACTCACCATGTAGCCAAGGCTAGTCTTGAAGTCTCTGTCCTCTTGCCTCCGCCTCCCAGGTGCTGGGATTCCAGGCATGCACCAGTGCACCCAGCTAGTTGTGTTTTTAGTGAGGTGAGCACTGTTGCTCCCTCTCTGGTAAGGACTCCATCGTCCTGGCGCTGAGAGGCCAGGAGAACAGGGTGGCAGTTTTCAGAGGCGCTGCAGATAGGGCCATGTTGGCAGACAAGTCTCTACAAGACACAGTAAACTCACCCCTGTGGAGGAGGGCATGAGGCACAGGAGACAAACAAGATCTCTGAGGTTGCACAGTGCTGGAGTCACTTGATTCACTCAGCACTGAGGTAGCACCTACTGTGTGCCAGGCACGTGGGATGTTCTGGGTTGCAACACCAAACAGAACCCTTCTCTGTTCTCGGCTGCGTTGCTTATAAGCTGTGTGACCTGGGGTGGTTTGCTTAGGTGCGTTGAGCTTGACCTTCCTGTCTGTTTCTAGAGGGAGAACCATCCCTAGAGAGACTAAATCGGGTAGAATGTGGCCCTAGCACAATAGGCAGACGACTGATTATCATCTGAGTGAGGGAGTGGAAGTGGTTCTAGAGAGGAAACAATACCCAGAATGCAAAGGAAACCTTGGGAGGAGAATGCAGGCACCGGACACAGCCCCGCGGATCAGGGCGTTGGGAGGAGGGGGCTGGGAGCAGAGCTCGGTAGAGTGCCTGTCGTGCAAGTGTGGATCGTGATTCGGATTCCCCAGCACCCCATAAAACCAGGCACAGTGCCACCCGCCTTGTAATCCCAGCACTCAGGAGGACGAGGCAGAGAGATTAAAAAGATGAAGGTTGGGACTGATGAGGTGACTCGGTGACTTGTCCCCAGACCTGACAACCTGAGTTTGAACTCCTGGACCCGCATGGTGAAAGGAAAGGACCCATTCCTGCGAGTTGACCTCTGACTCCCAAGCACATGCTGTGGGGTGCCTGTGCCCCTTCACCCCACAGACAAACAAAAATCAAAAATATAATTTAAAAAAATAAATAAGCTTATGGTCACCGTTGGCCACACTGTGAGTTCAAGGTTCAAGGCTAGCCTGGACTACGTGAAACTGCCTAAGAAAACAAAACAAAACAAACAAACAAACAAAGCACCCTGCAGCATGGGGTGTGGTAAGAGACCTTGCCTGGCAGGTGCAAGGGCGTGGATTCTAGACACGGCATCCACACCAACAGTAACAAAAAGCCAGCCTGGACCAAGGTCAGAACTTGGCATCGAGGTGGCATCAGGAACTGGCTATGCACCTGACACCCCACCCCCTCCCAACAGTGGAAAGCCGGCCACCTAGGACAGGCAAGGCCTTGACACCACAGGTAGGGAAATTTGGTCTCAGGTTCCAAAAGTCCCGCAGGCCTGAGGTCACACTGGCTGGTCTTGTAGAGAACACTCCTCAGTTTCTGAGGAGACAACCAGCGGGCTTTCCCAGAAGCCCCTGGGATCCCTGCCAGGCTGGCAAGCCTTGGGAGCAGGTGAGGCGGAGAAGTCCATAGCTTGTACTTGAATGGTCCCCTCTTCTCCTTTCGCAGGACTACTGCACCCCGAGGATCAGCCTGTTCTCTGAGGAGGGCCTCAAGGGCAAGCCAGTGACGCTAATGGGAGACTTGAAAGACTCTCAAGGCCTGGAGAGACCCCTACAGGTGGCATCTGCCACTGTTACCACAGGACTGTGAGTCTGGCTGTCCTGGAATCCCTTGACATTCTCTGTGCCACCACATGCTGAGGACACAGAGGAGACTCCCAGTTCCCTTCCTCAAAATCAACCTGAGGGCCCAGCTCAGTGGTGCACATCTTTAATCACAGCGCTTGGTAGGAAAAAGCAGGCAGAATTCTGTGATTTTAGGCCAGTCTAGGTTACAGAGTGAGACTCTTGTCTCAAACAGAAAAAACAAAAACAAACAAACAAACAAAAAATCTCAGTCTCCTAGTAGGGACAGAGGTAAACAACTCAGAATGTTCTGGAAAGGGGGGGAGTGATGTGCACAGGGTTGCAGGGACTTACTAAAGTGCTAAAGTATCAAAAAGCCAGCTGAAGGTGGGGAGGTGGGGGGCTGGGTGTAGTCAAGAGGCCTTCCTGGAGGAGGGGACGCCTCAGTTGCTCGATGAGCCAGCTAAGAAGCTAAACTACAAGAGGACAGGAATTTGTATGTTCTATTCAGACCTGATCAGGCACATTAGAGTGGGATAGTCTTAGTCCGTGTGTTTTAGTCAGTTCTGTAATCCTGGTGTTGGAAGCCGGCCCTGAGGTATTTATTAACTATATGACAGGGGGAGGAGTCTCTCTGGAAGAGGGAGCAGCGTGTGAATAGAGGGATGATCCAGTAGAAACTTTGACACTATGAGGCACCGGGGAAGGAAGATCGTGGGCCTGTGTGTAGCTTGGCTTTCCTGCGGGGCTAATGAGAAGTATTAGGGTTTGAGGCAGGTGTGTGTGTACGAAAGAACTCTTGTCTGTTATGTGTAATTGGAAGGGGCTGGCCACAGGAAGGGACACCAAGGACCAGCTTCTAGAAAGGAGAGAGGATTGAAATGTCTTTTCTTCTTCTCCTCCTCTTCCTCTTCCTCTTCCTCCTCCTGCTCCTCCTCCTCCTCCTCCTCCTCCTCCTCTTCCTCCTCCTCCTCCTTCTTCTTCTTCTTTTTCCAGAGCTGGGGACCGAACCCAGGGCCTTGTGCTTGCTAGGCAAGCAAGAGTGAGCTAAATCCCCAATCCCTAATGTCTTTTCTTCTATCCCTGTGCAGGGACCTCTCCAAAGCCCTTCCTCCCCTCTAAACTGCCCCACTGTGCCCAGTGTATGTCCCAAGGACTTCAGTGTCATCTCTCTTTCTCCCCCCAGGTGGCTGTTATACCCCAAACCTTTCTTTGAAGACACTCCCTGTATCCTAGAACCTGGAGAGTACCCTACACTGGAGGCCTGGGGTACATCAGGCCCCAGTGTGGGTTCACTAAAGCCCATGAGATTGGTAAGGAGCATGGGACACCCACAGGCCCCTCTGTCCCTAGTCCCATGTGGGGTGGCCCTGCACCTGAGGCAGGAGATGGGGAATACCATAGATCATTGGTTCCTTGGTGACTCACTGCCCCAGAGCTCCTACTGGGACTCGGACTGGAGGAGGGAGAGGATTATAACCTGAGGTGTGGCACAGGGTGGATGGGAAGGAAAAGGGGAGTCTTAGGATCCAGGAAAATCTAGATTTCCCAGCCCTATTTGTCTTTAACCTCCTCTGGACAAGCCGTTCAGCCATGTCTTCTTTTCAGGGCTGCCCAAGTGTGGAGAAGCCAGGGGAGCCCAAGGTAAGGGGACAGACTCCAGATCAGAGGGTGTTTGGTGTGTCTGAGTGGTAATCACTGTGACCAGGACAGGAGATAGGGGCCTTGAGGGGCTGAGGGCACAGGGGCCTAGGAGGGCAGGCATGGTGGGTTCACTAGGCACCGGCTTTGGTGTGTGGTCCGGCCCGAGGTCAGAGGAGACAGCAATGCTAACTCAAAGGGAGGGCGGGGCTCCAGGTTGGTGTTGTGTAGAGCCATTCTTAGAAAGCCAAACTCAACATCTATCACCCTGCACCCCGTTCATCCAGGCTGTGGTGTATGAGGCTCCAGAGTTTCAGGGTCAGAGCTGGGAAGTAAGCAGAGACATCTACAACCTCCAGCAGCCTGAGGACAGCCAGAGTCCCCAGCTGACCTCCGTGGGGTCCCTGCGAATTCTTGGGGGCTGGTGAGGATTTAAAAGATTTCTTCTATTTGCCTGGTCCCTGTAGGTTTTTACCCTTGGAGGGTGGAGAGTGACTGGGGCTGTCTGGTAGTGTCCATCTTACCCATGGGCGTCTTGGCCTATCTTTCCCCTTCCTCTAGCTGGGTAGGCTACGAGAAGGAGGGTTTCCGGGGCCACCAGTACCTGCTAGAAGAGGGCGAATATGCTGACTGGTCACACTGGGGAGGCTATGATGAGCTGCTGACCTCCCTGCGGGTCATCCGGACGGTGAGCAGGGGCGACTGGGCTCTTTGGCCACACCCCAACTTCCACAGCACAATTTGAGAGAAGAATTTGCACCCCTCGGTCAGTTCTCCCTGGCGGAATGCTCCCAAGAGCTAGTCTCTCTCCCTCCTGTGGCGGCTTTTCCCCCAGGATATGCCTCACACCTAATGCCTGGGGTGGGCGACTTCCCTGAGGTTTGGGCACTCATACGGGTTTGCATCGGTGTATGGGAGAAACCTGACTGTCTCGGGGACCCAGGACTTTGGAGACCCGGCCGTGGTGCTGTTTGAGGACATGGACTTCCAGGGTCACAGAGTGGAGGTGAGTTCCGCACTGCCGGATGTGGAGCTAGCGCAGCACGGACCCAACACGCAAGCCATCCACGTGCTCAGCGGCGTGTGAGTAATCCCGGCCCCGGGCGCAGGGCGGACCCGGGAGCAGTGCCCACCCTGCCCTCGCCGACCCATCCCACGCCCTCCCCGCAGGTGGGTGGCCTATGAGCAAGTAGGCTTCTCCGGCGAACAGTACATCCTGGAGAAGGGCGTGTACCGCAACTGCGACGACTGGGGCTCCGGCAATTGCGCCCTTGGCTCCCTTCAGCCAGTTGTGCAGGTGTGTATCTGAACGATGGGCGTGGCCTAGGGGGCGGGCCGCTGGGCGGGGCCAGGTTGCTCGCCCTCGCTGCCTACTTAAGGCAGGACGAGGAAGACCTTAGCCAGGAGGGACAGAGGCGAAAGGATAGGCGGGGTGTTGGGGGCGGGAACTGGGGCCGCGCTAGGTCCGCGAAGGCAGTAGGAGGGGCTAGCAGTGCCGCGCGGGGGCGCGGGGCAGGGAAACGGGTAGATTTAGGGGCGGGGCATCTGGAAGGGGCGGAGCTTGTAGATGCTGGACAGCGGGATTGCCACAACGGTTTTGAATCTCAGTGGCTGAGGTTAGAGGCTGGCCTCCTCCTCCAGTCTCAGCGCTGATCTCTTCTTTCAGGTGGGGGAGAGTGATCTTCACTTTGTCTCGAAGGTAAGGAGGCGGCTGCACGGAGATCTGGGTGGGATCTTCACAGCCTCCGTGCCAAAACTTCCCTTGGCCTTTACCCCTGCCCATCCTCCTCACCTTTCACTCTAACCTCTTCACCTCTCTGTCTCCAGATTCAGCTTTTCTCAGGCCCCAACTTCCTGGGCGACCACATTTCCTTTGAAGATGACCAGGCCTCTCTGCCTGCTTCCTTCCATCCCCAGTCATGCCGTGTCCACGGTGGCAGGTGAGCAGGTGGATCAGATCGAGTCCAGAGTGCGGGAGAGGATGGGGAGGGGGCGCGGGACACACTGTCACACGATTTCCTTTCTTAAGATTAACTGCTATGTTCCGAGTCATAGAATAACCTTATAATGTGAAATGTAGCTCTGGAGATATTAGATAGTATAGTATAGAAAACCCCAAGAGAAGGGCATGTGGCCGTAATCTCAGCATTGGGGGGGGGCAGGGAAGGAGGGCTAGCCTTAGCTCAGTTACATAAGGGGTTTTAGGCCTGCGTGAGACTCTGTCTTAACAACAAGACTTGTTCTATTTATAACTGTGCTTTAAGGCAATCAGAGACTGGTGAGACAGCTCAGTGAGGAAGAACAATTGCAGTGCAGGTACGAGGTCCTTCCTGAGTTCAGTCCACATGAGCACAGAGGGCATGCGCATGCACACACACACACACACACACACACACACACACACACACACAACTCAGAGTTTTTAAAAATTCTGATTCCCTTCCAAAATTTCAGAAACTTTCAGGACTGCAGAGGTGGCTTAGTGGTTAAGAATACTTGCTGTTTTTTGCAGAGGACCCAAGTTTGATTCTCAGGACTCTCTTCTTGTCGGGCAGCTCAGACTCTCTCCACTTCTAGCTCCAGCTACGCCCTATGAGTCTGTGGAAGCCATCTGACTCAGACCCCTGCATTGGCTATAGGTCCATACGGGCTAGACACTTATACAAATGAAATAAGCTGTTGTTTTAAATCTAAAAGTAGCCAGGCGGTGGCTGGCAATGGGAAGGCAGAGGCAGGTAGTTCTCTGTGAGTCTAAGGCTAGCCCATTCTACAGAATGAGCTCCCAGGCAGCCAGGGGCACACAGAAGGAAATTCTTTCTTTCTTTCTTTCTTTCTTTCTTTCCTCATCTCTTTCTCTCTTTCTCTCTTTCTCTCTTTCTCTCTTTCTCTCTTTCTCTCTTTCTCTCTTTCTTTCTTTCTTTCTTTCTTTTATGGGTACACTGTAGCTGTCTTCAGACACACCAGATGAGGGCATCAGATCCCATTACATATGGTCGTGAGCCACCATATGGTTGCTGGGAATTGAACTCAGGGCCTCAGGAAGAGCATTCAGTGCTCTTAACCACTGAGCCATCTCTCCAGCCCCTGAAACCCTCTTTCAAAAAACAAGATAAAACAAAATATAAAAGTAGTTTTAAAATATTAGAAAGAACTTTTCTTAGAGCAGATGCCTGTGTTACCAGAAGCCTTGGATTCTATCTTAGCATTGGGGGTGTTGGGAGGAGGCCATAGAAAGGGTCTCCACACCCATATAGGCTCAGGTCACTACCCTGTCCATGTCCAGCCAACTCAGTTGCTGCTCTCAGGACTCAAGGAAGGTCACAAACTGCCTTGCTTGACTTGGTTCCATTCTGCCCACCTATCCTCTTTTCTCCCGTGTTTTCTACTATATATTTGTATGAGGGAATCTAATCATTTTACCTTTGTGTTCCCCATCTCCTGTCTTTCATGTTTACTTGATTACTTTCTGGTGTCTTTTTTTCCTCTCTCTTTTATCTGCTCGAACTGGTAGCGAAAGTGAGGGATTTGATGGAGTTGTCTGATTTTGTTGGCAAGTCTGTGTCATGGTGACATAAGCTTTTTGTTGCACAGATGTGAGACCCATGAGTCTTGTCCTCCTTCTTACCAAAGGGTAATTACCAAGTTTATTACTTCTTTCTTTAAAAAAGATTTATTTATTTATTATGAGTACACTGTAGCTGTCTTCAGACACACCAGAAGAGGTGACCCAGTACCAGGAAAACAAGCAATTTTGAGATAGCATCTTACTATGTAGACCAAACTAGCCTTGAACCCAGAGAGATCTACCTGCCTTTGTCTCCTTGGGTGTGTTACTGTGCCCAGCAAAGTTATTTATCACAGTGTTTTGAGGAGGGTCTCACTGTGGAGATCTGAGCTAGCAGACTTTTGGAGTCTGGTATGTTGCGGTCTGTGTAGTCACTCTTCCTGGGCATGCTCAGATTGCTCTGTCTTTGGAGCACAGTCTCTTGGTCCTTTGACGTGGCCCCAGTAGTCGGGGGAGCATCCTTGTTTCACAGGCACGACATGATGTCTCCCCAAAATGATTATGTCCGTTTCTTGCCCAAATCTAGAGTCAAAATTTTCCTAAGGCGTTCCAGTTTCCTTTATAGGAGATGGTAATTAGCACCCCAAATCTGCATACTAAGTGTTTCAAAATTATAATGCTTCTGTTGCTCCCCAGGGTGTTGAACTTAAGTCCAGTTCTTCCTCTCAGCCCCATGCTTCCAGAAATAACACTCAGATCTAAATACATTTACAAATACCTTGGCTATATAGCTAGGCTCTACTCTGACTAGAATCATAACTTAAAATAACCCATTTATATTAATCTATATTCTCATCACATCTTCCCATGCCTTGCTCTATCCCAGAATTCTTTTTGCCTCCTGGATGTCCCACCTTCTATTTCCTACTTATTCTTGATTGGCGTCACATCCATACAGACGTAAGATATTATTCTCTCCACACCAGAGTGGAGCCACCAGGAGCCGTGGGGCTCCTGTTTCTTTTTGCCCTCAGGACATTCTCTTTACATAGTTGGTAACAGTTAAAAAACTTCCTTTTGAGGAAATTTGAAGCCCATGTAGTAGGACATCCCTTTGAGAGGCTGCGGCAGCAGGATCATGCACGAGTCGAGGCCACCCTGAGGTTCTGAGACCCTGTCTCAAAAAAGCAAAAGTACACAAAGCCAGGTTCACAACTTTAATCCCAGCACTCGGAGAGTAGAGACAAGGTCTTACAATCATCCTTGTGAGTTTGAGGCGAGCCTGGAACACATGGGAAAAAGGAAATCTGAAAGGAATTTAAGATCATCTTTTTGAAAAAGATTTACTTATTTTTATTTTACGGGTTTGAATGTTTTACCTGCCTGTATATCAGTGTCTGTGTACCATGTGCATGCAGTTTCTGAGCAGACCAGAAGAGGGCGTCAGATGCCTGGAGCTGGAGTTAAAGGCAGTTGTGAGCCACCATGTGGATGCTGACTACCAAACCCAGGTCCTCTGCAAGAGCAGCCAGAGCTTTAAACTTCTTAGCCGTCTCTCTGGTCCCCGAAATAATCATTTTTGTCTGTGATTATGTTACAAACCTGACATATAGTTAAATTAATTTAATGTGGTTTTAACTTTTAGGAACACTTTATTTATGTATTTGTTTGCACAGGAAAGGGTTGGTCCCGGGTCCTCACACACACTAGGCAAGCATTCTACCAGTGAACTATGTACCCAAGTCCTGATTCTCTATTTTTTTTTTTTTTTGGAATAGTCTTTTTTTTTAAACTATTTATTTTATATATGTGAGTACACTGTCACTCTCTTCAGACACACCAGAAGAGGGCAATGGACCCCATTACAGATGGTCATGAGTCATGTGGGTGCTGGGATTTGAACTCAGGACCTCTAGAAGAGCAGTCAGTGCTCTTAACCACTGAGCCATCTCTCCAGCCCTGGAATAGTCTTTTTAAGATTATAAATTTAGGGGCAGGTGGATCTCTGTAAGTTTGAGGCCAGCCTGATCTACAAAGCGAGTCCAGGACAGCCAGTGCTCTGTTACACAGAGAAACCCTGTCTTGAAAAACAGAAAAAAGATTTTAAATTTCTACAGTTTAGCAGGTGTGGTGGTGCACACCTTTAATTCAACACTTACGAAGGCACAATCACTGAGTTCGAGGCCAGCCTGGTCTACAAAGTGGGTTCCAGGACAGCCAGAGCGACATAGTGAGACCCTGTCTAAATCAGTCAATCAATAACACAATTTATGCAAATAACAGTTTTTGCTGATGAGATATGGCTGGGTACGGGCAGAAATGCAGGAAAGGGAGGGGCTGGGGAAGGCGGCTTGCCAACTGGTTCAGAGCAGATGGAGAACACACAAACGTCACACCTGGCCAGGAACTTAGTAGTTTTAATGACAGAAGCTGTTTTCACAGCTCCTGTTGGAGCTCAGCTTCATCTAACAAGATGAAACTGTGTGACTTAAATAGCAGAAATAATTTTTCATACCACCCCCGCTCCTGCCCCTGCACCCTCCCTTGCTACGGAGAGCTGAGCTCTGGTCTCTTCTGGCTTTTGAGTCTGGTACTTTAGATCCTTCGGCCACCCAGACACCCATCTTCCCATTCTATTTTCTTATTTTACAGGGATGGGTTCAGGTCGGGGTTTCTCTGTGTAGCCCTGGCTAGCTGCCTTCAAACTCAGAGATCCACCTGCCCCTGCCCCTGCCCCTGCCCCTCTCTCAAGGGCTAGAATTAAAAGCATGCCCCCCACTGCCTAGCCCTCTTCCTGTTCTATTATTATTATTATTATTATTATTATTATTATATATGAGTACACTGCAGCTGTCTTCAGACACACCAGAAGAGGGCATCATATCCCATTATAGATGGTTGTGAGCCACCATGTGGTTGCTGGGATTTGAACTCAGGACCTCTGGAAGAGCAGTCAGTGCTCTTAACCGCTGAGCCATCTCTTCCTGTTCTTAGAAGGACACTCGTTCCAGCTTAGGGACCCCACCTCACAATGTCTTCTAAACCGAGGTACCTCTGGAAGGCCACACGTGGGGGACAGAAGTCGATCCTCTCCCTCCCCATACACCTCACAGCCATCGAGTTCCGGTGTCCAGCTTGGCAGTGGATGCCGTTACCCACAGAGCTGTCTCACTGTCTTTTACTCCTTTTTGAGACACTAAGCTGCCTAGGCTGGTCTGGAACTTGTATGACCCCCTGCTTCAGCCTACCGAGTAACCAGCAGGCCCAAGCTTAGCCAGTCCCCTGCTGGTGGACATTTGGGTCTCCACGTGCGCCCTCGGATACAGCACAGGCAGATTGCCCGACTCAGAGCGCCATGCTCCCCTGCAAAGGGCTGGCTTCAAACTCACCAAGACCTGAAGGGCGCCGCTGTGCCCGCCCCTTTTTCACTCCTCCTTTTCTTTCTTGCTCCCTTGCTCCGCTAAGTCCTTCCTACGTCTGACCCCTCGGTCCCGATGCTGTGTTGCCTGTCCACATGGACCTCTCCTTGATTAGAGGAAGGCCATCGAGTCCGCAGGCACAGCACTCAGGGTATGAGGTAGGTGTAGTACGAGCTAGGCTCTGATGTCGCCTTTCCCTATTTGTCCCCTTCCAGCTGGGTCCTGTTTGAGGACAAGAACTTTGAGGCAGACCAGCACATTGTGTCAGAGGGCGAGTACCCCACTCTTACAGCCATGGGCTGCCTGGCCTCCACGGTCCTGGGCTCTCTCCGGAAGATTCCCCTGGTGAGTTCCCCATCCAGACCCGAGCCACCACAGAGGTAGAGGGAGTGTCCTGTCTCACATACCAACTAGCGGACTGGATGAGCAATGGCTTCCAGAGTCTCTCTCAGTGCGCCCTTGACTCAGGCCCCTAAGGCAGCTCAACTGGCCAGGTGTTTATTGAGCACTCGATGAAATAGTTCCTGGAAGTACCAGACTTAGACAGCGGGACCTAAAGGTGGCAGTGCCCAGTGGTGTGTCCCAAACAGAAGTCCTACTGGAATGGGGCCAACTGACACTCAGACTAGCTGAGAGGCAGGGCCATCGCCCAGGTGATGGCCCATTCAGAGAGGGCCGTGAGGAGCAACCGGGAAGATGACAGTGCAGGAGAGAGCAGAAGGGCAAGGCAGGGAGAGGCTAACACAGTGACCCACAATGGAGGTAAAATGCTATTCCTGACAGAAGCCACATGCACACTGTGATAATGCTGTGGGGACGGGGAGAGCGACCGGGCACTGCTGAGTCAGAACCGCTGACATTTGCTGAGTCACCCTTCTCAAAGCCTTTCGAGTCCCAGAGCCACTCGTGTTTGTTAACAGAGCAGATGTGCCCCAGCTGCTTGGTCGTAGAGCTTCTGCCCCGTACCCTCACGTACAGTGGGCTGGGACAGTTAGACTTGGGTCTGGAGCTCAGATGTGGGGCTGTAAGTCATTGGTCTTGCCTTCTTCAGCCTCAGTGCTCTCTCTGCCAAACGGATTCCATGACAGCGTCTATCTCAAAGCGTTGTTGAGTTAGGATGGGATTAGACAGAGTGCAAAGCCATGGACAAAGGAGATCCTTATTGATCTCTGTGATTGGTTACCACCCCCGAGAAATGAGCAAGAGATGATGCGGAAGGAGCCCCGAGTTTCCAGCCTCCCCATTAGTTCTTAGGAGTGCCAACTCTGATAGCCAGGCACAGTGACGCACACCACAGATCCACGGTACGGACCTTGGGGTCCCAGGGCAGAGTGTGGGCTTGGAGATTTCATGGCCTCATCCGTCTCTCTTCCTCTAACCCCAGCACTTTTCAGAGCCCTCCCTGTCCCTCTTTGGCCTGGAGTGCTTCGAGGGGAAGGAGATCGAGCTGACTGGAGAGGTGCGAAGCCTTCAAGCCGAGGGCTTCAACAACCACGTGCTGTCTGTGCGCGTCCAGGGCGGCGTGTGAGTGTGTACCCCAAACTGTCTTGGGTGGTCGGTGGGGTGGGGACCCCGCCCCAGGCCAGAAAGCAGTACAGCCTGAGGGCCTCTGGCTCCCGGGGCTGGGTGGGTGCTGGGTCCTGAAAGCCCCCAATGTACACAAGAGCCTTTCCTCCTACTGCAGGCCCTCACCCTAGTGTGAGAGACGAGGGAGCAGAGGTTGTTCTAACACATGTGCCTTGTCTTCCACCTGTCTCTGTCTGTCTGTCTGTGTTCCTCTGCGTCTCTGGCACCTGCTGGGCACAGATGGGTAGTGTGTGAGCACGGTGACTTCCGGGGCCGCCAGTGGCTACTGGGGAGCTGCGAGATCACCAACTGGCTGACCTACAGCGGCACCCAGAGGGTGGGCTCCCTCTACCCCATCAAACAGGTAGGTAGAGTGCCTCAGGGGTGCGCCTGTCCTCTCATAAGCCTGTTGGTGTCGGGTCGCACGTGTCCCCTTGTATTGTCATCTTAGTCATTTTTCTCTAAATCAACCTGAAAACCAGACCATTTTGCCCTGTCCGGAAGGACATCGCAACATATACAATAAGCTTATTCACCAACACCGAAAATCATTTCACGCACGGAACTTGCGTGTGAGGGTGCATGGCCATCCCTGCTTGTCTAGAGGTTGGCTTCATTTCTCTACACATATGTTTCTAAGCTATGGCTCTGTGTGTGTGTGTGTGTGTGTCTTGTGTGTCTCTGTATGTGTGTGTATATCTATGTATTAAAGCAGGGACTCACTATGGCCCTTGTGGACTGCTTGTATAGCCCTAGCTGGCCTGGAAGTCTCTGTGTAGATCAGCCTGGCCTTAAACATCCGTCTGCCTCTGCCTCCCGAGTGCTGGGATTGGAAATGTGTGCCAACACGCCCAGATGTTTCCTCATCTATAAAATGGGGATAACATTTGTGTCCTGAGTGTTTTGAAGACCGATAATGACTACAGAACCAGCAGGCAGTGCTTCAGCAGGAAACACTGCTCAGATCATACCCAGGGCGTACACCATCCTGTCTGCTGCTCTCACCGCTGCAGAGCCACTTCAGATCTCTGGCCGTCTAGTGTCACTGTTCTTCTCTTTAGCTCTAGCATGTTCGTATGCATGCAGTTTTCCTTCTGTATGTGTGCGTGCCTGTGTGCGTGTGGACATATGTAGTCTTACAATCAGCTGTACCTGTAACAAGCGAGCATAGGTCGCTGGTATGGAACAGGCCGGGAGGATCTGTGTGTCAGTTACGATGTGAACACAATGGCCACGTAGACCTGTGGAATTGTTTGTGCTTCCTATAAACTGTGCCACCTTGTGGACTGTGGGGATACCTGCCAGGGTCCCTAAACACACGTGTAGATATCTATGGTTAAAGAACTATGTACATTCGTTATGCATGTAGTATGGGCGTGTCAAAAAGATGTGACTATGACAGGGGGAAAGTTTGGAGGCAGGGAAGGTTTGGGAGTGTGGGTCCCTTAGAGGTCCAGAGTTGAGGGAGGTCGGGCGTCCCTGACGGCAGCTTCTCAGCCTCTTCTCATCGTCAGCGCCGAGCCTATTTCCGCCTGTGGAATGCAGCACTAGGGGGATTCCTGTCAGTGCCCGACCACGTGGAGGACATGAAGGCAGGCCGTGTGGTGGTCTCGGAGCCCCGAGCTGGAGGCAGCTGCATCTGGTACTATGAAGAGGGACTGCTGAAGAACCAGGTAGGGTCCTGGAGCTTGCTCTGCTACTGAGCCTAGGCTTGCCAGCCGGCCTTGGGAAGCCCCAGCCCAGTTAGAAGCAAGATTCATACGGCCGGGGGTTGGGGATTTGGCTCAGTGGTAGAGCGCTTACCTAGGAAGCGCAAGGTCCTGGGTTCGGTCCCCAGCCCCGGGAAAAAAAAAAAAAAAAAAAAGATTCATACGGCCCAGAAGTAGAGAACGCAAGCTCATTGACCCTTCTCATGTGAAATCTTCAAATAAGCAGTACTGAGGGCTGGAGAAATGGCACAGCAGCTAAAAGCTCTCGTTGCTTTTGCAGGGGGCTTGAATTCAGTTCCCAGCATAAAATGAGGGAAAGCCATCCCTAATTCCAGGTCCAGAGGTCTGACATCTTCTGACCTCTGTGGGCACCAGGCATATACCTGTTGCACAGACATACATGCAGTCAGAACACTCATAAAAGAAAGAAACGTAAAAAAGTGATGATGACACTTGCCTAGGGCCACAGTTATAAGAGCCAGCATTCAAAACCAGCGCTCGAGCTGGGCAGGATGGCACATGCCCTTTGTTACATCACCCAGGAGACAGAGACGGTCGCCTGTCTATGAGCTCGAGACCAGCCTGTTCCAGATAGCAAGTTCTGGGCTAGCCAGAGCGCCACAGAGAGATACTTGTCCCAGACAAAGTAGGCAGCAGCAGCAACAAGAATCCAGTGAGCCAAGGGTAGCTTGATTCTTCCTGTGGGGAATGCCGAATCTCATGATCCTCTGGGGCCTCAGGTGGCCCCCACCATGAGCCTACAGGTGATTGGACCTCCCAGCCCAGGCTCCAAAGTAGTACTCTGGGCCGAGAGCCGCCTACCACGCCAAACCTGGAGCATCAGTGAATTGGGTCACATCTGCAGCCAGATGTTTGAAGGCCAGATCCTGGACGTGAAGGGTAATGTAGGCTGGCAGGAGTGGGGTGGGGCGTGCGCAAAAAGGGACCAAGGACAGGGCCGCATCCAGCACTCTCTGACCATCTTTGAATCTCACCCCCCTCAGGTGGCCGAGGTTATGACCGGGACCATGTGGTGCTGTGGGAACCAACCAAGGACAGGCCTTCCCAGATCTGGTCGGTCCATGTACTTTGAACCAACCTCATCACCAGTTTCCTGCTGGAGGTGTTTGCCAGGATGAAATATTTTATACAGATTTTTCTGTGAAATAAGCTATTTTCTACTATGCGGCCGGCATTGTCATCTTTGCGCCTTGATGTTGGGGGTGGAGAGGGACCACTTGCCCTTCTCAGTCCTCTCCCAGTTAGTTTCTTCCTGTATAGCCTCCCCATGCCACCAGAGGGAGCTCCACACCCACACTGCCTGGTGTGTCACCCCATTCTGTCTCTCTGATTTTGGGGACCGGGCACAACCATTACATTAGCCAAGCCTCTGTGGTTCCCACCCCAGTGCAGGACTCTGACAGGTGTTCAGGGAACAGAAGCGGAGGCTGTCACACTTGGAAGAGGTACGTCCCTGACACACGGGATGGGGAGGAGCTGGCCAGGCCAGATAGAAGGAGTTGCAGAAAGTATTCCAGGGGTACGGATGGATCCAAGGTGGGAATTTCAAGGTTCAGTCTGGGAGACCACAGTGGGCAGGGCAAGAAAGATAGGAGGGTCTACCATCCTGCTGCTTCTAACTCTAGTGCCAAAGCCTGAAAGTTTGGCCTTGATCAGAAAAGCCAGGAGAGGGCTGGAGAGATGGCTCAGTGGTTAAGAGCACTGACTGCTCTTCCTGAGGCCCTGAGTTCAATTCCCAGCAACCACATGGTGGCTCACAACCACCTGTAATGGGATCCGATGCCCTCTTCTGGTGTGTCTGAAGACTGCTACAGTGTACTCATAAATAAATAAAAATAAACAAATCTTAAAAGAAAAGAAAAGCCAGGAGAGGGGGTTGGGTCTCTAGATGAGTGGCAGGTCAGGATATCAGAGACCTAGAGCTGCTGGGAGGACACCAAGGCAAGGACCCTTGGGAACCAGTCTGGGCTTCCTTCTCTCCTCCAAAGACCACCCCAAGTCCAGGAGGGGATGATGTAGAGGAGCCGTTTGTCCTTCCTGCCTTCCTTGGCTGGGAGTGTGAGTGGTGACCCTTGCCTCGTCATCCTCTAACCCAGTGATAAGATGGCACGGTCAGGCAACTCAGAAGCCGCCCTTCTGCAAACCCTCCCAGACCTGGGCTGCTTCTGGGTCTGTAGTCGTCCAGTTGGGAATTTTGAGAGAAACAGAGCCCAGTGGTATACGATCTCCCTGTGATCAGTGTGAAGACATCTCGGTCGCGGGGTGGGCACCTGCCTGAACCTGGGGTGGGTGGGGCTTCAGAGTCCCGGATAGTGCTAGGTAGTGCGGGCTTCATCGTTCCTAATTCTGCTGCATGGGTGACTCCTGGGGCCAGCGATGTGCAGTGATCACACATGGGGCCCCATCTAAGTAAGCATAACTTTATTGTGCCCCAGCTGGGTGTCACGTCCCCAGTACCTCAACGTTCTGGCTATGGGCTGTCAACTTGAACCTCCTTGGATCTCTGGTATCAACCCTTCCCAGGGACTGGGTCGGGGTGTCTTTTGCTACTGGTAGTGGCAGCGGTGTAAGGAGCATAGGGCCTTAGAAGCAATGCCTTCCCCTCAGCTGAGGTAGAAGAGGCACATTAAGGTGTTGGCAAAGAAGAGAAAAGTGCAGGCCCCCACATCGGTGATGGATGAGGCCCCAGCCTTGGGGGCTTTCCCAGGGGTTTTTCTGACAGCGGTGGTGGTTTTGGTGGCAGTGGCGGCGGCAGCCTTGGTGGTGGCGGCGGCGGCAGCCGTGGCGGCTTTGTTGGCAGGGGTAACAGCAGCAGTACTGTTTTGTCCCAAGATTCCTGTTTGTATCTGCAAGAGAAGTGTGGTGCTCAGTAGGACTCGAATCTCCTGATGAGAATTCCTCGGTTGCCTTCCTTCAACTCTGGGCTCCCATAAAAGCTGCCACAGGCCCTGTTGGGATGCCTGGCTTCCTGCCTCGTCACAGGTAGCGGGAAGGCATCCCCAGTGTTTGTCATACTTCTACCCCAAAGAAACTTCCTGTCACCTTTCAGGCTACCAGATCCTCCAGCACAGAGGGAAACAGAAACCCGAGTACGGGCTTCCCCTCCCAGAGCCTGGATTTCCTCATCTCCTGATGATTAGAGTCCATCGTGTCGGAGAGTGTCACACGTGATGGGCCTGAACAAGGCCCCTGGCCGAGGGTGGGTGGGAGGGCTGATGGGAATGGCAGGCGACAAGTTGTCCTTGATGCTTGATCGAGCAGTAACTGCTCTTGATGGGAATCAAACTAGTTTTGGTGGCCATCAGCCTGCCTTTGATGCGTGGTCTAGATGTTCTTGATCAGGAACTCGATGGCTCCATTCCCTGTAATTAATCAGGCCCCTCTGTGTACACAGTGCCTCAAAGGTTGCCTCCTGGAGTGGCAGTTGATTTACAGAGTGTATGGGAGACTTCTGTCTCTGCATTCCCACACACCCATGATTCACTATGGCAGGGGCAGGGGCCCCTCTGTTCCCTGTGTTAGACCTCTCTCCAGCCCTCTCAAAAGGACCGTTTGTGTGGCTCTCCTCAGCAGGGCTTCCACTCCTTGCTTCCTGATCCAGAATTGCACAGAACCCTTTGAGCACCTTCACGTCCCTGACACCCTGTGAGGTTTGCCCATGTGGGAACACAGGTCTCTCTGAGGCCAGTCAGATAGTACCTAAAGGATTAGAAACCCAACCGTATAGGCCCTCCTAGATCCTGGGTTTCTGTTGGTGACCATCTATCTCTGTACTTGTGGCAGAAGGCAGGTTCCCCCCTGCATTCCCTCCCTGGCTAGACCATCAGGCTGGGACTTGGTGGTGGCTGCAGGGCTCTAAGGACTGTCCTTACCTGGACCACAACCAGGAGACTGGCGGTGAGGAGGAGGAGGAAGGTGTTCATCCTGGATCTTCTTGGGCTCTGTAGCAGCTTTGAGAGACGAGTTCAGGGCAGTCTGCAGGCCACTTTGAACCGGGCTGCTTTTGAACTAGGAGGCAAAATAGATAGGGAGGGGTGGAGGGAGGGAGGAGGGCCTAGGGGCGGGGAAGGGAGCGTCCATCTTTCAAACCTGGGGGTGGATGAGACTAGCCATGAGACCTGTAGATGGATTGTGAATTCTCAGAAGCACCTGCAGGATGTTTTCCAAGGTTTGAAGCCACGTGTCCTGGGCAAAGACTCTTGTTTTCAGGATTTGGTCACTCAGACCTCAAGTCTGACGCTGAATGTGTGAGTCTTTAACATCCCCCTCCAAAAAAGAAGAAGGCAGCTGCTGGAGGATCTGCTGTAGTGATGATCCTTATTTTTATCTGTGTATTTTGAGACATGGTCTATGTCACTATGGCTCAGTTTAAATGCAGGATCCTCCTGTCTCAGCCTCTGAATTCTGGAATTGCAGGCCTATGCCACCCTGCTGACTAATGACTTACTTTAAAAAGAGCCAACAAGGGACTGGGGAGATGACTCAGTGGTTAAGAGTCCTGGTTGCTCTTCCAGAGGATACAGGTTCAATCCCTGGCACCCACATGAAGGCTCACAATTGTCTGTGATTCCAGTTCCAAGCAGTCTAACACTCTCACACAGGCACACATGCAGGCAAAACACCAATGTACATAGAATAAAAAAATTATTTTAAAAAAAGGAGGGGTTGGGGATTTAGCTCAGTGGTAGAGCACTTGCCTAGCAACCGCAAAGCCCTGGGTTCGGTCCCCAGCTCCGGAAAAAAAGAAAAAAAAAAGTCATAAAAAAAAAGGGTGCTAGCTCTTGGGAGACAGAAGCAGGTTGATCTCTATGAGTCTGAGGCTAGCCTGGTCTACATAAGATAGAACTACATAGTAAGATTCTGGCTCAAAACAAAAATAAACCAAAACAACTTAAAAAAAAAATCCCTGTATATTGATAATACCCAACTCTAACAACTATTACATAAATGGAAGATGTGTTTTGTCTTAAGGATTGAGTTCCTGTAATCCTAGATCTCAGGGTAGAGCAGCAGGAGGGATGAAGGACAGCTAAGTCTATATGGTGACTTTGAGGCCAGCCTAGGCTACCTGGGACTCTGTCTGAAAACACATAGGCATGCAAATGATCGGACAAGAGAAGGAGACTAAGAAAGTGGGGGGTGTGGGGTTCATAATAAAATGGTGCTGTCATTGGTTCTACGGAGGCTCAGGGCCACTGAGACCCAGGAATAGGTAGCAAGATTGGATTAGTTTTGGGTCAGGCCCCATTTCCTCTGGTCCTCAGGCTCTTTATTCAAGTGAATTATTTTTGAAAAAATAAATCTTTAAAAATGTGTGAGTATATATTTATCTGCATATATTTAAGTGCATATATACATATATATACATATATATATATATATATATATATATATATATATATATATATACCTGCGTGCACCATGTGCGTGCCTGGTGCCTCTCAAGGTCAGAAGAGGGTATCGTGTGCCCCAGAACTGGAGATACAGTTGTTCGTAGGCCATGTCAATCTACCCCAGCTCCTTTGCAAGAGTGGCAAGCGCTCCTAACCACTGAGCCATCTCTCCGGCCCCTTGCAGAAATCTCTTAAGACTTCATGTTTTGGGATTTGGGTGAAGAAGTGTCATCCTACTCAGGGAGGGCTGAAAGGGACTATTGGGAGGACAAGCTGTGGGCAGAGCTATGGGAGAGTCCCCAGAACTGTTTGGCCAGTGCCCTAACTTATACAGAACTGTGGTCACAGCGACACTGGCCAATAGTTATCTCTGTTTGACTGATGAAAAAAAAAAAAACAAAAAACAAAAAAAACTACTCATCCAGTTAACAACCAATGGAGTCATTTGAACTTGAATCCAGGTCCCCCTGACGTCACAGCCACTTCCGGAGCTGCTCTCGAATACCCTGATCCAGTCCGGGCTGTTATTGTTTCTGTTCTCTTTAATGTGGTGCCTCACACATCGAGGCAAGTACTCTCCAGGCCCCGATTAAATCTCGACTCCCTCTCCTCCTTTCTTGCTCGGCAGCCCAGCCCCTGCCTCAGCCTTTCTCCCTGGCTCAGTCCCTGTGCTGTCTTGTTTGCACGCCCGATGGTAAAGGGGACTCCCCCGGCCTCTCTCACATGGTTCAGGACTTTTGTCACAAGCCTAGGTAAAACCTGAGGGGGCCTTGGGGGCCTTGAACTCCAGAGATAAAGCTGAGAAAGACAAGAAGTGAAAGTCTGGTCTAGGGGAGGAGGAGGAGGATTGAGGGGTGGGGGAAGTGACAGCCCCTCCCATGGCTCATCTTGGCTGTTTCATGCTCAGAACTCTACTGTCTCAGCTGCTAAACCTGGGAGAGGGTGCCTGGGGGACAGGGGAGCTGCAGGGGGCAGGAAGCCCATGCTGAAGCTCAAGATTGCACTACTGGACAATAATCTCCCTCCTGGGGAAGAAGCTAGAAAGGGTGAGCCCCAGAGCTGGCCCTGTGGTAATTTACTTCCTGCTGGGAATGTGTGCGATGGCTTAAACTTCTCTTATTATTTAAAAAAAATATAGTGCATACATGTGTGTGTGTGGTCATGCTATCCAGAAAAGGGTGTCAGATCCCCTGGGATCGGAGCTACATAAGGTTGTGAACTGCCAGAAATGGATGCTGGGATCCGAACTCAGGTCCTCTGGAAGAGCAGCAAGCGCTCCTAACCACTGAGCCGTCTCCCTAGCCTAGATGTGAACTTTTTGTTTAAAGTATCAGTGTGGGGCACAAACATGCCACTGTGTGCGGGCTGGAGGACAACTTTCAGGAGTCGGTTCATTCCGTCCTCAGGATGGGTCCTGAAGATTGAACTGAGTGATCGATTGGCTGCAGGCTCTTCTAACCATTCCCCAGTCCACCAACCCCTTAGGCTTAATTTTATTTATGTACTTTTCCAGCACTGGACATTGAACCCACGACTGCACACTAAGCAATATTATTTTGCAAATTCCTTAAAGTTTCCTTTTTGGATCCTGAGGTGTGAGGTGTATAGTGGGGGATAAGTGGGGAGGGGCATGAGGATGCTAGGAACATCTTTAAGGCATCGGACACGAAGAGATGTCTGTTGTGTCTGCCCATACCCAAGAAGAGAAATAGGGCTTCAAGCCTTTGCCTCTCTCGGTCTCTGAGCAGCTACATTCTGTCTTGATAGCATCTGAGTAGGCAGAAGCCTGGTTGTGGAACTGAGAGGGCTCTGAGAAAGTCCCATTTGACAGATGGGAAAACTGAGGGCAAGTCAGAGGCAATACTAGAACTACAGGCTAGACTTACCAATGGCTGTGCTCCACTGGACACTTTCGCTATGCCTGCTTCCCTAGCTCTGACAAAGCAGGAGTCTGTCCACACGTCCCACGCCTCTCCTCCAAAATTGAGACCAACTTCCTCAGCGTGATGGTCAACTCCCCCATCTCCTGCCAGCCTTCTTCCTTAGCACCAGACCTCATTTGGTAGCATCGTCTGCCACCCAGCGCACACCACTTCCTAGCCGGCTCTCACCCACACTTGCCTGGCTGCCTCAGGCTCTCTGACACCTCTGCTCTTTCCCAGCGCTCACACCCAAAGCCCTTCCCCAGAGACACTTTCCACTTCCTCTGTGAAACTCTCTCCAAGAGGGAGGTGATCTTCCATCTTTGAGTGTCCCGTTGGCCCCTCTGAGGATGACTGTGTTTCCTGAGCTGGTGTGTTACAGGAAGCAAAGGCTTGGCTTTCCTGCCCAGCCACACATAATTCCAGGTGTGGTGGTGTAGCCTTGTAATCCCAGCACTGGGGAGGATTACAGGTTCAAGATCATCCTTGACTACATAGTGAGTTTGAGACCAGACTGAGCTACATGAGACCTTGTCTCAAACAAAACAAAACAATACAAAATCGTACCTTCTTTTGTGACCTGACTGAGAACTTGTCATCTCTCCAACCCAGTAGAGGGTTGAACATGGGACCAACAGGTGTCAGGGACCATAAAAAAGTGACTGAAGGTTAAGGTGTCCACTTTCACCCCAACGCCACGCCTTGGCACTGAGTGGTCTGGTAACTATGGGCAACCCCTGGCTTTACACTGAGGAGTTGCCAGTGCAGAAAGAAATTCTCAGGCTGAAAGAAGAGGTCTGCATCGGGGCCGCTTTGATCCTAAAAGCATTGTCTCTTCCAGAAGGGGTGCCTAAGAAACTGAATGGAGCTGGGTAGTGCCAGAAACCACAGAGATGATCGTCCCATAGGATCCAAACGATGAACTCCTGAGTGCGACTTCTGAGCACCTCCCCTGGAATAGTCAAAGGCACCCAGGACAAGAGAGCTGAACGTTAGAGAGCAGAACCAAAAGGAGATGCGAGAGCCGAGAAACCCAGGATTAGAAGAGCACTGAGGACAGGGTGGACCTCGGATTGGATGCAACTGAAGAGAAAATTAGTGCCACGAAAGGCAGATCATCAGGACATAAATATTTCACTTTTCAAGTACCTGCTGTGTGCCTGGTACTCATTTTTGTTTGGGCTCTGGGGATAAAGCAGGGAGCAGAAAGATGAGGTCTCCACTCATGGTTTAGACGTTCAAATGGGGGAAGACGAAAAAGACTGCCATTTTCACTTTTCCATAAACACTGAGGAAGTGGACATCTGAGAAAAGAGAAATGGAGAAAGGGATGCAGACCAGTGGTCAGGACAGGCCACTCAGGGGAAGTGTTCATACTGAGACTCGGAGGAGAAGGTGTAGACACACAAACACCTTACATTGCTACCCGCCCAATTGCACAGTATTCTCTCTCCTCTCCTGAGCCTCTCCTTCTCCCCCAACCCTTGTTTGAGACAGAGTCTTACCATGAGCCCAGGCTACCCCTAAACTTGTGATCTTTCCACTGTTGCCTCTGAGGCTGAGTGCTGGGCTTAGAGCCATATGACTTACATGACAGGCCGTGGAGCACAGCTGCCCCAGGGCCTATCACGGCCCCCACAGAGTGAATATTCCTTATGTACTTGTTCCATGATGAACTGGGATAAAGCAGGGGAGGGGACGAGGTAGAGGTATTGCACACCACTTCCAGTGTGATTATGTGATCCACTCTAAGACTTTTATTGTCACTGAGAGAGGTGTGATTTAATAGCACCATAGAGCACTCAAGTTACATCTTTGTTGTTGCTGCTGTTTTTGAGACATGATCTCTCTCTGGTGGTGAGACTAGCCTGGAACTTACAATGTAGCTCAGGCTGGCCCCAATCCATCCATCCATCCATCCATCCATGCATACATACATACATACATACATACATACATACATACATACATACATTCATCCACCCATCCATACATCCATTCAACCATCCATCCTTCCTTCCATCCATCCATCCACCCACCCACCCATCCATTCAACCATCCATCCATTCATCCATCCCTTTGCTCACTTACACTTCCAATGTATTGATACTTACCAGCCTGAGCAAGATAAACGAGAGGGGACCCTCCCCTTGAGGACTTCATAGGCCTGTATAGGGCAGGGTGTCTGTGGATCACAGAACTGGATGGGAAGGTCACCATGGCATCAGGCTGTAGAGTAGAGTATAACTCTGCTTAAGAGCAGGGAGAAAGCCCAGAGCCAGTTTCCAGGAGAACAGGCATCTGAGCTAGGGTTTGAAGGAGAAGCAGTGGGAAGTGTTCCAGAAAAAAACCGAACCCTTGGGAAGGAGCATGCTGCTTCCGGAACACGAGGAGGTTGGAGAGCAGGCCTTAGACTATAAAGGCCTCAAATAGCATCATAAGCTGGGGGTGACAGGTCTTCATCAGAGGTGGTGGCTGCAGCGGTGGCAAAGAGGGAAGAGGACTAGAGAGAGGTAGATTGTATTCTCAGGGACTCCATGGGCTTGGAAGACTCCTTCTCTCTGCTCCCTTCCTCCTGGAGCTGCTAGAGCTCAACACTCTCCCTAGCCCCAAAGGAGCCATACCTCCTAAGCCTCACTTCAGGAAATGACCTAAAAGTCAAGTGGATTCTGTTCACCCAAGAACAGAAACCCAGGCACTGGATGGGGTAAAGAGGCAGGCAGTGGAGCTCCATCCCAGAAGTGAAGAGGGAGTCCTGGGTAGTGGGGAAGTTATGCAGACCCATCTCCGAGGTCTCCTAGCATCTAAGGCTTATTTGAGGTTGGAGACTCAGAGAGATTTCCAGAGTCTCTAAGACGGTGCACCGAGTGGCAAGGGCTGGGAAGGTAACTCTGAGGAGAGTTTAGCAGGGGTTCTCAACCTTCCAATGCTGTTACCCTTTCAGCCAGTTCCTCATGAAGTGAACCCCAACCATAAATGTATTTTGTTGCTACTTAATAACCATAATTTTACTACCATTGGATATGCAGGATATCTGGTATGGGTCCCCAAATGGGGTCACAAGCCACAGGTTGAGAACCCCTGGATTAGAGTCTTTTTTTTTTTTCTCCTCAAGGCAGGGTTTCTCTCTGTAGCCCTGGCTGTCCTGGAGCTCACTCTGTAGACCAGGCTGGCTTTGAACTCACAGATCTCCCTGCCTCTGCCTCCTGAGTGCTGGGATTAGAGGTGAGTGCCACCACCGCCACCAGGCAAGAAATGTTTTTGAAAACAACTGTAGAGGTGTTTGATAAATACGTTACATTAACCTCTTAATCATCCCAGCAACCCTGTCAGGTAGGCCTTGTTTTCATTTTACAAGATGTAAGTGTACTCCAGGTGACATTGTCTGTACTGGTGGGACACGGTGCATGGTCCCAACTAAACCATCTCTAGTTACTTTGGTGCTGTTAGTGTAATTTTATTTTTTAGTTAATATTTATTTGGTAACTTATCTCGTGTGTGCATCTGGGCAGTGCCTGTGGGGAAGTCAGAAGGCAGACCCTGGAGCCGTTTTCTCCTTTTGTCATGTGTGACCGGACCAATGATCGAACTAGGTCATCAGGCTTGGTAGTGAGACCAAGGCTTGATAGGCGCTGAGCCATCATCTAGCGATGAGGCCGAGGAAGGGGAAATGACTCACCATACTGGGAGTGGGGTATGTTACCCAATTCTTCTACATAGAAACGAGAATTGGAACTTCCCTTCAGGGCATCATCTGGTCCATAAATTAGAGGGGGAAAATGGGATCTAAATATTTATTAAGTAACCTGCATCATTCCAATTCATCTTTGCATGATCAGATGGAAAAACAAAGGAAACATGATTTCCGCAAGATCAAATTAGCACAATATTGGCAATGTCGGGTGAAACACCTTCATGTGTAGAGGTTCCCAAGAATTAAGACCTCTCTCTAGACCTCAAGTCCAGGTATCAAGAACGCCCTCTGACCTCTTAGAGAAGTGCATTCTGGGATTTGAAGTCTTACGTGCAGCTCCTCTTCATCCTGGGCCAATAGATTTCGGACACAGTCAGCTATGCCCACCTTCGCTGCCCGCTGGTTCGCTAGAGGTCCTCTCGGAATTAGCCAATGAGAAGTGCTAGAGTCCTGGTCGCCTGGGAAACCCCGAGACAACAAGATGGCGGCGCCGCGGGACGGCTCGCTGGGCCCGTGGTGAGTCCCAGCTCCGGATCTTTCTGCCCCTCTAAGTCTTCCGGCAGACCGCGGCCCTCGTCCGGACTCCGAGGGCCGGCGAACTGCATGGCTTGGCTCAGGAGGGATGTGGGGACCCTACTCACCGTGTCCGCGCGTGGAGGCGGAGCAGGAGGCAGGATCCTGGGGCGGGCTTTGGGCGCAGCAGCCTTCATGGTGCAAGCGCGCCCAAGAAGGGATTAGGAGGATGTGGCGCAGCCGTGAGCCCTGATGTGGCGAGTGATAACCGCCTAGGGCAGCACTGAGTTTGATCCTCAAGATGAAGAGACATAGGGCAGGTTTGTCACCCTCACCGGAGGCGACAACCATACCTTTATAGACTACATCGGTTGTTATGACATGGACCTGTACTGTATTTGGGGGCTGAGGCAAGAGGATTGGAGTACGAAGCCTATCTGGCTATATTGCGAGTCCCAGGCCAATCAGGGCAATTCAGCGAGATCTTGCCTCAAATTTTAAAAAAATAAAACAAGGCCAGGAGTGGTGGCTTCCAGCTCTTGGGAGGCAGAGGCAGGAGGATCTCTGAGTTTGAGGCCAGTCTGCTCTACAGAGACTATGTCTCAAAAACAAAAAAACAAATAACTAAACAAAATAGAAGCTCGTCCCGGTGGTCTACAGACCTGTAAATCTATTCAGGAGGCTTGACAGGAGGATCACAAGTTCAAAGTCAGCCTGGACTTTAGAGCCAGTTCAAGGCCATTGGGGCAATGACCTTTATATATATTATATATTTATTATTTCATAATATATGTGTCTGCCTGTATGTCTGTGTACCACATGCATGCCTGGTGTCAGAGGAAGCCAGAAGACGTCATCACCTCCCTCAAACTGGAGTTACAGGAGGGTTCCGAGCTACGATGCAGTTACTGGGAACCAAAACCAGGTTCTTCACGAGCATCCATTGTTCTTAACCCTGGAGCCATTTTCAAGCTTAAGAAAAAGAATAAAGCTGTAGATACAACTCAGCACTATTGTGCGATGTAGCTTGTGGAAGGCCGTGTAGGTTCAATCTCCAGCCCTGAAAATGCTCATTAATTAAAAATAAATTTAAGAGGCTGGAGAGATGGCTCAGTGGTTAAGAGCAGTGACTGCTCTTCCAGAGGTCCTGAGTTCAATTCCCAACAACCACATGGTGGCTCACAACCATCTGTGATGGGATCCGACGCCCTCCTCTGGTGCGTCTGAAGTGAGCGACAGTGTACTCACATCCGTAGAATAATTCAATACATCTTCAAAATAAAATAAATTAATACATTTAAAAGGATTGAGCATGTTGCTCAAGCGTAGAACACTTGCCTGGCATTTCAGCCCCTAGTGCCAAATCAGCGACAAATAAAACGTCTAGGGCCCAGGGGAGAGAGAAGGCACAGCTGTGCCCAGGAGAAATTCCCAGACTGCTCTGTAGCCCATGCTCGCCCTGACTGGCATGGCATGTGCTCTGTAGCCCATGCTCGCCCTGACTGCTATGGTCCTTGCTCTGTAGCCCATGCTAGCCCTGACTGCCATGGAACTTGCTCTGTAGCCCATGCTAGCCCTGACTGGGCATTGGTTAGGCCCTTATCCTCAGGGCCCAGAGTTCAAAGGAAGGGCAGTGTAACAGCTCCAGAAGAATTGTCCTGCACGGCATGGGAGAAAAGGACCTGCAGGAGAGACATGGCAGCATTTGATCTAGAGGGTTTGGTAGCCGATAGGATGAGGAGAAGATAAAGGAGAGGGGAAAACAGTGCGCTTGGGTGATGGGGTCTCATACAGAAGGGAAGATGGAGGGGGCGATTCTGTTGGTCAGTGTTGGATCTGACTGGGGGAGAGTGGTTTTTTCTGTAGTGGTTTTACTGATAACATAATTGACGTAGCCCTCTATCACCCTTCACTGTATAAAACCTACCCATTTTATTGCTTCATTTATATCAAATGGGCAGAGCGGGCAGATCTATTAGTAGCCACCTAGGGTTGGCTGGGAGGGACAGGGTGGGAACTAGAAGTAAGCTATTAAGGTCTACAGATTTTTTGTCTATTTTTTAAGTAGGTCTTCCCGTGTAGCCCTGACTTCTTGCTCTGTAGCCTATGCTAGCCCTGACTGCCATGGTACTTGCTCTGTAGCCCATGCTAGCCCTGACTGCCATGGTCCTTTCTCTGTAGCCCATGCTAGCCCTTACTGTCATGGCACTTGCTCTGTAGTCCATGCTCGCCTTGACTGCCATGGAACTTGCTCTGTAGCCCATGCTAGCCCTGACTGTCTTGGAACTTGCTCTGTAGCCCATGCTAGCCCTGACTGTCTTGGAACTTGCTCTGTAACCCATGCTAGCCCTGACTGCTTTGGAACTTGCTCTGTAACCCATGCTAGCCCTGACTGCCTTGGAACTTGCTCTGTAGCCCATGCTAGCCCTGACTGTCTTGGAACTTGCTCTGTAACCCATGCTAGCCCTGACTGCTTTGGACTTGCTCTGTAACCCATGCTAGCCCTGACTGCCTTGGAACTTGCTCTGTAGCCCATGCTAGCCCTGACTGCCTTGGAACTTGCTCTGTAACCCATGCTAGCCCTGACTGCCTTGGAACTTGCTCTGTAGCCCATGCTAGCCTTGAACCCAGCCTTGCCCTTGCCAGATCACAGGTGTGCACTTGGCCTTTGGTGAATCGGGTCATGTCTGTAATCCACATTCAAAGGCAGGAGGATCTCTGTGACTTTGAAGCCAGCTAGGGTTCTGCAATGAAATCTTGTCTCAAAATCACAAGGGGCTTAAGGGAGGTAGGTTAGTTGGTAAAGCACTTGCCTAGCAAGCTTGAGAACCTGACTTTGATCTTTAAAATGTATTTTAAAAAACAAAACGGGCTGGAGAGTTGGCTCAGCGGTTAAGAGCACTGTCTGCTCTTCCAGAGGTCCTGAGTTCAATTCCCAGCAACCACATGGTGGCTCACAACCATCTGAAATGGGATCTGATGCCCTCTTCTGTGTGTCTGAAGACAGCCTCACTGTACTCATATAAATAAAATAAATCTTAAAAAAAAAACAAAAACAAAAACAAAAGAGATGTGAAGCTTAGCAAACTGACCGCAGGTTCAGGGTCCTGCCTCCCTGTCTGATAGCCGGAACTCCATTTCAGGCTGGAAAGAGAAAACTGATTTCTTCAGGTTATCCTCTGATTTCCACACACACTTCATGGTGTGCACGGGCCCATCTACACATACAAATTAATAAATAATCAAATAAATGTTCAAAAGAAAACCCCACACGTGGCCAGGCTACCCCAGTGCTGGGGAGATGGAGTCATATGGGTCCCTGGGACTTGCAGCTTGCCAGCTTAGACTGTTTCTCAAGCTCCTGGAAGCAGAACTCCAGGCGATCCTCAGAGCACTGCCATGCATGGTGCATGAGTGCCATCTATACACAAATAATAAGTAGTGGTGACAGTTACAGAACTGTAACACTTGGGAGACTGAGGTAAGAGGATCACAAATTAGAGGCTATCCTGGACTAGATAATCTAGTAAGACCTTGTTCAACAACAAAAACAGACAAAACATTAAAAAGAACTCTTGCCAGGTAGTGGTGGCAGCAGCAGTGCAGGCTTTAACCCCAGCACTTGGGAGGCAGAGGCAGGCAGATCTCTTGAGTTGGAGGCCAGCCTGATCTATAGAGGAAGTTCCAGGACAGCCAGCAGAGGTGCACAGAGAAACTCTGTATCTAAACAAACAAACTGAAGAAGCTTAATTTTATGTACACTTTGAAATGATGAAGTGTATGAAGTCTGGCTGGGTCAAGCTAAGCAAGAAAGAAGGTGACTATTATGTGATTCCATTTATGTAACTTTATCAAAGAAGATTCCAGAGCTGAGTGGCGGGAATGGTGGGTCATTTCTCTAGCAGAGGCAGGTGAGATCTCCGAGTTCTAGACCAACCAGAGCTACTCACTGGGACCTTGGGGGGGAGGGGGAGAGAGAGAGAGAGAGAGAGAGAGACGAGTTAAAACAATGGTGCTGGCCAGCAGTCACAGATAGTGAGGAGGCAGTTGTGACTCAGGCTGCAGCAGGAGGCCTGTGGGATGGGAGAGGGCTGCTTGGTGGTTAAAAACCCTATCGGTCCCTGTTATCAGATGGCGCCAGCCTGTGCATACAGACTACAGGAACAGTCGTCCCTGCCCCTCCTGCTCTGTGGTGGCTGTGTAAACGGTGACTACAGAAGGAAGCCCGGTGAAGGGCACCACAGGGCCTCTCAGAAACATTGTCCTGTGAATCTCTGATAATCTCCAAATAAAAAGCTAAATTATATCCTGAGAACAAATAGAAGGGAAATTGAGCGGTTAGCTTAGCCAGAGGAAGCGTATATGGCCGAGGAGCGACCACTCCAGAGGGGAGGCTGCCAACTGACCGGGAGCCCTGTGTTCAAGGATTAGCTCAGCTGTTTTTGTGGCAGGGATGGTCATGTGGGTGGGGAGAAGTTGAGAGGCAGACAGGGCCAGGTCACCCCTGGGAATTTTGTTCCCCCTTCTCCTCCTCTATTTCTCTTCCTCCTCCTCTCCCTTTCTTCCTCCCTTCCTCCTCCCTTCCTCTCCTCCTCCCCTGCCCCCTCTCCTTTTAAAGCATTTATTATTACTTTAAGGTAGGGTCTCACTATGTAGCCCTGGCTGGCCTGGGACAGAGACAAATCGTCCTCCCCAGATGCTGGGATTAAAGTGCGCACCACCATACCCTGTTTTGTTTTGTTTTTTGTTTTAATTATCTTACAGGAGACAAAGGAGTCCTTAGGGAGGTTTGTTCAGGGCTGTGGCATGTCATTGTTTTTGTGAGCCTGGATGATGGGGTGAGGGACCTCTGGTCCCTTCTGAGGAAAGGGTGGGGCAGATTCCCCGACTCCCAGACTCCCTGAAGAAGGTGAGGGAGGAGCCGGCCTGGCTCAGCCGTCTCCCTTGCTTTCTGTTGAGGTGAGAAAGACCCTGCTGAAAGGAACCTGGGGAAGAGAGAGTTAATTTCGCTGGTATTTCCCAGGTCACAGTCCAACATGGAGGGAAGTCACATAGGGACTGATATAGAGACTTTTAATTCAACCCAGGACCTCCCTGCCTAGGAGTGGCTCCGCCCACAGAGGACTGGGCCCTCCCTCATCAGTTATCAGTCAAAAATAGGCCACAGCCTTGTCTGCAGCCTCATTGATGGGGCATTTTCTCAGTGGAGGGGTTCCCCCTTCTCAGATGTCTCTAGCTTGTGTCACGTTGATAAAAGCGAACCATCACATCAGGCAAGGCCAGTGTTGCATTTCCAGAGGACGGTTGTGAGTTTAGCCTGAGAAGGGCTCACTTCAGACCCTCCCTAGTGGAGATCCCCTCTTTGGCTCTAGACCTGTTAGACTTTAGTAGGGAAGTCTTTTATGTAGGGAAGACTTTAGACTTTTATGTAGGGAAGAGAGTGGTGGCTCTCAGTGACAGCTGGCCGGGCACATGCCCCATCTTCATCGGACGTGAACCAGCACTTTTGAGTGTTAGTGGCATGAGCGGGCATCTAACCGGGACCCCATACGGCCACAATCCAACCTTCAGGTGCTTCCTTTGAGCTTTGGGACTTTGTCCCTGCTAAGTCATCTGCCTGGTAGGGCCAAGACCATGCACGTTTTACACGGAGGAAGTGAGGTGCCACTGCACAGCGGAGCGTGTTCATGCCCAGGGTACATGACTGTGCTCAGCGACGTCTCTCTGTGGGTTGCCATTCCACCTCAGAGATGGTGGAGGCGGTACCTGGGATCTGGAAGCCAGGAGGAGATATCTTGGCTTCTTGCCTGCAGCACAGGGATGAGTCAGTAATCCCACAAGCCTTCGGGGTAGTCTGTGCCCACACTCTACGTTGGGAGAAGTTTCAGGCCCTCCACCCCACCAGGCCAGGACTTGCATGTTCAGACAGAGAAGCAGCATCTTGGAGTTGTCGCTATGTCAGGAACTTCACCCCACTTTGGAGAAGTGGACAGCGCTTCTCTTGAGGGAAAGCTGTAGCCTCCTCCTTGTGACCTGAAGCTCTAGATCTCTGCTCCGGACTGACTTCCCTCTTTCCCCTCAGGAGTCCCTGACAGTGAACCCCAACACTGGAGCTATGAGCTCACCCCTGGCCTCTCTTAGCAAGACTCGGAAGGTGCCCTTAGAATCGGAACCTGTGAATCCCGGGTAAGGAGCCAGCTGGCCTCTAGGTCTGATGTCCCTCACCTGTCTCCTCCTTGATCCTTTCCTCACCAGAGGAGAATGACCCCTAGCATCTTGGGGAAAGCAAAGAGTAGCTAGTGACTTTCTGTGTCTGTCTTCCTTCTCTTTATGCCTTTAGGAAACTGGTTTGTGTTGGCCAAAGATGGTGGGAGCCCTTCCGAAAGACAGGGCCCTGTGAGAGTGGCTGAGTGCTTGACATTCACTGTTTACATTCATGAATGTTCTGCCAGCCTGGGCCAGCTCTGTGCTCTGTTACCTGATATCTTGAGGCAATCCTTGTGCAAAGCCTTTTCTACCTCCTGTTCCCTTGCTGTCTTTCTGAGAGCACTTAGAGTCTGCCTAAGGCCAAGATACTCCAGACAGGTTATGTAGCAACCCCAGGGGCCCACAGTACTTCAGAGAGGAGCCAGGGTCAGCTTATGGCCCATCCAAAACGGCCCTGCAGCATCCCCCTCTTTCTCTGTTGAGAGGAGTTAGACACTGTCTGTTGGACAATGTGTCCCTTGGCTCACCCTGGCTAAGGACAGATGGGGGTGGGAGTCTTCAAGAGACACAGGCTTAACCTCTCTCTCTCTAGCTTTGCATGGGGCCTGGAACTTTCCCTTGGTGCCATTCCAAGGGGCTTAATTTATATTTGTTCCTTCTTCCTGCCTGGGTTCCCAGGAGGCGAGGGATAAGAATCTACGGAGATGGTAAGTGTGTGCCCTGCCTCCACATCCCCTCCCCTCTCACCAGCCCAAATCTTCTTACAACTCGGCATGTATGGAAAGAGCATGCTGAGGTCTTGCGAGACTGGGCATCTGGCCCTCTCCCTGTACTCAAACTCCCTGCCCCTTGCTCAGGGTCTGGGCCACCCGCTTGCTCTGCTCCCTCAGCAGAGAGATCCACACCATCACAGGACTCCTCTGTCCACTAGAAGATGGTCATGGAGACCTCAGAACTATGGAAAGACCAGAGATGTGGACCTCAGCCTCTGTCTTATAGCCTTGTCTCCCCGGAGCCCTGGCCTCCTCACTGGCCTGATGTGCATCTTGTGGGGCAGTGTTTCATCTTGGCCAGGACCCAGGCCAGAGTGATCTCTGGGTTGTGGCCCCAAGCAGTGAACTGGGCATCCCTGTCTGCAGAAGATGAGGTGGACATGGTGAATGAAGGACAGGACTCAGAAGAGAAGATCTCTCTCCCTTCCTGCTATGGAGGCATTGGTAGGCAAGGTGAGAGCAGAGGGCTAAAGGGGGCGTGGGTCCCCCTTGCTTGGAGCCCAGGGAGAGCCTCTGCGAACAATGGCTCCTACTCTTCTTGCCGGCTGTGTTTACACGATGCTCCCACTTCCAGCTAGCTGCCCCACTGCTGGTACATCCCACATCTGTCCAGGACGGTTTAACCTCCAGCCACATGGTTAGGGATCTGGCCAAGCCCCAGGCCAGTCTGTGGCTAGAAACCCTCCAGTTTCCAGCAAGTGTGGTGTCAGCAGGTCTGTGATTGAGGCTTAGAGACAGTGCCGGGCCTGAAGGGAGAAGTCAGTCTCCAGTCATCTGCTGTCTTATCTGCACGCTCCAAAAAGGGCTGGGTTCCTTAGGAGGCCGTTTCCCCTGATTCTGTCTTGAAGGGCTGCATGGAGTTGCCTACAGTAGGAAGGGGACAGAGGGAGGGTGGGCAGATAGACACTGGGAGGGATCAGGAGTTGGTGATAAAGCTAGAACTTTCCATCAGATGTGACATCTTAAGCAACTTTAAGATTTTCCAGCTTCCCTGTCCTCTGAGGGGAGAGCAACAGGCTGGCGTGTTATAAGGATTTGGTAAGAAGCTGCTTGGTGGATTCCTAGCTATCACACAGGGTACTCAGAACAGAGCCCCCATTAGGCAGGGCAGTGGAGGGTAGGGGAGGTGTAACTGCCAGGTGATCTTGGAATAAACTCTCCTCCATCTGACACTGGCCGGATCTGCCCAGCCCAAGTCCTACAGTGACTTAGTCACAAAGCCAGCATCTCCCACACCTAGCTGGGGACAGTGGTGGTCATGCAGCCACCTCCTTCCCTTGCAGGGACTGTACATCCTCTTGCTGCTTCTCCCTGCCATCTAGCTGGTGTGTCCCCACCAACGTCTCCAACAGTACCTGCCTCTCCTGCTTCATGTCTCTGCTCAGCAGCCCCTTCACCTGCCCCCACCACTTCCCTTTCGGAGCAGCTCCATGCTGGCTAGGTTGTTGATGGCTTCCCTTGCTCCAGGGTCTTTCTCTTACTGTCCTTGTCAGCGCCTCCTTCCTTCCCCAATGTCCACTGTGGACATTCTAGCTGCCTGGACCGCCTCCATCTCTCCACGCAGCCCCGGGGACGGCAGCCATGTTCTGTAGACTGGCAGATCCTGAATGTTCCCTCCTCAGTGGCTTAAGGTGCTTTGGCTCTGAGTCCCTGACAGCCAGTACTGAGTGAGCCTGCCACGAAGGAGATGGTAAAACAGGGGCTTGAAGATGGCATCGAGGTAGAGTTAAGGTTGTACCAGCTTCCTCCTGAGCCATCCTGCGCTTCCTGTGTGCTCTCGTGACAGAGGCTGTAGTTCCTGTTTTCCCTGTACTTAGGGGAGTGTCTACGGTGACAAAGTGGACTTGTGCTGTTTATCTCACTTTTTTTTTTCAGAGCTGGGGACAGGCCTTGCTCTTGCTAGGCAAGCGCTCTGCCACTGAGCTAAATCCCCAACCCCTTATCTCACTCTTTTTTTTTTTTTTTTTCTTTTTTCTTTTTTTTTTCGGAGCTGGGGACCGAACCCAGGGTCTTGCGCTTGCTAGGCAAGTGCTCTACCGCTGAGCTAAATCCCCAACCAATCTCACTCTTTTTAAAATTCTCTTTCCAGAGGGTGGGATTTAACACAGTCAGGGTTGCCTCCAATTTACTGTGTATCCATGGCTTGCTTTGCACTCCTGGCCTTCCGGTGTGGGATAAAAGTGGCCACCTCCACCAGCAGCCTCAAGCTTTAGTTTGAAAAGCTGAAGCAGGAGTCCAGTGTCTTCCCTTGCTAGCAACTGCATCTCACCAGAGTCCCTCCCCTTCTGCCTGTGAAGAGATACAGGTGTACAGGGACATCTCCCGCACAGACCCGGCAGCCATATCTAACTCCTGTGGTACCCTGCATGTCCTAGTAGTAAGGAGACACGAACAGTGTTATCGCTGCACCTCTGAGCATGAAGAAGTCAGGGACCTCCTAACACCTGTCTCTCACACATCGCAGGCTCCTCAGTAGTTCCAGATGTCTCTTAGAATGATTTTTCCCCTCATCTGGGACCTGAAAGGCCTCATGCACCATTGCGGTGTTTATGCCTGCTTAGATCATCTCCAGTCTTTTAAAACAATGACATTAACTTTTCTTTTTGGGGACAGGATCTCACTATGTAGCCCTGCTGTCCTAGAACTTACTATATAGACCAGGCTAACCCCCAACTCACAGAGATCCTAGCTTTGTCTCCTGGGTGCTGGGATTAAAGATGTGGGTCACCGTGCTCCTCTGATGAAGTCCCACCCACTCATGCTGCAGAGTCCAGATGCGCTGTGTGCTGTACTTTGTGTGTATTTGTTCCTGTGTGTGCACACAACACTGTGTGTCTATGTGTCAGAGAAAACTCATTCTTTTCCTTCCGTCATGTGGATCCTGGGAAATCCAATTTAAGCCACCAGGCTTGATGGCAAGGAGACAGCCGAGTAGGTAAAAACACTGGTTATGAATGCCAGAGGCCCTGAGCGTAAGTCCCCAGCACCTGTATAAAAGCCTCTCGTCAGAGACAAGTGGATTGTGGGAGTTTTCTGCCCAGCTAGCCTACCCCAAACAGCAGTTTTCAGTGCAGCGTTTGCCTAGCATGCATATGGCCCTAGATTCAATCTTTCCACCCCCACAAAAGTGTAGAGAGTGATAGAGAAAGGCATCCAATGTCCTCTTTTGCTTCTGCATGTGTGTGTATGGGATTATGTAACCCTGTACACGTGTATGTGTACACACGCACACACATACACACCAGCTTCCTGAAGCAGCCCACTGACGCCATGGCCCACCATGAGGACTGCGTGGGCTCCCCTACCACCCACGCAGTAGCTGTTGTTGGTGTTGCTAGTTCTGTTCTCGTGGCTTTCTTCTTTTTTTTTTTTTTTTTTTTTTTTTGAGCTGGGGACCCGAACCCAGGGCCTTGTGCTTGCTAGGCAGGCGCTCTACTGCTCAGCTAAATCCCCAACCCCCTCGTGGCTTCTTCTTCTCTGGCCCTTTTCATCTCAGCCTCAGTTCTAGGCCTGGCACAGAAACTTTGTCCCCGGGGTTGGGGATTTAGCTCAGTGGTAAGGCCCTGGGTTGGTCCCCAGCTCAAAAAAAAAAAAAAAAAAAAAAAAAAAAAAAAAAAAAAAAAACTTTGTCCCCTTGTCAGGCCTTATCATCCATGACTCGGAGTTGCTGACCTCCATGGCCAGGAAGCTGCAGGAGCTGGAGCAGCAGTTGAAGGCACGGAATGAGGAGATGCTGTCCAAGGTAGGCCCTGAGGGAGGAGACAGCCAGGGAGCACTGCGTCCTCGCATCAAACTGGCTCTTCTGATGGAAGCCGTGACCTGGGAACGACTTGGTCCCAAGAGCTGAGCAGAGGCAGAGGCTGATGGGTTGTGGGCTGGGCAGGGCTAGCAGGCCGCTGAGCAGAGGGCAGAGGCTGATGGGTTGTGGGCTGGGCAGGGCTAGCAGGCCGCTGAGCAGAGGGCAGAGGCTGATGGGTTGTGGGCTGGGCAGGGCTAGCAGGCCGCTGAGCAGAGGCCGTGAGCTGGACCCTGGGCGGTGCCGTTCTCAGCCAGTGCGGCTGTTGAGAGAGGTGGGTTATCTGAGGCTCAGGGGCAGGGGCTGTACCAAAGGTTGGTAGTGACAGGTTTACGCTCACACTCAGGCAAAAGGTGTGCACTGCCCAGTCGAAGGGCTAAAGTTCACCTCCTCTCCACCCTCTGGGGCTCTGGGACCCACCAGGACTTACCCTCACTCTGAGTCTCACTGCTTCAGGAGCAGAAGATCCTGGCCCTGGAGGATTTGGTGCAGACCCTCCAGCAGCACCAGAGTAAGAAGCCCTTGGTCAGGTGCTTGGTCGGGTCCGTGGTTTGTGGGTGCTGGACAGAGGCTTCCCACAGCATCAGGCAGACTCCTGGTGGGGTCTGGACAGTGGGGACCAGAGAGAGATGGCGCTTTACCCAGTGCTTAGACTGTACTGTCCAGAGCATGGAGGAGTCACACTCCAAGGGATGAGGGGAAGGGCGGCTCTTGAGAGTCAGTTCAGGCAACCCTCTTCCCACCCTATCAGTGTTAGGAGAGAGGTCTAGAGTCTAGACAGCCGGGCAGTTCTCAGAGGGTCCCCAGGAGCCCTTAGGGGCAGACATCTGCAGCCTCCCGCTGTGGCAGGAGAATCTCTCACCCACTCCCCCCAGGCAGCACAACCAGGGAGGAGGAGCTGGAGACACAGTGCATTCAGCTGCAACGGCAGGTTGGCGAGATGGAGGTGAGAGCCCAAGGCTGGTGGAACGGCCGGCCAGGCAGCTCTCCCGAGCCTCGAGCGGCCCGGAAGCATTTGCAGAAGCGCCCCTTGGTATTCTCCAAGCCCCTGTGTTTCCCTGCTCTGGGCTGACTCAGAGTTTAGAGCCGGGGGTTGGGGGTGGGAATCTGGCACCATGACACATTACTGCCTTTGGGGCTAAATCAAACCTGAACACAGCCCACTCCTGCTTAATATACTCTCCACTCGCTCTGTTCCTAAAGCCTCGCTGCAGGTTTGTGACTGGGCCCTGCTCTCCTATCTGGAGCCTCTCTACGCCCCAGCCACCTCACCTTCCCCTGGCTTTCTGACTGAGCTCATTTCCACCTTAGACCCTAGCCCATGCTGGTCTGTGCGTGGGCCGGACCTGCCTCCTCCTGGAGAGGAATTCTCACTCACTTCCCTGAAGCCTTCTGTACCTGACCAATGCAGGCTCCTCACCCTGTGCTTTCTTCTCTCCTCCCGTGGAACTGTACCCTCTACGAGGGGCGCATGGCTCACCTTGGACTTAGTGTTAGGCGGTTTCCTGCCTCAGGCCATGACTTCTCTACCCAATCACTCGGTCACTTCAGTCACTTTTCTTCCACTCAGAATTGTGGTCACGCTGTAAGACATGAACCAGAAGGCACTGGGCACTCAGCAGGACCCATTCTGCCTCCTCGTGCAAGTGCCCAGTCCTCTGCGGGCCCCCTTCAGGGTCCTTTCTGAAATGTCTCTCTCCAAGCACAAGTGCAGCCATGCTCCGGTCCACTGCAGGCCTGGTCACATCTAGGCTGTGAGTTACGGCTGCAGATGTACCTGTCCTACGGCTGGGAGAGTGGCCGTGACTCGGGGCAGGGCACAGCCTCAGAGCCAGGCGCACCTCCGGCTCACCTTTCACGTGTGTATTGACTTGTTAATTGGTTTGTCTTTTTCAGAGAGAGTTTCTCTGTGTAGCCCTGGCTGTTCTGGAACACATCTGTAGACCAGGCTGGCCTTGAACTCAGAGATCAGAGATCAGCCTGCCTCTGCCTCCCGAGCTCTGGGATCAGCCTGGCCAATTCATTAATTGAACAAACCTACATATTTATCCTGGGAGACACTGCCACCGTTAGGCTGGTGGCATCTGAACAAAAAGTCATGGCTCCCACATGCGTGAGGCTCACAGTCCACAGAAGCAGAGAGTCACCTGTCACTGACAGAAATATGAGAGGGCAGGAAATAGTCAGTTAGGGGTCCACTACAAGCCGAGCTGGAGCTGGGAGGCATGAGAAGTGTGTGTGTGTGTGTGTGTGTGTGTGTGTGTGTGTGTGTGTGTGTGTGTGTGTGAGAGAGAGAGAGAGAGAGACAGAGAGACAGAGACAGAGACAGAAGGGCATCAGGGTTTCACAACAGTCAGCTGGTGCCCATGCCAAAGCAGGGCAGTGAGCTGCAGGGTAGCCGGCAAAGAGAGGAAGAAAGTAGTTACAGAAAGAGAGACTACTCTAGCCAGGTGTGGTGGACTCGCCTTTAATCCTAGCACTTGGGAGGCAGAGGCAGGCACATCTCTGTGAGTTCGAGGCCAGCCTGGTCAACAGTGTGAGTTCTAGGACAGCTAACTACACAAACCCTGTCTTGAAAAAACAAAAAAGAAAAGAAAACAAAAAAAGTGTAGAGCGTAGATGACTCTTTCTGGGCTGGGGAAAAGGCTCTGTCAGTAAAGTGTTTGCTTTGCTTGGTCCCTAAAATCTATTTAAAACATCAGAGAAGCCAGGAATGGGTCTCGGATCGCTCCTCAGAGCTGAGGAAACAGTCGAGTAGACCTCTAGTGCTCATTGTGTAGCCTTGGCATCTGGGCAAGGCCTAGGCCTTCAACTGAAAAGCACCAAGATGGACAATGCTTGAAGAACAGCCCCCCGGCCTGTCCTTGGGTCCCACACCAAGTGCACGTGTGCGTGTGCGCCTGTACACACCTGTGATCAGACACGGGCACACACACAGCCGAGCATGGCAGAGATAAGAGGGCGGCTCACCCCTGTAGCGCAGGTGTCTTTGCCTCTCCCTTAGGCCTGACCCACACTGTCCTCGGAGCTGAGGTGGCCAGCTCTGTGGAGTTCTGGAGTAATGCACTGTGTTAGGTACTGGCACGAGGGTCTTACTGAGCGCAGTGAGGAAAGGCGGTCATGTCTCCCTCACAGAGAAGGAGTGGAACCTGCTGTTCTAGAGGTCAAGGGCTTTGCAGTCACAGGCAAGAAGTACTCAGGGTCTCCAGCACATTCTTTGTCTAGGCTGCCCTGCGCTGACTGGGGGTTGGCTATGTGATGTTTTCCATGGAAATTGGATGGGTGGTGCAGCACCCCTCTCTGTCTTCTGCCTGACAGCGGTTCCTCAATGACTATGGCCTACAGTGGGTGGGCGAGCCCATGGACCAGGAGAACTCAGAGGGAAAGATAATCTCTGAAAGTGATGAGCGAGACTGGATGAAGGCCAAGAAGTTCTGGAAGCCAGGTAGAGCATCTGCCCTGGCCCCCGTCCACCAGCTTCCTGATGGCCTGCCACTCTTCCAGAGGCCCATTGTTTCAAGCCCTAGCATCCTAACATGGGGGTGAGGTGGGCGGTGCTGAGTTACCCAATGCCTTCTCTGGGAAAGAAAAGCCAAGGTCTCCCTCCCTGGTCTCACTTTAGTCTCTGCCTGCTCTTCTTCTAAGGGCCACAGAGGCCCAGAGTTACTAGACATATGATGCTTGTCCCTCTTCCCAGAGAGAGTAGCCCTCTATGTAGCCCTGACTGTCCTGGAACTTACTAATTAGACCAGGCTGGCCTCAAACTCACAGAGATCTGCCTGCCTCAGCCTTCTGAGTGCTGGGGTTAAGGTGTGCACTGTCACTGCCCAAGGCCACTGTCTTTAAACAAACAACCAAACCTCACCTGGCATGTACTGTACCTTTAATCCCAGTACTTGGAAGCCTGGCTCAGGAAGATTGAGAGTTCAAGGCCAGCCTGGACCACATAAAGAGATTGTTGTCTGGTTAGGGGAATGGGGAGGAAAAGACTCTGGGAAAGTGTTCTCCCTGTCAGGTTTCCAGGCCTCACCACCTCCCTGTCCCGGTGCAGGTTTGTGTGGGCCAGGGTGAGGGATCTGCTCTGACAGGTCCTGATTTCGTGGTTTTTCGTTGTCATCTTTCATTTTGATTTGTTTTGTTTGTTCTTCCCAGACAGGGTTTCTCCCTGTAGCCCTGGCTGTCTTGGAACTCACTCTGTAGACCAGGCTGGCCTCAACTGGGAGATCTGCCTGCCTCTGCCTCCTTTCTTCATTGTTAACCACTGGCGTTTAGTGGGGACCCAGCCCGCCTTGTCCTTAGATATGGAGCCACAGATTGTTTCCTGGACAGGGCCTGTTGCCTTTGAGGTGGTGAAGATCCATCCCTAGGCTCCAGAATCTAACTCGGACCCCCTCATTTCTCCACCCCTTGTTCAAGGTTGGTTTGTGATTTGAGCAAGCCACTTCCCTTCCCCGAGTCTCAAGTTCATCAACAAAATGGGGCGCGCTCTTACCTTCGGGGTTACAAGGAAGAAAAGCAGGTGCTTGCATGACTTGCTCCTGCTTCCCAGGCTTGAGGGAAGGAGGAGCATCCTGGTGGCATCACCCCCAAGGGGAGTCAAGAGGATGACAGCAGTGTTGCCGTCAGAAGGCTCTTTCTGCATAGAACCCCAGGGTCTAGGGCTCAGGCTATGGCTCAGTGGGTAGGGTGTTTACCCTAAAGACCTGGGTGTCACTCAGCACCTGTTAGGACGGGCGTGGTGATCCACATGTGCAATCTCAACACCCAAGAGGGAAAGACAGGCAGGTCAGAAGCTCAGAGGTGGTCCTGGGCTGTGGAGCAGTTATGAGGCCAGCCTGGGCTACAAGAGACTGACCATGGCTGGGGATTTAGCTCAGCGGTAGGCGCTTACCTAGGAGCGCAAGGCCCTGGGTTCGGTCCCCAGCTCCAAAAAAAAAAAAAAAAAAAAAAAAAAAAAAAAAAGAGACTGACCATATGTTAAAAAACAAACAGGGCTGGAGAGATGACTCAGGGTTGGAGTGCTTGCTGCTCTCCCAGAGGCCCTGCCTTCCGTTCCCAGCACCCACCCACATTGGATGGCTTGCCCTCCTGTGACTCCAGTGCCAGGGATCCAAACACCTTAAACCCTGTTACAAGCATCAGCCCACCTTGTATTTAGGCCTGGGCTTCATCCCTCTCCCCCTAAATCAAGACAGGACTTCACTATGTAGTTCTGGCTGTCCTTGGAACTTGCTATGTAGACCAGGGTAGCCTCGAACTCCTGCCTCTGCCTCCGAGTTTTAGGATTAAAGCCATGTACCATGCCCATCTCTTAATGCTTTCAAAGCATTTTGAATAAACAGCCTTGGCATGGGCCAAAAGGTCTGCCATTTTATAGCAAACTAAGGCAGAGTGTCTGAGTTGAGCAGAGGGACCACACTGGGAGGTGGTCCCAGGCATGTGATAGAAGATGAGGTAGATGTCGCCGTTATGGAGGGCACGAGGAGCCGGGAGCCAGGATCCTTAGCCTTTTTGACCGATGGAGGGGAGAGAGGAGTCAGAGGTGGCCCTGGCTGTGAGAAGGTGCTGGGAGCATGTGTAGCCCCAGGCTGTGGGAGGTAACCTGAAGCCCTGCTGGGCAAGGTCTGTGCGTCAAACATGAGTAGCCCAGGGCCTGGCTGATCACAGTTCTCTAGGGGCTGGGTCACAGCGGGTGGCTCTGGGTGCTGAGTATGCCTGAGGGTTTCTGGCTTTGCCCCCAGAGCCCGCCACACTGGTGGGTTCTGCTTCTTGTGGTCCTCACACCCTGGAGAGCAGCCTTCCTTCTGGTGGGAGGTTCTGCTTCCTTTAGGAAAGGGTTCGACCACATGGCTGATCTCTGAACATACCTTCTACATGTCCTAAGTACTTCCCCCACAACCCTCCCCAAACAGCATCCAGTGCTCTGTTGGCACGGCTCCGGCTCTGGCTCTGAAGCCATGGTGGAGACCACCGTTGCCCTTCACCTTGGAGTTCCTGCGCCCTGAGAGCCCTCTGCACTTTTCTCTTGCTTTTGCCTTTCAGTGTGGGGGAGGCCTTTAGTTCTCCTGCCAGGTGAGGAAATATTTTCCATGTCTAGCTTTTCCTCCTGGGGACACCCTCTCGTCTCAGGGACTAACCTGACGCTATCCCGGGGCCTCTGGTACCAGCCTTGGCTTCTTGCTGCCTTGTGTCTGGGCGTCTGTCACTTCCTATAATTGCCAGCGGGCAGGCGAGCCAGAGCATCCGTGCCCAAGAGGGGTGATTAAAATGTTCTAGGTCCAGAACTTTTGCCTTAGGGAGGATTGCCAGTTTCTCCATGAAGGGGGCCTGGGAAGGGAGCCTGGGAAGGGGAGCCCAGGAAGGGGGTGATCAGCAGTGGGACCTCAGCCTCTCACCAGGATACAGACGTCACATCGGCTACTGTGTCAAGTGCTTCAGGGGACAGTCCTGCTCTGGCCACAACACACAGCAGGTTTTGGGCCCGGGTGATGAGAACATAGTGGGCTTGGTGCTCGTCTCTCTCCTGTTTTTCCGCAAATTCCCACCGTCCTGCCACATTGCCCACCTGTCTCTTACTAGGCCCCTACCTCCATCCCTAGTCTCCGGCCCAACTCCCAAGCCCCTGGAGCTTCTCACATTCTTAGGTCAAGAGACCACACTGGCAGCCGGCTCGATTTGCCCTGGCCTAGACCTGGGTAGGAGAGCTTCTCCTGAACTCACTTTTATCTGGACATTGCCCCTGCAGCAGATCCACAGACACCTGGGCTGCTACTGTAGGGTACCAATGTCTCATGAGAAGAGCAGTGCTGGAGCAAGGGCTTTAATGGCTCAGGCTAGGTGTTCTGGGGGCAGCCAGCATGCTCTGAACTCACTGTCTCTTCCACTAGTGACACCCAGGAGCACGCAGCACAGTGCATGGCACAAGGAAGTCTGTGGTGCCTGGGTATCTGGGACTGCGCGTCCCCTAGAACAGCCCCAAGTTCAGCTGCAGAGGTCAGGGTGAGAGCGGCAGGCATCAGGACAAACCTGCTTTGGTGGAGGGTGTGCTCCGGAACTACCCAGTCTCAGCTTCTCTCTGCCTGGGCTCCACTGCGGCTCAGCGAGCATGCCTGCAGGGAAGTGACCTGAGGAGGCCTGGCTTGCAGAGCTGTGGTAACAATAGCTGCTTCCTGGTGCAAGAGGCTGAGAGGTGGGCTAAGCCCCAAAGCAGCAGGTTATCCACTCAGCCCAGCAGTGGCGGGGCCTGTGCCTGCTATGGGCGATGCAGTCCACGTGGGGCCTCTCACTGCTGTTTGGCATCCTGACTCCTCTAGGGTATGATCCTGAGGGGACAGGGCTCTGGGAGACCCTCAGAGCCTAACAGAACCACACTGCTCCGACCTACTGACTGGCAGGCAGCTATACGGGTGGACAGTTGGCTCAGCACGTGCTTCTGGGGGTGCCCCCCTGAGCCAGGTTAGGGTTCAGTGCTCTAACCCGTGTTTGAGAAGTGCCCAGAGTAGTTGGAAGGCAAGAGATCATACCCAAAATGACAAGAATGTGTGACAAGGGCCAAGGGAATGGGCTCAGGGGCAAAAGAGCCAAGCAGGAGTGCCAAGGGCTCCTGGCAGGGTTCAAGGTAGGGCATGGTGTAGCCTGAGGCCAGAGTCCGTTGGGACAGACAACGGCAGCCACCCTCTGAGCTTCCCGGATGTTCACTTTCTCTCTTTACATAAGAGGAAGTGCAGACTCAGAGAAGCTTGCCCCAGCCTGGGGAGACCATACAGCTCTGGCTGTATGGCCTTGGAGAGCCAAGAAAGAGCCAAGCGGGGACAGGTCAGGCCAGCACCTGGGAGGAGGGAGGCAGGAAAGTGAGGAGTTCAAGGTCACCCTCAGCTTCCTAGAGTGTGGGCTACATAAGATCCTGTCTTAAAGACAAAACCAAACTTCTAAAGTTACATGAAGTCTCAAAGGTCTTCCCTTGCTCTGTGACCCTTCCTAGTAGGGGTCCCAGGTGGCTGTGTTCCAAGGGCCATCAGGGAGCAGCTGCCACCTACACAGAGAGCTAAATGAGTCACGTAGGCCTTGCAAGGCTTCCCTGACCTGGAATGCGATACCTCACAAGGCTTCTAAGGGCCATGAAGTCAGGCCCACTGACCTGATCTTGAGCCCCGGTCGGGGTTCTTACCTGCCCAAACCAAAAAAGGGACATGTCTCTCCCTTGGCTCGAGCCAACACAAGGCTTGCTTTTTGGCCTAGGCTGTTTAGGTGGGAGCTCCCGCCACAGTTTTCTCCAAACGAAGGCTTCCACAGAGGCTTCCGTTGAACTGTGTTGTGCTCACTGACTTATAGCTCTGCCCTGGACTGGCCATACCGGACTCATCCTGCCCTACTTCCTGAACGTTTCTCCATGGAGCTGTGCTTCCTTCTCCCTGGGTGCCCAGCCTCTCCCTCCTGCCCATTGACCTAATGGCAGCCCAGCTCACCCTACCTACTCAGTCCTTTCCTGACCCGGACTAAGTTTCTTTTACTTTCTAGGCAGAAAACAGACCAGTTCCCTTTGCTTCCTGTCTCTCCCTGCTGTCTGCCTCCACATCTCTTTTCTATGGAAACGCTCTGCCACCAAACCCCATAACCCCTGTCCTCCAGGCCAGAACTCTGAGGCAAACTTTTGCCATCAGGATTTCTCAGTACCATCCCAGGGACTCCAGTCTGTCCCCTTCCCCCATCGCCCACACCCTGGCTATGCCTTAATCCTTAGCTCTGAAGTTGCTTGTTTTACATAGCAGCATTGGGCCCATTCTATGGCCGACCTCACTGTGTCGCAGGTATGGGGCCAGCCTTAGAGGACATATTCTCTGGCCTTAGTTTTAGGCTTTTCAGTTTGTTCCTAAAATAAAGAAAACCCACGTCGGTATCAATGTGGGGCAGGGGTGCAATGCAGCCGATAGACTGCTTGCTTCACATCCATGAAGCCACGGGTTCAGTTCCCAGCATCCTATAATCTGGGCTGGTTTTGCTCACACAACAGGGAAGCACAGAGGCAGGAGGGGCAGCATAGCCCTTTGGGTAGTAGCCAGTGCCAGGGTTCAGGGAGGGCTCAGGAGGGCCTACAGCTCAGCTGCTGTGGAGAAAACAGGAAACACAGCCCCTGCGCCTGTACTTGCACTTGTGGGTAAGCAGTTGGATCCCCTGTGCCCTGACCTGGGGAACACAGCTCTCAGGAAGTCACAGCCATTTGTGGGATGTTTATACTCTAGGGGTGCCTAACGGGGCCTCGCCAGTCCACTCTGCCTGCCACCCTTCTCTTACGGCCCCTTCCTGAGTGTCCTTGTCTGCACCCCGAGAACTGTGCACGGCCGTGTGTGCAGCAGCCTCCAGAGGAGTCCAGAACCTTGGCAGATGCTCAAGAGCCTGTGACCATCTGGTCTGCAGCCGCCCCACACCCTAACAGCCATCTGTCCCCACCCTTCCCTGCCCTCCTTGATGATACAGCTGGGTTCTACGTCCCACTTGCCAGGTGGCCTGGGATGTGTCCGTCGCCGCCTTTCCTTTTCCCAATACTGTTTCCCCGTGAATTAAGTGGAGGTTAAACAGCCCGAGTACCATTTGTACAAGGTAGAACGGATGAACTTGGGCAGTCCAGGCTGTCCCAAGTTAACCCTCATGTGGCCACTTCCTTGGTGCCTTATAGCCACCCAGAATGTTGTGGTAAGGCCAGGCAGGAAAAAGGGCAGGAGCTGGGATTTGAACCATAAAAGCTTTGATCTAGAGCTGGGAGCTTCGCCAGTCCAGGGCCCAACACAGGTCTGGTGTCAAACTTTACTTTTGCTCTTAATGCTATGCATTGCTAAGGAGCGAGTGAACACTCTCTGGCCTCAGTCTCCATCTCTGAAAATGGGAAGGAACGTAACCCCTACAATGTAGGATCGGTCACAGGCGGAAGAAACAGGACGATGCGTACTAAGCCCCTGACCCAAAGTGAGTGTCCTGCTAGGTGTAATGACACCCATGTAATCTAGCACCTGGGAGGTGGACGTAGGGTCAGATGGTGTTCAAGGTCATCCTCACCACAGTCAGTTAAAATGAGGTGGATCAGGGCTGGAATAAGACGTTCAGAGTAAGTATCCAGTAGCCGCCTCTGCTTGCCAGTGTAGTTGCCCTTAGGAGCTGAGACCTCTGCTCAGTGTGGGAGGGTCCCAGAAGTCAGAGCTGCCAGGGCACACAACAGCCACAGAGGCTCATGGGCATCTATCCCTTTTACCAGGGGATTCTTTTGTGCCCCCCGAGGTGGACTTCGACAGACTGCTGGCCAGTCTACAGGATCTGAGTGAGCTGGTGGCGGAGGGAGAGGCCCAGGTGACACCAGTACCTGGTGGGGCTCAGTTCCGTACTCTAGAGCCCATCCCGCTGAAGCTCTACCGGAATGGCATTATGATGTTCGATGGGCCCTTCCGGCCCTTCTACGATCCCTACACGCAGGTAGGATTGAGCTCTGGACCCATGCCTACTCACCCCTGCCTGGGCATGGTGGAGTGTCACTGCGAGAGCTTGCCCTCCACAGAGTACACAAGTCCCATCCCTCCAATCTCGGAGCTCCCAGTATTTCCCAGTATGATGCTTATGGCTTGGCATAGCATGGCATAGCATGGCTACTCACCTGTTCACCTCCCTGCAGCGCTGCCTCCGGGACATACTGGATGGCTTCTTTCCCTCAGAGCTGCAGCGGCTGTATCCTGATGGAGTCCCCTTTAAGGTAACCGGCACTCCTCAACCCACCCTTTCCCCCGTGCAGCGTTGGAGAGAATGGGGATAGTAGCTTCCTCAGGGATCAGCCTTCCTAAGAGGGAGCCATCCACTCGAGGGACCCACCCATTCAGGATGCCCCACAGGAGGGGGAGCTGGGACCAAAGTGAGGAGGCTGTCGTGGCCACAATGGCCATGAGGCTCCCCCAAGCTGAGCAGCCGACAGTGCCCTCTGCTGGCATCTTGAAGGTACAGCATTGCCAGTGGGACCACCATTCTGCCCACCCTTCCCAACATTCAGGGCACCTTAACAGCCTGGGACTCCTGAGGAATCTGTAATGCACAGTGGGCCTAGTTTCCCCTAGAAGTTTCTGAAACCACGTCGTTGGGGTAGAAGGCAGGGCATGAGTTGCAAATGCTGAAAAGAGGCAGAGTTGGCTGAGCTGCAAGGACAGTTGAGCCCATCTGCTGCCAGGCTGAGTGGGATGAAGGCTGCTCTCATGGGGGGAAGGCAGCAGCAGGCTCCAGAGGCGGGTTATCTCCACAGCGAGGGTGTGTGCCATCGCGATGCACGAGATAGCATGAGTCAGGACAGGGTTCTGAGGTGACTGCATGTCTTGGAATTATGCCTTGACAGAGCAGCTGTACGACCCGCAGGGATGGAGTCTGAACTGTAGACTAGACCAGAGCAGGAACTCTACCCTTCCCTGACATTCAGACCCGCAGTGGGGGGGGTTCTTCAGTACTATGACTTCCGCTAGCATGAGTGAGAGGGGTGCTTGCACGAGGGGCTGAAGTGATAGAGTGTGATCTGGGGTGCTCTTATATTAGGCCATCCCTTGGGTTGCTCTTGAGCCTCTGGGCAGGCAGGAGTGGGGGTGAGGTTTCAGGGCTGAAGAGTTGGGCTCCCCACTTCTGTGGCCTTTTCTCCCTGTCAGGTAAGCGACCTGCGAAATCAGGTCTACCCAGAGGACGGGCTGGGCCCATTCCCAGGTGAGGGTCGTGTGGTGGGCCGGCAGAAAATACGCAAGGTCACAGACAGGGTGGAGGAGACTTCAGGTAAGCTGGGCCCCAAGGCTGGCTGGGGGGCTGTGCAGAGCGAGCTTCAGGTGGCCTCTCCCAGCACTTACAGTCCCTCCTGGGCCAAGGCTCCCTCCCAATGCCCTCCCTGCAGGCTCCAGGATGACTGCTGAGAAATTTCTGAACAGGCTTCCCAAGTGTGTAATCCGACAAGGCGAGGTGATTGACATCCGGGGCCCCATCAGGGACACCTTGCAGGTGAGGCCAGCCCTAATTACCCAGCAGCCTTCTGCAGGGGACTTTTATCATCAGCCATGGCTCAGCCTACAGTCTCTTGCCAGGAGGCAAGGAGACCCTCAGAACTATATCATGTCTCTGTGGACCTGGTGAGGATTCTGTGCCCCAGCCCCCCACAGGGCAATGGGGTTGGTGGCAACAGCTGAGAGGGGGAGGGTTTGGGGCCAAGGCCCAGGTCACATTCTTGAGGAGCTTGGCTTAGGTGCTCCTTGCTCCTCGCGCAAGCCTTTCAGGTGCTGAGTTCGTTATCTTCTGTCTTTCCTCCCGCTCTTCCTTCCCAAGTCTCCACCCAAAAGAGGGTGTTAAGCCCTCCGACACCTGTCTCCTCTGCCCTTCGTTGCCTTGTCCACTTTGGCCGCCCTCGATCTCCTCCCTGCAGCCCACCACCCACGCCTAGGCTCCAGAGTGTCTCACAGATGCCCCTTCTGTGCTGGCTTTTCTGCCCCTGCCAGCCATGTGCCCCAACAGCCTTGTCTGTTGGCATTGTCTGGGGATTCCTGGAGAAAGCCAAGGTCACTGTCCTGGCATTGAAGGTCCATTTTGTGTCACTGCCCTCTCTATCTGACTTTCCCTTCCTGCTTGCCTGATTTGGTTCCTTGCTTCAAGAGCTGTCAACTGCTGGCAGGTCCCCAACTCTATTCCCTCCTTCCATGTCCTGTGGGTCAGGATTATTACACTTGCTCCTGTCCCATTTCAGATGCTGCAGGCTAGGTTAGGTCCCCAAGCTTGGCCTCCTCCTGGGCGGGCTTGTTCCTCACACTGGACTTCAGGGGAGACAGTGTTCCCTTCCAGGGCCTCCCTTCCTTTCATCTCTTGGGCCTCAGTTGACACAGAACACCTCCGCTCTTTCGCTCACTGGTCCCATCCAATCCTGCTCAAGAATGAGCCAGTCCCCGCTAAGGGGGAGGACATGATCCAAGTGGGGCCCAGGCTCCAGCCCCTCTCCCTGGCTGCCTTCCAGAACTGCTGCCCAATGCCTGTCCGGATCCAGGAGATCATAGTGGAGACACCTGCCTTGGCCTCTGAGCGGCACAGGTGAGGGTTGGGCAGGGGCAAGAGCCGGGTGGAAAGGAAAGGACCTGGAGCTGGGAGCACTGAGGGCCTTTGGATCTGCAGGACCCAGGAGTCGCCTGCCATGCCAGTGCCTCCACTCTCCATGCTGCGCATCAAGTCCGAGAACGGGGAACAGGCCTTCCTGTTGATGATGCGGCCCGAGGACACCATTGGTGACGTGCGAAACCTCTTAGCACAGGCCAGGTGGGTGTAGGGCAGGACTGGGGGCTGCGGGGAAGCCCTGGGCTGTGGCCTGGCCTAATGCACTCTGATGGACACCCAGGAACATGGATTCAGCAGCCTTTGAAATCTTGAGCACCTTCCCACCCACAGTCTACCGGGATGACACAGTGACTCTGCAGGCCGCAGGCCTGGTTCCCAATGCAACACTGCTCTTAAGGACTCGCAGGGTTCTGCCGGCGAACCCCAGCTTTGGGACTGATTCCGGCCCGGGCTCACTGCCCTGAATAAAGTGGCGCCCCTGATACCGTGGGCTCCACGAGGCTCTCTAGAGGGGAAGGATGGGCTAGGGAGGGGTGGTACAGACACTCAGGGCTGTAACTGGAGCCCCAGCCCACACAGCCACTGACTCTCTGTCCCCTGGGTTCCTGTTCTCCAAGTTGTACTAAGTGGATGCAGTGGAGGGAGTGGCCAGCCTGGGCTGGGTTGGCTGTCTCTGTCAGCGGGGACAGGGGAGCCTCAATGTGGGCGAGGCCTCTGAGGACAATCAGATGGAAAGCCACGGCTCGGGTGGATCCTCTCTCCACAGTGCGCACAAAGCCACCGCCACAGCGGTCCCCACACACTCAGTCTATAAACTGCTGTACACGCCCCACCACTGACCTGCACTCAGCCAACACAGGAGGCGGTCCTGGGGCAGCCACCTCACTGTCAGGCAGGCAGATGGACAGCAGAACTGGCATAGGAAATTGAGGGTGACTCAGCCACCGTGTCGAGAAATTTCACGTCCACCATGGTCACGCGCTGCCAGACACAGCCACGTGCTGCTCCACACGCACACGTAGAGGCAGCCAACACTACCACAGTTCGAGCACCCCCAGAACCACCTACCTCTGTCAGGCGGGGGTCCAGACACCAGCACAACCAGACAGCACCAGTGGAATGGGCATTTAATTGTCTCTAGGATGCCCCGAGGGGAGGACGCGGGGCCTTTGGCAGAGCTCTGGCTGATGGAAGTAACAGAAACGCTGGACAGGGAGTGCCAGGCCCAAGGTCTGGCTAGGGAAAGCCATCCCCAGGGCTTAAGACAGTCTTCGAGACCAGTTGGTGAATAAGGAATGTTGCCTCTGAAGGAAGAAGAGGCTACAGAAAGGGCCTGGGTTTGCAGGGAGGGACCCCAAGGTCAGAAGATTAGGAACAACAAGGAGTTAGTTCCGAGGCCTGGTGAAGACTGGGTAGGGTCTGTGGCCGTCCTGACTCAGGCTAGCTTCAGGAACTCTTGCAGTGTGTTCTGTTCCACGGCCTCCACGAAGAGTTCATAGTCCTGAGGGAGGGAGGGGGTCGTCTGAGTCAAGATGCAGAGCACCCTAGTTGTTTGCCCATCTGACCCTGGCTGCAGTCCTCCAACACCTCCCGGAACCCAAAACCCATACCCCACAGTAGTGGTCCCCGTTGACAATCTGAGGTGGGGTGGCTTTGGGGTTGCCGGCCAAGGTGCGCATCTCATCTCGAAGGGCGTTGTCCTGGGAGATGTCCACTAGCTGGTATTGGATCCTCTTCCCGTCTAGGATGCGGGTCACTTCACTCTGCTGGGACTTGATCTAGGGGCGGAGGATTGACAGGGTTGGCAGGAAGGCTGATTATGGAAGGAACTCTCTTTGGGTGTGAGCAACAGCTTCTGTCCTCTGCCCACTGGAGGTTCTGGCCACTAAGGGATGGGAAGGGTCCAAGGATAGACAGGCAAACTACGTGAGTTTCAGAAAGAAGACGGTGTTCAAGTTCTGTGCATGACAGGGAAGCTAGACTCGGCGAGGGGCAGGCCTTAAAGTGGAGAGGAAGCGGGGATTAAGGCGGTCAGGGGGATGGGGCAGGGGTGGTGCAAGAGAATGGATGTCCCTACAATGGGTGGGATGAGCGTGGGCAGCTCATGCTGGGGATACCGAGGGACCCTTGGTGGAGGGGTTCAGGCTGGTCCGAGCCCCTGGACCAGACCTAGGAGGCCATACCCCGCACCTCCATCGTGGGGGCGGCTCCCGGGCGCCAGTCGGAGCACAGAGAGACCGCCCACCCTCTCCGGGCGCCGTCCCAGGCACGCACTTACTTCACGAGAGCCGGTGACCGACGTGCTGTAGACTCGCAGGCCACTCATGCTGCAGGCAGGGGACAGAGACCAACTGAGGGACGGTGGGAGCGGCAGCTGCACAGCTAGGAACTACGCGGCCACCGCGCTTGGGAGCGGTTTCCTTCCTGCTCCGCCCGCGTGTCACTGTTCTCGGGACCAATGAGCTGCGCAGGCGGGCTGGGCGGGGCCTGCATGACACCGCCCTGCTCCGTGGCCTGGAGCCCGGAGGACCCCTGTCTTCTGCAGCTGCTTGGCTCCCCCCACCTCCCCCTCAGCCCTTCCTGACCTGGGGCTCAGCTAAAAGACAAAAAAGCTGGGAAGACGGGCAGACACCGGTTCAGCCAAGAGTTCTCCCCAGCTTACCCGGGTTTTGTACATCCAGCGGCCAAAGCAGTGCCAACCTGGTCTCTAAGTCGTCTTTTTTAAGTACAGCTCAGCATGGGACTTTGAAAGGCGGGTCAATTCTCCAGCTTAGGCAGCATGGGCCAGGGGTAGTGTGGTGGGGCACAGGAGGCTGAGGGGTGGCAGATAGGGCATTTTCTCTAAGGCACCTCTCCACACAAACAGGCTCAGACAAGAACGGGGTGGTGGCTGTAAGCGAGGGGGTGGGGGAGCGGCACACACCCTTCAGGAGCCAGATGGAGGAGGTAAACTGCAGGCCAGTGTGTGGAGTCAGTGCCATGACTTATTAGCCTGGCTTGTACTGGCCCTTGGTAGAGATAAACGGCTGTTTTGGGGTGATCCCAGCCCAGCTCTACCTTTACATTGCAAATGACACTCCATGGCTTTGAATACTAAGAACTCAGCTAATGAGGTGGAGGAGAGTCCAGCACCCATTCCAAGGGTGGATCAAGCTGTTAGGTTCACTATAGCACCCCTCAAGAGTAGATCAGGGGCTACAAAGGCAACGGCCCAGGAATAACACTCTTCTGCTGCCTGCTGAGGCAAACTGCCTATCTGCTTCTGGGGAAGTCATTTCCTCAAAGCCACAGAAACCCAGAAGCTGCTGACCTCCGAGGCCTGCAACTCTGTAGTGACAACTGGCAGTTGCTCTCTGCAGCAGAGGAGTGTGGGCAGAGCTCGTCTGTCTCCACACAGAGCAGGAGTGGGAAGAGGCTCAGACTCCGAGCTGCATCTGCCTAAGTTCATGTCAAACTAAGTCCAGGGAGGGTGGTGGGCGAGTGATGCTGAGAAGCAACGGGAAACGAGCATTTGTTAAACGTTTTATTCTGTAATCAAAATAGGCAATAAAACCAGTCGACATAACAAAGATTCATATAAATAACTTTATAAACTTTACCAAGAAAGTACCCGTGAGCATGGAGGCTGGGCTCCACATGACATGGGGGAGACCAACCAGGAAGCTCTGTTTCTAGGAGGCAGCAGCCCAGAGGCTGAGGGGATAGTCAACTGGGTGTGGCTACTCTGAAAGGTAAGCCACTCCATAAATAAAACATAAACTTGTTAAAACACTTGTAAAGAGGCCCACTTAGGCCCTGGAGGTCCAGAGTGCTTTTAACAGCCCACAGGCTTAGCAGAAGTCCTGTCATGGCTGCCTCTGCACCCCCACTACTCTGCTCCTCATACATATGGAGCCCGTATTAGCTCCAAACTAGAGGAGGTTGAGGGCTGGCCCAACAACCAGATAACACCGAGATGATCCTTAAATCGGAAGGCAAGAAAAACCATGAAGTTCAGGGTCAAAGGCTCTAGAGAAACACGAAACACCAGGAATCACTCAAGACTGTTTCACCTTAGTGCTGACCCACACTAGGTGCTCTGAACGCTCAAGGTCAGAGCAGGAAAAGGAAACCCTCCAAACCCCAAATGAGGGGCACAATTCAGAGCAGCTACAGAGCCCAGCCTTAGGAAGGAGCGAGCAGTGACAGCTGCCCTGTGGGCTTATGCGGGAACCACAGGGCAGCCACAGAAGAGTCTGCGCTCCTAGAAGACCCAAGCACATGCCCACATGCCCGGGGTTCTAGGGACAGACAAACGGTAGCTAGGAAGAGCTTCCTGTAAAAGACGGCACAGCAGGCAGGCAGGCTCAAGAGCCCTGCTAGTCCCAAGCCACTAGGCACAGTAGGGACTTTGCTGTGGGGTACAAAACCCTGAGGCCTCTGTGGGAACAACAGCCCTGAGGAAGCAGGGACCTGAGAGAACCCAGAAGCCAGCTGAGTTCCCAGGAAGGCTGATACAATGGGCCTGAGACTTCTCAAAGGTCGCTACTCCTACTTAACCCTCGAGGCCTCTCTCACTACAGCATCAGTAGGACCAAGGGATGGGTAGGAATGAACAGGGGTCCATCCCGGAGGATGGAGAGAGGCAAGCAGCCTGTCTGCTTCTCATGGCAGACTGGAGCTGGGAACAACTCGTGAGAACGTTATCAGTTGAAATCTGCAAAACGGTTAATTAGTAACTCGGCCTTTAAGAGTAACTTAACAGGCGAAACATAAGCCAATAAGGCAAAGCCAGAGTACGGCAAAACAGGCAGGCTTCTCACAACCCTGGCCCCAGTACAGGCTCTCCCTCTGGGTGCAGCAGCAGAAGGCAGAACTGTCAGGGAAGGAACCTTCTGGCGGGGCTAGCAGCAGCCTCGGCCCTCCCTGGCACTCCTCACTGTGTGGCACAGTTTTCTCCCATGTCCTGGGCATATCTGTCTGACAGGCTGGTCCTTAAGTCCTCAATGTCATGGCGAAGCTGCTGAACCTCTTCCAGTTTCCTCCTGATCACATCTGGCTTCTGCAGATCTAGCTGCGTCCCTGGGTGAGGGGTGGCTAAGGAGGAGAGAATTTCAAGAGTGTTAGCAAGTGAGGTGATTCAAACTTTCCCAAAGAATGGGCAGAGTGACAGCAGTTTGTGGAGCCCGTCGTCTTAGGGCCTGACTTCCCACCACTGCTGAGGGTTGAGCTTTGCACATACTAAGGTCTCTACACTACGACCTAAACCTAGGAGACACTGGTTTCCATCTCTCCCTGCCACCCCGACAAAAGTGGCCACCAGAAAGCCTGATGACAGGCTGTCAGAGGAATAAAGGGGCAAGGGAGACAAACAGTAAGGCTGCCAGTGGCCACTGGGTGTGTGGTTGGGAAAGGTCAGAGACCCGAAGACCCAGAGCTGCAGCTTGCTCTTTCTCATTTTTTTTGTTTTTTGTTTTTTAAGGACATGACACTTTCACAGAACAAACCGGGATAATTGGTTGCCTGAGGCAGGATTTCTGTCTGTCCTCCATGTAAGTGCTCTCTAGGGAGGCCTGTTTGTGAACCGCTTACAGGGCACTCACTCTGACAACTCCCACAAGGCAGTGGCCAGGCCTATGCACCTGGTTCATGTTACCCTAAGAACAGCCACATTGGAGGGTGAGGGAGCCGAGGCCCTTCTGAGGACTCACAGTGAATGCCTAGGAGCAGAGAGAGGTTAGGACTGTGGCCCTGGGCCCTCTGGGTCACAATGCTGCAGACAGCTTGCAGGTCTTGAAGGCAACTGGCCAGTTCCTGGTGCAGCTCATATGCCAGCTGGGCGGCGTCTGGGGACCCTGACGAGGACCCTGGCTGGGCCTGGCGCAAGTGCTCTTGCAGTGTCAGATTCTTCTCAATCAGGTCCTGGTTTTGTACTGAGAGCTAAGCAAACAAATGATAAACTGATTAGGACCAGAGAGAGCCAGAGGGGAAAGTGTGTATTTGGATGTACATGGGTGCGAATGTGTGTGGAAGAGAAACGAGTCACAGACACACACACACACACACACACCCCGTTGTTACCCACACAGGCTTGGTGCCATGTTCCTCAGCCCCTCTTCCCCTCTACAGACATTAGCTCCTCCTGTGTGTAGGCTGAGCCCAGGCCCTTAGGGATCCAGAACCGGAGAGGAAACTATTCCTCAGCAGGATCTGAGTCATCGGCCTCCAGGTTTCGGTCCAGGAACCAGAGAAGATGCTCCCACCCCTAGGAACTCTATCTGAAGCCAGTGCCTCGGCTGGCTCTGTTAGTCAGGCTATTAGAGATGGCTTAATGTGAACAGTGAAATCTGAGGAGACACTGGTTTCAATCTCTCCCTGCCACCCTGACAAAAGTGGTCACCAGGAAGCCAGATAACAGGCTGTCAGAGGAATAAAGGGGCAAGGGAGACGGACAGTAAGACTGCCAGTGGCCACTGGGTGTGTGGTTGGGAAAGGTCAGAGACCTGAAGCTCCAGCCCTTTTTTTGAGACATGGTCACACAGCCCAGTTTGGCCTCAAACTTCCTACATCGCTGACGATGTCCTTGAACTTTTGATCCTTCTGTCCCGACCTTTCCCAATTCAGTGGTTACAGGTTTATACCACTACCCCCTGTTTACAGCTCCAGGCTTCATGCATGCAAAGAAGTATTCTACCACTGAGCTACCAGGCCTTCGTTCGTTTGTTTGTTACAGGGTAGCCCTTGCTGGTCCAGAATATACTGTGTAAACCAGCCTGGCTTTGAACCTGTGTCCTCTTGCCCTCCTCCAGGGAGGTGAAGTTCTAGCATTCTACACTCCAGGCTCTCACTGTAGTTGTTAGGCTTTCATGTACAGAGTAGCCACTCCTGTAAGGTTGTCTTTGCCTTCCCTCATCCTGAGAGCTCAATACACCCACACCCACACCCACACCCACACCGCTCACCTCTACTCTCTGCCCTTCATGCACACCGGGGCCCTAGAACAGTCCTAGTTCTGGGAGATGTCTTCCTAGGTACTTGGCCACTGACTCAATAGGCCTTATTGACAACTCCGGTCACTCTGTGACACCACAAAATCCTCATTCATTTTGGGGCTGTGTGTGAGACAGGCTGGCCTTGAGCTCAGTCTCAACCTCCCAACTGCTGTGATTACACACGTACAACCAACCATGCCTACTTATCAGTTTTCTTACCTCTCCGTCCCCGCCAATCTCACAAACCTGTGGTGGCGGGAAGACTGAGAGGGAGGGGAAAAAGGAGGGGATCCCACTTCTGGAAAGCATGCCTGGGTGATAACATAAAAGGAAAGTACAATGCTACTACCCATCTCTTGGCTTACACCCCTTCCACTCTTGGAAGCTTAAGATGGGGTAGGCAACCCAAGAAATCACAGTGTGGAGGCTCTCTGGGCCCAGCCAACGCTTACCTCCTTCACGGCTGTGCGCATCTGCTGCAGGGCTGTCTCCCTCCGCTGGGCCTCCTCTCTCAACGCCTGGCTTATTCCTTCTTCTTGTGCCAGTTCTTGCTTTTGGCTCTGAAGTCCACACAGCAACATGTTATAGAGCACACGGAGAGTAACAAGTCTGACTTGCATGCTATCACCTCTCACCAGGCTACACAATGATGTGTGCCTGCCACACAGCTGCTTCAAGGTCTGTCTGTGTGAGAAGAGCCGAGACCGGCTACTTCCTATTTACAACAATGCCTCTCCATCTTCTAATGCTGCGCCCTCTAGTACACTTCCTCATGTTGTGGTGACCCCAAACATAAAATTACTTTCATTTTTACGTCCTAAACTCTAATTTTGCTACGGTTATGAATCATAATATAAATATCTGTGTTTTCCAACAGTCTTAGGCAGCACCAGTGAAAGGGACTATCAACCTCAAAGAGGTCGCATTCCACAGGTTGAGAACCACTGAGTAAAACTCTTCTGCTCAATGAGCCATAACAACTAAAACTCTGGCACTTTAAATGCTCACCAGGTGTGACTACTTCCTGACAAGAACTAAAAGAGAACCACACAGGCCTAACCGGAAGGGCAGGCCTATAGTCTTCAGCTTTCCTCTGTGCATTTCAACACTTTGGTGGAGAACCCTTTTATTTTCTGCATATATGTGTGTGTGCTGCATGTGTGTTTTTGCCCATGCTCACTCTGTACGGAGACTAGAGGTTGATAAGTCTTTTCTCGATTCCTCTTCTCCTTGTATACGGAGGGAAGACCTTCCTGTGAGCCCAGTGCCGACCAGTCAGCTAGTCTAGCTAGTTTGCTCCAGGGATTCTGCATCTTGCTCTACTCCTAGCACTGGATTATGAGTGGGTTGCCATACCCACCCAGCACTTACTTGGGTGCTGAGGTCTGAAGTCTGGTCCTGACACACAGGGAAGTGCTTTCCCCACTAATCCACAGGTAAAACCTTTTAGAGTTCAAAAAACCTGAGTCTATTTCACTGAAGATTTCTCAAAGGATCAATTAACACTCCTACTGTGGTCCAAAATAGGAAGTAGGAGTTATCCTTGCTTTGCATGGTTCTTTCCTGTTCCTTAAGCCCCTACTCCTGTCAGTCACTGATTCCTTCTAGTGTTTCTTCCATCTGTCTCCTTACACCTCTCTGTCACCATGTCTTACACCACATTTCCCCAACACCTCACTAGAATTTCTGCAGCCCCTTTATAGGTCGCCAATCTTCTCACTGAGCCTGAACTGTAAACCTCACCATCCCACACTACAATTAATGTTCTAGTAAGATTCCCATCACCCATTGATTCCCAGCACACAAGTGTCAGAACCATCTAGAAAAGGGTGAGTTTTCTGGAGATGGCTCGCTGGTTTTTATGGCTGCGATGAATGAGCGCTGAGATGCAAGGTCACCAGAGACTTCACCCCGGGATCGCTTCTTGCTGCTTCTGTGCCTTTCCTGTCACTGTCACCTAAGTACACAGCCTACTGACTTCTGGGTACCTGCCCACCCTATTGGGCATATTTTCTGCAGATCGACATGAGGATCTACTCTCATGTAGTAAGGCTGTACAGACAAATTGATGACCTCACAATTTCTGGTAATTTTTATAGAACTCTTAAATTGATACAAATAATCTCAAGTCCCCTATAAAATAAAGCTACAAATAAAGCTCGGTAAACCTTTGAGTCATGGGTTAATTGCATGGGATAAGAAAGCAGGCTTGAAACAATTTTGATCAACAAAAAACACTCATTCTAAGTCAGGTCCAAGGATGAAGTCCCAGGTGTGCACCATGATAAAGCAAGGCCACGAGCAACTGTTGCTTTGAACTTATTATGAGCGTAAGGAGTGAAACACTGCTCTGAACTTCCTTCTGTAACTCCCTCTGACATCCTTCTGTAACGTTTCATCTATGAGGTAATTTTATAAAGAATTTTTGTCTCAGAAGGTATAAGAAGGTCAGAGAGAAGAAATGAAGTGTGGCATTTGGGGCTGAGCCCCATTCACCAAATGTGTGTGTGTGTGTGTGTGTGTGTGTGTGTGTGTGTCTGTACATACATACATGTGGAGGTATAATGTATGTGTGGAGGTGTAATGTAATATGTGTAACACCTGTGGAACTGCTGAGACAGGTGGTCAGGCCTAGTCTAAGTGTGTGTGTCTCTGTGTATGCTTGGATCCTCCCTTTCTTCCTCTCCTCTCTGGCTCACAGAGAGTTAACGAACTCCAAACCTCTCCCCTAGCCAGGGAGGGAGCAGCCCTTGAGGCAGAGTCTTTTTTCTAATTTCCCCTGCTGCTATAAGTTGGAGTCAAATTACCAGAAGCCAAAGGCTTTTGGCCTTAGAACAGCAAAGAATTACCAAAATTAAGCAGCTTTTGGAGACACAAGAGCAAAGAGTTAAGGACAGAAGAATTACCAAGAGTTAGTAGCTTTCAGTCCCAGAACAGCAAAGAGCTAAACAATGTCAGAGATAAAGCAGCTGTCGCCTCAAATGCTGACTCCATCATCCATCCACCTTTGCTGCTCTCCTGGGGACACTGCACACCAGCACACTGCCAGCACACAGGGCGGTTCACAGCCACCTGTAACTACAGTTCCAGGGGAACTGACACCCTTCGGAACTGTGGGCACCAGGCACATATGTGGAATACACACACCCACAAACACATACATACATGCAGGCAAAATACAATAGAAAAATACAAATGGACGCTAACACTGCAGGGTGGAGAAGGCCTTCCCATGGCCTCTGATGCTCCGCTCACCCAGCCTAGGCACGCACTGCGTAAGGACGCTCTGACCAATGGTGGACTGCAGAAGGCAGTGAGGTCCTGTCAGATACCGTCTAGTGATGAAGTGTCTTAGTAGTCCACTCTGTGATGTTCACAAAGATGAAATCATCTAACTGCACATTTGTCAAAATGTCTCCTCCTCACTGGTAAGCAGTACACACTGAAGTTCCACGGTATCACACTGTCTGCAGTTTCCTGTTTAACCTATGTGGTTTCACACCTTGATGTTCCCCCTGTAGGACTCCTGTACCATCCTAGTCAGCTTCTCTCTCCCTGGCAAATGCTTCATCTCTCATACGCAGGATTGTCAGAAACTTGTCCTTGACCCCCTCCTCCCAATGGCTCTCCTGAAATCACCCCCACCCCCAATGTGATATGAGCCCGATCTCAAAGAACCGTTATCGTATCTGTCATCTCAACAGAATGGGAGGCTCAGAAGCACTGTTTCCTTCTTGTAGGGCAAACAAGAAGCAAATAATATGTCAGAGAAGGGAATGGGGAGCTAAGCAGAATCCTAAGCTTCCGTCAGCTCAGCCCTACCCTCCAGGGCCAAGGCTCCTGCTCACCTGGACCTGCGAGTGCAGCTGCTCCAACTTCAGCTGTTGCCTCTCCACGATCTGAAAGGCAAAGTTATCAAGAGAGGCTACGAGTACAGGCTGATGTGATGATCCAAGACCATCTGTAGCCCAGGATGAGACCAGGGTGAGAGGACTGTAACTCAGACTCCTGATCTTCATTGGACTGTGCTCCGGCCATAATCGAGGTTGACGGAGGAATGCAAAAGTCCTCACGAGCAGTCCTGGGCTGGGGAACCTTCACCTAAGGACTGCAGGTCAGAGGAAGGAACTCCCAGTACACAGTCTTCAAAAGCACAAGTTCAGCCTAGTGGGTCTCCCTATCCAGCTACCTATAATGGGTAGAGCTTTAGCACAGTGACTATTCCAGGAGAGACTCTAAACAGTGTCAGCTTAGGAGCTCGCATAGTCTCTGAACCATTTCTGATGTTGAGAAACTGAGCCATCCCCCCAGTTCTGTTTTGATGAACATTAGCAGTTTCTCTTTAGGACCTGAACCAGGATGGCCACAGTGTACCTGGACTTCAGTGCACCAGATCCGGTTCATTTGATGGGCATGTTGCCACTAACTTTTGTGTACATTCTTGATAAGCAATCTGCCTTAGGTAAGACTGAATATCTAAATGTAAATTTACTACACAAGGCTGACTTCTCAGAAGAGAGAAAAGCTCTGGTGAGCAGACCCTAGGTGGCTTAAGACCAGGAACTCCTGCTTCCTTCCCATTGTACAATCTCTTCTTCCCTCCCAACCTACCCAGGCCAGACTCAGAAACCCCAGTCACCTTTCGGAGGGAATCACATTCCTTCTGCTGGGATTCCATTTCCACTTTGAGGCTTTCACCACTGGCTTCCTCCAAAGACTGTTTATCTTGAAAGCTGAAAGACAATTTCTTCTTCTAGAGCTATGAAGTCAAAACCATTGTGGCTTTTGTTTTTAAATTTTATTTACTGTATAAGTGCTCTGCTGCATATACATTCCCATGCCACAGGCAGGCATCTGATCCCCTATAGATGGTTGTGAGCCACCATGATGTTGATGGGAATTGAACTCAAGACCTATGGAAGAGCAGTTAGTATTTTTGTTGTTGTTGTTTGCATTTAATCGCTGAGCCATCTCTCCAGCCCCCATCGTGGCTTTTAACTCTAGGCTCTACCATTTTCTATGTCTTTGGAGCAAAACAATTATACCCTCCTCCCCACAGCTAGGGATCATGTGATACAGGGTGCCCGGACAGATGATGTTCAGATTCAGTTTTCTTTACCCGGAGCCAGAATCTATCTGCACAATATATCAACTCTGTGTTTGCCAAAGGCTCTTGTATTCTGATTTCATATTTTGAAATAAAAATTGAGCTGGATGGTGGGAGCGCATGCCTTTAACCCTATCACTTGGGAGTCAAAGGCAGGTGAATCTCTGTGAGTTTGAGGCCAGCCGAGTCTACAAAGTGAGTTCCAAGAAAGTCAGGGCTACATAGAGAAACCCTGTCTCACAAAACAAAAGCAAAAAAACCAAAACAAAACAAAAAAAAAAGCTGCCAGCTCTGTCTCTGCCCTAATGGTCAGCTTAGAGTCATCTTTGGGGGCTCATTCTGATAGACCCTCAAAGCCCTGACTGAATAATTTCTAGATCAGATTGGCTACGGGAAGGCACCAGCTCTAGTCAGGTGGTCTTGGGCTGCATAAGAAATCTGGCTTGGCTAGAGACATGGGTCAGCCAGTATGAAAGCACAGTGCTCTTGCAGAGGACCTGAGCGTGTTGGACACCTACGTTGGGCAGTTTATAACCACCTGCCACTCCAGCTCCAAGAGGATGTGATGTCCCTGGCCTCTGCAGGCACTGCACTCACTGGCGCATATGCAGGCACTGCACTCACTGGCATACACCATCGCACAGATACTCATACATAAATACAAAGAAGACCTTTAAAAAGTTAGCTAAGCATGAGCCTGTGTCTGAGCCAGGAGTAGATTTCCTCTAGGGCCCCTGCCTTCCCCAGTGATGGATTGTAAGCTGAAGTGTAGGATGAGATAAACCCTTTCCCCTATATTGCTTAGTCAATATATTTCTATCACAGCCACAAAGAGTAAACTTCAACAGTCCCCCGAGTCTGGTTCCAACCAACATCCTCCAACTGGCTCCTCAAAACCACTTCTAGCGTAACTCACCGCAGACATAAACACGAGCATCACTGTGCCTGACAAAGAAAGAGCACCCAGCTACCCACTGGGAACACACACTCCAAGAGCTGCTCAAATACATCCACCCTTTTCAGAAAGTGTTACTGACTCCCAAGATGCCCTCAGAGTACACTACAGCATCTTCTCTTGTTCTCAGAGACCATCCTACCAGTCAACACAATTCTGAAGATGGGAGTAGCAACTCACATTTTTGATCCTAACACTTGTGATGCAGAGGCAGGAGATCGAAGCCAGCCAAGGTTACAGGGGACCATGTCTCAAATACCCCTCCCCCACTAAAAACCAAACAAAAAAGGGCCAGAGAGACGGCTCAGTGGTTAGAGCTCTGACTGCTCTTCCAGAGGTCCTGAGTTCAATTCCCAGCAACCACATGGTGGCTCACAACCATCTGTAATGAGATCTGATGCTCTCTTCTGGTGCATCTGAAGACATGTACAATGTACTCACATATATGAATATGTAAAAACAAACACACAAACATCCCCAAATCCATTCTTTGCTGGTAAGAGACAGATGAGTGGCCTGGTAGCCTTTAGCTTACAGAGTCAAAATGTGGATAATCCCTAGGCCTTAGCACCAAGATTCACTTCTGAAAACATAAATGATTTCATTTCCTACTTAACAAACTATTTTCATTGTTTTGAGAGAGCCTTACTATGTAGCCTTAGCTGAATTATGTAGATCAGGATGGCCTTGAACTCAAGAGAGATCTACCTGCTTCTGCCTCCTGAGTGCAACTGCTTTGATTAAAGACATGTACTGCCACGCCAGGCTCTCAAGGATTGTTTTCAGCACTGGGATGGGCTTTCCCAATCATACTATGATAAAACCCCACTGCTCTACGAAGACAAATTCCCTGCTCATAAGTAACTTCCATTCAAAGAAAACAAAGCTCTCAGAAGGGGTTTTCACATCCACTGGAAATCAACGCTGTTAGACACGCAAGAGTTAACACTGCACCAGAACCAAACTCCCTCCTTCCCCCAAGTTCACAGGCGTTACCTATGTCTAGCAGAGGAGAATTGCGCTTCTCTTTGTCTCAGACTTTCCAGCTGAACCTCCTTCTCCCTGCAGGCGGCCTGTGTGTCCTCCAGCATAGTCTCCAGCTCTGCCACTCTCCCTTGCAGTTCTGTGTTCTTCAATTCAGCGTCCTTAAGCTAGGAGACAGGACCCCATGCTTGGTCATGAAAGACTGAGCAGCTCTTTCCGCATCGGAGTTCTGAGGCTGGCTGTGGTAGCACATGCCTTTAATCCCAGGAAGAGGCAGGTGGCCTCTGTGAGTTCAAATTAGACCAGCCAATGCTTTGCTATGAGACCTTGTTTTTCCCAGAAACAAAACAAGTTGGGCATGGCGACGCAGGACTTTAGTCCCAGCACTCAGGAGGCTGAGGCAGGTGATCTCAGTTTGAGGTCAGTCTGTTCTACATAGCAAGTTCTAGGATAACCAGGACTACATAGAGAGACTGTCTATGAAAAAATAAAACACACCCAGTTGTAAATCTACCTAGATATCTTTGGGATATTCCTTTTTGCCCCCTCCCCTCGCCTCACTGCTTGTTGACTCCCGGTCTAGCCAGAGATTGTCCCTACCTGCTCCGTCTGTTTCTGATGGTCTTCTAGGGTGGGCAGGTCAGCGAGATAGCGCTCCAAGGTTTCAATCCGCTGCTGCTTCTCCCGGTTCTGCTCTGATTCCTTCTGACATTTCTTTTTCAAATTATTGATATGTTTATCACGACCTTTAACCTAGTGAAAGAAACATCACATATGTTTTATTTATTCCTCTGAGGCTATGGACATTTCTCAGTGACTGCTGTCTCTATCCTTGATCAGCAAGAGAGAGAGAAGCAGATCTACTTTAAAATCGTTTCTGGGGCTGGGGATTTAGCTCAGTGGTAGAGCGCTTACCTAGGAAGCGCAAGGCCCTGGGTTCGGTCCCCAGCTCCGAAAAAAAAAAAAATCGTTTCTAAAATAAATTGTTTAAAGACATTGCCAGAAATCCTCTAGTGGAACCATAAAGTTGTCATGACCGTGTCTTTAATTGAAGGAGAGATAAAAGCATAAAGGGCTGACAGTACAAGTGGATTAAGCATCTTTCAGTGAAAAAGGGTTGTTTTCAGAAATCTTGAACGTGACTGACCTGGATGGATAGCAAAGGAATCAAAATCCCTTAAATAAAAGTTTGATTTACAAATCAAACAAACAAAAAACCCAAACTGTTATCTGGGCTGGAGAGATGACTCAGTAGTTAAGAGCTGCTCTTGTAGAGGACCCAGCACCATCATGGTGGCTCACAACCGGGTATGTCCAGTTTGAGGGGATTTGGTACCCTCTTCTGGGCCCCAAGAGCACTACATGAACATGGCAGGCTGACATACTTGTAGATAAAACACAGGTATGCATTAACAACAAACTGTAGCACAGCAGTGAGAGGGTCAATTCCTTATTCTATTTCTGTGGGTTATACCCTACTCCTAAGCTTAGCACAATGGCGGTCTCAGCAGGAATTCAGTAAGTCTTGTGGAATGAAGATGTTTTCTTTTGCTTACAAATAAGGAAGCTAGGAGAATGAAAACCAGGAAAATTACAGCAGATCCTTTTGGTCAGAGCAGAGACATAACCCTGCTCTTCCCCCAAGGGTATGAGGAGAGTAAGCACAGCCTTTAAAAATGACTTCATCTCGAAGAAGAAGGGGACTTATGTAGAATTTGCCAGATGGCAGCAGCGTCATCATCTAATTTATTGATAGAGCCATGCAAATGCACTGGGAGTCTGCAGTATGTCCATCAAGAGTGTATGAAGAAGTGGTTACAGGCCAAAATTAATCCTGGTTCTTCGTTAGAGGCTGTAACCACCTGTGAACTCTGTAAAGAGAAGTTGCAACTTAACCTGGAGGATTTTGATATTCATGAACTACATAGAGCTCATGCAAATGAACAAGCTGAGTATGAGTTTATCAGCTCTGGTCTCTATCTAGTTGTCTTACTGCACTTGTGTGAACAAAGCTTTTCTGATATGATGGGAAATACAATCGAACCAAGCACGCGCGTCCGATTTATTAACCTTGCAAGAACTCTTCAGGCACATATGGAAGATCTCGAAACTTCAGAGGATGAGCTCTGAAGATGATGGAGACCACAACAGAAGGCTTGATATTGCTTCACTTCATTTAAGACAAATGGATTATCTGTGAACATGTTTGTTGAAACTGGCAATTAAGTATGAATAATTTCATGGGGTAATGCCTCGTAGATTAATTGACTATACATAAAATGAATATATATATATACACGTATAAGTGTAAATATATATTCATTCTCACATACTGCTGAACTGAAATTCTTGAGCTGGACCTTTTAACACTGGCCAGCAGATCTCATGTTTATAATATGTAATCAAAAGCATTTTTCTTGCGGTGAGTGGGAAAGCATTACCCTTGTTTTAAATATCTAAGCAATGCTCATCAACTTTTTTCTGTGTTACGATTACTGTAGTCATATTTATGGAAAAAATGTTTGTGTATTAGTCTCTTGCTAGTGAAAAAAAGTCAGATAAAATGTACTTTTGAAATAAATGCCAGTGGCACCTAATTAGTTTTCCTCTTTAAATGCCTTGTTACAGCCACATTTTGATAATCATTTACTTCCAGTGTTTAAAATTTTTTTAAAAGAATGGGAAGTTCAAAGAGCATTATTATGTTAGGTTTCCAAATTTAATTTGAATTCTAAATCCACTTAGCAATAAAACCCTAATTTTTAAGAAAAAAAAGTGTGTAAAGGATGCAGTAATGATGGAGAACTTTTGTATTGATTTGCAAAGACGCAGATTATATTTAGCAGGCCATGTGTAAGTGTTCCTTTCAGGAATAGTACAGCTGTAAATTATATCAGGATTGTCAGTCAAATGATATTTCGTTAAAAATTACTGAAAATCTCAAGTTAACAAATATTTTTTTAAAAGCCCACATTCAAAGTTTAAACACTGGTTTTCAATGTGTTTTTAGTGTTGTCACTTCTTTATAGAGAAATATAATATAAATAACCTATTTGGATCCTGGCCATTTTTAGCTGTTCCTTGATAATTCTGAGCATTTATTTGATGATTGTTAATATTTTTCACTACCTTTGCAAAACAGATAAATTACTTATTCAACATTAATGAGTTTGCACTATGGTCATGAGCTGTGTAAGCTTGCATAATGATTTCCACTGTCAACACCCTTAGGATACACATTTACACTCGCGGGTGGTTTCAGATTAGTCTCATGCTGTGGCAACAGCAACTTTCAAAAACTAAATAGAAACCATGTACACTGTCAATGTGAATGAACAATTTAGTTTGTTGGTGTTAATGTAAAACCTTGGCTTGAAATAAAGTGATACTGATTGATGTAAAAAATAAATAAATAAAATAAAATAAAATAAAAATGACTCATCTCTTACATTTCAGTTTGTACCAAAATCACCTGGGATGGTTACTGAAAAGTGATGATAAACTGATTCTAGAGTGAAAGCCAAAAAGATAAAGTGATCACAGTAAAACATAAAGCATTATTATTAAAAAAAAAAAAAAGACAAGCCGGGTGGTACTGCACCCAGGAGTCAAGGCTGGTGAATCTTGCTGAGTTTGAGGCCAGCAAGGTTACATAGGAAGACCTTATCTTAAAACAAGAGACAAAAGTAGTTGGCCTGGGCATGGTAATCTACACATGAACTCCCAGTTTGTGTAATTCTTAGCACTTAAGAAGACTATCTCGAGTTTGAGGCCAGCCTGGACTACACGGTGAAGGCTAGTTTAGTCAAGACTAACCTTGGAAGAGAGAGAGAGAGAGAGAGAGAGAGAGAGAGAGAGAGAAAGGAGGAGTAGAGGGAGGAGGGGGGAAGGGGGGTGGACCAGGTGGTGGAAAATCAGCTTCAGAATACTGTTTTTCTAAAGGACCTCAGTTTGGTTCCTACCACATCAATCAGGTCCCAATCACCTATAACTCTAGCTCCAGAGTTATCCAATACCTTACACACACACACACACACACACACACACACACACACACACACACACACACACACACACACACACACGGGGGGGAATGCACACATATGCCCAGATGCAAATGTAAAACAGTAAGACCAAAAACCAAGACCAAAACCAAATAAAAAATTCAGGGCTGTCTGAGCTGGCTCATCAGTTAAGAGAGCACCATGTCAGGCAGCTCATCCCCTCCTGTAATTCCAGTTCCACAAGATCCAATGCAGGAAACTTTCACATATGTGGCATATACCGCACACATAAATAAAATTAAATCTTTAAAATAAAATATATGTGATATTATTTTTAAAGACTTATTTATTTTATTTATATGAGTACATTGTAGCTGTCTTCAGACACACCAGAAGAGGGCATCAGATCCCACTACAGATGGTTGTGAGCCACCATGTGGTTGCTGGGAATTGAACTCAGGACCTCTGGAAGAGCAGTCAAGTACTCTTAGAGCAGTCAGTGCTCTTAACGGCTCAGCCTTCCCTCCAGCCCTGTACGTGATATTTTAACTTGTTTTCAAAAGATGAAAGTATGCATCGAGCCATAAATTACTCATGGCAGAAAATTTACAATCGCTGTAGAAGTTACTGACAACTCATAGAGCCTCTGTGCATGGGACCTCGGGAGTCAGGTTTCAATTATAGACCTGAAAATCCAGGGAATCCATGGTTATTCTCGATGCAAGTTAATCACCCTCATGTGGCCTTTTCCAACAAGAAACTTCATCTATGCATCTGCATGGTCAAATGAAAGCATCAAACCTTGGCAAGGGAGAGGGTGAAGTACAGGGCTGAAGACCAGTGTGAGTAAAACTCTCTGTACAACCCAAGACACTAAACCATGTTGGCTATCAGCATTGAGAAGCCAAAAGCCAAGCTTTTCTCTTTTCCTTAAATTTTATTTTTTAAATATATTTTTAACATATTTTATTTATTTTTATGTATGTCAGTACACTGTCACTGTCTTTAGACACACCAGAAGAGGGCATCAGATCACATTACAGATGGTTGTGAGCAACCATATGGTTGTTGGGAATTGAACTCAGGACCTCTGGACGAGTACAGTGCTCTTAACCACTGAACCATCCCTTAAGCCCCTTTATTTTTATTTTTTTAGTGACAGATTCTCACTATGTTGCCTTAGTTGGCCTAGAACTTGCTATACAGACTAGGCTGGCCACAAACTCACAGAACTATGCCTGCCTCAGCCTCCTGAGTGCTAGGATTAAAGTCATGTGCCACCATGCCTGACATTTCCCCCTTTTAAATAGTTACTGTGTCTATGTATGGTGTGTGGGTATCTGTGGCACATGTGTGAAGGAGTTGGCTCTCTACTTCCATTGTAGGAACGTTTTCGCAGAAAGTCTTTTACGCGCTGACTTAATAGGATCAAGAACCACTGAGAAGATAATCTTTCTGCCTTGTTTGTGAAGGATTTATCTAGATTAGGTTACTTGAGGAAGAAAGACCGGCCCCACATGTGGGTGGTGTCTCACATGGGCTGGAATCTTGGACTAAAAGGGCAAAAGAAAGCCTGCTGTGGTAGAAGCAGGTTTCTATGAAATCAAGGCCAGTGGCTCAGTGGGTAAAGGCACTTGCGACCAACTCTGATGACTTGAGTTCAATTCCCAGGACCCACACAGTGAAAAGAGAGAGAACCAACTCCCACAGTACTCTCTGTGTACTTGCCCCACATGAACAAGTGGACTTTAAAGAAAGAGGTGCTAGGCTGGAGAGATGGCTCAGTGGTTAAGAGCACTGACTGCTCCTCAGAGGTCCTGAGTTCAAATCCCAGCAACCATCAGTAATGAGATCTGATGCCCTCTTCTGGTGTGTCTGAAGACAGCTACAGTGTACTTATATATAATAAACAAATCTTAGAAAGAAAGAAAGAGAGAGAAAGGAAGAAAGAAAGAAAGACAGACAGACAGATAGATAGGCAAGCAAGCGCTGGCTGGGTGGTGGTGGCCAGTCATCAGGAGGCTGAGGCAGGCAGATCTGAGTTTGAAGCTGGCCTACAGAGAGAGTTCCAGGTCAGCCAGGGCTACACAGAGAGACCTTGTTTCAAAAAATAAACAGAATAGCACTGTTGGAACTGAGTTTTATACAAGTAGCCCAGAGTTCAATTAGTCCCCCAAGAATATTTTTGGAGAAAGTTATGAATTAGAGAACCAACCAAAACCCACAATTTTAAAGACCTTCCCTGATGGTGATGAATTTTCTCCTGAGGAGTTCTAAGAGCACTGACCAACTCACAATCTAGCTGCAAGCATGAAATCTTTCTCTATTTTTCAGCAGGATGAAGAGATACCAGACTGAATGGAGTTAAGTTTAACCCAGGCACTTAAACCTCTTGCTACGTGCCATCGGATATATCTGTGCCCAGGCTGGTTTCCCTCCAGGGAGCTGGCAGCCTAACAGAACCTGGGCTAGTCAGGGATTGTACAACTCTCCCTGACTGGAGCAGAGAAGTCAAGTTCCTTCTCTAGATGGGCCCTGTGTGAGAGGCCGATGACGTCTCACCTAATTGCTTCTCTTGGTTGGGGAACAGACTAAGTGGCAGAGAAGGAGGACTAATGACTCTCCAGAGGTTTAGAGCCATCAGTTCCTCAACTCACCCTTTCCTCCTGCTTCTTCCCCTCTTCCGAATGCTTCTGCAGTGTCACTTTGAGAGACTCCCTGATGAGCTGAATTTCAACTTCTGAAGCAGACAGTTTCTTTTCAAGCTCCATCTTCTCTTTGCTCAAGGCTTCTGTCTTCTGTGCAAACTGTGCCCGTAAGAAAGTGTTCTCCCGCTGCAACTCCTGCCAAAAACATTCTTAATATGTAACTGGTCCCCTATTACACATTTCCCATCACACTCTAGGTTAGTGTCATCCTTCTCCAGTGACTTCTATAGGCAGTGCTTCTTCTCTAGGACCAAGAGAATATCCTCCTTACTGGAATTTGCTTAGTTTTGAAATCTTACTCACTGGCCCATTGAATCAGAAATGCTAGGACAGGGGGTTGGGGATTTAGCTCAGTGGTAGAGCGCTTGCCCTGGGTTCGGTCCCCAGCTCCGAAAAAAAAAAAAAAAAAAAAAAAAAAAATGCTAGGGGCGGTTCCTTGTAATCTGTGCTGTGGTAAGCCCTCCAAGTGACTCAGATGTGCACCCAAATATGAGAACCACTGTTTTAACAGCAATACTACGAGCTGGAGAAGTGACTCATTAGTTAAGAACACTGGCTGCTCTTGCAGAAGACCAAACCTAGTTCAATACCACCACCCAAAGGGCAACTAACAACCACCTATAATTCTGGTTCAAGGGGATCTGAAGCCCCCTTCTGACCTCCGTGGGTACCAGGCACACAGTACAGTCATATAGGCAGGCAAAATACCCATCACATAAAAAAAGAAATAAATTGGGGTTGGGGATTTAGCTCAGTGGTAGAGCGCTTGCCTAGGAAGCGCAAGGCCCTGGGTTCGATCCCCAGCTCCGAAAAAAAACAGAACCAAAAAAAAAAAAAAAAAAAAAAAAAGAAATAAATTAAATTAAAACAAAACCCATAGCAATACCCAAGGAGACCTAGCACTGAGGAAGGACCACAGACAAACATCCTAAGACTCAGGCTGGAGGCCTGACTCCCTTTCCTCATCCTTGTTCTCATCAGTAAAGTAGCTGATACTCTGATGCTACTGGATTGAACAAAGCTTAATACCGTAATCTAATATTCATCACTCAAAAACACAAAAGGTACAATCTTGGTTTACAAAGCAGATTCCTTCTCAATCCTAATGGACAGTGACCCCAGTGAGAAAATGGTTTTCTCTAAGCTGTTCCTAGATACAAAGGAGTACAAATGAGAAGAGCTCCAAACTGCCTCTGCCTCTGCCACTCTATTTGACCAGCCTTGCAGATTAAGACTTCTAAGAATGCAGGGCAGTGGTATCGATACCTCTGATCCCAGCACTCAGGAAGCAGAGGCAGGCAGAGATCTCTGAGTTAGAGGCTGACCTGGTCTACAGAGCGAATTCCAGGACAGTCAGGACCACACAGAGAAACCCTGTCTCAGAAAAACCAAAAGAAAAAACAAAGAAAAGAGTTCTATAAGCTTGTAGAGATGGCTCAGCTATTAAGAGTACTAGATGCTCTTCCGGAGGACCTAGGACTGTAGCATCCACGTTAACAGTTTACAATCATTTCTAACTGCAGCCATCTCTGATGCCCTCTTCTGGCTTCCACACACACATAGGAGCTAAGGAGAGGCACACTGGTTTAGATTACTTGTAGCAATTGCACATCCTCTTCTGACTTCCTCAGCAGCAGGCATGAATACTGTGCACATATACACATGCAGACAACACATTCATACACATAAAAGCTTTTTTAAACCCCACCCATACACACAAACAAACAAACAAACAGAGAAAACACAGGACTTCTAAAACTATCGCTCGACTCTGCTTTCCCAGTATCTTCTGATACTGAGACACCTGGACTTTCCCCTGAAGCCTTTTCTAACCTCTCAATAGTTCAGCAAAGTTTAAGGCAGGGCACCTTTGTCATTTGACTCCTTTTGTATTTCCCGGATATCTAAGCCCAGGGAAATACTAAATTATAGTAAGAAGAGTTGCTGTTCTGGGGGCCATGCTCACCTGTAGCCTCAACAAGCAGACATCCCCAAAGGGGGCAGGGCGGCCCAAAAGTGCACTGTGGACTTGCAGTTCACTCTCTCGCACTTTCTGCTCCAGCTGAGAGATATGTTTCCTCTGCCTGCAAAAGCCAAGCAAGTCAGATCTGAAATCGGACACTAACACTGAATGCTTTACAGTATGAGCCCTTTCCTTAGATAGAAGGGTAACAACCCTCAGACCTTGACTCTAGACATCACATTTTGGAAGGCAGCTATGTATACCATACCACTGTACCACCGAAGTATGCTGGACATTATTATTTTGCTGAAAAGGCAGGACAAATGAGAAAAAGTTTAGCTGCAATGAACCACTCTGAATCCCCCCAAGCCTTCCTTCCATAGAGCCCCTGCAGAGACTGGCCTATCACATTAGTAAGATGCAGACCAAGCTGGCTCTACCTTGAGGAAAGGCAAGGCTTAAACCAGGGGATTAAGTGAGTGTCACACACATCCTGGCCTGGGCCCTACTTAAACAGAGCCTGGTCTTTTAGTGCCCCTGCCGTCCGTCTGTCTTACTTGTCAATGAGAAGCTCCTTCTCCTTCAGGAGATGTTCATTACTGTTCAAGATGCTGATCCACTGTGCTGGCTCTAAGGTGGGCAGTGATGGAGTGAAAGCAGCAGGATGGTGACAGATTGCTCCATTCTGAAGCTAGAAGACAAATAAACAGGCGAGAGAGGTTTAGGCTGACCTCAGGTACCTGCAAACACCCGAGGAGTAGTCAGTTAGGATTGGAAGTCAAGGTCTAGTCTGGCTCAGCCTGATAAAGCCAATGTTTTAAAAATAATTTTAGCTCTGATGCAAGACTGGAAAGAACTTGCCAGGCAGATATGTGCCAACTAAACTCTCTGCTCAGAAAGTGTCTAGTTTCTAAGGTTAGTTATTAAATCAGGAGCTCACAGATCAGGGAAGGAGAATACACCCTTCCATCTCATTCTTCAGTAGCACAGGTGGTGGGGTAGGGGGCACCAGGGACAGCTTAACAAAAGCCAACCAAGAGTGCTGGAGAGATGGCTCAGCTGTTAAGAACACTGACTGCTCTTCCAGATCAATGCCCTCTTCTAGTGTATCTGAAGACAGTGACAGTGTACTCACTCTTAAAAAAAATAGTCCAGGGGTTGGGGATTTAGCTCAGTGGTAGAGTGCTTGCCTAGCAAGTGCAAGGCCCTGGGTTCGGTCCCCAGCTCCAGAAAAAAAAAAGAAAAAAAAAAAAGCATTTAAAAAAAATAGTCCAACCAAGAGTTCAAAGCCACTGCCTATCCCTGCTCTTGCTGTTTTCAAGGAAGGGTCTATACCACCACATCCAGCTTCAAATACTGATGTGCAGGTAGGAAGGGACGGAGAACATAGATGGATGTCAGGAGACAACTGTGGAGTTGGGTCTCTCCTTTTACCTTTACATGGGTTCTGGAGCTAGAACTCATGTCCCAGGATTTTACAGCAGTGCTTAACCTGCTGACCAACCTCACTGGCCTTAAAGATAACCTTGAGGGCTGGATGTGGTGACCTTTAATCCCAGTACTGGGGAAGCAGAGGCAGGTGGCTTTTCTTCAGTTCAAGACCAGCCTGGGACAGCAAGCTCCAGGACAACCAGGACGAGAGAGAGAGAGAGAGAGAGAGAGAGAGAGAGAGAGAGAGAGAGAGAGAGAGAGAGAGAGACACAGACACTCTCTCACAAAAAAAAAAAAAAAAAAAGATGATCTTTAATCCTTAGTTCTGCTGTTTAACCTTTTTGCTGACCCTGAGCAGATTTATTCTACAAGCCTATAAATTTCTACTATTTAGTTCTCAAGTGCTGAGAACTAATACCGTTCTGTATGTGAAAGCAAGCAGCATCTGAGTATATGATTGGTGCTGGTGTCCTAAGTCTTTAGGCTTTCCCTCTAATTCTCTACTTTGGAGAACATATCTGGTCTTTTATCAAACCACCAACAGGTTCAGTGGCCAATAACTACATTTCATTTCCTATCTACAAACATCATCCTCATTCACAATTGCATTTTTTAACAGTTAAAACTTGTTAAGGTCAGGCTGGAGAGATAGTTCAGCGGTACTGCTCTTCCAGAGGTCCTGAGTTCAATTCCCAGCAACCACATGGTGGCTCACAACCATCTGTAATGAGATCTGATGCCCTCTTCTGGTGCATCTGAAGACAGCTACAGTATACTTATATATAATAAATAAATAAAAAAATAAAAAAATAAATCTTTAAAAAAACAAAACAAAACAAAAAAAACCTTAAGGCCAAAGTAGGCTAGAGAGAGAGAGATGACTCTGCAATTAAGCGCATGCAGAGGACCTGAGTTCAGTTCCTCGTACCCATGTCAGGTGGCTCACAACTGCCTTTAACGCCAACTCCAGGGGATCCACACCCTCTTCTGGCCTTCTTGGTCACTGCACTCACATGTACAAACCCACACTCACATATAATGTAATAATACAGCCAGGGCTATACAGAGAAACACTGTCACAAACAACCCAAACAAAAAGACCAAACAACCAAACACCCTAAAATGTATGAGACAAAATTATGAAGTTCAAGGAGGGACACAACATGTAAAATTCAAGAAACAGTTCTCTACCTGCATTTGTTCCATCTGTAACCGAATCAATTCCAACTGCTGTCGACAAGTACTGAGTTCACAGGATTGTTCTCCAGGATGCCAAGGGTCGGGACTTGGTTGCCAAACCTGAGAGGATAGTGACTTGGAAAGCCCAGGAGCAGGCTGGAGTCCCAAAGGGAGCACCCCACTGTTGCTAGCATGTGGTCCATTCCGCTCAAATACTGCACCACTGCCTGGTGCCTTCTTGGACTCCGGCAACACTTTGTATGCATCCTTATTGGTATCCGGTCTCGGGGTGGGGAAATGGGCTCGGTAATGTGGATCTGAATATAATGTCTCTAGCATGGCTGGCTGGTTAAGGGTAGACTCCATACTGGAAACATCAAACTTCCTCATCTCCCCCTCTCTTTCATGGCCCACTGCTGGAAACCAGGACTGTTGAATCCCATTTTCTCCAGCAGCACTAGGGAGGTACATAAAATCTCTTGAGAGGCCCGGAGAACGCTTCACCGCACCGAAGTCTCCGTTTCTGGTCATCCCCACACCTTCAGTCAATCCTGACAAAGGGAGTTTAGCAGAAGGAGGCCCGGAAGGTGTAGGGCTTGGTTTGGCAGGAGAGGCCCCCAAAGTGGAAGGCATCACATGGGCTGTTGGAATGGTTATGTGGCTTTTGATTGGCTGGAAGGAAGGGCTGCCACTTGAGCTGCAAAAATCTGTGGAGAGAAGAGTCTTCCATGAGTCAATATTAAAGCAGCAGTTTTCTTGTTTGGTTGCAATGCCAGATATTCTTTGTTTTCAGACCAAGCAGAGAGTGACCGGAAGGAGCAGAGAGGAGTTGCAAGCAGTGGCTTACAACTATGATCCTAGCACTTGGAGGCTGAAGTAGAAGAATTATCCTGAGTTTGAGACCAGTATGGGCTACACTGACATTTCCGGGCCAGTCATGGCTACAGAATAAAACCCTTGCCTCCTAAAAAAAGGAAGAAAAAAAAATCATACGACAACTTGAGAAAGCTGAAAACTAAACTTAAAAAGAAATCACTTACTTTAAGGGAAATGAAATAGGTCCTACTCTTCTGGAAGCTGGACAAATTTAAATTATAATCTAAATTAATAAAAACAATTTTCCTTCCAGGGAGGGCCAGACCAGACCCTCTGAGCTCCGAAAGCTTCTCAGTGAAAGTGAGGAGTGAGTCCAAACTACCTTGAAGCTAGACAGACAGACGGACTGCCCAGGATCCAGGCAGGAGCACAGCATCTGAGTCAGGAGTGTTCTCTCTCCCACACCCCAGAGCCGACTGCCTGCACATCCAAGGTTATTCTTAGTAACTCTCAGGTTTCACCCTAGCACACTGAGCACGCTCACGTGGGTAAATACAGAAATCTTCTGTTTTGTATTTTGTCGTCTACTTGCCTTCTTGTTTGTACTAGAGTATGATTTTAAACTTTTGTCAGATTGAACTTATATTTATTTGAGGCCCACCTGGGGTACGTAGCTTGCTGAAAGCTAGCCTGAGCTATACACTGAGACCCTGTCTCAAAACAAAACAAAACAAAACATCTTTAAAACCAAAACAAATAACAAGTACATCCAATCCAAATTATACCATGTAACTTATGTAAAGTATACAACTTCCTATATTTAGGTTATCATGGTGGTATATAAAAGATTATTCTAAAACAAAACAGAACCAAACCAATACCACCACCACCAAACTAAGCTAGAGTGGTTGTACAAACCGATAACTCTACTAACACCTGAGATGCTAAGGAGGGAGGATTACAAATTCAAGACCAGATTGAGCTACAGATGAAATTCCAGGCAGGCTGGGCTACACAGTCAAACTCTGTTACAAACAAGCAAGCACACAGAATCCCCCCAAACCAGAGTAACTTCTGTAAGATAACACGCACTAGCCTCTTAGGATCAAAAAGGAAAGTTCTGAAACAGCCTTTACAGTTCAGGACTCAAATACGACTAGTTAAAGGTCGAAGGAGACTGCAGTCAGTCTAAGCCCAGTTGGCCATCTATCTGATGTCCTCAGGATCAGATCTGGGACGAGAGCACCATCCCACAGCTCTCAGAAGAGGTCCCTGTCCTGCTCCCACCGCTTAGTGATCAAAGAGGACACTGAGACTACAAGCACTGCTAAAACAATGAACTCAGACCCAGGCTTTAAAACATCAAGTCACACCTGAAGTCCGAATTGTCTGTTAGAATATTTTGAAAGAGAAAAGCAGTACTTACTTTCAAACTTGCACTATATTCTACGGTTTTCAAAGGTATTCCAGATTTAGTTTTTGGGATTTTTGTGAAAAGACAGCCACAGTTCCCCAAATCATGGAGCTTTTGATATTTCAAGTCTATAATCCTAAATCTCTTCCTCATATCCTATCACTCAAAAGCCAGTTCATTCTTCCTAACAATCCTCTGCTCATGGTATGGAGAGAGTCAGTTATTCCTAAGAATAGATCCGCTCTAACTACATTCCACACAGGTTGTAAGTGCCAGTTTGACTCAGTCCAGCAACTTTGGGTTGAATAATTCTATTCTGAAGCAATTGGGACCAAAAGTGCTATAAATGTCAGAAGGGGACAGGAGATAAATGGGGGATATTTGCACAGATTTGACTGGCTGGGCATCTTTAACACATAATTCTGAAATCTAAAAAGCCTAATTTAAAAAATCAAGCTGAGGGACTGGAGAGATTGGGCTGCTCTTCCAGAGGACTGGGGTTCAATTCCCAGTACCCACATGGCAGCTCACAATTATCTGTAACTCCAGTTCCAGGGGATCTGATACCCTCATATAGACATATATGTCGGCAAAATACCAATCAATGCTCATAAAATAAAAAATAAATAAGAGAAAAATCAAGCAGACAGGATGGAGTGGAGAGAGCCTGTGGTTCCATTAGTTGCCTTCCAATCTTTGACTACACAGAGACTTCAAGGTCTCTGAGTTACTACATGAGACACTGTCTCTAAAACCTAAAAAAGGTAAAATCTTACAGCATAGGACTGGGTTAGTATAGTCCAGTGATAGAGCACTTGCCTAATATGTACAAAAGCCCTTGATTTGATCTCCAGCAACACACACAGAGTCACAGTATAAAAATAAATATTGCAGAAAAGTAGGTGTGGGGTGGGGGGTTGGGGAGACTGTGTAGTTGATAAAGTACTTGCTGTGGAAAGAATGGCCAGCCCAGTTTAATACCAGCCCCATGCAAAAGCTGAGCAAGATAGCAAAAGCCTTTCATCCCAGTGCCATAGAATCCTTGAGGCCTGTTGGGCTGGCGGTGTGGCTCAGTCAATGGGCTCAAGGTTCAGGTGGTAGAGTGCATCTGCCTGCTGGCATTCATGAAGTCCTAGGTGAACCTCTCACACTGCGTAACTGGGCAGTATAGCATACACTCACAGAGAGTGGGAAGGTAAGAAGGTCAAGGCCATCCTTGGCTACACATAAGTCCTAGAACAGCCTGGGACAGACGAAGCACCTTGTGGAGGGGTGGGGTGGGGAGGGGAAAGGAAAGCAAAAATGAAAAGGAGGGGAGAGGAGAGAGGAGAAGAGAGACCAAGACTTTAGCAAGCAAAACAACAACAACAAAACGAACAAACAAAAAACCTGTGTGCTTGTGTGGTGCTGGAAGTTAAACTCAGGGCCAGCACTTTCCCTTAGCCCCAAAAGAAATGAAACAGATTTAACATTCTTGTTCCCATTTAAATTTTTTGAGACAGTGTCATGTAGGCCTGGGTGTTGGGCCCTACCTTGGTGTTTCCTTCCCCCCTTGCTGAGCCTTTTAGCCTGCTATAGCAAGAAATTGTTTACACCCTTGGCAGCTGCTCTTAGCCCCTGATTTGGGGCTGGCATTTTCCATGGCACCCTTCCTCCCCACCGGGCCTTCCAGCTTGTTGTTGTTAAGAAGTTGTTTATGCCCCTGATTGGACCCCGGACTTTTCACCACACAGACTTTTCCTGTTGTCCTGGTTGGGGATGTTCACCTGCCTTGTTGTTTTCCACAGCTTTTGCCTCGGGTATATAAGGAGATCTCAGTAAAGCCTTGGGGGCACTCGCTGAAAATGGGTGACCCGTGTACTTGTTTTCTTTCTTTTTTTTTTTTTGGTTCTTTTTTTTTCCGGAGCTGGGGACCGAACCCAGGGCCTTGCGCTTCCTAGGCAAGCGCACTACCACTGAGCTAAATCCCCAACCCCACGTGTTTTCTTTCAATCCTGCAGACCTACACCTGATATTCACACACTGGTGGTGCAGGCGCCGACACCTGAGGGCGGGAGGACTGATAAATGGTGGAGCCACAACTCAGGTGATCATGCATGGTAGGCAAGTACTGAGCCCTCTTTGTTTTATTGGAACATGGTCTACAAAGTGACCTAGGTTAACCTCAAACTTAAAATTTTTTTTTAAATTACACTATAAAAAAAATTGATTATGTGTGTGCATGCGCTCACACACACACAGTGCATCTGTAGGAGGTCAGAGGACAACTTACGGTGCTCTCCTCCCACCAGGAGAGGTTTACAGAGGCAGGTTCAAGAGAGAACAGACTAGACACAGGTGAAGAATGGGCCAGAGAACGAGAAGGAGTAGAAGATCAAAACAGAGTGCCAAAGTTAGTTTGAGGCCAAACAGAGCAGTTCAAGAGAAGCAGAGAGAGAGAAGCCAGATTGAATCAGTGTAGAGAGAAGTTTGAGCCCAAACAGCTGAGTTGAACCAGTCAGAGCTCAGAAAGAAAAAGAAAGGGTGAACTTATTTATTCAGAGGCTGAAAACAATCTAGGCCCAGATAAGATTACAGGAGGCTAGAAGCTTCCAGGACAATGCCAAGGTTAGCAGATGGAAGCAGTAAGCTTCCGAGACAATTACCAATAGGAGAATAAAAGCTATTTTTACCTCCTACCATTCCTGCTTCATTTTATTTTTTTATTACGAGATGGGATGGTGGCACACGCCTGTATGTAACAGGTACTTGGGAGATGGAAGCAGGAAGTCAGCTTACTCCTGAGCACACAGCAAGTTCAAAGACAGCCTGGTCTACATAAGACACTGTCCCCAAACCAAAAACAATACACACTTAAAAAAAGATTTATGGGCTGGAGAGATGGCTCAGTGGTTAAGAGCACTGACTGCTCTTCCAGAGGTCTGAGTTCAAATCCACCAACCACATGGTGGCTCACAACCATGGGTCTGTAATGGGATCCAATGCCCTCTTCTGGTGTGTAGGCATAAGATGAAGGCACAACACTCTGTACATAAAAAATACATAAATCTTAGAAATAAGAAAAGAAAGAAGCACCCTTGAGATTATTAATGGTTATTTAGACCCATGACTGGAGAGCCTGTCCTTATGATCATTCTGTAAATGACAATACTAGTGGAATTCAAACAGAAAAAGGCAGTGTACGCTGACAATCAGAGCGGAATCAACCTTACCCTCTGCAATGTCTGAGCATGACGTTCCAATGGCTGTGTCCCCACTGTCAGCTATGCTTGAGCAGCGGCTGAAGCGGCTCCGAAAGGCCTCTGAGATAACTGGTGTCTGCCATTCAGTTCCCAGAGAACTGCCTTTTTGAATCACATTGGAACCTGTAACGAGAGGCATTTTTCATTTTAGTGTGATCCAGCTGATGAAATTCAATTAAGCACTTTTTTCAGGTGTAAGGTCAATAAATTTTAATTTAGGTGATTTCAAATATAATTCCATAACTGTCTATGCACATTGTTGAAGCTCAAGATTTCTCAAGATAAGCACTTTTCAAAGAATTGGTGCTTAATCCAGTTGTGTTGCTAGCCTGTATAACAAGAACATTTAGTTTAATAGTCAATTAAACACCTAGAGCTACATTCTACCTCAATTATACCTTAATATAAGACCTTATCATAGCAACATAGAAAGACTCACAGTAGATCCATGCTCTAAGAGCGTACTGCACTGCAATGGAGTTCTTGAAACCCTAATCAGCACTGAAACATTGCCAACAGGCTGACTGCTAACAAAGCAGTACATGGGAAACCCAGGGGCTTGTCTCCGATGGCTGTGTCCACAGCACACAAGTAACCCTGCAAAACAGCAGCAGGCCACACCTTTCTTACTCTCAGCGGCATTTCAGCTACCATGAGCTACTTGACTTACTTTTGTTGCTTAGTTTTATTTCTCTATTGTTGTAGTTTCTTCTGGTTTTTGAGGCATGGTCTTACAATAAAGCCTGGGCTAACCTGGGCTAGCCTGACACTTGCCATGTATGCCAACTAGGCTGGTCTCAAACTTACGGAGCCTGTCTCTGCTTCTAGAACTCTGGGATTAAAGGCATGTTCTGTTTTCTTGAGATATGGTTATCACACTGGCTGGTGTCAAACTCATGGCAACCCACTATGTCAGTCTCCTGGGCACTGGGATTAGAGTGTGAGTCACTGGGCTCAGCTCAGGTAGCTGATTCTTAATGAAAATAACATGAAACCTGAAAATATTAAAAGACAAGTAGGATCTATCAAGAAGCCTGGTATAGTGCCACCACATACCCATAATCCTGTTCTTGGAAGGTAGAAGGACAAGGACAGCCACATTTATATGGCTATTTCCAGGCCAGTCAAGGCTACATAGGGAGACCCTGTCTTAAAAACAAGTCATCTTGGGGGCTGGAGAGATGACTCAGCCATTAGCAGATGACTGCTCTTCCAGAGGTCCTGAGTTCAATTCCCAGCAACCACATGGTGGCTCACAACCATCTGTAATGAGATCTGGTGCCCTCTCCTGGTGTGTCTGAAGACAGCTACAGTGTACTCATACATGAAATAAATAAATCTTTAAAAAGAAGTCATCTTTAGGAATTTGTTTTTTTTCTTCTTTTTTCCTTTTTTGGTTTGGCAACAGAGTCCTGCCCTCACCACACACACACACACACACACACACACACACACACACACACACACACACACACACACACACTGAGAACTTGAAGCCACCATACTTTATCTAGTCTACAGAAAGAGAGCGATGGAATACATGCCCAGGTCTAATAACTGCATACTTTGCATGGGTTCTCAACGGATGAGGTTATTCTGACCTAAAATATCCTTCAATGTATAGCCTATGCAGTCTACACATCATAGAATGATTTAATATCCCTGGTCTCTACCAACTAATTATCAGTAGCAACCCTCATTCAATCACAGTGATGTGTGAATTATCCCATATGTCCCAAGGCCACACATACAACAGGCATTTCAGTTCTTTGCTGAAAACTACTGCCAGTCTGAACCAGGGTACCAACAACAGGTCAATCAGATACATCTTGAAAGTTAATCCAAAAAGGTTAAGGTGGGTCAGTGTGGTGGTGCATCTAGTCTGATCATAGAGATAGGCATCTCATTAAGTTCAAGGGCTACATAGCAAGTTCCCGTCTAGCCAGTGTTACAGTGAGGACAATACAAAGAACCATGTGGGGCTGGGGAAATGGCTCAGCACTGAAGAGCACTGAAGAGCCTGCTTTCCAGGGGACCCAGACTGGATTCCCAGCACCTACGTACACAATCATCTCTAACTCCAGTTCTTCTGGCCTCTCAGGGTACCGGCATGCACTTGACACAGACATACATGCAGGCAGAACACTTAAACACATAAAATCTTTAAAAATTTTAAATGAAAAAAAATTTTTTAAAAATCCGGTTTCTGAACAGGTAAGAAAAAAAAAAAAAAAGACTAACAGAACCCGACTTCAAAGCTGTTGGAATGTACTGTTAGGCAAGTTAGATTAGGATTTTCTAAAAATTAACACGTCAAAGAGAATGCTCAGTGGTTAAGAGCACACACTGTCTGGATGAGTATCTAGGTTCAGTTCCCAGCACCTACTTGGGGGGCTCAGAACTACCTGTGACTTCAGCTCTAGGGGGTCCGTCATCCTCGCCTGGCCTGGCTTGACACTTGTACTCATGTGCATATACCCACATCATATACTTAATTTTAAAAAGTCTTTAAAATCTTAGCATTTGGGAATCCAAGTCACGAAGTTGTTCCCAGTTTTGAGTCCAGCCTGGACTCATGGAAAGTTCTTATCTACAAAACAAACAAACAAGCAAGCAAAAAATAAAGCAAATTCTAGAAAGACTTCAATCCAAACTATTTTTGTTTTTAAGATAATGTCACCTATGCCTTCAAACTCTTGATTCTCCTGCCTTGACCCCCAGTTTGGTGCTACAGATGTTACAGATGTGTCTAACCACTGCTGGCTACAGGTGTTACAGATGTGTCTAACCACTGCTGGCTACAGGTGTTACAGATGTGTCTAACCACTGCTGGCTACAGGTGTTACAGGTGTGTCTGACCACTACTGGCTACATGTGTTACAGGTGTGTCTGACCACTACTGGCTTGTTTAAAATCATTCACTTATTTGTTCATGATTTTCTCTCTTTGTAGCTCAGTGGAACAGCTTGCATCTGCAAAGCTCAGGATTCAAAGTTTAGCAACACCAAAAGAAAATAAACCAAACATATTATTTTTCTTTTGAGGTGAGTTCAGGATGTACACATAGCCCAGAGGTGACCTTGAACCTGCAATCCCCCTGTCTCCTAAGAGCTGCAAGTGGGATGCACTATTATGAACAGCTTACAGTTAATTTTTTAAACCACTGTGAATTTCCTAGGTTGTATCTGAAGATCCACATAAATAAACGCACCAGCAGCTACTTATCCTCTGTACAACTTAGGTCCCAAAGTTTAAGTTGAAATTGGAAAATATGGCTCTACAGACTATTTGACCTAGAAGCAGGCAAATGCTCTCTCGCCACAAATCACCTTGTTCTGTCAAGCCTAGAGCATCTGCATGGTCACCATTTTTCTCTCACCTCCTCTTACGCACAGTGCATATCCTTGGTTTCTCCTAAAGGCGCCTTTCTCTAAGGACTCCTACTATTTGAGTTATACTCGATTTGAAAAAAATATGCCTGCTCTATATACACTCCAAGTATTTATTTATATATAGTTTTATAGGTCAGGTTTCTCTGTGTATGCTTGGCTGGCTTGGAACTAGCTCTGTAAACCAGGCTGGTCTTGAACTCAGATTCATCTGCCTTTGCCTCCAAAGTGCTGGGATTAAAATTATACCACCATTCAGTTTATCTGACGTATTGTAATGTGTACTCTGTGAGTTTGTGCCATTTGAGTTACTTATATTACATTTTTGTAGCTAGGTGTAGTGCCAGACACTTAATAGTAATAATTAGCAATAATCATGCCTTGGATAAACCTCATTGGCGCAAAGCTGTGCCAGACACTTATAATCCCAGCACTTGGAAGGTGGAGGCAGAAGGATCAGGATTTCAGGGTCATCCTTGGTTCTGAATGGAGTGTCAGACCAGCCTGGGGTACATATGAGACCCAGTCTTAAGCTTAAAGTCACCAGCAGCATCTTTATGTCAAGGTGTGGTGGCACAGAGTGATTGCCCAAATCTAAGATCACACTGCTCCATAGAGTGAACGCCTGGTCAGTCAGGACCTCAGGACCTCATCATCCTACCATACCAACAACAAAACGCCCTTTGTGTGCGTGTGCTTGTGTTGTTGTAAAGTCCATTATTCATCTGAAAGATATGCTACTCAAGACAACAGAAAAAGGCAGGAAACTCTGTCAGGAATGGCTATCTTGCACAATATTAAAATTATAATTTACCTATAAGATAGTGCATTGCTCATGGCAAATATTCAGTTTACTGAAGGAATCCTGAAGTTATCCAGATGCTTATTCATGATGCCTGCTGTGTGTGAGAAGCAAGCTGGCCAACAAAAAGGCTCAGGGGTAGAAAGAAACACTTGGGCAAACCCTGACAACGTGAGTTTGGTGCCCAGCTCCCACAAGGTGGCAGGAGAAAACAACTCTTGAGAGTTCCTATCTGACTTCCATGGCACCTGCACACACACGCACACAAATAAAAAGGAAGGAAAGAAGAAGGGAGGGAAAGAAAGAAAAGGAAGGAAGGAAGGAAAGAAGGAAAGGAAAGAAAAGAAATGAAGAGATATCAAACTCAAGAAGACAGCACAAAAATGTACCAGGGTCTACCATGAGCCAGGTACTGAGACTCTGAAGTTTAAAAGCACTTGTCTGGGGTTGGGGATTTAGCTCAGTGGTAGAGCGCTTGCCTAGCAAGCGCAAGGCCCTGGGTTTGGTCCCCAGCTCGAAAAAAAAAAAAAAAAAAAAAAAAAGAAGAAGAAGAAAAAAAAAGCACTTGTCTAGTTAAAATTGAATTAAAAATGTCATTTCTTGACAAATATCTCAAAAACATCAAGTTATTTTACTATTCTGATCTGAGATTAGCTTCCTTAACTAAATCCCTCTTGCTATATTTGTGTGTTTAGCATACACAAACTTCATATAGCTAGAGTGTGTATCTACTGGGCTTTCGAAACTTGTAAATCCAAGCTAGAGATAAATGCCCAGCTCTTAGTACAAGAGATGGCAGGCATCCAAGAATTCCAATCTTTGTGGAGTAGCACATGAGTAAAACACAGTGTTTCACGCTGATGTCACTAAGAACTAGGTCTCATAGACATAGACGTTAACCTCTGGATTCCACACGCACAAGACAGCATATTTGCGTGCACACATACACACACACACACATATGCAAATAGAAGAAGTCAAACTGACTACTCACCGGGTGAAGCAGTGTGAGGAGACCTGTCACTTGGGTATTTTTCTTGCATGGCCATCGGTTACCTGAGACAACTGCAGAATGAAAGAGTAACCAGTCAGAATTTTTCAGCTCCTTTGTAAAAATTATTTGTAACTCTGTTCCCATTAGATGGAACTAAAACAAAACAAACCCACCATAATCTTGATGGCATCTGTGTGTGTGTGTGTGTGTGTGTGTGTGTGTGTGTGTGTGTGTGTGTGTATGTGTGTGTGTTGGTGTCCCAATGCTATCCTAATTCCCAGCTTGTACCCATGCTTCTTTCTTACGGACTAGCTACATGTCAACAGTCACATGACTCTCCCAGAGTTTATTTGCTAGAAGGTTTACAGAACTCAAGGATCTTTACATTTACTTACTAGTTCAGATCAGGTGTGATGGAATGCATCTATAATTCCTGCACTCAAGAGGCAGAGGCAAGGGCTGGAGAGATGGCTCAGTGGTTAAGAGCATTGACTGCTCTTTTTAGAGGTCTTGAGATCAAATCCCAGCAACCACATGGTGGCTCACAACCATCTGTAATGGGATCTGTGCCCTCTTCTGGTGTGTCTGAAGACAGTAACAGTGTGCTCATATACAATAAATAAATAAATCTTTAAAAGACAAAAAACAAAAAAGAGGCAGAGGCAGGAGAATTACTACAAATTCAGGGCCAGCCTAATTTACATAATGAATTCCAGGTCAGCCAGAACTATATACCGTCTTTAGAAAAATAAATTATGGTCTCATTATAAAGATATTACAGCCAGGTGTGGTACTGCATACCTATAATCTTACATTTGGAAGCTAAGGCAAAATTACCGAGAATCTGTGCAACACAATGAGGCTGCCTCAAACAACACAAAAACAGAAAACGAGAGAACCAGAGGCTATTACGAGGGACACAGGTAAAGAGATGCATAGACCAATGGCAAATAAGGGCTGCAGAGCTTCAAAGAGAACACAGTCCCTTGAGTTTGCTAGTGATGGAGAAGCTAGAGATGACAAACTGATGTTAAAAGGATTTACAAATAGTCCTGGTTGGGAAATATAAGTCACACAAAAGTGGACTTTAGCTAAAGGAGTGCTGCCCCAGTGTGACTGGAAGGTATAAGCAGCATGCTCACCACATTCCCTAGGGACTGGAGGAAGCTAAGAAAAGTAGGGCTTTCCTTCTAATAGTTTAGGGTTACTGAGGATGTTCATAAAGACCTGTAAAGATTTGCTCACTGAGACTGCTCCCCACTAAGCTCTACTGCCATCAAAAAGAGTAGAATTCTGACAGGCAGGCAGAATAACCCTGGTCAATAGTCCCCACCCGACCCCTGACCCCCAAAAAGAACTGTAAAAACTACCTAGGGGCTATCAGCCAACAAACACTTATTAGCATATGAAAAGATACAATCATTTTGAAGATTTTTAGGCTATTTTATTAGTATACAACAAGCAAGAGAACAAATAACTACCTTACAATAGCATACTCATGTTTTACACTGCTGGAGCGCCTGCTTAGCGCACTGTTCTAGAGGACACGTTTGTTCCCAGCAGTCCCTGGTGGCTCACAACTACCTGTAACTTTAGGAATTCAACACTCTCTTTCTGGTCGATGGTGGCAGGCAATAGGCACACATATGGCACACAAAAAACTAGACAAAGCACCTATACATAAACATCTTTAATCCCAGCATGAGGAGGCAGAGGTAGAGGCATCTCTGTGAGTTCGAGGCCAGTCTGGTGTATAGAGAGTTCCAGGACCACCAAGGCTACAGAGATCTTGTCTCAAAAACCAAAAAAACCACCACCAACAAAAACAAAACAAAACAAAAAAAAGCAAATATGGGACATGGTGATACATGTAGTCCCAACTACTCAAGAGGCTGAGATAGAAAAACTGTTGGATACTACAAAAAGCTCAAGAAATACATAACCTGGGAAATACATAACAAGATCATATCTCAAAAAATAAACCAAAGGGGCTCAGTGGTTAAGTCAGTGTCCTATTCTTGCAGAAGACCTGAGTTCAGTTTTAGGCACCCATGTCAGGCAGATCGTAGCACCTGTACCTCCAGCTCCAGGAGATCCAATGCCCTCTTCTGGACTTCACGGGCACCTGCACTCATCTCACATGCACACACCACAACATATACATAGAATTCAATTTTAAAAAAGAATTGGCTAGGTGGGAGTGGCTCACGCCTTTGATCCTAGCATACAGGAAGCAGAGGCAGGTGAACCTCAGAGTTTGGGCAAGCCTAGTCTACAGAATGAATTCCAGAACAATCAGGGCTACACAGAGAAGAAACCTTGTCTCAAAAAAACCAAATAAATAAATAAATAAATAAATAAATACTAACATTTATCGTATGTGTGCACAACAGTGCACCTGTGGAAGCAAGAGACAAACTTTCAGCATCAGTTCTGTATGTCTGCCACGTGCAGACTGAGGATCACACCTGGGATGTTGGGCATGAGACAAGGGCCTTTACATGCTAGTCACCTCGTCCAATCTGTGTTGGCCAGAGGTAGTTATCTAGTGTTTTCTACCACAGTTTCTGAGGTAGTGTCTCTTACTAAAGAGAAGTACACTGACTCAGCTGGACTGGCCTACCATACTACCCCTTTCCGCCGATGTACTGGGGTTACAGATGCATACTGCTGAGCCCACTGGATTCCGAATCCAGTTCCTCATGATTCTGCAGCCAGCTCCCCAGTTCCCAGGCAGTTTTCAAAGCACTGATAAGTAAAACCTGGGCGTCGGGCGTAAAACAGTTTCACTTATGCCAGGTTGGCCTCAACCTCACCAGGTAACTAAAAATAACTCTGAACTTGTTATCTTCGTCCCTCTAATTCCTGACTGCAGAGACAGCAGACCAAAGAAAGAATGTTTAAATTTACAAATTATTCATACTATGATTATCATTCTGATGTGTTATGTGTGCCATACTGCACGTGTGGAAGATAAGGTAGCTGGGATGGTTTGTATACGCCTGGTTCAGGGAGTGGCACTATTATGAGGTGGGGCCTTGTTGGAGTAGGTGTGATCTCATTGGAGGAAATGTGTCACTGTGGCCAGGGGCTTTAAGACCCTCACCCTCGCTCCCTGGAAGCCAGTCTTCTCTTGTTTGCCTTCAGAATAAGATGTAGACTTTTCAGCTCCTCTTATACCGTGCCTGCCTGGATGCTGCAATTTGGGAGACACAGGTTAAGACTGTTCTAGGCTCTTGTCTTTAACCACAGTATTCAGGGGGCAGAAGCAAGGGGATCTCTTTGAGTTTGAGGCCAACTGGTCTATAGAGCGAGCTCAAGATAGCCAGGAATCCCCTGTCTGGAAACACACACACACACACACACACACACACACACACACACACACACACACACACACAATTCTGGGCTACATGAGACCCTATCCCAGAAAAACCAAAGGAAGGAGGGATGCAAAGAGAGGAAGATGAAGTCAACTGTCAGTGCTAACAAGGAGACAGCATTGTAGCCAGCAGTGAGTGGACTTTCTCCTTTACAAGGCCCTTCACTCTGGCTACGTTGCACTAAGTGAAGCTCGAGACAGCTACACATAGGAAAAGCACTGTACACATGCAGGCTATGGGTACGGGCCTCTCAAGACCTCATTAAGGTGTATTTACACCAGCTATGTATGACGTTGTGGCTAAGTTCTTATGTTCAAACAATGTAATTTAATGTTACCATTAAGCAAAGTCTAAGATTACAGTAAGAATATGTTAACTAATTTAGTTATTTTTCTAATTGTCTTTTGTAAGATCGTGTCAAGAGGTGCACTGTTTAGATTTGTTTAGATTTGCACTAATATGGTAGACTCAAGTCTACAAACAAACCAGCCCTAAGTATACAATGATCTGTTGTTTTTAATGCCACTGTTTGAGATGTCCTTAGGAAAATAAACAAAAATGGGTGGGGGGGGACAACAGGAATTCAGAAACTCTGAATTTATGAGTGCCCAAAATAATTTGAGACAATTCACAGGATATAATTCTTAGAGGTGAAATTCAATTTTGAAAGGGAAAAAAGGTGGTTATGGTACTAATTAATGTACTTTACTGATCTCTACGGCGCTATCTTAGCAACAACACCCAAGGGGTCAACTCACTTTGTGTACTAACATAATGGAACCACACTCTAAAACCACTCTTCTTTCAATAAAGTATCAACTTAGCACCCAGGCAGCAGAAACAGGAAGACTGAAAAGCCAGGTTAGCCTGAGTCACACAGTGAGCCTCCCAAACAAACCAGCTGGAGAGATGATGGGTCAGTGGGTAAGAGCACTGGTTGCTCTTTTAGGGACCTAGGTTGGATCCCAGTACCCACATAGTACCTCAAAACAACCAGTTTTAACTCCAGTGTCAGATGATTTGACATCCTCTTCTAGACTCTTTGGGCACTGCATGCATATTGTGTGCAGACATGCATGCAGGCAAAACATCCATAAAAATAAAGGCCAAAACCCCTTAAAAATAACAACAACAAAATCTTCAACTTATAGCTACTTATAATCAATTTATAGCTAGCCATTCAACTGATGGCCAGTGAGTTGATGACACAGCATAATCACCCACGCATTAGTGATGCTTCCTGTCAGCACCAAATCCACCTTCATTGGTCTCTTCTTTTGCCCTTTTCTTTCCTTTTTTTTGGACAAAGGGTCTTACTATGTAGTTCAGGCTGACTTTGGACTTTTAATTGTCCCTCTTGGCTCCCCAATCCTAATACTGGGTACAAAATAACAATTTTATTTTGTTATTCTTTAAAAAAGAACCAAGCCTAGGAAGGGCAAGGGCCTGGGTTCGGTCCCCACCCCGGGAAAAAAAAAAAAAAAAAAAAAAGAAGAACCAAACAGAAACCACAGTAGATCTTAAGTTATTTTCAAATTCTGAACGAAGTGGCAAAAGAACTCCCAGAGACCCCTAAAACTGGTATTAGGAACCCAGTGTTCCTTCTGTACAATGGTCCTCCTGTATCCATTTACAACTAATTCCAGGGATGCCTCAGGCAGTAAAATTCAGATGCCCAGGTTCTTCATATGGTACAGCACTTGCATGTAACAGCTGTCCATACTGACCTGTACATTTTAAATAATCATCTCTAGAGACTAGGTAATAACAAACCACTGCTAACTACTGAGAAAGCTAAGGCACAAAGAATCCCTATGAATGTCCTTAACATTATTTACAAACAGTAAATAATTATATATCCAAAAGTACAGACAATACTAAGTCCATTAAACAGACAGGATGGATAACTGTGGTATAACTGTAAAACTGGCTATCATTTGGCTACAAAAGGAATGAAGTGAACTAGAAAGCTTAGCTGGCTAAGTGCTTGGCTGCAATCACCTGAGGCACCTGAGTTCAAATCCTCTGAACCCATGCAAAAGCTGACTCATGCCTGTAATCCTAGTGCTAAGGAAGCACTGACATGAGGATCCCAAGGGCTTGCTGGCCAGGCAGTCTAGCCAAACCAGAGAACTAGAGCTCCTGGAAGAAGGGGAGGAAGGACAGAAGAAACCAGAGGGTTTAGGGATATCACAAGAACACAGCCCACAGAATCAACTGTCCAGAACTCATGAAGGCTCGCAGAGATCAGGGAGCCTATAGGGGTCTGACCTATGTCCTCTGCATATATGCTATGGCTGAGTAGCTTGGTGTTCTTGTTGGGTTCCTAAGAGGGAATGGGGGCTGTTCCTGACTCTTCTGTCTATGTATGAGACACTATTCCTCCTACTCAGTTGCCTCTCCAGCTTTGATGTGTCTGGTCTTACCATAACTTGTTACACCATGTTTGGTTGATATCCTTGGAAGGCCGGCTCTTGTTTGAGGGGAGGCATTGGATTGGGAGCGGGGAGAGAAGGAAGGTGCTGGGGAGAGACTTGGGGGAAGCAGGTGGGGAAAACTGCAGTTGGGATGTAATATCTGAGAGAAGAATAAAACAGTTTTAACAAGGTAGAGACTGATAGAGGAAGATACCTATCATCAACCTTTAACTTCCATGTTCATGTATCCATGTACCAACATATATGAATACAAATATGTTGTACATATGAATATACATCCCACACATATGTATGAAATAGGATTGATAGGACAATACAATGCTTACTGTACAAGAATGAGGACCTATGTTCCATCCCCAGCACCTACATAAAAACCTAGACATGGTGACACATGCCTATAATCCCGCACTGGAGAGGTAGGGACAGAATGAATGACCCCTGTAGCTTACTGGCCAGCTACCCAGACCTCATCAAGGAGCCTCAGGTCCCACTGAAAGTCCGTCTCAACGAGCGGTTAACTCCTGAGTTAATGTCTGAGGCTGATTAATGGCCCCTAACCTGCACACATGACCTAAACAACATCATGCTAAGTGAAGCCAAACACCAACAGCCACATGTTGCATGGTCTCAGGCATATGAAATGTCTAGAACAGCTAGACAGAACAGAACAAGAGCTGAGCAAGCAGGGAATAGAGAGTAACTGCTAATACATATAATCTTTCTTTTCAGGGTGATCAAATGTTTATGGGTTAGAATCTACAGTGGAACATATTAAAAGCCAATGAATTTGTTAGTGTATGCAATCAAAGTCCTCTCAAAAACTATAATGTTTATATAAAACAAATGCTAATTGTATTTCAGGGTTTTGTTTTTTTCTTTGGGGTCTATGCAAATCAGGCTAACTTCAAACTGGCAGTGATCCTTCAGTCTCTGTCTTCTGAACCATCCTCCAGAGCAGTGGTTCTCAACCTTCTTAATGTTATGACCTGTAACCCTTTAATACGCTCATGTTGTGGTGATCCCCAACCATAAGATTATTTTATTGTTACTTCATAACTATAATTTTGCTACTATTATGAATCACAATGAAAATATGTGTTATATACCCAGTGAAAGAGTCATTCAATCCCCCCCCAAAAAAGGGGTTGTGGTCCACAGGTTGAGAACTACTGAGGAGCACTGAAGGGGGAGACAAGAGGCTGATTACTGGCACGCACAACAATCTCTGCTCCTGTCCCCATGTTGTTCTGTTCTGAGACATGTTGTTCTGTTCTGAGACATGTCTTACGCAGCTCTAGCTAGAAATCCACATGTGGTAGAAGCTGGCCTGCCTCTATCTCTGGGCTTAGAGGCTTGGGTTATCATGTTGCTTTGTATTTCAAGGGGATTTTTTTGTTTGGTTGGTTGGTTGGTTTTAAGTATCCCTATTGGATGTCCTTGTTTGTGACAGCAGCCAGGGACCATGTGGATGTCCAGCAGCTATGTATAACTGTTCCCACCCCTCACTGGATGCAATGCTCTGGTGAACTTGCCCCATCTCTCACTAGTAGCAGCACTCAGGACAGCGGGTCCTGCTACTCATCGGCTGTGAGGTCGCTCAGGCACAGAGGTGACTTTCACCCTTTCCACCACCACCACTCATGGGTCACAGGGTCATGAACTCAGGAGGGCTAGCCCTACTACTCCCTCTGTACAACTCAGGAGAACAGGCCCTGTACCTTGCCTGGACAGCAAATCAGAGCTGACCCTGGTGGCAGGGGCACAGGTGAGCAAGAGCTGGCCTGGTCACACATCTGCCACATCTGTCCCCTCTTTGCCCCTTACTTCCTATGGCAGTCAGGAAAGCTGGTCCCAGGGTCATTAGATTGGGTAAGTTGACCCTGCCCCTTGCTGCCTGCAGCACTCAGGGGAACAAGTTTTTCACCTCACTTCAGCAGCACAGTAATGCTGACCCTGATAAGGGGAGCAGGTGAGCCAGCCCCAGCCCTAGTTTAGTATAAGGTGGTGTGGTTGATGACCTCACCACCCACCTCACCTCCTACAGCAGTCAGGAGAACTGGCTCTGGGGTGATGAGAGCTGGTGAGCTGGCCCTGCCCCCTGACAGCTGCAGTACTCAGGAGAGCAAATCCTGCACCTTATCTGGGCAACATAGTAAAGATGGCCCTGGTGGAGGGGGCACAGGTAAGCCAGCCCCAAGAGTGCAAGAGAGCTGGCCCAGCCACTCCTCTGCTCCAAGGTAGCCTGGGTGGGGAGAGGGAATGCTCTCTGTTCCCTCACCCCCTCATCCCCAGAGGCAGTCAGGGAGAGGTCATGAGAGCCAGAGAGCTGGCCCTGTACATCAACAGCAGTAGTACTCAGGAGAGTGGGCCCTGCGTCTCACCTGGGCTGGATTGAGGGGAAGTAGATGAGCCAGCCTTAAGGACAGACGCTCCCTGATTCATCTGTTATGAAGTGGTATAGGTGTGTAGTGATGCCCCACCCCACCCCGTACCCCTCACCATCTGCAACAGTTAGGAAAAACTGGTCCTGGGGTCATAAAAGGGAGAGCTGACCCTGCCTCCTGCTGATGGTGACATTGGATGGCCTAACCAAAGCAGTGCTGTAGAACTCGCCCTGGTGGTGTGGAGAAGGGAGAGCCAGGGGGCTGACCAGCTCAGCTACCAGCCAGGCCCAGATCCAGGGCACTGAGTTGGCCCATCCCAAAATCTGTATCATCTGTGAATGATTGGGTTTAGAGAAAGGGCCACTCCCACTGATCCAAAGCTGCAGGATCTCCATGACACAGGGCAACAACAGGATAACAGGGAGGAGTCCCAGTGAGGATCCGATATTTATGGTGTCACAGAAGCCAGAGATCTTGAACCAGACCAATGACTCACTGCAATGAACATTTGCTAGTAAAAATGTGGACAGAGGGGGTTGGGGATTTAGCTCAGTGGTAGAGCACTTGCCTAGCAAGCGCAAGGCCCTGGGTTCGGTCCCCAGCTCCGAAAAAAAAGAAAAGAAAAAAAAAAATGTGGACAGAGGGACACGTGGTGGGACACACTGTGACACACTACAGCTTCCACGATGAGATGTTTTCTTTGCTTTGGGTCTGTTGTTTGTTTGCTTGTATGTGTTATTTGGAGGAGTTTCAAGGATGAAGATGGATACGAGGGGATGGGGAGATGAGTAGGACTGGGTGCATGGTGTGAAACTCACAAATAATCAATGCAAAGTTTAAAAATAAAATAAATATGTGAATAAATTTTTAAAAAGTATCCCCATTAAGAATAAACCATAGGGGTTGGGGATTTAGCTCAGTGGTAGAGCACTTGCCTAGCAAGCGCAAGGCCCTGGGTTCGGTCCCCAGCTCCGAAAAAAAGAAAAAAAAAAAAAAAAAAAAAAGAATAAACCATAAACTATTCTAGATTTTTTCTTAGTAAGCTTAGAATCGGATAATCAATAAAATTTTTTTAGGCTGAACATAGTGTACACTGTAAACCCAGCTCTTTGGATGTTACCCAGGGGATCTTCAGTCTGGACTACTCAGTGAGAATCTGCCCTAAAACATCAAATCAGGACTAAAGAGATGGGTCAACAGCTACCTACTGCTCAAAGTTCATTTCTCAGGGCCCATGTCAGGCAGCTCACAATTGCCTGTAACTCCAGCTTCAAAGGATCCAAGACCCTCTTCTGATCTCTTCAGGAATTTCACAAATGTGTGCTTGTGTGTAAATCTAAAAAACAACACACCAAACCAAGAAAAAGTCTAGGACAGGAGCTCATCTCTCAGTGCTCCTATACACGGAGACGGCAGAGACAAAAGAGCCCCTAGTGACTTGTGGGCCAGTTAGCCTGGTGTGTGCAGCAACAAACAACAAAGACCTCGTCCCAAACAAGTTAAAAACAAGGACTGTTGCCTGATGCCATTCTGTCACCTCTACACAAATGTCAGGGCACAAGGATGCCCACAGTCACACTAACAAACACGCATACCACATAAAATATAATAAATTTTAAAATATTAAAAAAAAAAATTTTCTGGGACCAGGTGGTAGTAGTGCCGTCTTTAATCGCAGAACTCAGGAGGCAGAGGCAGGCAGATCTCTACGAGTTCAAGGCCAGCCTGGTCTACATAGTAAGTTCCAGAACAGCCAGGACTACATAGAGAACCCTGTCTCAAAAAATCAAAACAACAAAAAAAGATTTTTAGCGGGCTGGAGAGATGGCTCAGTGGTTAAGAGCACCCGACCACTCTTCCAGAGGTCCTGAGTTCAATTCCCAGCAACCACATGGTGGCTCACAACCATCTGTAAAGAGATCCGATGCCCTCTTCTGGTGTGTCTGAAGACAGCTACAGTGTACTTATATATAATAAATGAATAAATCTTTTAAAAAAAATTTTTAGCACTCAGTGAAGGCTATAGACTCTAAAATATGCAAAACAACAACAACAACAAAAACCCAATACAAACAATCAACTCCACAGCTAAAGAAATACAACTGAATGCAGACAGGAAGGGGATAAAAGCCCCTAACAGAATTGGTAACTAAATTAAAAGTGAATACACTACAAAAAATGTCCACTCACATAAAAAATGTGACATGTATGTAAAACTTCCTATTAAACCCTGTAGTAAATAAATCATGTGTCATGTTTAATATTCATATCAATTCTGAGTCAGTTACTATTCCCATCCTCCTTTTCCAGATGAGAAAATAAAGGCTTAGACTAAGGGGCTGGGAAGACAGCTGGGTAGTTAAGATGCTCACACATAAGCACGAGAACAAGAGCACAGACACCCAGAACCCCAATAAACGCTGAGTGGGAGTGGGAGCTTATCTGTAATTCCAGCGTCAGAAGGCAGAGATAGGGGATCCCAAGAGCAAGCTGGCTCACAAAACTATATTGGCAAGCTCTGGGTTTGAGATGAGATCCCACCACAATGAACAAGAAACCGATGATTATTACCGCCATCAACCTGACCTGTGTACTTGAGTGTGCATGTGTGTATGTATGGACACTCAGGTTCTCGGGCCTGGCAGCAAACACCTTTATCTACTGAGTCACTCTAAAGGCCCAACACACATTATGTTTATTCATTTTGTTTTTCTCTGTGTAACCCCTGGCTGTCCTTTAACTTGGAGACCAGCCTGCCTCTGCCTCTCTAGAGCAGAGGTTAAAGGTGTGTGCCATTACTGACCGGCTTCAGCATACAACTTCTTAAACTCCGGCTTGATAGGGTAAACAATGCAAAGCCGAGATTGTGAAAAATCGAGGAATAGTAAAAGATACTTGAATACAACAGCCAATTATCAATTCAAAACCAAACATAACAAATGCAACATGTTTCTGGCTCACCTGTTCGGTATTTCCTGATTTCACTGCAGCCTTGGTTCTGAATATGCAACATGAACTCTACACTGTGCATGCCATCAAGCTATGCAATACCAAACACGGCCTCAAACACCTTGGCTCAGCTTTGAGGCCATTGCAGGTCAGGAACTGGACTGTGCGTTCAAAGTTTTCTCCTCTTATGAAACATACTCTTATTTTAGTTGTTTTTTTTGTTTTTTGTTTTTTCTTTTTTTTCCGGAGCTGGGGACCGAACCCAGGGCCTTTCGCTTGCTAGGCAAGTGCTCTACCACTGAGCTAAATCCCCAACCCCCATACTCTTATTTTAATATTCTCCTACTATCTTTTTTTAAGCCATCAAAACAGTCTGTGCTTGAAGTGGTGTGTGCCTGTAATCTGCAACACTAGAGAAGTGGAGATAAGACGACCAGAAGTTTGCTTTCTAGTGAGGTCGAGGCTAACCTGGGATACATGAGACCCTGTCTCAAAAAGACAAACAACAGACAGTAACAAAAAACCCACAAGGAAGAAGTCATGAAGTCATGGCAGGATATACCTTTAATTCCGGCACCTGGTGGACGCAAAAGGATCTCTGCACAGCAATTTCCAGGCTAGCCAGGGCTACAGTGACATCTCAAAAAAAGAAAGAAAAAAAAAAACAAAAACAAAAAAAAACAAGACAGAAACAAAACAAAGCAAAAGTCTAGGGATGTACCTCAGATGGTGGAGTGCTTCTCTAGTACATACACCTTTTCTGACCTGGATCTGCAGTACCACAAAACTGAGCAAGGTAACATACACCTCTAGTTGTAGCATGGACACCAGAGATTCAAAGTTTTCCTTAGCCTTATAGCATATGTATGGTGTCCAAATGCATGACTTGGAAAACTGCTGTTTGACAGGCTAATGAGATGGCTCAGCAGATTAAATGACTTGCCACAGGCCTGACAATCTGAGATCCTACGGTATAAGGAAA